>NC_083278.1:65389307-66104962 GCF_963506605.1 Zootoca vivipara
GGCATGCTTTTCTCAAAATACCAGACTCCCAATCACAATCCTTTTCGTTAAAGCCATAGAGACTGGCTCATTTGCTGTGAGCCAGAAAGGGCAAGCTCATAACAAATACCTTCAATTTTACCTAAAGCAAAGATTTAGAACTGGAAAAACAACCAACAATTTCCTGATGTCTGGTCTATACACACTGGGCTTTTCCACTTCTAGATGTTTGTAGGGAATGCTATTTTTAGATGCTCCACCACACAAAAAGACACCCAACAAGTGAAAATAGCCTAGCACATAAGAGAGGAAGTTTTAAACTCAAATAGCTCCCTGCTGGTTTCAATGTGAGACAGTTTTCTTATGAAAAGAAGCCATTACAAATATGACACACACACATCCAACCTGCAATGAAAAGTAGCATAGCACATTTTGTTATCTACTGCATGTCCATCTAATTGTTGCATAACTCGGTGCTAAAAACCAAATGGCATTAATCACCATAGTAAAGATGAATGCTTTGATTCACACCAGGCGATAAGCCACAAGTCCCTTCCAACTCTAAAATTATTTGATTCTATGAATTATTGAGTCAAAATAAGCATGGAGATTATTGCTGCTGCAGACATCCATATTAAGACAATAAAGAGATTGTGTTTGTCCATATTCTCAAGGATAGCTAGGACTGCTCACATGGAAAATGAGTATTTTTTTTGCGAACTAGTCCTAAGCTTATACAGAATTTAGACTAAAGCTGGGAAGATTGTTTATTCCCAGGCTGTTCTTCCATGTTTTAATAAGCTTAAATCCTCTGATCTGAGCCAAGGAAATTGTTTTTACATCATTTTTCTCTCTGATCTGCCCTCCCCACTTGTGTTCTTTTTCTTTCAGACTTTCCAGTTGGTTTTATTTATGTAGAAATACAAGCATGGTAAATTTCAGAGCTGTAATTTGTGGCTTCCTGTCTCCAGGATCATTCTGAAGCAGTTCTCATGCGGCCAGTTCTTCCAGCTAAATATTTACACATACATACACTGCACATAACTTTTACTTATGGGCAAGCTCTCGACATAGTTTCACATAATTTTTCAGGCTCTACATGTGGTTCTTATCATGACAACATATTGAAAATATGTGCCTACAAAACACATTTTAAATATATTTAAACAAGCCATTATGTGCTTATCTTTAAGGCATTTACTATATATAGAAAAAAGGGAAGATTGGATTTCCTGTTCTCATTGCCTGCCCTTATATATATTAATCACATCCAGGCCCTTGTTTTGGCGTCAAGGCTAATCCCTGCTATGCTTGAAATCCCTAGCCCAATATTGCAATAGGAGCATATGGTGCAAGGCTGGACCTATGCAATATAACACAATGAGGCCCCAAACAGTCCTTCATATACATTAGAACTACCACAGGACATATTTTCCTCTTAGGGTGTTATCTACATTTTGAAAAAAATCAATGCAGTAATCAATGTAAGATGTTTCTCCCAAGCAGCTGTGTCTTTAACATCAGCAGAGCAAATGACAAAACCATTTCTACATTCTTTGTTGGATTTACATCACCCTTGTGACATCAAAAAATGGCAGGTCTGGACTGAAGCTACATTCTCTTGAATAATCTTTCTGAAGCAACTGAAACTATATTCAAGAGGCTCTTCTCTAGGTTCACTCTGCTGGAGTGTTGATGCTGTGACCCTTCTATCTTATGCTCAGCATGTATACGGTGGCATAGTGTGGGTTGCCAGAGCCCGGGGCCACACGGAGGGAGGGATGGGAGGGAAAAGGACAGAACATGTATGCACATTCAACTGCTTAACAGCATCAGAGTCACCCAGGAGATTGTAGCTGCAGAGATAAGAAAAGAAGAGTCACTCTGTTGTCTGGAGAGCTCACTTCCTGGTTCGCATGGAGAAGCCGTTTTCAATGGAGCCCAGCAATGGAAGTGTGCAGCTATATTGAGGCAGCATAAGGTTTTGAAAGGGACGTGGGTGGCGCTGTGGGTTAAACCACAGAGCCTAGGGCTTGCCGATCAGAAGGTCAGTGGTTCAAATCCCCGCGACGGGGTGAGCTCCCATTGCTCGGTCCCAGCTCCTGCCAACCTAGCAGTTTGAAAGCATGTCAAAGTGCAAGTAGATAAATACCGGTAGGTACCACTACAGTGGGAAGGTAAACAGCGTTTCCGTGTGCTGCTCTAGTTCGCCAGAAGCGGCTTTGTCATGCTGGCCACATGACCTGGAAGCTGTGCGCCGGCTCCCTCAGATAATAACACGAGATGAGTGCCACAACCCCAGAGTCGGTCACGACTGGACCTAATGGTCAGGGGTGCCTTTACCTTTAAGGTTTTGAAAGTTGCACCCCTAAGAACTTTTGGCCAGGGGGAACTTCCCCTGTGCCCCCCCCACTATGCCACTGCATGTATATACAGTGGTACCTCGGGTTACAAACACCTCGCATTACAAACACTTCAGGTTACAGACTCTGCTAACCCGGAAGTAGTACCTCGGGTTAAGAACTTTGCTTCAGGATGAGAACAGAAATTGTGTGCAAACAGTGCAGCAGCAGTGGGAGGCCCCATTAGCTAAAGTGGTACATCAGGTTAAGAACAGTTTCAGGTTAAGAACGGACCTCCGGAACGAATTAAGTTCATAACCAGAGATACCACTGTATAGGTAAATAAAATATTATAATCACAGAAATGCCATCAGTTCCTATTGATATTAATTCCAAGATAACCCAACCCAACCAGCCTCTCATCACCTCTCTGTTGGAGTAATAGAGGGGGAAGCGTTCTTCAGGGCATAAAGAATGATGTTGCATTGGGGAATTGGCTGACCTCCCTTGTTCTGGCAAGTGAATGAGGAGATAATGAAACATTTCAAGTCTGTTTGTGACAGATTAGCATAGAGGAAATCAGAGAATGTGGAGAGTAATCAAACAGAGGCTCATTATGGCTTTGATTTTCTCTTATTTGGTTCCTGCTTCATGCTAATAGATGAAATGTTAACACATTTGTAATTAAAAGAAAGTGAGTTCATTTCAGTTGGCTGAAAATCGTTTGTTCAAGTGCAGAGTTATGCTGTCTAAAGTAAGCACTGCTGAGTTCAGTGGAGCTTAGTCCCAGGAAACTGCATAGAATTGCAGTTTTTCTTATCCTAATAACCTGTGTGCATGAATGTGTGTGAATATCTATAAATATATTGTTCATAGCTGCCAAGTTATCCCCTTTTTTAAGGGATTTTCCATTATGCTGAATAGGCTTCCTCACGAGAAAAGGGAAGACTTGGCAGCTATGATATTGTTATACACACCCAAAAAAGACCCACAGGATCAAAGGGAAGTTGCTTCTAAGTAGGTGTGCAAAGGGATACAGCTGTGGAGAGCAATCCAGTGCACATTTACTCAGAAGTAAATTACACAGAAGTTCAATTGGATTTACTCCCATGTAAATAGGTGTAGGAACTTGCAGATTTTCTCACACAGTCCTTTGAATTACATCTTTAGTTTGCATTCTGAAACTCTCTTTTAAGCCTTCTCTTCTGGATGAAGGGGAGAAAACCTAACGCTAAAAGCCATGTGTTGGAAAACAAATAACCCAGAAAATAAGTCCTATTTTATTCAAGCTACTTGTTTTAAGCGTTTCCCCCTGCATGAACTTTACCAAAACACACAGACAAATACTGCTTTGTGCTTCCCTGAATGCAGTCTACAGTGACTAGCCCAAATAAATATCAACACTATGTCTATTTGAGAAACAGAGAAAGAGCCTGTTGAATATACAGACAGTAGCTGATTCTGGTCATAGTAGAGATCTGCAGTCCTCATTGCGCCAAAGGCCTATTAATCTCGCTCCACTATCTTATCAAGGCAGGCCAGATCTCTGGTTACTGGTCTGCTCCATAACTGTGCACAGACTGCAATTTTGCATACACGGAAGTCAATGGACTTTTAAGAGACCTAACATTAGGCAAGATTGCACCCTTTATTTTCAAGCATGAAAATGTTACATTTGTCCAAGGTTCATTAATTTTGCAGCTAGGTAACACTGTAACTGAATAGTTTACGCAGGGGAAAGTACCATTTCTTCAACCACAACAAAGCCCAGGTCTTACCTGCACTTTGTGCGCCTTTCTCTGTGGCTGACTTTTTAAGCTTCAGAAAATTATCGAGGCAAAATGTTCGCTTCTCTTTAAGGTGCAGTCCTGAGACATCTTGACATTTTTCGGTAGCTGGGGAAATCTCTATAATCCCACAGCACTTAGAAAAATTCTTTTACACACTCTTCAAATTTGGGAAAGTTCCTCTCTTGCTTCTCTAATTTCCAGTTTTGTTATTGTTGTAAAGCCTCCATTGTTACGCACATGTGCTATGTATATGCTAGGAACTACCTGGAAGGAAGTGGTTCCAACATTTAGAGAGTTTGCACTCTCACATTGGCCAGTTTGTAGAGGATATTCTAGGACCCTAAATGAGTCTAGGGCAGTGATGGCGAACCTATGGCACGTGTGTCAGACGTGACACTCAGAGCCCTCACTGCTGGCACACACCCCATCGGCCCATTCGCGCTGTTGTTGTTGTCTCCCCCCCATTTGTTCTCCCGCTCCTCCTCACACTACAGCTTGCCTCCACTGTTAAAACCCGGATCCTTTTTTGTTGTTGTTGTTGCTGGTAGCCAGAGATTGTTTTTTTAACCCGTTCTGTGCTGGTATTTTTGGCGTTTTGGCAGACTATGTCGGTGCTGCGTGTTAATTCCAGCGAAGGTATTATTCATCATTTATTTCTGTTCTCTCCCCCCCCCCAAAAAAGCGCAGCAGCTTTGGGGCATTCCCCCCAAAAAACAAAGCAACTTTTGCACCACCCCCAAAAAACCTCCAAAACTTTGGTCAGCAGCTCCCCCCAAATAGCTCAACAACTCTGGGCACTTTGTGATAAATAAGGGTTTTTTGGTTTGGTTAAATAATTAGTTTTTGGTTTATTAAATACAGTTATATATTACAATTATACATTTTTGTTATTTAAACTATAAATATCGTGAAATTATGGTTTTTTCCTCGAAGTGACACACCACCCGAGTTATGCTCAGTTTTTTGGCGAATTTTGACACACCAAGTTCAAAAGGTTGCCCATCACTGGCCTAGGGTATAGGACCCTAGACAACATACAGCAGCAATATAATAATAATATAATAGTAATTTATTATTTATACCCCGCCCATCTGGCTGGGTTTCCCCAGCCACTCTGGCCAACTTCCAACAGAATATTAAAATGCAATAGTCTATTAAATATTAAAAGCTTCCCTACATCTGGTAGGAGGGCGTTCGCTTGGACTACTGCAATGCGCTCTACGTGGGGCTACCTTTGAAGGTGACTCGGAAACTACAACTAATCCAGAATGTGGCGGCTAGACTGGTGACTGGGAGCGGCCGCCGAGACCACATAACACCGGTCTTGAAAGATCTACATTGGCTCCCAGTACGTTTCCGAGCACAGTTCAAAGTGTTGGTGCTGACCTTTAAACCCTAAATGGCCTCGGTCCAGTATACCTGAAGGAGCGTCTCCACCTCCATCTGTCGCAGTCACCTTGACCTGTGCAGCACCCCCGGACGTCTTACGGTCTATTGATGCCTGCACAAATGACCTTTGGTACACCACTGCCACCAACCAGTATGCTCACTGGTACCTAGTTACTATTATAGACAAGGATATTATTTTAAATAAATAAGTTGCTTTATTAAAGATACATATGCGTGTGGTTACAGAAATAACGTTGTCAATATTCTTATAACAGATGTTCCTATACCGGCCTATTTCGCCTAAATAAATTACCGGCCTATTACCCCTAAAGTCACCTAAATAATTCTCCCAAACCTCTATCCTGTCTAATCATAAACTACCAATTCCCAAACCAGCTCTAACTCCCAACTCTCAACTGTCAACTCCCAACAACAACTGTCTCTCCCCCTTACTGCCCCCAGGGGTGGGTTTATATACTCACTCTAAGCCCACGCCCTCGGGTTCTAACTGCCATACATTGTTAACCCTTTCTAACTCAGGCTTGACTCTATGATGATCGTTACACCATCGTTCTGCCCGGACACTGAGGTCCAGCACCGAGGGCCTTCTGGCGGTTCCCTCATTGTGAGAAGCCAAGTTGCAGGGAACTAGGCAGAGGGCCTTCTCGGTAGTGGCGCCTGCCCTGTGGAACGCCCTCCCATCTGATGTCAAAGAGATAAACAACTACCAGACTTTTAGAAGACATCTGAAGGCAGCCCTGTTTAGGGAGGCTTTTAATGTTTAATAGATTACTGTATTTTATTTTTCTGTTGGAAGCCGCCTGGAGTGGCTGGGGAAACCCAGCCAGATGGGCGGGGTATAAATAATATATTATTGTTGTTGTTGTTGTTGTTGTTGTTGTTGTTGTTGTTGTTGTTGTTATTTTCCACAGGGCAGGTGCCACTACTGAGAAGGTCCTCTGCCTGGTTCCCTGTAACTTGGCTTCTCATAGTGAGGGAACCGCCAGAAGGTCCTCAGCACTGGACCTCAGTGTCCAGGCAGAACGATGGGAGTGGATGCTACCTTTATTATAAATGTAAAAAGAGCAGCAGTTCTTCCTAAAACTATTTAATTATTATTATTTGTAAAATTTATTTATAAAATTTATATACTTATACCCACAGGTCTCAGGGTGGTGCACAGGATAAAATCACAACATAAAAACCCGGAATATGCAATCAAAACAAAAACAACCCAATAACCTCCCCCCCCTTGCTAGGGAAAACCAAGGGCAGAAAAACCTAGACTGATGTGGGGAGGGGGAGAGAAGTGCAGTTTAACAGAGAGTTGTCTGTGGTTATCAGTCCACCTAGAAAAAAACACAGCAAAACATGGAAGGATTCAAGAATAGTGTGCACAAAAGAGAAATATATTTCACAGATGCCAGAAAAAGGACGGGTTCTTTATTTCTGCAATATGTCCAATTCATTTCGGTCACAAATGCCTTTGTCAAGGGCTTATCTAAAAAGATAATAATGTGATATTTATTATACAGTTATCAACCCACACATAAACATTATTTAAAAACTTGGGATATATTAACATCCTAAGTGTAATAAAATTACTGTACAAATAAGTATTGAATGGAAAACCTGGAAACAGCCGTAACACATTAAAACATATGACCGTACTTGTTTCTTAATAAACCAGTCTCAAAGCTTGCTGTTGTCAAAAACATTTAGGGCAAAATCTCATGGAAGGGCACCACCAGTGCACATTTAAACACTTCCTGTAGGAAAGGGAGAAGGCATCCCAACTAGCTATTACCTTCAGCAAATCTATCTGAACAAATATATTTCTATATACTGTAGTAGACTTTGATGCTGTATGATGTAATTGATCTTTCACCCTTTCGTATATCATTTAGAGCAGTGGTTCAGATGGTACTGCCCCCTACGTGGAATTACCTTGGGGTGTTGCTAAGAGGAAGGGGGGGTGGGAGCACTAAGATGCAAGGGAGGTGCCAGAGGTGGATTTATGGGAGCTTGACTGGTTTGGTCATACTGGACATGGAGCCATTCTACAACTATGCTGTAGAATGGAAGGTGAGAGGTGGAGGGGCACCAAATTTTGGCGTCGCAAAGAGCACCACAGAAATTTGAGACCCCAAGGTCCTCCACTGGGGATTCTGGAGGTGGGCTCCTCTGAGCGTGTTGCTCACTTATTAATCAATGAAATAAATTTGCAGTTACAAGGAAATGAGGTCAATATTATTAAGGCCGAAACTGTCTCTCCTATATTTATTTCAAAGTTAACTCTATTCAAGCCTAATATCAGCAGCAGATATACCAATTTCTGAGCCTGTCTGAGCTAGAAAAGAAAGGCGGGATACAAGACAGTGTTCTGCAAGCCTTTTTTGTGACCATTTGGATAAGCTGCAGAAAAATACGTCCGCTCTATTTGAGGACCTTCTTTTGATGGAAATTCCATATTGGGTAATAAATCCATTTTCAGTGGAGGAAGAACTAATCAAGCTACAAAATGAAATTGAGCTGAAGTCAAAGAGTTTAAGAAACTTGGTTACATCATCTTAGAGTACAACTAAGTTTGTCATTGGTATGAGTTTTCGTGTGCACGCACACTTCTTCAGATATGACCGTATCTGAAGAAGTGTGCATGCACACGAAAGCTCATACCAATGACAAACTTAGTTGGTCTCTAAGGTGCTACTGAAAGGAATTTTTTAATTTTTTGTTTCGACTACGTCAGACCAATACGGCTATCTACCTGTAATTGGTTACAACATTTCTGCTGGCTGTCCTTGTTGCATTTCCAACATCCTATTTGGTGGTTTTAGTGTGGTCAGCCAACTTCTTTCCAAACAAAGAAATTGACTTCAGATTACTAAACGTGGTGATTTGACTCCTGGTACGTGACTTTAAACCAGATACTAGGAAACTGGTATCACTTCATCAAGTCTCTCCATTGCATTAAGAATTAACAGTGAAGTAGCTACTAAATGTGGTATCTTAGACTCTTGCTAAATGACTCTTCTTATTTGGTGATCACTCATAGCCAAGTAAGATTGTCTTCCATGAACACGGTCTTAACAGTGAGGCCGTAAGTGACTGTGGAGGCCAATTCTGGATCTTCTGCTCCGCAGATCCTCCTGCCTGAGGCAGCCATCTCACCTTGCCTCATGGGTGGGCTAGCCTTGAATAGTATGTTCAGGCATGGTATTGCAGAACACATGGCCTGGAACTGCTTTGTTAATAATAGTGACTGAATTGTTTTGCAACCCTACTCCTTCTATATCTGTATGCATAATTAGCATATGCTCCAGCTGTCCCTTTTCTCTCTCCAACCCCAAATATTTTCTGGTCTTTCTCTTTGGTAAATAAAATTGTTCATATTATCCCTTTTGGGAAGGAAGGAGGGCTGCCTTTTAATACTGCTGTTCATAATATTCTTATTCCCCATAGTATATACAAGTTAAGACTGTGCACCTGATCACACTAGTAGAAAATAGGCACTATATCATTGTAATCCCTTCCCAGTTTGTTTTTCAAAGGTTTATCCCTAGAGAAACTTTGTAGGGAGGAGGAAATCATAGGCAACTAAAGGGGAATAAAGAAGAAGGTTGTTTTTTAGAAACATGATTAAATTATTGGGTGGTGATGGTTGTGATCTTAACGCTTGTGAATATTTGACCCCAGCTTCCCCCCACTCCACAATAATCATACAGATAGCAAATGTTTCTGGATATGTTTGAGTTGCAGTTGTTCTGCAATGATACAATCAGTTACATACAATATGCACAGCAGTGGCAGATTGTTAGTAGCAACAGGCTGCAGACCAGCTTGTTGCTTCATACACTGGTGGATCAGTAGAATAAAAAAAAAAAACAGCCCCTTCGTGTATAGGTGACTGTGCCCACCCTTTGATTGAGATTCTATTGGTTTTTAGGTTGAAAACCTCTCAGGGAAGATTTACAATAGGATGATAGACTATGAACTTGAATAGGATGATAGACATCTATTCAAGGCAGCCCTGTTTAGGGAGGCTTTTAATGTTTAATAGATTGTTTTATTTCATTTTTCTGTTGGAAGCCGCCAGAGTGGGTGGGGAAACCCAGTCAGATGAGCGGGGTATAAATAATAAATTATTATTATTATTATTATTATTATTATTATGAACTTAGCAGTCAACCATTTGCAAAAGACAGGGAAACCTGTGACTTTCTTTTTACATCTATTTATATCATAGGTTAGAATTCACTGTGATGGCTTTAACTGAGCTATTGGTTTTGATCAGAGCTGCCTCCAGGTGTGAGAGGGCCCAAGCCTAAATGGGGGAACCCACCAAGTGGGCCCTGCCCCTGTTGGGATTACTAAGCATGGCAGCAGTACAGATAGGGGAACTGCTAGAAGCCCTTGGTGAACACAGTAACAGTGAGGTGCCATTTTAATCCCTTCCCTCAATGTCCCACCACAGCATTGCCCTGGAGCAACTCTCTACTTGGGGAAAATGGAGGACGACTAAAATGATTGCTCACTGCACGTGGCTGGTCCAGTAGGCATTTGACTATGGATGTTGATGCCAACCCAGATTGTAATCTTGTTCAAATCTGAGGGGAAATGTTGCCTTAAAATGAAAGGAGTCAGCCTTCCTGAGAAGGTTATCGGGCACTGCAGTTTCTCCTCTCCTCTTTCTTTGCTTCCTCTGCCAAATTTCTACGGCTCATGTGCAGAGACTGCACTGCAGATGGTAGGGCTGCCAGCTTTTTCGGAACAACAAGTCCAACTCATTGACGCATGGCCTATTTGAAAATTATGCCAAACACCTGTGGTTTTGAAATCATGGAGTATCAGAATCCATGCTACCTCATAAGATTCAAATCTTCATGCCTTCATGGTTTGTTGCTACATATCCTCTTTTAAGGAAGGTCTCGTGGTTGGTTTTCCAGCACTAAGGTGTTCCTGGCTGCTTCTGTGCATTTTTAGTGGGATTGTTGTAAGCCAGAGGTTTTCAACCTTTTTGAGTCCACGGCTCCCCTTGACCAACTACATTCTTTCTGCGGCAAACCTGTGGAGCCCAGGAGCCTAGTTATGTCACCCCTTGGCTGCAGAGATGGCAGCCTCTCACCCTTTTCCAACCCAATCCCTTGTGGATTGATCCCTCAGCCTCATCTCCTCTTCCCTCTCCTTGGGAGTCCTCTGGGCAGCCGCTGCTGCCACCCCTGATCTCTGAGTTGCCCCCCTGCCCCAAAGAGAGGTGCCTCCTCACACTGCCCCACAGGGGCCTGGGAATAGTCTGTCCATTCCCAACAGCAATGGCTGGTGGACTGGCTGGCTGGGTTCCCTCCTGCTTGCTTGCTTGCTTGCTTGCTCCGAGGCTGCCTCATCTCCTGGCAACCAGCACCCCCAGAGGCACCATTCATCTGCAGAGCTTACAGCCAGGGCTGCTGCAACAAACAGCCACACAAGCTTTTGGGAATCAGAGACGTGAAAGGGCATCAGAGAAGGGAGGGAAGAGGGACAGAGGCTAGTCTTGTCTGCAGTATCCCTGACCATCATTCAAGACACACTGCTTGAAAAACCCCATATTCAGCTATGGGGAATTATCCACACATTTAAAAGTGGAAGTTACATGAAAGCCAGAAGGCCTTACAGAAGTGTGTGTGTGTATTATGGGATACACTGTTGGAATTCTCGGGCTCCCAACCTTTAATCTACTTTCCTGCAAGTGGCTTAACATGTCCAGCCAAAAACGTTTTCTTATCAGTCCCCCAAACTCCAGCAGTTCAGCACAGTGCTGATGAGCAGAGGAATAGCCTTTGCTAACTCATTATAATCTCTTGCCAAGTTAAACAAATACCGGCATGTGTAACACAGAGGGCAACCTTGACGGGACCTCTCACGTGGATGACCCATGGACTTGTTGCTCATTTCTAGGCGGCGTTGGGAAGCATCAGCACATCTCCAGCACAGACTGTAATAATCACATTGTGCGCATTTCCCATGAACGTGGCTTCTCCCCAAAATATTCTTCTAACCGCTTTAGAAAATTTGTTATTTTCATAGGACTGAATGTATAAGGGCATTTTACAACGCAGCTGTTGTTGGAATACTTTCCTTTGGGAAATTAGTGGCTTTCATTTTTTGTTGCTGATAATAACCGTGGGTAACCATACAAAGCTGTAAATACGTACTTAACTCTGATTTCTGTCATACTATACAGAAAACACAAAACCTGTGGAAACAGAGATGTCAAATGTCTAGTTCTACCACTATAATATGTGAGCCACGTATATGAAACAAGCCCTGCTCTGTGTTTGCCTCATGCCATTACTATTTTCCTTAATTGTGTATTATTATTTCGTTTCTGCTCTGTCCTTCCTCCCATGAGAGCCCAGGATCATGAACAGCAAAACAATACAGGGTTGTAGCCAGTGCTTTTTTCCAGGGGGTACTCAAGGGTACGCAGTACTGACACCTCATTTTTGTTGTTAAAAAGCGTGGCACTTACTGTAACAACTTCACAGTGAGTCCTGGCACCTATTTTTCTAGAAAAAAAGCACTTGTTGAGGCTGAAAAGCAGTGCAATCCTTACCATGTCTACTCAGGTAAGCCCTACTGATTTTTGTGGGGAATGACTCCTAGGCAAACAAGAGTGCAGCAAAAGTCATAAACACAGAAGAGCCACTGAAATCTGAAGAGCCATTGAAATCAATAAACTAAAGTTAGATCCAATAAAAGCATCTAAGAAACACATTTCTAAAATGTGAAATGCAAAATAATACCAGCTGCTGAATTTTAATCCAAAGACCAAGCTGAATAGATATGTCTTCAATTGGTGTCCAAGCATGTGCATGTAGCTGCTGGCTATGCAGAAAGGAAACAATCGCTATGACTTTCATTTCCCCAGCTGTTCCAGGAGTGTGTAATAGTTACAGAGGACTAGTTTCCCATGCAGCTAGGGTTGCTAGGAGCACATTTTCAAGCAAGCAACGTGCTTCAAATACTGAGTTGAGTCCACCCTAGAAAAGGAGTGGCTGGGACTGGGACAAAGGAAGAGAGCAGAAATTGGGAAAGTCAGGTGTGATGATCCTTTCCCCCTCCAGATATTGCTGAACTACAAGTCCCATCAACCCCAACAAGCATGGTCAATGGCTAGGGATGACAGTCGTAGTTCAGCAACAACTGGAGCGCCAAACGTCCCCCCCCCCCCGAGTTAAGCAAATCATGAGAAATCTATTCAAGAGACTCATATAGGCATAGCAAAGATACCTTTTATCTGGAGTAGGAAGATGTCTAGGGGGCCCTTTTCTGCTTTAAGAACCTAGTGGGATCAAGATAATGTCTCCAAAATAGGTTCAGTGGACAGGTGTTAGAAGTAGATGGGGGGGGGGGGTAAATGGATATCTGTGAAAATCATCCATGCCCCAGGGTAAGCCATTAATTGAGACTGGCAAACTACTTCCAAGGCTTTTGTGCTGGCAAACCAATATTCAGCGTTGTGCAAATTAAGTTTTCCATCCATTTTTCTTCTTGTTATGAAACTTAGCTTTAAAATTAGATGTGCATGAATATGATTGCATTATGTAAGTGAAGTTATGCCTCTGTCCCAAAAGTAAAGATTGCAACTTGTGAAGCCCTAACCACAGAGGAAATTGTTAAAAACTGCTCAGAGTGATAGAAATATTACTGCGCAAAAATATTGCCATTTCTGTTTGATGCCCCTGTTACTGATGAGGCTGTTTCACTGAAGAAGCAACCAGAAGAGGCTGAGTCATTGCAAAAAGGCAAGTCTCTCCACTAAATTCACTGAAGTGACATTGTACGAATGCAGCTCCCATCTCCTTCTATGTGGGCACCCTGTCAGAGCTGACTAACGTTTCTTTTTCCTCCAACTCTCCAACCTCAAGACAAAGTCAAGTGCTGAATTCTCCCTGCAGTCGGCAGCTTTCTATTTTTAAAACCGATGTCGCAGCAACGTAGGTGGTTGTAGAGTTGCATTCGATTAAATATTGAGACGCGGCTTCAGCTGCCTGTGTCACAGCCATCACGCCACTGAAATAAAAAACTAGCTGGTAGAGGCAAACAGGATGGGTATCTCTAGAGAACTGGCTGGTGATTTCTACAGAAGTCTTCACCAGTCACTGCTCTTAAGATGAATCATGAAGCCAAACACCCTAGCACTGAGCTGCAAGGGGATGGCTACAATGGCAAAGGAGAAAATATGCACATTACGCTTGACCACATGGATCTTCTGCCATTGGTGCTCATCTGACCAAGTTTGTTGTTATGTTTTGCCTGTGCTGCTTGCTAATTTGCCATCAGAAAGTGCATAACATGGAGAGACTTGGCACTAATGTAAGTCTGGATGCTATGGAAATGCAATGCCAGTCGTAATCTGACAGAAGACTGACCTGTGGCACCTCTTACTGGTCTGTAGTCCTTCTAGTGTGAAACACTTACAGGATTTCTGCTCAAGAGGCTTCCTTTCCTGTAACTACAGTGGATGCTGTAGAGATCAAGAGACAGAACAAAAGGTAACCCCAAGGTCATAATTTTATCTCACATGGCAGCGGCTTCTAAATGATATACCCTAAGTGGACCTTTTTCATATCATATTTGTCTTTTGAGGAACCCATAACCCAGTTGAGATAACACCCCTAAGGATTCTGGAGTGTGCTCTGGGATGCCATACCATGCTTCGCCACCATCCCACATGAACTGATATTGCACACTGGAATCCTCCAGAGCTTGTGATCCACAGGGCAAGATTTGTGGGCAAACTGTTTTCCAGGGAAACTTGCTCAACATTAGCTGTTCTCAGTAAGCTTCAAAAGAATCCCATGGTTTCCTGGAACCCACTTTGAAATCCACCGTTTCCCAGTCATGTTTAAACTTATCTCTGTATATCAACAGCTCATGCATCAGATATCACATCCAGAAACCTCTGAACTGCGGTTAATGGAAAAGTACGGTTCTTCAGGGAAAGCCTGAAGATGGCCTCTGGCAGGACAGTAAGAGCCAAGCCACCGTTCTTAGAAGCCTGACTATTCTCTGGACTTAAGTCATTGCTCCCTCTCCCAGGTATTTTATACCCTTCAAGTTTCTCCACCCTTCTGGCTGCAGGTCTGCGGCTGTGCTCCTTCTCTCCCTACAGGTAGATGAAATAGAGGGCCCTGCCCTGCTCCTTCTAGCATAGGTGGAGCCTCCAGGAAGTGTCCAGGTACGGTCTTCTCAGGAGCCACTGCCTGGTTGGTGCTCGGTAGTGAGAACTGGGACCTATTTAAAGCACAAAGACCACTACTGCTGTTTTTTCAGGGAGGTTTTGTCTCATTTAAACACCTTCATTTCACAAGTTGGCTTTCAGGGAAGGAAAAACACACACGTATTGGAAGAAAGTATTTGGTTTCCCTCTCGTCGACTAAAGCTTTCCATTTCTGCCATCTGTTTCCTGACTTGGAAGAACTTTGGCTTCTTTTTTCCTACCTGAACCTGAACAGAATGCTGCTTTTAAATCATGGTTATGAAAGAGGAAACAGAATACTAATTCGTTTCCTAGATTCTGAAGAATACACTTGCATAAATTGTTGTTGGTGGCTAGGGTTAACACGAAAACTCATCCTTGCAAAACAAACTTCTTTTCTAGATCCATTAACATTTCATGCATCTTTTACTTTACAAGGTGCAAGGATTAACATAAAGTTCCTGGTTCCTTTTAGGCGAGAGAGAGCCCACTAATCAGAACAGCCTTATCTATAAGGCACATTCTGCAACATGAAGTCTGCAGTTATATGCACACTTAAATAAGAATCTCAGAGAACTCAATGAAATATACTTTCAATGTACAGTATATATATAATTGAGCTGAGCCCAACATAATATCAAATACATCTTCTTGCCAGGTTAGCTTTACGCCTTTGAGCAGAATGGACTCAGTGAAAGCAGGCTAGAGAAAAATGCTCTTTTACTTATTCCTTTTCAGATGATTCTTGATCCACAAGAGACATCCAGCAAAATATGCAGTACTACATGTGATATGCCAGAAAGAAGAGGTTTTTTAAAGGGTGGTGAAAGAACTTTCTCTCTTTAAGCAGAGGGGAAATGGAGCCCAAGGCACTCATTTGAGATCATTTACTCCTCAAAAGGTTTGGCATAAAAACAAACCTCCCTAGGAGCATAAATTGTGCAATGAAGCTAATTATCTCTTAATATCTTTATTTTGGAAAGAGCCTTTCCACTAGAACTAGCTCACCCAGTTTCCAATTTAAGCTTTGGGGGGTTTGTGGGGGGAGGGGGATATTTTGCTTTGGGAACTGTAAGAGTTGCTGGCAATTTGAGCTTTGTGGGGCATTTCAGTGCAAGTTTCCAGATTCAGTTTCTGTTAAACCAAATCCTCTTTTCTGTAGCTTTTCACGTGGTGCATCGAATGCCAAGTTTCCTTGTATTTATGTGTTAACCACTGTGGATGTACGACTGTGTTACAAATGTTCTACTATAACCAGGCTATGTGCATTCCGTCCTAAGAGCCAAAGAATTTAAAAACTTGTATAAATTATTTGTGGTTTTTTAACAGTAAAGGGTAACCAATGTTTGGGGACAAATTTTTAATTTTGAGTGTCATACGCACGATGTTGCTTCTTTCCAGGTCCTCAGGATCACACTTCCCACCACATCCCCAACAGACAAAGAGAAAATGGGCCAAAAGTGGGCCAGGGGCACAGAGGCATTGGGCAGGACCCTGGGAATTCCATAGTTATTTGTATTCTTTAATCAAACCAATGGAATGGGCAATAACACTGAAACTGCCCCTCCGGCCACTGGAAATGGAATTGAAAAGCAGGACTTATTCTGGTTTCTGAGATTTCAGCAGCCATGAACAACACTAGTCCAACCCCCTGCAATGCAGAAATCTTCTGCCCAACGTGGAGCTCGAACCCACGAGCCCAAAATTAAGAGTAGTAAAGCTGTGTGCTCCCTTCCGTGCAGTGCAAGAGCCGCTTCTAATGTAGTTGGTGGATATGTGCAAATTAAAGCCATCATGTGTACAGTGTTTATCTGTCAATGACTGGATCCCTACCAGCCACTCAACATCCCACTGGGAAAACAGTGCTGGTCAGATGAGAAATTATTATTTTATCATTGTTTTTCACACGAACAGTGTCCCAAAGCAACTTAAAGATTGATAAAATGGAAACAAACCTGAAAGGCAAAAAAAAAAAACCTCACAAAAATACATTCATCCATATGATTAGTTCCCAATCATTAATGTGGTTGCTGTATTCATGCACAGTCCCATAGAGAGCTGACATCCTGCAGAAACAGTTCCCACAAGATGTGGGAGATAGTGAACAACACACACACACACACACACACACACACACACACACACACACACACATGCACACACATCTACAGGGCCATAGGGCCATGATTAAGGCTAGCATATATGTGTGTGTGCGCACACACACACACACACAGGCAAGACTAAGCTGTGCTAGAACATACACCCAATTTGTAAACATGAGAAAATGCACTACAGTTTAGTGCTGTAATAAACTTCTTTATCTGGTCACTTTTCAGGTACCGGTAGATACATTCCCTCAAATGTTAACTTGGTACCATACAACGTCTGCCCTTTGCTGGTTAGGATAAATTATTCGACTGTGGAATTGAGGCAATTTTTCCTCTTATTCTGTGTTTTCCTAAGTAGAGGAAGCAACAGTGAAATTTGTCAGAGGAGATAAGGTGTATTCATTCCAATTACAGATGTCAAAGCATCCTGCGTTGTTTTTTGCCAGGGCTATGCTTGGGGGGGGGGGGATTATCTTCATGCCTCCTGCCTTCCTTAGCTGTTTTTCAAGGTCTCCTTAAAGGCCCTTGGAAACAGATCACAGAGAAGCAAAAGCACACCAGAAATCTAAATAAACCAATTAGAAGTTTGGCTCATCAATGACCCCAAAGGTGTGGCTTCTGTTTTGAGCATGTACTTTCTCTATTGCCCTGTCAAGGGAAAGAAGTTGTCAAGGGCAGTGTCAAGGAGTCCTGCCCAATGCTTTTGAGAGCTCTTCTTCTAAAAACATTGCAAAGCCTGTCATGGTACTTTAGATGGATTGCATATTAGGAGTGGCAAATACTACACATATCTGCAGTGAAAATATATCATGTATTATTCTAACCTTGCAATCTAAGGGAGACTGAGCCTGAAAAATACGAGTTTACCTAATGTAAATCAGTGTATTGCTGGTAAGATTTGAACCTGGGACTTCTTGGTTCACAACTCAGTGCCATAGTCACCTTCTCTCATGTGAAACAGTTTCAAACAATTCATGTAGTGTTTCCATCTTGGCTAACAAAAGAATTAAAGACAGACATGAACATATTCATTCTTTCCTGAGAACAGAGGTTACTTCCTGAACTGGACGAGAAATTTCAGGCTCAATTAACTAGGTGCTTCAAAAGCAAGTTTGTTAAGAGAGAGAGAGAGACCATTTTCTTAGTTACATCTTCCTTTATCATTATCTGAGAGAGAGATTTAGCTTATATTTGAACTTCATACAATGCACCTCACTTTCTACATCATACTTGCCTGGATCTTCAAAGAAAAGGTGAACTGCAATTTCAAGTACATTTGGATTTGTTTGTGTGTTTTACTCCCTCTTTTTAATTGGAACCACAAAGTTTTGAATACTATGAGAAAACATCATCAAGATGCAGAATGGCTGCACTAGCTTAGGTGAAGTTTGCTAGGCTGCTACCAATAGCCAGTTCTGCTTGAAAGGTAATTCAAGTTATATCATTGTTTTAGCTTGTTTGTGAAAAACAGGATCGAATTTAGTTATAACCATACACATTCTTTTAATAGTAAAAATTTGTGCAAATCCATTCAACCTAGTATAGTTGTGACAGTTTCCTAGACAGTTAATTTAACATCTGTCTCCCCATGCTTATTATAAACTGCTCAAGAAAGCTTGCCGAGATCACATTTATCATGTTAGACAGCAGTGTAAAATGTGATGAATTCCTTTCATCAGTGTAGATGGTGCTGTTTACAGACCATTCAAATAACTAATTTAATGGGGAAAGAAACTTTTTTTGCCTTGGCTAATTAGTACCCAGTGATGTCAGAGAGAAATGTAAAAGTTGCATAAAAGGTTAAGGTGTTGTTTTTTTAAGAAAAAGAAAAGAAAGCATAATTTAAATATTTAAATTATTTTCAACAAGATGTTCTTTGTGGATCTCTAACAAAAAAACCCTCTTTCCTACATTTGCTTTGAAAACAACAAATTATTTGCATCCAAACACTTCTTGCAAGTTCTCCCTTCCACAAACCACCCCAACTCTCACCCAATGCTACTGCTGTAATTTAATGATGGCAAACAGCTTCTTCCCCAATACTTTGAAAGAGCAAACTGCCTTACAAAAATGTAACTCATCACAGGTCAGCCTTTAAAGCCCAAATAATATGTAAAAACCAGTTCAACCTTGAACCACAGTTGATGCTCCGTAAGCTTGCAGGGATTGCTTTCAGAAGAATACTTTGGTTAACAGCTATTCAGTCTTAATCATAAAAAAGCAATAAGATATATTCATCTTTGCCATTGTCACTTGAGATGCATTTCCTTGGCATGTTGTAGCAATCCATGTCCTAATTGGATGAGTATTGCAGCAATTCAGGGAAGAATAGTTTAACTGTACTAAGATTTTAATAACTGGAGGATCAACCAAAACAGCCTCACGTTTGTAACTAATCAGAACAAAGGAAGAAACTGCATTTTATTCCTGACAACAGTTGAGTCGTCTCCAGTCACTTGCACTGCCACCACGTTGCTTAAAACAGATGGGGGGGGGGAACCTCCCCTTTTCTTCCTTCTTGGTCAGTATTGCAGCGCAGGAATCCATTTTTTGCTGAGTGCTACATAGTCTGCAGATCCAGTAGGTTGCACAGCATCAGAGTCTCGTAGCAAATGAAGTGCCACCAGGCCTCATTACAATGCAGAGATTGCGTCTGCGTGGGTCATGCGGATTTCAGGTCAGCAGTGACCTCTGAATCACTCGAGCCTGATCGGTTTTTCTCCAGAGGACTGAATTCCCCTCCACCCTTGGACAGGTGGAAAAATGCTACATCTTGCGATCTCTCTCCTCCTGCTCCCCCTTAAACAGACCCCCTCCTCTCTCCAACTCCAGTGACTCTCGTGACAGAAACATTGGGGAAAGGGCAAGCTTATCCAGGGGGGAGAAAATAAAATAAAATGCAAAAACTCTGTGGGTACTGCAAAACCATTTGAAGGTGGAGGGGAAGAAAAGGCACTTAATATCAAATACCCTAGAAAGTCATAACACAGCCAGTTAACTCAGTGAGTCAATAACTTGAGTCTCGTAATCCAGCTGACCAGCAGGGAGCGCTCTGTGGAGGAGGATTTCGTGGAGGTCACCGGGGGCTTCTTGGCTCCATCCTCCTGGAACGGGATCGTCGCACTGTTGTGAAGATCCACATTAACAAAACACCTGCTCCCCCTGATGTAGTCTGCACCCCTCACTAGCTGCCTTTCCGCCACAGGCCTGGAAAACGGATGCTGAAGTGGGGAACTTTCTTCAATGATGGGCGGGATTCTCTCATTGCTGAAGTACCGGCAGAGGGCATTTTCACCTGCAACGAACAAAGAAAACACACACTTATCAAACCTTGCAGAGCCAGCATAAGGAGATGCAGAAGAGGGAGTTTCAACACCTCCAGCCAGCCTGAAGTTTGGGTGAACTGCCCCACACAGATCCCCCCCCCCATCACCATTACTAAAACTTGTGTTCTGCTCTTCACCTCTATTTTACTTACTGCTGTACAAGTTGAGGATTTGCGTTTTGCTTTAGGGCTAAATTGTAAAGGTACGTGCAAGTACTTGCATTAAAAATCCTGACGGAAATAAGAGCTTTGGGAAGGGGAAATTTGGAGCAGAGAAGTGGGCAGAGTTGGGTGTTTAATCCTTCACCCATGACTTCTCCCCTGGAACTCCCCCAGCAGCTGTTTAGGCAAGAATTGTAGGGAGAAAAGTTACACTCTTTTAGCCTTTTTAGAGAAACGGTAAGAGGGAATGTGATGGAGGTGTAGAAAATTGTACATGGCGTGGAGAAGGTGAATAGAGAGCAGTCCCGTCCTGT
Source organism: Zootoca vivipara (assembly GCF_963506605.1). Lineage (NCBI taxonomy): Eukaryota > Metazoa > Chordata > Lepidosauria > Squamata > Lacertidae > Zootoca > Zootoca vivipara. The sequence continues at coordinate 65,409,958 of NC_083278.1, forward strand.
CCCCCCCCCCCCTCTCATATGACTAGAACTCAGGGACGTCACATGAATCTGAATGTTGGAAGATTCAGAACAGACGAAAGAAAGTGCTCCTTCACACAGCAAGTAGTATCAAAGGCTAACTCAGATGGCTTTCAAAGAAGATTAGAGAAATTCAGGGAGGGTAAGGCTATCAATGGTTCCTAGCCATAATAGCTATGTTCCGCCTTTAAATATCAGTTGCTGGGGATCACAAGCGGAGAGTGTGTAGCTGCACTTGGGTCCTGCTTGCTGACTTCCCACAAGCATCTGTTTGGCTACTGTGAGATGCTGGACTAGACGGGCCCTTGGCTCAATACAGTATAGCTCATAGGTAGGTGGGTGTTTCCTCATACAACTTTCCAAAGTCCCGTTCTCCTCACTTCTTCACTCAAAATCACCACTATCCCTAAAATTTGGAGCCATTTTGCTTTCCGTACACCATATTGTATGTAACATGGATTGTCTCTCACCTGCTTCAAAGCCCTAGAACACTGCTAAAATTATTTTTTGGTGTAAACTGACTTTAGTGCTAGTCCTTTAGGGTACAGCGTTAGCATGAGGAATAACTCAATCTATTCATCTTTCTCCTTCTATGAAATAAATCCCTGCATGTTGTCCTCCTCAACAATGTAGTGGTTTTCTCCCTACGCTAGTATAACTTACCTTATGGTGACTGGCACTTACAGAAAGGGAAGCAGATTTGGCTCTCAGTATAAAGTAAATGAGGAAGGACCTTTGTGCAGTAGAGAACAGAAACACGGTTTCACACTGGCTATAACACTTACCTTTGTCTCAGATGTTGCAATACAACGGAAACAAAAGCAGTAATGACTTTTGAAAGTCCCTCACCTGTCTGTGAAGGTGTGCCTTGAGCAACATATATGAGTGGCTAATCACTACATCCATGATTTGTAGCGATCCGGAAGTCGTTCAGAGGCTCTGTGTGTCACCCATTCTTACAATGTGTGTGTGCATTTTTGTCAAGTCAGATATTAGCTCATGTCTTTTAAGGACAGATAAGGAGGATTGTGGCGCAGAAGCATCTAGGCTGAATTGCACTGCAAGGCAAGCTTATGCGGAAGGCAATCATCTCTTTCTGTTCATTCCATGGGCAAACCAGGTCTCAGCTCGCATTTTCTTAGAGAGAGATCACCTGGCCAATTTTACAATGTGGAGGAATGGAGCAGAAGAAAACAGGAGAGAGAAAACTCTGCTGCTGTGCTTTAACGTCAGATAATGGATCCTTGGCCCAGGAATATTTGACAGTGCCAGCCTAAGGTTTAGAGGAGTTTTCCATAATATACTTAAGGAGCAACCAACCTACTTCAGAGCCTAACAAAGAGGTGTCACCCTACTGTCAAGGGATACAGTGGCATTAAAAGCCTCTGAAGACTTATACTAGACCATCCTAATATAAAATTGACCCAACTGAGATTTGTTAAAAACAACAACATCTAACCTGTGGACTCAGGTGGGCCACCTCTTTACAGGAATAAAAAGGACCAAAGTTTTGCATTTCAACAGCTAGAATCCCCACTTCCGATTTTACTCATGGCAAACGCACAAGAGGATGTTCAGAATTTAGTGAGGTTTAACGGCACAGTTGACCCTTCACTACAGGCCAGGGTATCGAATGTATGGACAAGTGCATTTAAGAAAGCAGCTGTCCTAGAGCACAATTTCCTTACCTTTTCTCCCCATTGCTCGGGGCCTAGAGAAAGGTTCTACACCTCCCAGCCAGTTTCCATCTGCAGGCATAGACAATGGACGAGGCTTTCCTAAAGGCAACACATAAGGGGTTTAAAGAAAACAGTGCTGAGTTAACTTCATATTAGCTGATCTGAATGACAAACACAGTGTGAAGAGTTTACACAATCTATTCAAAATAGGAAGAAGCTAACTGAGATGCAATACTAGCAAGCAACAGGGTGTCTAATAAGCTCGGACTTGTAGCAGCTGCTCTGCCCTGTAGGGATGTGGGACCAGTTAAGATGGCCTGCCTCCCAAAACTAATGGAAGGTTCCTGAATGCTCTGGGGGAGTTTCCAACAGACAGAACCAGCAATTCTGCTAGGGCTCTCAGCTCTATGTGGAATAGTGATATGAGAAGGGCCATCAACACAATTGCTTCTGGGGTTCCTCTTTGGAATGCAACTTGGTTTACTAAGGAACTGCAGGTGATGAAACAAACCCAGAGATGGCTAAAGCGCAAGTGGTGTAAAATTTGTTCTGAAGCTGACTTGTGACACTTGCTAGGGCACATAAACACACCTATCGAGTAGGAATGGAGGCAGCTAAGAAGCTTTTTCCATGTGGTCCAGAGACTTGTCAACCCAAACATGGGGGTTGGATCTCTGGAGCCAACTATGAATGATTTGCCCAACACTTTGAGGATGAAGTCACTCAACTCCATGGCAATTTGGATGCCACAGCTGAGGTAGGGATCCTTTTTCAATTGATGTGGCCTGGTGATGGGACAGGAAACGTGTGGCTGTCTTGATCTCTGCCCATCCTGGCTGGTGCCTGTCATCCTAAAAGAAGTGGCAGTGCATCCACTCCTTAACAAGCAGGGATACAGGTGATGGTCTTTCCTTGCTCTCTGCTCCCAGTGGCAGATTTGGGGAACTAATTTTCAAGCCTTTGTTTTACATTGTAAGCTTTGTCACATATTACACTCCAACACCCTATACCAGGCATAAGCAAACTCGGCCCTCCAGATGTTTTGGGACGGCAACTCCCATCTTCCCTAGCTAACAGGACCTGTGGTCAGGGATGATGGGAGTTGCAGTCCCAAAACATCTGGAGGGCCGGGTTTACCTTTGCCTGCCGTATACACTCTTGATGCACACAGCTTTTCTCCTCAGCTGAACCATGTAACAATTTACTCACCATAGGATTGTGTTTTTTCCCTCATCTTTGCAGGAAAAATATTTGCTTCCATGGAATAGCCAGGCAATGGGTCGGAATCGGTAAGTGTAAACCTTCGCCTCCTGCATTCCTGATCCAGGAAGGAATTGGGAGATTCTGCACCTTTGGAACCAGGTAGGGGTTGTTTAGGTTTGCTGCCTCCTGCATATACAAAACTTCCCTTCTCATCCCTGCAAAGATATAGGAACTTGATTAGCAATGAAAATATAAGGCATTGTGATTCTGCACTTGTGGACGGTCCTTACTACTGTTTGGAAGTAGTGGGACTTTATAGCTGTTCAAGATTTGGCCAAAAAAACGCAGAAAAAGTAAAAGGAGTGAAGACATAATCAAGGGTGCATGAGTTGGGTCCTACAATTTTGCACAAGCGCAGAAAAAGCATAAATGGTGTAAGCCAATGATTCCGCTAAGAATGTTGGTTCTTCCCTGAGAGCAAACTCCTAGACAGGATGCTTGAAGGTACGTTGGCAATGCATGGTGCCATCATAGATGCCAGAGAGGTGGTTGAACAAGGTTTTTATGATCTGGAGTGAGTCCTAAGCACTCTGCAATTCATATTGCTCCTTCCACAGGATTAACAGCACCTGAATACATCATGCAAAATAGAATTTCCAGATAATGGATTACTCCCACTCTGTGTGGGGCTGACCTTAAGGCTGGTCCAGAAGCTGCAGCTGGTGAAGAATGCTGTAGCTAGCATGCAGTGAGGAGCGACCTGCTGGTAGTGTGCAATGCTCCTGTTATGCGATCTATACTGACAGTCAGCCCTGGTGCATAAAGGCCTAAGCAACCTAGAACCTGTTTGCCTGACAGACTGCCTTCTGCCATCCTGCTTGAATCCTTATGTCATCCAGTGTGGCCCTAAGACACCCTAGAAATTTCATGTGTACCCGGGGTAGTTTTTAGGGCGACAGCATTCACGCTTCAACATACACTCCCCACAGTAGTTAGGTTGGCACAAACCATTTGTTCTTTCAGGTCCTTTTCTTAAGACTTTTTATTCAATTAGGCATTTTCATAGTAGCATTGCTGAATATTCTTGTTCATTTTACATATGGATTGAATGTCTTTTTATGGGTGCAAATTTTGCATTTTGTTTCTCTCTCTCTCTCTCTCTCTCTCTCTCTCCTTTTTCTTATAACCCGCCATTATATTTTAGAATGGTGAGCATTTTAGTGGAACCTCGGGTTGTGGACGTAACCCGTGACGGAGGCACGTCCGCAACCCACAGCATTCGTATCCCACAGCACTGCATCTGCGCGTGATGCAATTTGACGCTTCTGCACATGCACAAGTGACGAAACCAGGAAGTACTTCCCACGGTACGCAACCTGAAAATGCGTAACCCAAAGTGTCTGTAACCCGAGGTACCACTGTGTAAATATTCTACAACAATAAATCTAAAATAAAGGCACTGTGAGGTTAAGCATTAGGTAGGTATTGGCATACCGAGGGGCATATGGAATAGATGGTGGTGGAGGTATGTAAAGGTCCAGAATGGCTGGTTTCTCTTTCTTCAGGGAAGCATCCATGGTGCTTTCAGGTGACTGGGTAGTAGTTGCAGGTGGGCTGGTCTGTAGTGAGAAAAACAACAGGTAGTTGCTTAAGTAAATTAGACATACACTGTGCAACTGGCCCGTTCCATCTACAATGTGACAAAATTCCTCATTTCATCTCTCACCTGAGCCACTGGAAACAGACACATTGCTTCTTGTTTTATGTTTACCGGTTGTGCTTCATTTTCCTTAGCTGCCTAGAGTTGTTGCAAATAAGGCTACATGTAACAATTTACGGTAAGCGTAATTTGTTTTACGTAAATTTACGGTATACGGCTGTGTAACTCCAGGCACCCTTGGAAGAAACCAATAACCTATGTCCAAATGAAAAATCTGCAGTTTGTTGTTTTATTTATTGCATTTCCAAATTAATAATAGTGATCTGCTATACCCTGGAACCATAGAAATGACTTGCTGAAGAAAATGAGCCCCTTGAGGCTTTTGTGAGATATTAAATATATGTTAATAACTTCTCTTAATTTTCCTTCCACGTTTTCTTAATAACCTTCCACATACTTTCCAAGGCAATGCACAAAATCTAATAAAACAGTTACAGAACAGCACAAAACACAACAGGATATGAGTTGAAAAACAATGCAAAGTGGACACCTATGGCAGAGACCTGTTCATCAGCTCGGAAAGCTAAGAAACAGCTACACAAGCACCTGTTTAGCACGTTCTTGCAGAGCAACAGCTTAAATAGTACACAGACAGAAGTGGTGGAAACTGTACCTGCACCTAATAAGCAATTCATTTATTAGCTTCCTGAAAGTGTCAAACTACTCCCTTAACATTACTTGCTCAGCCTCAAAATCATCATCTTCTTAAAGCTATTAATCCTCATTTCTTTTCCACGCCCTTTCTCTCTCACACACAGATGCCACAATATCCCAATTCTGCTGATGTTGGCAACTGGCAAATGCAAACACCACCATGAAAACAAAAGGGGGGAAATCACACAACTCAGCTAGGCTACAAAAGAACACTGGATAAAAAACTGCTCTTTTGGAAAACATAATCCCCCATCATTAGTTTTCCAGCCCATCGAGAATTTACTGTTTACTTCTAGAATTCATCAGTCCAAAAGATTATAAGCAACTCAGCCCCAAATGGCCTCACTATAAGTTATCTGTCCTGATAAACAGGATCCTTCAGGGATTAAAGAAAAACCATCATTCTCCCCCTCTCTTCAAACCCCGGCTGCCTTGTTCTTTTGGTATATTAGAAAGCTAAGGTAATTTAATGGGAAATGAGATTTCACAGATCCTGGCTGCAAAACTAGTTAAATTAGTCAATGCAAAATTATGAAAATACATTACCATTGAAATTTGAGCTTCAGTGCTTTCACAAGGGCATTACAACAGAACTCTAATGCAAGAATTGGCTTACTATCATTTTCCAAGCTCAAATAGATACATGGTATGACCTAATAAAGGCCAAAGTTGGTTGGGGCCAAGAGACTACAGTGGCAACTCTAGTTAAGAACTTAATTCGTTCCGGAGGTTCGTTCTTAACCTGAAGCACCACTTTAGCTAATGGGCCCTCCTGCTGCTGCTGTGCCGCTAGAGCATGATTTCTATTCTCATCCTGAAGCAAAGTTCTTAACCCGAGGTACTATTTCTGGGTTAGCGGAGTCTGTAACCTGAAGCATTTGTAACCTGAGGTACCACTTCATACCGATTTCACATCCCACTAAAATCTCTAAGATCTGAACATTCTAAAGCCTGAGCATCTTCGAGAATTAGCACAAAAATTGATTTAAATCATGCAGAAAATGCATGGCACAATACAGTCCTTCTTGTAGAAAACCACTTCAGACTGAAAGGGGAGGGAAGAAATCACTGGGAAGCATGTCAGAGGCAAGGCAAGACTAAAACCTTGTTTCCCAACACGCTTATTTACCCTCTTTTAAAAAGAAGATAATTAAAATATGTAGCCCCATATTTGCAGTCTGAACAGAAGGACTGTTTTTCACGTTCAATCAATTCAGACGTTTGGGGTGCCTTTGTTATGGCTAGGAACAGGGCAATACCAGTTCCTAAGTTTTAAGTGACTAAAAAAATGATTTTTTTTTTAACATTCTGCTCCCCACCCTGAGTCTTCAAGATAGGAAAGAATATTCATCCAATAAATGAGCAAACAAAATAGGATTAGTGTAAAGGAGCGGGGGGGGGGGGAGATCTCTGTATAACTGTATGTTACCTGAACAAGTGGAGGTTTCCACCTTAGGTTTTTGAGTGGCGCAGGAGTAAAATTAAAAGATCCTGTATGGCGTTTCTTCACTAATAGAGTAACGCCAGAAGGATTCTCACGAAGCTTCCTGACAAGGTTCTTCAGCTGCCATCCCACCTTCAAAACAAATCAGACAAACAAACACTTAAAGAGTGTTTACTGCCCTACATCAGAGGCATATAGATCAAATTATCTTCTATAATACTGGTGTGGAATTCACATTTCACTGCAGAATTATGAGCTCTAGGTTTGGCCACCATCCAGAAGCTTTTAAAGACTTCTCTGTTAATGTAGGCTTCTGGAGGCTGGGGTAAAGGTGCTATAAAAATGCAGAGTTTCAGTGAACGCTGTCTTCCAGCCTGTAGGCTTTGAGATGAGAGAGCTACGTATAAATACGTAGGGTGTTTTTTGTTCTTTTGCCTATTGGGTATAAAAATGGGGTGGGGTTTGGCTAGGCACTAACACCATCGGCCCTGGAGCAACATTAGATATTGTTAACTGACCTATTGGTAAGCGTTTTTGCTCACTTATAGCTCTTCACATATTACAAATTAATCAATTGTTCACCGTTAGTGACGTGACACTATGGTGGATTTTTAAAAATAAATTATTACAATTTAAACAGTTTATTTACTGTGAGCTGTTTTGAGCATAAATGCATCTATGGAATATGAGGCACATATAAACAAGCTGCCAATAACTATGATAGTGAGTTGGCTCATTTAAGCAGGGAAGAGTTCTTCCGGCCCCCAAATCAAAGCCCTAGCACTTAATTTTGGGATGGGGAGGGTAGACAGCTCATGGTCCCCAAATCAGTAGCAATGACTGCTGAGCAGTGGAAACCTTCAACTGGCAGCAAAGGCGCAGTCTGCCATCTTCCCTACCTTGCCCATCCTAGCCCCCCTCAAAGGCACAACTTTGTGCATGTGCCTAGAAAGGGTACTCACATGAAATGACTGTCATCAGCTCACCCAACCCAGGATGCCCCTGACTAAACTAAGAAACAGTTCTAGATGCTGGTATTGCTTGAGTGCTCAATCCAGAATTTCCCAGAAGAGTCGGAATAGCAGACTCTTCTGACTCTACCTGCCTCCATGAAGGACATTGCAAGCTTTGTGTGGTATACAACAAGAAGGACGGAGGAGTCTTCCTTACTACTGTTTCTTGACCTGACTTCCACCCACTATAAGGGGTTCAGGCCCACATTTAGTAAACTTTTCATTTGGGACGCGGGTGGCGCTGTGGGTTAAACCACAGAGCCTAGGGCTTGCTGATCAGAAGGTCGGCGGTTCGAATCCCCGCAATGGAGTGAGCTCCCGTTGCTTGGTCCCAGCTCCTGCCAACCTAGCAGTTCCAAAGCATGTCAAAGTGCAAGTAGATAAATAGGCAGGAAGGTAAACGGCGTTTCCATGTGCTGCTCTAGTTCATCAGAAGCGGCTTAGTCATGCTGGCCACATGACGTGGAAGCTGTACGCCAGCTCCCTCGGCCAATAATGCGAGATGAGCACCGTAACCCCAGAGTCGGTCATGACTGGACCTAATGGTCAGGGGTCCCTTTACCTTTACCTATAAAACATCTAATCATTCTTAAATAGCCTCAGTACTTGATGTTTTCAAACTGAATTGCATTTCTCAGGAATGAGTTGTTGTTATTGTTGTTGTTTAAAAAAAACAAGTTTAAGGGAATAAACTGATGGGAAGCTCATTCTTTCCTTAATCAAAATGTTTTATGACAAACCTTTTATAAAAAGTTCGAGCTGAATTTATAGCATGAACTTGCTATTATAGCGATAACTGCCTTAATGGGAAAAGCACCATTCCAGCATTAAAAAAAAACCCTGAAGAATTTAATTGAAAAGGTCAGTCACTGGTAAATGAAGATAAAATCTGTATTGTGGGCTTGCTCGCAGTCTGAAAATTGCTTGGCTAAAAATAAAGGGAAACAAGAAATGCCCTTTACTCACCACAGTCTGGCGATTCACCTGGATCACTTCATCGCCTGCATGAATTTTCTGAGACCTATCAGCCGGTGACTGCAGAGGACAAAAAGAGGAGCACTGAAATTTTCATTGCTTTGCCACTTAAAAACTACTAAACTGTTGCTTAGTTGAGTTTTTTTTTATTATTATTAAAAACCACAGTATGACCTTAACAGAAAAGCCAAGCAGATAGACATGCCTGTGAGATTTTTATGCAAGTTACAGCTGCCATCTCCATCACTAGCCATCACAACTATTAATTAAATAACTAGCAAAAGGCTGGTCAATATGGCAGGTGAAGTGTGAGAGCAGGAAGGGCTTGTCGGAGAACATGGAAACCAGGTGGTGGCAGGTTCACACGACTAAGTGTGTGGCACTGAGGACCGGATCACTCAGCATTTTCAGATGGAGGGCAGGTTTTGCTATCAGCTCAACAATGCGTCATAATGGCGCTCTTTGCCATTCGCTCCTATAGGGACAACTAACCATTTCCTTATATTGAAGATCATCACTGGGAGCAGCCAGTGGTGACCACGCCACTAACTGAAAATAGCGCCTCCTTCTATCTACATAGCCTCATCTTTATATTTGCATAGCCACGCCTTAGGTTCTATTTCAAGGGCTCCTCTATATACAGTCATACCTCAGGATACGTCTGCTGCAGGTTGCATCTTTTCAGGTTACAGACACACCGAACCTGGAAGTCCTAGAATGGGTTTGGCACGTCTGTGACCTGCACGCATGTGCAGAAGCACTAAATCGTACTTTGTGCATGTGCAGAAGCGCCGCATTGCATCACGCGCGTATGCAGATGTGGTGCTTCATGTTGTGGCCTTTTCATGTTGCGAATGGGCCGCCGGAACGGATCCCGTTCGCAACATGAGGTACCACTGTAGTGCAAGTGAATGTTTGGGACTGGCATATATCCTTTCTATACGAAACAAAAGCAGCAGGAAGTTCCCCAAACTGTTGAAAACTACCCCGTGATCTTAATCAATAAACCCTTAATCAGATTTTAGATGTTGAGCAAACAAAACAAAAGTTTGCCTAAGGTCTCACAAGGGATCACAAGGCCTCAAACTCTGCTGTGATTTTCTGCTGCCAAAAGCAAAAGCTCCTTTTGGCTAACCTGGCTTGTCCTGACGTGAGAGGTCAAGCAGAGATTCAGCAGGAACAGTTTTTGTACCATCAAAAGGATGAGCAATGCAAAGCTTAATCCTTGTCAAACAGGTGTTAAAGGCACAGGAGTCGTGGGAAAGAAACTTCTTCAGTTATACTATCTGTGACTGTTTGTACAACTAGGCCTGCACTGTCCATTCCAGTGGTGACTAGGGACCATTGGGACTGGCAGGGCAGAGTTCTATAAGCCTGCTGAGTTCTATAAGCAGGAAGCAGCAACACTGAGACCAAAGAGGAGGAAGCTTGCAGGCAGTGCCGCCCCACAGAGTAGTTGTAAGTAAGAAGGCAGGCAGACTGGGGTTGGTGAAGCAGCATCTCATTCACCATAACAGACCAGCCTCCATTGGTCCACTCTTAGTGGCAGGAGCTGTACAGGATTGCAAGTAAGGTCTTCCCCATCCTTTTAACTAGCGATATCAGGGACTGGATAGGGATGCGGGTGGCGCTGTGGGTTAAACCACAGAGCCTAGGGCTTGCCGATCAGAAGGTCGGCAGTTCAAATCCCCACGACGGGGTGAGCTCCTGTTGCTCGGTCCCAGCTCCTGCCAACCTAGCAGTTTGAAAGCACGTCAAAGTTCAAGTAGATAAATAGGTACCACTACAGCGGGAAAGTAAACGGCGTTTCCGTGTGCTGCTCTGGTTCGCCAGAAGCGGCTTTGTCATGCTGGCCACATGACCTGGAAGCTGTACGCCGGCTCCCTCGGCCAATAACACGAGATGAGCGCCGCAACCCCAGAGTCGGTCACGACTGGACCTAATGGTCAGGGGTACCTTTACCAGGGATTGGGCCTGGGACTGTCTGTGTTTCCACTGAACAACAGCCCCTCCATGAAGTCTCTTTGCATCAGGAACTGGGAAATCTACACTGACTGCCAGAAAGGGGTGGTGGTGGTGGTGGAGATAAAGACAAAACCAAAAAAACACACCCAAACATGGAATAAACCTCTAGGATTGCTACAAGCTTCCAACCCACCAAGCAAGACATAGAACACTTAGTAGAAAGCCTTTTCCTTCACACAAACACACAGAAAGCCAGCTTCAGACAGTCTGAGATCTGTAATTTCTATGTACTGCTTAAGAACTTCCATCATTAAGCAGAATGTTTAATAAAATAAAATATCCTGTTTTGGGTTGTTGTTGTTTTTAAAGGAGTTACTGGCTGATGCAATCACATCACTTGTGTGTCTAAGGAAAATTCTAAGGAATATGAGTCACATGTTCACAGTCAGCAGTTGATGGTGCTACAATCAAGTGACAACTTGCATGGATTTTACCAGGGTCAGAGAACCTCAGGCCTCCCAGATGTTGCTGGACTCCTAATCCCATCAAACCACACCCAAAGGTCAGGGATGATGGGAAGGTGTAGTCCAGCAATCACAAATTCCCCATCCCTGGATTAAATTGTTTTCACAGATTCAACAGAGTCTTGGTATTACCGTACATCACTTCCTCTAATTGCAGACTCGGGGGGGGGGGGGGCAAGTGCCAAAAGCTATTTGGTCAAAATGGGGCTACTGTGAAGCAAGGAAGAGATATAAGCATGTTCAGGAGAACCCTGAGGTTTGCAAGGGACAGAGGAGTAGCCCAAGGGTGACCGAGCAGCCATGGAATACTGAGCTTTACTTGGAAAAGAAAATGGACTATCCTCAAGGGAGGCATGGCTGGCTGGCTCCCTAAGCAGAAGCATTCCCAATTGCAACATGTCGTTGTGGGTCCCATTTGTCATCTCAGATTTTAAGGGAGGCAGCTTACATATTTCTGTTGTGAGTCTTTGGATCATAAATTCAAGCAATGGAAATGAGCCCCGGTCTGGGTTGCAAAAGAGTCACAAACCGAAATTATTTTGACAGAATGAGAGAGAGAAGAACTGTTGCAAAAAAGGGGTGTTTTCATTACTTGTTGAGGCACAGCTAGGTAGCTACATGACACAGTCATGCTGAAAACCTATAAATCGGAGGAAGAGATTTAAGGCACAGCATGGACCAGGTAGGGACAGGGAGATGATCGCTTCTCCTACGTGAGCTTTCCCACCTGAAACTGCTTAATCCTAGCACTTTTCTCCCAGCGGGGGTCAGCTCCAAAACACAGGGCCACCCCAGGGGGAGGGGAGACAGAGAACAGTGGATGAGGTCATTTCAGAATGGGAAGTATGGAGGAAGGGAACAGCTTCCATATCACACTTTAGAGCTACGTTCACACACAACTTTCTATATAACAGTAACCCAGTTATATCACATGGTCTACCACTGCTGTATACTTAGGCCCTGACAAAGCGAAAATGAGCGAGCCCTTCCCAACCTCACTCTCTCCAGTTGTTTGCTGGACTCCAACTCCCATCAGCCCCCATCACCATCACCTATGGTTGGGAATGATGGGAGCTGCAGTCCAACATCTGGAGAGAACAAGGTTGGGGAAGGCTGAACTAAACCAACTGGAAGTTATAGCAGAACCCCCCACCCCGAAACTTTAAAAACCATTAACAACAATGGATTCTAAGACACACAGTTTTAGTTATTTATGCTGCTATACCACTGAACACCATGTTTCTTTTGCTTTAAAACCTGTCTCGAGCACACATGAAGCATTTTAGTTTGCATGTTCTTTATTGCTTACTCATCTGATAAAAAGCTTGCAAATTTAACTAGATTTTTCTTTATCGTAGGGAACATGCTGCAGGGTCAATTATGTGTACTGAAACATAGAGGTGTTAAAAAAAACTTATCACAAATATCCTAACTAAGCCTGTTGTCTGCCTTGTTAACTATCAGCAAGCAGCAGTTTGGCACCTAAATATTTACTCTGTTCTGTCCAGGACACAGCATTCTCCTGCAGCTGTTGCTTTAAATGTCTCCAATGCCATTATGACCACTTCACATCCAGTGATACTCCTGACATCCCACTCATAGAGAAAGGAAAAGGTACTAAGCTGATGTGTGACTCATACAACTGAAACAAATGTCTCATTTCCTCTGTTCCCTTATCAAGGGAAATGGAGGACAGGACAATCCCCTTGGGCTACCTGAGATGAGAACTGAAAGCCTCATTAGGAAAGACTCCCTCACCTTTCACCATCTAATCTGACGCATTCCGGAGGCAAAAACTATAGCAGCAGCACCTTCATAAAAGAAAGCTATTGGGAAAGTGAGGCAAGATGCCTGGGAAGACGGGGAACCTCCAGTGGGCAACTCCCTTTTTCCTTGGAACGGAAACACCTATTTGGCAAAGAATCCAACAGACGATCTTTCTGAGTACGCAATCATAGACGTCCAAAAATGTGCACTGCACATACCAAGGAATATCTGTCAGGATTACGAAAAGCTGTTTGCAAAAGCTCTCAAAGAAACAAACAATACAGCCCTCTAGGCTTGCATCATGAGTGTTTGCAAGATGACTGGAAAGCTCTGTTTGGGTCAGATCATTCCCACCAAAAGCAGGAAATCACAAACCATTAAAAACAACTGGGAAATCCTGTCACCTGACTGGAATCGGACACGTCTCGCTCCTCTTGAACAACTCAAGAGCTTTAATATCTACCATCTCATGCTCTCCTTTATCTACACTATTGGATGGACAGTGAATGAGAAGCAGCAGCAACTGCAATGTCTAGTCTCCATGTCTGAAAGGAATCATTCTACTAATTGTAAATCACTTACTCCTCTATGGAGATATGCAGTCCCCAAAGAAAAGAAGCTAGGATTTTTCAAGTATGCTCTCTAAGAGACATAAAGGAGACCCAAAGGTTTATGACTGCTAACCTGCTGTGTTTCCTTTAGGGAAGGAGGGAATCAGTAACAGTTTGCATGCTTATAAAATCCTGAGATATATGTGCCAAGCAATCCAGGAACTTTTATTCAAACTGTAACTCGAAGTCATCAGATATTCTGACAGATTTAAACACTTGCATGTGTAGAAGTTTTTTAAGCTTTACAATCAGCATCAAAATCTGTATTTTCATTCTGAACTCTGCCAAGCACTGTCTTTCAGTTCAGCAGAAATATGATCCTCATTGTGGCTGCAATTATTTTCCACACCCCAACCAACACATTCAACCAGTCTTTCCCTTTTGACCCTTCATAGGCTTTGCAATTAAAAAGATCTGTTTCTGTTATCTTGAAAAATGTGTTTGTCCCAGGAAGCAAATGGAATCTTACATTCTATTACTAATCTAAACATCCTGCTGCTGCTTTTATAAAGGACAGAGCACATTATGGAAAAACATATTTGCTCAGCCAGCATTTACTAGACCAAACACTATAAGCGCTTTACTCAACAATAGTTCTGGTAATTCCAGTTATTTCAAACCCCAGCGGCATTTTGAAACACTCTTCTCTATTTGCATACTGCAAACTGAGCTAAGGGGTTGATATTAGACAGGCAGACACCATCAGACAAGCACACACTTAATTACCACAGTCAATGATAAGTTAATGTTAATGTTACAAAACCCAAATAAATAAATAAAAATATGGCTTCAGAATCTGCTTTTAATCAAGTTGGCATCTTGGATCTCATCTTCATCTAAGATAGCTTTAATTAATTCTGTTTGGAGGAAAACATTAAAAAATACTCACGTTTTCTGTTGTTCCAGTAACAACATGCAATCCATCGTAAGTAGATTTTATATACATTCCCTAAAATGGATAGTTAAAAAGATAAATTTAGCGCAACAGTAATTGTAGCGCATCCACAATTATATTGAGGCTCAACAGAGACAACTATTTATGAAGTGCAACTTTTCCCATAATCCCACTCTGGCACCAGTCCCAATGAAACACTCTTTAACTGTGTGAACCCAGTCACTAACCTTTTTGGACTCACGGAAACATTGAAGAAATTGTCAGTTGCACCCAATACATTCCGCAACCAAGCGGACACCACAAACTATTTTACTGATATCAGCAGAATGCTGCTTTCAGGTCTAATTTCAGCAGGGGGGACAGGCCGGGAGGGGGGTGCTGTGGACACCAAAAAATCCTCTGGGGGCACCATACCGGCAACCCCTGATATAAAAGGAGTGAGAGAGTGTCTCACTGCAGAGAAGGGAAATGTTCATCAATTTATATCCTCTTTTCTAATGGGAACTGCTTATTTTGAGTCTCATACAACTCAACATAATAGCAAAATTGACAAGCAGGATCTGATCTAGACAATTTTACTCCTAGGATGACCTGGATAAATAAAAAGTCTTGGATTGCAAGGCTGAGCCAAGGATTCCTTTTGGATTTCCCCTTCAGTCCTTTAAAATAATTGCATGTGAAGGTATAGAATCATAGAATTCTGGAGTTGGCAAGGACCATGATGACTGATAAGAATGCATCCTTTTGTGTACTGTAGTTAAAATAAAACATTTCCCCACCATCATGCACACACACAGAGCTCCAAGTCATTGGGGAGGTGTACTATCCAATAGGTGTCGATGAGAGCAAAACCAAAATATACACATTTGTTGCCGGGAGCTATTTGCAGCTTTCCCCCATAAGCTACACAAAGTGCTACAAAAATTGGCAAAAACAGTTTGGCTGAGGGACAAACTGATGGACAAAATGAAAACACAATACAGTATGGTAATTTCCCAAGGTATACAGCAATGTCTCCTGAAAACCTGTTGTCTGCATACAATGTAAGCAACCCTTCTTGATAAACACACAATACATGCAAAATCCAGCTCTTTTTTGGTGCAAAACATTTTCTGAGGAGGGTTTACACCACTCGAACAGCTCTGCATATCTTGAACTTATTGCCACTGAAAGGGGAAGGTCTTTATTGTCTAATTTTTACATTATTAAACTAAATAACTTGTTCCTTCTGTCAACATCTTGACATTTGCATTCTTAGTCATGTTACAGCTCAACAGCAACAGTAATGGCTTCCGTACAAAGGTATCAATGCTAGTATGGAGCTCTCTGTTGTAAGATCTTCTCCACCCCTCTAGGTACATAGGGATACTGAACAGTAGAAAAGATTGTAGAAAATATTGGAAGTTCCTGTGCACGTGGAACTCTGGATTGTGTACTTTAAACTCACACCAGTTTCATCACATTAGCCTTCAAGGATTAAGCCACTATAAATGCACTTGAAAAAATGATAGCGGGAAGCAATTCAGGATTTGAGGAAGGAAAATATTCTTACCAGGCCTTCCCCAGGTTTGATGTTAGTTAAATGAACCTCCTCGAGACACGCACCCTGGCTCATCAACGGATCAGTTGTAGATCGGATTGTCTTATCGCAAATTCCATTTAGAACCTTGGACTAAAACAAAGGAAGCGCCACAGGATTACTTTTGCAATTGTTTTTGTATTACAACAAACACAGCTCCTCCGTCCTCCCCACAAGTAAAGGGGTCACTGCATCCAGATTTATAGGCTGCAGCAGCTGCCAGCACTACCTTTCATCAACTCCATCTGGTAAGAAAGCTGCTGGTCCTTTGTGACATATTCAAATCCTGCAGCCATAATTCAGGCCTTTGTAACTTGAAGCAAGGCCACTAATGAGCTCCACAAAGGGCTGCTCTTGTTTACAGTGGGGAAGCTTTGGATACTGAAGAGCACAATGGCCTGCTCCCTAAAGGAAGAGGCTCAGAGCATCATATGTACAGACGCCTTGTTCCGAGTCCAATTGTATATGACCCTTAAAGCCCTAAATAGCTCAGATTCTTGGAGACTCCCTCCTCTCTTGAATCCTAAGACTTTCATCATCACTGATCAAGAACATCGTTTCAGTTTTATCACTTATGCACCAAATCAGAAAAAGGGGATGCAAATGTGTGTTTTCTTTGTGGTTCCCCTCAACAATAACATCCTTTTCCCCTGGAATCTCACAAAAATCCAAATTAATTAAGAACCCACCCACCCACCCAAAAAAATAAGCATTTAAAGACTTTTCTATTTGGGTACAGTTAATTAGATCCATTCAGGCGGAATATTAATATTTTATTTTTAAATAATTTTTTTTTATTTTTTCACTGTTAGGTAAGCTGCCTTTAATTCAAAAGAATGATGTATGTTTTGGGTTTTTTGTGGGGCGGGGAAAATTAAAATTTATTGTAAAACAGCAATAAAAATTTAAGGATACACCAAACAGCTAATACATACAGAATCGTGCCTTCACATTCTGAGGACAATGTAGGCCAGGGGTGTCAAACTCAAATTCATCGGGGGCCGCATCAGCAGTTTGGTCACCCTCAAAGGGCCAGTTGCGTCTGTAGGACTATGTGTCCACTCTTTATTATCATAAATTATTGTCACTGCATTCAATTATTACTGTTTTTTGTAATAATGTAAGCTCATTCCCGCCCCCACGCGGATCACATTCCTGCGTCGTGGCGCGTGTGTGGGAGGGGATGTAAACGAGGGAAATTTGAACAAAAGGTGGGGATCGACGGCTTCCGGGGGGGGGGCGCAACTAAACCTTCGGCAGGAAGGAGAAAGCCACTGCTGGGATTAAAAACCTGCAGATGGAAAGAGGGCTTCCCTCTCCCGCCCTGCGCACACCCAAACCCCGCTAGGCTGGATGCCACACGCTGCAACCCACCCCATGCTTTGGAGAGGGGCAGGAACATGCGGTGCAACGCCAACTCCCTGCTTTGCTTTTGCATCCTCCTTCCTCAGCGCCAGAGTCCCTTCCGCTCGCGCTGAGGGAGGGCAGCGGATTTCCCGAGGAGGAAGGCGGCGGCAGCCCCAGCAGACGTGCATCTTCGCCTCAGAGCTGCTCTTCCGCCCACCCGCGCTGTTGTCGTCTTCGCCGCCGCCTCTCCCTACAGGGACTGCAGGCAGAGGAGGCTTGAAACCCCCCCCCCAAAAATCCCCCTCCCACCTACTCAAACCTCGAGGCGACTCCATCTGGAGCCCTACATCACGAGGGGCTGAGAGGAGGAGGCGGCAGAGCGGGAAGAGCAGGAACCCGTGCCGTCGTCGTCGCCTCCCTCCCGGCCGCCCCCCGGGGAGCAGCTCCGCCGGAACTGAGAAGCCAAAGGGCGGCTCGGGGGTGGGGGGCAGAGCAAAAGCCAGGCACCCTCCCGAGTGTCTATGAGGAGAAACGGGGGAAGAGGGAAGGGAAACCCGGCTCCATCAAGAGAGCGGCTGTTGCGCTTCGCCTACTTCCCCCTCAGGCTCACTCCGCGTCCCTTTCGCCCGCTCGCTCGCCCACCTCCCGGATGCAGCCGAGGAGAGGAAGGGAAGCGGCGGGCGGCGGCTCCCCATTGCCGCCTCACTCGCTCTCAGAGACAACAGCAAAGCCCGCCAAAAAAAAAATCCAGCACTGCTCTGTCCCGGCACCAACTTTGCCGGTGGCACCTGTAGGGCTTTCCTACCTCCTCGGCGGGCTTCCTCCTCCTCCTCCTGCATCTCACTTCCCCGTCTGGCCGCTGTTCCACCGCCTCCCTCAGCCTCATTCAAAATTGAAATTCCCTGGCCAAGGCCGTCAGCGCGGCTCCAGCGCCCCGGCCTCCGCCTGCAGCCCCACCCCCGGTTTTGACCCTCGGCCAATCGCAGGCTCCAGAACTACTGTCAGCGGCTATTGTCGTTGTCGGCTACGCGGGCCACATGACGAGGTCTGGCGGGCCGGATTAGGCCCCCGGGCCTTGTGTTTGACACCCGTGATGTAGGCAAAGTGAGAAGCAGCTGTTGTAAAGTTTAGCAGTGCAGCAAACACTTTGCATACACAAGACCCCTAAGCAAGAGCTAGGGCATTTCATTTTTAATTGGACGGCAGCCAACAAGGTTGTGAAAAAGAGAGCCCCAAGACCTTAGAAAAGGCATTGACAGACAAAAATAATAATGGGTTAGCAATCTGACTCAGTATACATAATATTTAACAAAATGACTAACACACATGCCATTTTGAGAGTTAAATAAATAAATGCCTCAATACTGCAGCAAAAAAGTGTAGTAACCACTGCAATGCATACATGGAAGGGAATATGGAAAATTGGGGACGGTGGACGGTAAAAAACTCTTTACTTGTTCTATGTTCGATTGAATTGTGTGTGTGTTTATTTTTAGCTATTGTGAATTCCTAAGCATCTATCAGCAGGCGGAAGGCCTTATCAAAGAACACAGCCCGATTCATGCCAAAAGCAGGAAGAGATGATTAACCATTGCAAAAATATAACGGGCATGTCAAAGCATCCCTCTTCCAGTTACAAGACTGCTGCAAAAATATTTGGGAAAACTCCCTTTCAGACCAAGTGCAATTAGAAACCATAAGCAGTGCAGGTCTTCTGTAAGAACAAGGTATATTTGCTACCACACTGACAGCTTTACTGCTCCTGGGCTTTTGATTGTTTTGGGTGTCGTGACGTTTTCATGTGTCAGAATGCTAACGTATGCCTAAGCAATAATGTTTGAAGAATTAGCCGGCAACTCCTTAGGGCAAGCAAAACAAAATAAGCCCACGGTTTGTTGCTTTAGTAATTCAGCAGTAAATTATAAAAAAAGTGGTGTGTTTCATTTATATACCTAGAAGCGTAGCAGCAGCAATTGGCTTCATTCCACTTGCTCCATGTGTCCACATTGCAAGTGACTTCAGATCTCTTGCACTGCCTGATTCCCACTCTTCTCTATCATCCAATAAGGAACTTTTGCTTCTTCCCACGAGACACGGGGCAGAAGTTCCATCTCGGATGAGAGAGAAGAACGCAATGCAAGCAGCACAAGGTATGTGAGCTCCATTAATACACAAAGCTTCTTTTCAAATCAGTATTGTCTCTAAGAGCAGTTTTGAACAGGAAGGCATTCAAAGAAAGAGTTTAAACAGAAACTTTTGCACTTACTACACTGAGAACTTTATCTTCCATTTCAGACACAGGACAGTCCTTTTTTAAAAAAAAGAGAGAAAGCAAATATTCTATTAGTGGAAGACCCTTATGCAGCAGTAAACCAACACTTTTGACACTGCTGACTTGTACAGTAAGTAAAAGATGTGTGAAATACAGGTGACATTTAGATGCCTTTGGCAACGGTCCAGAAAGGCTTGCTCTCCATGCAAAACCACAGTTACTCACATGCAGCAACTATTCCCTTCATGCAAGCAGATTCTGCATGCACCTTCTACAAGAAAAACCCAGTGGAAACCAAGGACTCCATTTTACATTCACAAGAAAATTCACATGTGATTTTGGCAATATATCTGCACCTTCCACGATCTGATTCCGCTAACAAGAAATATAAGTAATATCACATCTAGCACACATGGTCCTTTCTATCTCAACCTTTACTCACAAGAGGTAAAATGATTTGTTAAAGAAACAGAGGGTCAAACAGCGGTCATTTAGCTCAATATTGTCAACACTGGCTGGCAGCAGCTCTTCACAGTTTCAGAGAGGTGGTAGATGTTTTGCCCGGCCCTACCTGGAGACAGCAGGGATTGAACCTGGGACCTCTGGCATACAAAGTGTGCTCTGCCACTGAGCTACAAGCCTTCCCTTTCAACATGCACTTTACAACATGCATTGTGCCTTTCATGAGCAGAAGGCATTTCTGCTCACACAAGGGGGGCAGGGAGCTCTGATTTATGCCAGCTCCCCCCCCCCAAAAAAAGCAGACTCCGATGTCAGATCCCACTCTGCTCTGAAAGGTCTTCAAGTTTCGGGGGGGGGGGGGCAATGTTTGGAAGCTGTGGCCAGGAAAGCTCTGTGGCACCAGTGAAACTCCATTTTCACTTCTTGATTCAGAATGTGTGCACACATTTAAAGCCTTTGGTCGTGTGTGTGCTTTTAACACAAAAATAAAAGAACCCTCTCCAAATATGCCACTGAAAGAATTCAAGTCAAAGTATTATTTACTCAGCAAAAACTACAAGGAGACTTTGAACTAAAAGAAGCTCGTTTAGAAGATTATAGTGTTTTCTCTACTTTTGAAAAAGTGCATGAGCAGAAATTTCAAGATGGAGAGCCCAGCTTAAATCTAGGGGAGACTTTAAATATTTAGCATTCAATCCAGGATGGGAAAGGGCATGGCCATGTTGCTAAATTCTGGGCAGCAATACTACCTTTCAGGGAAGACTGCCTCTCAAAGCGGTTTACAATCAAAGAAATATATAACACTAAAATATTTAAAACTTAACATTATCTAATTGTATTTTAAAATTATAAAACCGAAGGAAGACAAAATAGGCCATTTAAAATGCATCTCAACATCTGCCATGTCCTAAATCAACCCCCACAGTAAAGAAACGAGCATTTAAAGTATATTTAAAATAGAACCAGAGATGTGCCTCATCCACTATAGTTTTATAACTGAAGGGGCTACTGCAGAAAACACACATAGCTATGCATAATGAGAACTGGTTTATCACAAGACAGCCTTTATACCACATTGGTCGAAAAAAAAGGAAATTCAAATAAAGAAAGCATTACAAATTATCTAGGGAAGATTAATGCTTATACATGGCCCAGATTTTCATAAAATGTGACCCACATACTCATGCAATAAAATGCTGCCGAGTAACTGGGTGACTTATAGGTGTGGAGTTTTACAACAAGCTAAATTAATAGCCTTACCAAGTAAATAATTCCTAAAAACAACACTGGGGGGGTTTTTGGCTCCCCCCCCCAGTGTCGACTGTGGGAGGCCAGAGCAACAAAACTTGGCAACGGTCTCCATACACCTGCTTCCTCCAATGATTTCTAAAAATCCCCAGGACTCCAAATTTGTTTCTGTTACCAAGCTACGTGTAAAATTGTATTGCGGTTACTTCCACACACCCAAAGTTTTGCCCTCCTTTTTGTAAAATGTGGATGGAACAAGGTCAGATGCAGAATGGTTGGTGGGTTATATACACATTGTATCAACTGACCTTCTGAACAGTGGTGGTAAGATCCAAGCAGAGCTGAATGATTTTGTTCTTTGTGACAGAAAAGTCAGCTATCCCTGTAAACGGCGTCCTGTGGTAAGAAAAGAATGGACCTTTAAGAAAAAAGAGAGGCCACACAACAGTAGTCATTACCACAAGGTTAGCATATTTAATAACAGGTCTGCTATAAACTCCTGTGCTTGTTGTTTTAAAAGAAAACCCTATTAGTTAGGTCTGCTTACAATGACCACACTTATACCCTAATCCAGATATTGAAAACTCTGCTTGCAACGAGTTCTCATCTCACCCGGTTCCTCTGATCATGGGAAAGTCAAGGCTTGTCCCACTTTTATGTTGTGCTTTGCCAAAGGTGGCGGCATATGGACAGAAAGGGGAAAGCAAACCAGGATAGGCCACAACATATATTAGCCCTGAAAATAAGTAACTGGTCCACAGTATTCAAAAGAAAGATTTGTGATGAAGTTATTACATATTTATAAACTACATATGTCTCTAAGCAGTTCACCAAACAACAAATACAATATGCACATATTATAAACAATGAAACGGGGGGGTTGGGGTGGGGGGGATGGGACGCTACAATATAAAGTGGATGAAGAAAGAATGCAGCGAGCTTCCAGTCAACAGCTCCAAGCCCTGGTAAAAAACAAAATCCATTCCAGCTTCTCAACAAGATCCTGTCATTTCCACAATCTCTCTCATGATGTCTCTTCCTGTCACACTATCAGAGTTCTTTGGAGGGCTGGCAGGATGTGAGAGACTTTTGTGTTTATCTCAGGCCTCAAACTGTGGAAATATCCGCAACTGTAGCCATAGATCAGCCTTCACCAACCTGCTGCACTCCAGCTGTTTTTGGACTACAACTCGTATCAGCCCCAAGCAGTACAGTTGTGCTCGATGAGGCTGATGGGAATTGCAGTCCAAAACAGACTGCAGGCACAAACTTGATGACAGCTACCTTAACTTTTCAACAGTATTATCCAGAAGATGAAAGGCACGCTTTCTGCCTCCCAGCCCTTCACTTCTCTGGGGCTACTCCAAATTCCCTTTTATCGCATAGTGGAGAAACAGAAAATTCAGGCTGCAATCCTAAACCACTTACCTGCGAGGAAACCCCACTTAATTCAATGTGATTCTTTTCTGAACAACTATGTATAGGATTTCACTGTAAGTTATAGACTGATTATATTTCATTGTTGTTTTAAGGAACTTGGGTCAAGAATGGCCTAATGCAAAGTGGCAAACTTCCATGTAATCTTTCCTTGCAGTAGCATAAGGGAAGACCACTTTAAGGCACAATATTATTTACTGTACTTTTTAAAAAAAATAATTTAGCAGGATTTATATACCATTTAGATGTCGAAAACTCTACACAGTTTATATGAAGATACATTAAAATTGCTAATAAAACCAGGTGTTAAAAACAAGTTAGCCTAAAAATAAAATAAAAACCAGCAGTTTCTAAAATATGCATTATAAAATAAAATTAGATATTAAAATAAGTGTTGTATTTACATATCTGGATAGACTTGCTGAAACAAAGCATTTTTTAACAGGCACCAAAAATAGTACAGCGAAGGCACATGCCTAATATCAATAGACAGGGAGTTCCAAAGTGGAGGTGCTGTTATGCTGAAGTACACTTGGGAAAGTGCTACCTCCACACTTAAGATACTGCAAGATAAAGGTTATTTGTAAACAAAGAATCCCAAGAAGGCAAGCAAGGAGAAATGTCTGTCCCAGCTTCCCTTTAAAGTCTGAGGGGGGGGTGCTTTTGGGGGGGCTTGGAGGACGGAATGTTGTTGTTGTTGTTTAGTCGTTTAGTCGTGTCCGACTCTTCGTGACCCCATGGACCATAGCACGCCAGGCACTCCTGTCTTGCACTGCCTCCCGCAGTTTGGTCAAACTCATGTTCGTAGCTTCGAGAACACTGTCCAACCATCTTGTCCTCTGTCGTCCCCTTCTCCTAGTGCCCTCCATCTTTCCCAACATCAGGGTCTTTTCCAAGGATTCTTCTCTTCTCATGAGGTGGCCAAAGTATTGGAGCCTCAGCTTCACGATCTGTCCTTCCAGGGAGCACTCAGGGCTGATTTCCTTAAGAATGGATAGGTTTGATCTTCTTGCAGTCCATGGGACTCTCAAGAGTCTCCTCCAGCACCATAATTCAAAAGCATCAATTCTTCGGCATCAGGACGGAATACAGATTCTTAAAAGATATGGATTACCTTCTTAATGTTTGTGTTTAAAAGCATACAAGATATCCTACCTGTCCAGCCATGTCAGCAAAGCCTTAGCAGCACCAATAAGCTCCACCACTGAAGTAAGGAATTCATTAGGAGGCTTGCGTGAGGTATTTCCATCATAATTTGAACTTCTCCTCCGGCTGCCAATGTAGTTTTGCAGATTGTTGGAAGAAGCTCGTAGCTTAAGAAGCAAGTTCTTCATGTTGTCCGTTTCAAGACCATAATTCTGTGGAAGAGATTTTGATTTAATTTATTCATTATTTATTATTTAAGTGGCCATCATGTCTTTTCAAAGTATTTTTGAAAGCATGAAGAAAGCTGCCCTGCAAAGGATGCCAGGTGTCAGGTGTACTCGTCCAGTATCCATCTCTCGGGCACATATGTATATATTCTTCAAAACATTAATAAACAAACAAACAGCAACCTTAAACACAGTTTGCCAAATTTGGTCCTAGTTTGCATTCCTGAATTTGCAAACCCTAGTTACTCGAGTTCAGATGAAATTGTAAAGTATGGTTTGCTGAGACTAAGTGGTAAATTAACAAAAGTGTAGGGGGCAAAGGGAGGAAGCAGCATACAAGCTAGGGGCTTCTGTATGTAAGGACACTACGCCACCCCCACACCCCATTTCAAAAAACTGCTTTAACCATAATTTGAGGCTGGTTTCGGTTTTCCTATGATGCAGTTCAAGAGCTATGAAAACTTCAAAGCTGGATGCAGCCAAGACCACAGGCAGACATGTACACAGGCAAATGATAAACTTACAATTCTAAAATTCATCTGTACACAGCCAGCAATTGAGGATAAGTTTTTTCTACATAAGGCAGCTCTCAGGCACTAAGAGATTTAATAAATAAAGCAAGCATTTAAACACAGCAGTAATGTAAACCAACTACCTTTCAAAATTACTTATAAACAAGTATGACAAGTTGTTCCAATGTGAGTCCTCCATCAGTTTTTTTTCCATTCCCTTTTATAGGACACCAAGAGATTTGTTTTTGTTATTATGCTGCTTTACCTCCCACACGCTTTAAATCCGGTTACTGGCCAAGTTCTTCCAGCTATATATACAAGCCAACACAGGCACTTTTTTCTATTAACCCTCAAATGCTACTAATGGGCAAGGAATCCCCTCTAAACATCATCCCCTCTAGGAAAGGGTAAAAGCGCTCAGCAGTGAGCCACTGTTTGGGTCAAGCAAGTTGCAACAATCATATGGCACAAAACAAAGAGTTTTCTGAGCTGCTGAATTCTCAGGGTCTATATTTCAAATAATTAGGCGTCATTATAAAATGAGGGTGTAACTGCATGATTAACTCCTGAAAGCAATTATGCAATGAGGAACAACCCATTATTCCAATTTATGTCTGCATTTGATCGTCATGCTAAACTGTAGCCCAGCATGATGTGACTGGGCCACAGCAAGCCTTGGGCATTTGTTTTTACCCTTCTCCACATGTGACTGGGAGGAGGAATTTCTGTTTCCGCTTACCGTACTTAACCACAGCTTGCCATCCAAACATGGAACTGTGGTTATGCTTAACTATGGTTAGTTTAAGCAAGCTCACTTTGAAGTTGGCATGAAGATTACATGTTTTAAACCTGGGTATCAGGCAGGGTATGGGACCCAGGTGGCACTGTGGTTAAACCACTGGGCCTAGGGCTTGCTGATCAGAAGGTTGGCGGTTCGAATCCCTGTGACGGGGTGAGCTCCCGTTGCTTGGTCCCAGCTCCTGCCAACCTAGCAGTTCGAAAGCACGTCAAAATGCAAGTAGATAAATAGGAACCGCTACAGCGGGAAGGTAAACGGCGTTTCTGTGTGCTGCTCTGGTTTGCCAGAAGCAGCTTTGTCATGCTGGCCACATGACCTGGAAGCTATACGCCGGCTCCCTCGGCCAATAATGCGAGATGAGCGCGCAACCCCAGAGTCGGTCACGACTGGACCTAATGGTCAGGGGTCCCTTTACCTTTATCAGGCAGGGTAGATAAAAATCAATTATTATTTAAAAAAATATTTAAAAATCAGATTTTTAAAAATTTAAATTGGATTTTTTAAAATTTAAAACAGATTTTTAAAATACTGTACAATGCTTTTGGAGGAAAAATGTTTCTAAAGATAGTTTTCTATTTAAGTTACTGGTACTTTATAGTCCAAAGGCTATTCATCAGGAAATAATAATAATAATGATGATAATATATTATTTGTACCCCACCCATCTGGCTGGGTTTCCACCGCCACTCTGGGCAGCTTCCAATAAAGATTAAAAATACATTAAAATGTCACACATTAAAAACTTCCCTGAACAGGGCTGCCTTCAGATGTCTTCTAAATGTCAGGTATATTTATCTCTTTGACATCTGATGGGAGGGCGTTCCACTACCGAGAAGGCCCTCTGCCTGGTTCCCTCACTTCTCGCCATGAGGGAACCACCAGAAGGCCCTCGGTACTGGACCTCAGTGTCTGGGCAGAATGGTGGGGGTGGAGACACTCCTTCAGGTATACAGTACCGAGGCCGTTTAGGGCTTTAAAGGTCAACACCAACCCTTTGAACTGTGCTCGGAAACTTACTGGGAGCCAATATCGGTCTTTCAAGACCGGTGTTATGTGGTCTCGGTGGCTGCTCCCAGTCACCAGTCTAGCTGCTGCATTCTGGATTAGTTGTAGTTTCCAGGTCACCTTCAAAGGTAGCCCCACATACAGCGCATTGCAGTAATCCAAACGGGAGATAAATAAGGATTTGTTTTAAGTTTTTCATGTGTGCTAAAACTCAGTCTAAGTTGTTGTTTTTAAAAATCGTTTAACCACATGGATACATATGCTATAATGTTATTGTTTTGTTAAATAAATTGTTTACATTGTTATTAAGGGAATGATTTTTTCTCCTTCCAATGAAGTCCAGCAGAAAAGTTGTCCAAATATAAACAATAATTTTATAATTACCTGTCTTTGTATTTCTAACAGTATAACCAAATCAGTCATTCTTGATATAACTGTAAAAACTACTGCATATTCCTGCGTATAAGACTACTTTTTAACCCAGGAAAATCTTCTCAAAAGTCGGGGGTTGTCTTATACACCGGGTCGTATTTCTTATACGGCGAGTATATCCCAAACTGGAAAAGTTGGGGGTTGTCTTATATGCCCAGTCGCCTTATACGCCGGAATATGGTACACTGAAAATTTATTATTTCAAAAACCTTCATCTGGTTGTAAATATTAAGATTATACCAGCAAGAATGAGTCTTCCTGTAAAAAATGATTTAAATCAAGTCTTAATGACTAGTGATTTAAATCAAATCCACCCTGGTAGCAGGCCGGGGGCAGGACTGGAGCTGGTCAGCAGCATAGATTTTTATCTCCCGCAACCTCAACATGCCATTTTTGGCAAGCGGGAAGAGCCACTCTCCTGTCAATTACCTGATGTTACAATCAAACCATGTGACAATCAGCTGACTGTTGGGTCTTGCGGAGTGCTCTGCAAAGGGCTTTGCAGGCAACTGGAAAACTGCTTTCACTTTAACCTTCTTTGCCTGCCCCACATGTGTATGGCAGGTGGGTGTGGCTTGACCAAAATGTCCTCACAAGCAAAACATGAAGGCCCACACCTGTTTTAAGCTATAGTTAGCATTAATGACAATTTATTAGAACCTGATGATCCAACAAAATTTTTAAAAAATGAGGCAAAAGATTCTAAACACCTACTCTCTGCCACACTAGAGGAGTGGAAGCCAGAAGCCTATGAAAGCCAGAAGTCATATGAAAATATGTTCCAAGAAGGTGGTGGGGAGATCATGATAGACATCAGAGCAGGCCAATGAAAGCTGCCCACAAGTGGCTTCTACCGAAACTCAGGGGCGGGGGGAACAGGTTTGCCCTGAGCTCAGTTATGAGAAGCAGATGGCACACGTGTCTAAAAATAAATGAGAGATCTTATGTAGCATGTTCCCTGCTGAAAATGGGTGGAATCCAATGTGTGTTTCTGAGCTGATGGAAGGTATCCATCAGTGGAACAGTGAGTGAGGCAGTATTCAGTCTCCCTACGGCCCCCATCTCAACATGTGCTCCAGAGGCTTAGAAAAAAAAAACCCTTAACAGATTTTGCAGGGCATGAGGGGCTGCCTTCAGGGGAATTTAGTATAACTTACTAAATTTGTTAGTCGCTTTTTCTTGCCAGTGCAACTCCAAACAACTTATAAAACAAAGCAAAACCACCAAACAAACAACAAAACCAAGGGGGGAGGTTTCTCGGTAGTGGAACACCCTCCCTTCAGATGTCAAGGAGATAAAGAGCTATATAAGTTTTAGAAGACATCCAAAGGCAGCCCTCTCCTGGGAAGTTTTTAATGTTTGATAGTTTACTATGTTTTATATATGTTGTAAGCTGCCCAGAGTGGCTGGGGAAACCCAGCCAGATGGGTGGGGGATAAATAAAATGTTGTTGTTGTTGTTGTTGAACTTCCCACCCACTCAAAAAGGCCACCAATACATACTTAAAGGGGAAGAGAAGGAATTGTCAAAAATGGTCCCTTTCACCATTCAGCTGACAGATGCCTTCCATCAGCAGAGCAACACTCATGCATTCTATCCAGTATGTAGTGTGTGAGGGAGGAGCTGTGCATGTCCCAGCAGATAGAATAAGATGGAAGTTGTCATGAGCATGACCGCTCAAGAATTGTGCATCTAAAATGTTTGCTGAATTTCAGTTCAGTTGTGAGCGATGGTGACCATAGAGCACACATGCAAGCTACTGTATTTGGCCACTTCCTTACTAAAAGTTAAAGAAATCCAAGTAACTCAGATGGAACAAGCTAGACAGAAATGCTTGTAACACCACCCCAGTCAGGGAGTTATTCCCTTTCATGCAACAGTTTAGAGAGTGGCACTCAATCTTAGAAAACTATTTCTATAAATAGGCTATAATAATTTATTTTCACAGCTCTCCCTAGCAGAGAACAGTGTCCTCAGTTCACAAATAAGGAAACCTGAGATGGTGCAAAATGGAAAGTTAAATGGGAAGTGAGTCGTGGATAAACCACCCATGTGGGTTAAGGATAGAATACCAGGCACTTTCTCCACTTTCTCCACCTACTCTATACAAGTTTAGCAGTCGAATTTCCAAGGAACTATGGCAAATAAGGTTAAAAACAAATGTTTTTAAAGTATTTTTTATGCGAAATGTGTGGCCCGTATTACTTTCTTTAGTAAAATATTTACATAGGCAATTATACAAAACATATCAGAAGCCCCCTTTCAGCTCAACACACCCTTTCATCGTACACAGAGAAACAGCACACATCCCTGGGAACACACTAAGGTCAAACATTCCTGCCTTGTTAATCATTAATCTGAGTAGTTGCGGATCAAGTTGCCTTTGACAAGGTTTCCTAAAGGCTTATTATAGTTTACACAGACAGAATGCCTAGCACAGTAACCCATGCATCCCACAACACCAGTCAAAACAAGAGTCAGAAAAGCTAATATTGCCCCCCTATATTTCAGGCGTGGCACTGGAATGGTAAATTTAAAATAAAATAAAAACTACTTCACACAATCCAATTATTTACTATCTGCACAGCAGTGTAGAACAGAAGCCGCGCCTAGGCATTTTTATTGCATTCATCTTTACAGAGGTTTGTTGCTCACTAATATACCGCATTACTATTAGTCCCTGGAACTATAGAGTGAAACTGATTTGGCCTAGGGCTACCCAGCAAGTTCATGGGTAAATAGGGATTAACCAAGTTCAACTCTAATCCTCCTCTTCTCCTTGCCAACAGCAATTAAATTTCCTGGAATGACACTTTAAAATTGGATTGGGGTGGAGGGCCAACCCTGACATCCAGCTCCCCCCTCACACACACACAAAGTGGCCTTCCTGCCAATCCTGACGCTACTCATCCTTGGGCAATGGGCAAATCTGTCAACTTCAGTTCTCTACGTGTTTCACTTTTCCAATCTTAAATTCACTTCACCACATTTCTGCAGCAATTTGCTATTCTTCTTAACCCTCAAGAAAGCTTTTCAGCCCTTTTTGTACGACTTTCTTCTGATAAACGCATTTCTGTATGCAGTTTTGACTAATAAACACATTTTTGCAAGCACGTTCCAATATAATGATTTCTTACATGTTGCTTTTTCTAATATATGCACTGTTGTTATGCACATTTCCTCTTAAAATAAGGTTAGTGAAAACAAGCCAACTTCACACCATAGCTTGCGGGTCACAGCTTGTCAAGTACAATGGTTGGAAGACAATGCCGTACCACTTTCTAGCAATTCCAAAAATACAACATATTCTCCCCTTCACCCTGCTTCCAACATAGGGCGGGATGTCATTTTCGCTGAGCCACAAGAACTTTCTTAAGCAAGGTCAAAACTTGCATTTATGAAGGAAATTAGGAGGAAATTGAAGAAGATAGAATACAGCTTTGAGTTTTGGCAGACATCCAGCTCTGTTCGTTTTATCCCCTTTTAAAAAAAAAAAGTAGAATGGTAGAATGCCCTCAGGTGGCTGCCTTATCCATTATTCCAAGCAAGAGGTTGTCCAGTGATCTCACAATTTTACCAGATGATACAGTCGCCTAATTAAAATACAGTGGTATCTCAGGTTACAAACACCTTGGGTTACAGACTCCGATAACCTGGAAGTAGTACCTCGAGTTAAGAACTTTACCTCAGGATGAGAACAGAAATTGTGCGGCAGTGGCGCGGCGGCAGCGGGAGGCCCCATTAGCTAAAGTGGTACCTCAGGTTAAGAACTGTTTCAGGTTAAGAACGGACCTCCAGAACGAATTAAGTTCGTAACCAGAGGAACCACTGTATCCTTTCTTAGCACCCTCTTTAAAAGCTTATGATACTTGTAACTGTATAATTAAAGAGGCGGGTGGGGTATTTAGGTCAGTTGCTTCAAACATAACACAGCTGATTTGTTACAAGTCACCTAATCTCTCCCTCCCTCCCCCCCCCAGTTTACCAAGCACAAATTATTTCTGTTTTGTGCCCTTCCCACCTCCCTTTCTGAAACATGAGCTCATTTTATACAAGGAGGCAAAAAGCTCTGCCCATTTTAAGAAATAAATGCACTCAAATACAAGAAGTGTTACATAATGAACGGAATGTAGCCGAGTAAGGGCAAAAAGAGTGACAGAGAATTCTTTCCCACCATTCTTACGGATGAAACTCTATATACTTCTGGCACCAGTTCACAGCATTTGAACAAACACATAGCCCCAGTGTATCCCTGTCATAAACTGTATCCAACACAATATCGCTAATGCAAGAGAAATTAAAGAGGTGGGGGGAGGGCAGAGAAGGCTAACTAGAGAGCCATGTACTAAAGAGCTATAGTACAGTGGTACCTCTGGTTAAGAACTTAATTCATTCCGGAGGTCCGTTCTTAACCTGAAATTGTTCTTAACCTGAAGAACCACTTTAGCTAATGGGCCCTCCTGCTGCTGCGCCGCCGTTGCCGCACGATTTCTGTTCTCATCCTGAAGCAAAGTTCTTAAGCTGAGGTACTATTTCTGGGTTAGCGGAGTTTGTAACCTGAAGCGTTTGTAACCCGAAGTACCACTGTATACCGTATGTACTGTACCTATGGTCTCCAAAGGCAGGGAGCAGCCATAGGCCTAACTGCATCCTGATCAAGCCCATGGGAACCCTCTATATCTCTATATCTATGCCATTGTTGCCATTGTCAGACAGTGTCTGGCCACCCACAGCCTAAGTCATCTTAAAACAGAGAGTTGAACATTGCCATATTGGCCCCATCACTTTTCTGCTGAGCATCAGCAATCACAGCCATTGCTCTACAGTCGTACCTTGGTTCTCCAACAGAATGCATTCCAGGAGTCTGTTTGATTCCCAAGCCGTTCAAAAACCAAGGCGCGGCTTCCGATTGGTTGCAGGAGCATCCTGCAGCCAATCGGAAGCCGCACCAGACATTCAGCTTCTGAAAATCGTTTGAAAACCGGGACACACACTTCCGGTTTTCAATCATTCAGGAGCTGAAACGTACGAGTTCCAAGGCATTCGGCAACCAAGGTATGACTGTACTTGCATTTTTTTATTTTTAAAAAAAGAAATACAGCAGATACATCATGACTATAATGATGGGTTTATAAGTGTAAGGCAAGCTTGGAGTGCAGAGATGGGGCTAAAAGGACGCAGGAGATACCCCTACAAGCCCTGCATTGTCCCTTGTTATTTCTTGTAGCCAACAGAAACAGAATGAAATGAGACCAACAACCTTTTTGTCATTCATCCAGGTCAAAGAATGACTTTTTCTTAGCCCACTTTTTCTTAGCCCAGATATTGGATTTCTGTTCTGATTTTTATTTTTTTTTGAAGGGAGGACGAATGGATACACCCCATCTGCTAAGGAACTGCTACAGAACTATGGACTACAGATTTGACCATTTCCATCCAGTCAGTATATGAACCATTGATAACCAATATTTCTGGTAGGTCTCATTTGCTTTTGTTTATTAAAATATTTCTGAAAAGCATTCTGTGCCAATAACCGCTTACGTGGATGAGCTAAGGACAGGGGCTGTGAGCATAGGTGGGCAGCGTATGTGAGTGAGAATATGGAGTGGCCGCACTTAGCCCTGGCATGCAGCTCTTGAAGGTTGGGCCAAGGGTGCTTGTGGTTCTCACCATGAAAGGTAAGTCATCCCTGCTTTAAGGCCCTAGAAAGTTTAGGGCTATAAACAAGTAGTCATCGCCAGCAATTTCCTTGAGTGTAGAAGCATATAGGGAAGCAGCACAGGTGATCTTAAACTGGGATTACATGCTCTCTGCAATTCATCACTACCCCACCTATATAAGGATGAGTGACAGCATTCTGCACGAGCTGCAGCTTCCAACAGTATTCATAGGCTCCTCCTCATAAAGTCCACATAAAAAGCTCAGCTGTAGACAAAAACAGAAGGCTGCCTAAGCATGGGCACCAGTGCTAAATACTGTCTGAGAAACTACGCTACAGCAGCTCACCAGCCTAAGGACCAGCAGCCCCAGCCATTGGAGAATCGGGCAGGAACACAGGATCCAGGAGCACCTCTGAGATGCCAAACCTTGTCCATAGAGAAGGGTGTGGCTGACTTCATTTAAGACAGGCAAACCTGTTTGGCTCATTTTCTCCACTTCTTGGTCTTGGCTCAATTTTCATCACTTTTTGGTTCAGCCTCAATTAATCAACATGTTAACCTTCATCCAGTCTCAATTCAGGCATTCATTCCAGGAACCCACTGCAAAGGCTCCCCTAGTCTGAAATATTCACATCAACGGTGCCAGTTCAGGCTGGTGTCACCACTTAAACAGCTGCCCCATGCATAACTGCAAACTGTATTTTTTTGTATCAGCTTCACTTGACTTCTTTTAAAAGAGACGTGAGGCCTGGATATTGGTCTGCCTTTTTACTCAACTTCACCTGGTTCACTCTTGATACAATCTGCTGTAGAGCTCAGGAGCTGCAGTTATCTCCCTTTTGACAAATAATTCCATTAGCCAGGGTGAGAAAAACGCAAGAGGATTTCAACACCGTATGTTTACTGACCAGTGCACAGAGGAGATCCACGGCCTCTAAAACGAGCTCCTGGTGTCCAATCCGGGTGATACCCAACTCTTCAAGATCCTGGTGAGAAATCTGTAGTAGCTGAGCACCGTTTATCTTCTCACGTTCAATTTTTTGGACATACTGCTGCAAGCAATCATCCAACCCTAAATAAGAAAGAGAGGTGTTGTAATTATATTGATTTTATTTATTTTTATTTTTAAAAACCCACCAAATATCCAACGTGTCTATTCTCTAGCCTAGTTATGGTAATTGAAATGCTGAGAAAAAATACACTCCCAGATCGCATGCCCTCTTTATCCATCATGATAAATGCTCTTTTGCCCTGGCCACAAGCCCAGTAGGGCTTAGGAAATAGCATTTCCTCTATTCCCCAACCCCAACAGCACTGCTCTGACTAGGAGCAATCCCTTGCACATTTACATGAGAGTAATCACATTCGATGTAATAGGATTTGCTTCTGAGTAAATCTGCAAAGGGTAGCGCTGTAGGTGCAATCCAGTGCATCGCATTGCGCCAGAAGGTAAAAAAAAGTGGTTTAGTCATGCATTACGCCTAACTCTAACCCCTAGCCTCCACCTATAATCCTGCAATCCTCTCTTCATCTTCCAACTTAATCACTCTTGCAATCTACCTCCAACCTCTCAGCTCCCTTCTCAGTAGGCCATTCTCCAGCATCACAACAGGACTTTGCAGACAAAAGGTACTGTGACCCTCCTGCTTGTCCTGTGCTGCAGTGCTATGATGCCATGGAGAATCTGCATAACCAAATGCTGAATCTGCATGGAGAATCTGCATAACCAAATGCTGAAGGAGACTGCAAAAAAATGAACACCTGATTTTACAAAGCTCACAAGCAATACATGTTAACCACTTCACCACTGCCAGAACAGTGTACGCTTTCAAAATGCTACCTTGTTAGTGCCAATATGTAGATCAGCAGATATCATCTACTTTTTTAAAAAGAAAGCCTATGTTGTTGTATACTCCCTACTGCAGATTTCTGAACGGATAAACTTTGTAGAGACTTGCACCCCTTCCATTTCCTCAATATCTCCAAGCAGGGTTGGGAAAGGCCAGTATCTGAAACTCTGGAAAGCTGCAGCCAGTATATACTATATAGTGCCCTGGATGAACCAGCAATCTGATCTGGCACTTCTTCTGGGCAAGTACCTTTTTTTGGCAATGAATCTCCTATCTAAAACAATCCTTCACTAGTTTACTACTTAATCCTGGCAATAGGCATCAGATCATAATAACATAGGAAGAAGCCTTATACTACCGTGTTTCTCCTAAAATAAGACGGTCCTCAAAAATAAGCCATGCCAGGCTTTTAATTAGTAGAATAAATATAAGACATCCCCCGAAAATAAGCCGGGGGTGGGAGCCGCTTCGGGGAGCGCAGCGCAGCGCGAAGAGCCTGGTGAGAGGCAGCTGCGGCTGCAGGTGAAGCCCGGGATCTGCGTGGGCGACTGGGGGCGAACGCACTGAGCTGAGAAGCAGGCTGATCGGGCGCCTCTTCGCCACCGCCGCAGCGCTCAGTGCGTTCGCCCCCAGTCGCCCACGCAGATCCCGGGCTTCACCTGCAGCCGCAGCTGCCTCTCACCGGGCTCTTCGTGCTGCCGCTTCGGGGAGCACAGTGCAGCGCGAAGAGCACTCTTCTGGTGCTCTTGTGCGTGCGTGGGAGAAGTCCCCTTTTCCTTACCCAGGTGCAGCAGCAGGAGGTTACCCCCGCGAGGTGGGCAGTCTGTGCTCTGCACACACACACACACCGTTTCGCCTCGCTCCGTCTCTCCCCCCTCCGCAAAGACACCAAAAAAAAAAGACATCCCCTGAAAATAAGCCGTGGTGTGTTTTTTGGGAGGAAAAATAAATATAAGACGTGTCTTATTTTAGGAGAAACACGGTAGCAATGTCCAACCGGTCGACCGCGATCAACAGGTATTGTTGGTTGTATTCCCTGAGTTGGGGACAGAGTGGGGGAAGGATGGAGGGTTGCTGAGTATTGGGTGAGCGAACTCTTCCTAAAAAAAGCTTACCAACTCTGGTCTGTCCCCCTGGGAGTAGATCACAGTCTCTAGAGCAGGCATCCCCAAACTTCGGCCCTCCAGATGTTTTGGACTACAATTCCCATCTTCCCCGACCACTGGTCCTGTTAGCTAGGGATCATGGGAGTTGTAGGCCAAAACATCTGGAGGGCCGCAGTTTGGGGGTGCCTGCTCTAGAGAGTTGGACGTGCCTGCCTTATTACCCCAGCTTTGATTAGTCTGTCTGAGATCCTGAGAGCAGAAGTCAGTCAGATGGTTTTAGCAACCGCTGCTACCTGATCATTTTGGACCTTTGGAATGTAAAGCATGTGCTCTACTACTGAGCTGCATTTGCCCACCCACCCCATTCATGCCAATTTCCAGTCTCCGACATGAATGAGGCGATTCTGAACAACAAATTCAGAGCCCTATTTAGAAGAAATCACAAACTTGGATCCAAGCCGCAGCTATTGGCTCCAAGTAGAACTTAAGTATCTACTCATACAGTTGTAAGAGATATCACTGTATCAGGAACACACCGAAATGCTAAGGGAAACAACGCAAAGCGTTATTAATCCGCTAGTCGAATGTGAAAAAGCTTCTTTGTTTGGGTAAATTCCTCTGCAGGACAGCAATAAGATAATCAGAACTGGGGCACCTAACAAAGAAACTCACATCAGATCAGTTTTGCAGAAACAAATTCTTAGGCAAGTTGTGCAATATCCTGAAGGCATTACTGCCAAGCAGATGGCAGACTTTCAGTACTAGGGGGTATCTCTTCCTTTACAACTTCACCAAGCAGATGCTTTACACTGAGGGTGGGGGTGGAAAAATGGGTGGGAGTGTGGAGACGTCATATCTCATGCCAAGTTTCATCCACTTGCAACCCCAATTCAAACACTACATGTTGTAAAAAGTCACTTGCGGCTCCCCCGTTTCTGTCAAAGACACCACAGAATGCTAACGTTCCTGATGAACAAGTAACATAACCATTTCTTGGCAGTGTTAGGGAAAATTACAAGCCTCCATCCAAAAAAGCCGACTTTCCTAGCCACCCACAAGATTACATCCTTGCGCTGTAGATTAATTAAACTCCGAATACTACTGCTTCCAGGCTTATACTTAAGTCACTAAACTGGATTAGAACCATCACTGTTCATATAAAAGCTACATCAAAAGAGTGGGGAGAGAAAAATGTCAGTTTTAAACCATTCATAATTACTGCTTTACATACACAGTCAAATTAAGTTAGGGGAACTCAATTATTCCCCAATCCAGTTATGCGCTCTGAGGCACATTCCCTCCGGTTAAATGAATTGGGGCCAATGGGCAAGAAATCGACCTGCGCACCTGAAAATGCATCAAGTGATCTTGGCTTCCAAGGCTTTGGTTTAGCTACTCCTGCTTGCAGTTTTCCCCCTCACTTCCACCGTATTGTGCGAACTCTAACATATCTCCAAACTGCTGAAAGGCATCCTGGTGCAACATACACATCCATCTCTGATATCCAACTTGGACTGCCATGATGAGGCAATCTGGTTTGAAATGAGCACAAGAAACTTTGAAGGTTTGTGTCCCATTCTCGGATGAGGCATGACTATATGTGAACAGTCTTCTCCAATCTAGTACCCTCCAGATGTTTTTGACTGCAACTCCCTTCAACCCCCAGCCAGCATGGGCACCAGGTTGGGGAAGACTCCATGAGAAGAACAAAGCAGGAAGAAAATGAGATAATGATATCACTTTAGACTAGGGTTTCCGTGTGTTATCTTCGGTTGGAGCCGCTGCATTGCTTCCATTCTTCTGGACAAAGCATGTCTTGTAAATTCTGACCCTTAAGTTATACTTTTAAAATGTATGAGTACATGTAAATAAAATCTGGAAAGAACAATGGAAAGCTGCATTGCCTCGGTCCGGTATACCTGAAGGAGCGTCTCCACCCCCATCGTTCTGCCCGGACACTGAGGTCCAGCTCCGAGGGCCTTCTGGCGGTTCCCTCACTACGAGAAGCCAAGTTACAGGGAACCAGGCAGAGGGCCTTCTCGGTAGTGGCACCCACCCTGTGGAATGCCCTCCCACTAGAGGTCAAAGAGAACAACAATTACCAGACCTTTAGAAGGCATCTCAAGGCAGCCCTGTTTAGGGAAGCTTTTAATGTTTGATGGATTTCTGTATTTTAATGTTTGATGGATCTCTGTATTTTAGAATTTCTGTTTTGTTGGAGGCCGCCCAGGGTGGCTGGGGGAACCCGGCCAGATGGGCGGGGTATAAATAATAAATTATTATTATTATTATTATTACAGATTTGAACAGCAAGGGCTACAATGCAAAGGCCTGCCAAAGGGTTTGCCTGTCACAACAGAACCTTCACAGAAAAGGAGCTTTCCAGATAGTATAACAAATTGGCTTGGAAACACCCCTGAGTTGTGAGCTGCTTAAATGCTGGTTTTGGGTGGTGGTGGTGCAGGAACAACCCACAGTTGCACTACTGTGTGCATTGTGGCTGTCCACCAGAAGTTATCCAAGGCAATTATGTCAATTGAGAGCCAGTCATGAAATTTTTCGTCTTGTGAAAAGGCTGAGCACTAGCAATAAAATTACACTATCCTGAATACAGTCCTGATAAGTCTGCAATGCTGCTTGACAAATTTCCGAAGCAAAATTGCTTATGCAAGATTCAGGCTAATCCATACTGAGCTATCCTAAGGTTATTTACAATGATATGGATCCCAAAATAATACTTCTTTCCTGTTCTCTTTTTTTGCAGAAATCGTTAAACCATTGTTACCAGCTGTCTTTCCTAATGTTTTTACACAAGTGGAAGATGGGTTGTAGCACAGTGCGGGAGAAAAGCGAAACAGATTGTAAGCAAAGTTTTATTGTTTGTTTTAAAAATAAAAATGAAAGCTAACACAAAATGTTAAAACAATAAAGCGCAGCTACACAATTAGAAACCGATGGAACAAAAAAAAAACCAAATTAAAAACGGAAAATGATACCAACAGAAACAGTTTTGCAATAAATTCACAAAAACCTAGTAAATCAAAAGCTGATTTCTCAAAAAGTTTAATCTTGGCATCTGAAGCAGTCCGTGTTCAAGTTTGTGGGGTTTCACTGGGGTGAACATTCCAGAAAGATCTCACCACCACTGAGGAGGCCCTTCTCCTTGATGGATGAAGCAGTACCTCAGCTATTTAACAAGTAGGCCTCACAAGAGCAGGCAGGAGAAAGTCCTACGTGCTACATCTTTCTTCCTTAGTATCACAGAACTCATTTCAGCTCCACTTTGTCATCAGTTCAGTGATAACGTTATGAAGAAGAGCAGCAGAAAGAAAAATACAACTGTAAAATGCCACGAAATGGAGCTGAAGAATGTTGAACTGTGTCATCAACTGCACCCAAATACAACAATTTAAAGTACAGTATATGTCCACTGGAAGGACAGATCCTGAAGCTGAGGCTCCAATACTTTGGCCACCTCATGAGAAGAGAAGACTCCCTGGAAAAGACCCTGATGTTGGGAAAGATGGAGGGCACTAGGAGAAGGGGACGTCAGAGGACAAGATGGTTGGACAGTGTTCTCGAAGCTACGAACATGAGTTTGACCAAACTGCGGGAGGTAGTGCAAGACAGGAGTGCCTGGCGTGCTCTGGTCCATGGGGTCACGAAGAGTCAGACACGACTAAACGACTAAACAACAACAATATGCCCACCAGGATTGCCTACCAAGTTCAGCTACATTCTATTGGTACAGATGTGGTAGATCCAATTTTCAACGTACAGTCAACCACAGCAAAGAGAGTTCCTACTTATAATCAGCTGGATAGCTCAGCTGGTTAGAGTGTGGTGCTGAAGGTGCCATGGTTGCAAGTTTGATCCCCATATGGGGCAGCTGCCTATTCCTGCACTGCAGGCAGTTGCACCTGATGATCCCCAGGGTCCCTTCCAACTCTACAATGCTATGATTCTACGCGCAGGATCTGTGAAAGTACAGTGGCGGCAGCTGCTTCTTTTCCCTATAGGACGTGGCAGCGATAAATACTGTAGCCAGCATGGTCCCTGCAAGGCTAGTGGATCTGAAGCACATATCCCTGTGTGCTTTGCCCTCCCAGAAAGGACTGTGCCCATCCAACCACTCTTGTTGCAGAAGAGCTAATAGAGAAATTACTGTGTTGCTGGTCCCATTTCAAGCTTAATACCAGCCCAGCAACCATCGGAGTGGGACCAAGAATTAGTTGGGGAGGAGCGTCCAGGCACCAGGAACAGGCTCCCGACATGCTAACTATAAACACCTCCAAGCTTCAGTTCATATGATGAGCTTTCAGGAGTTCAAAATCAGCAGCATGTGTTTCAGGCCCATTTCGCCAGCCCACCGCATTTGTCTGAAATGTAATCTTTCCACACATTAGCCAGCGCTATTAACCAGACTTGAACAAACAAACTGGAAACAAAAGTGTGTTCACGGATTTG
Organism: Zootoca vivipara; assembly: GCF_963506605.1. NCBI lineage: Eukaryota > Metazoa > Chordata > Lepidosauria > Squamata > Lacertidae > Zootoca > Zootoca vivipara. The sequence goes on from NC_083278.1 coordinate 65,449,975, forward strand.
CTCCAGACACCTGGCATTTCAAGTTTCAACAAAAACCAGATACAAAGGCTGGCTTCGTTCAGCAATTGGACGCGGCATCAAATGGAACTAAAGAAACACCTGCCCTATGGAGGCAAGTCTAGGCAGACCTCATGCCACCACAAAACCACCTTGGTGGGTTTTGTTGAGGGGTAATCTCTATTTAAGGCTGATGTGCAGCCTTGATCCGCCCCTGCAGCTGATGGCTGCAATTGTTAGAACCCAAACTGGAAGCCTGCATTTTTCACACTTCCTTTAAATCTGAAGATGCTATATACATGATGGGGGAAATGCCTGAAAGCCCATAATGTATAAACCAGCATATGCAACATCCTCTTCTGTTGGAACCCAGGTATAGTGAAGTAGACTCTAGTCCATGAAAGCTTATGCCATAAGCTAGTCTTTTAAGGTACCCCTTATATAATACTCTTTATTGTTTGGTATTTGTTGCTACCGTAAATAATGTCTATCTAGTCAAACCTTCCTGGGAGGTTGTTAAGCAGAAGTTGGATGGCCATCTGCAATGTATGATCTAGTTGAGATTCCTGCATTGCAAGGGGTTGGACTAGATGGCGCTCAGGATCCCTCCCGACTCTACAGTTCTATGATTCTATGTAAGCTCTATTGAGTTCCATGAGATTTACTCCCACAGGTAAGCATGCATTGAGAGTGCAGCCCAACATGGCTGCAAGCAATGGAAATAATATGATACTTTGCAAATTCCTTCAGAATCTGCTGTAGAATACTACATTTGGGGGGGGGGGGGTTCAAGCAGTTCAAAATACACAAGCAGTTACAAAGCACGTTTTAGAACACAGTTGTGACAACAGATCAAACTAAAAAATGTACATGTAAAAACCAAAAAGATGCCATCATCGCTTTTTTAAAACACAGGATTTATTTCTTGGCAGCCTACTAATAATTTAACTTTCACTCCTACCACCCAAGAAAACCATGTTAACACATTTCCAGGAAGAGTTCTATTTATACACTTGAGCAAGTGCAAATACTTGTTTTCTGTGGTCAACAAATGCCCTAAGTTTAAAGTTGGTCAAGCCCAAGTTTATTTTACATTTTTAGAAGCAACACTGTTTATATTTCTCATGCATGAGGGCCTGTGCACCAGGAAAACTTGCCTGTTTCACATTGCACAGACACACCCCAAATTCTGAGACCTTAATGTGCAGCCTGCAACTAATACCCTTTGTTCCTCTGATGTTTATGGATTTGTGTAGTTATGGGACTTGTTTGTGAGTCACAAGGGCTCCTTGGGTTGAACTCTCTAATAATTAAGACTTTTGAGGTTTATTCCCACAGTGAAAACAGGAAGCCATGTTGCAATGGTGGCTTTTGGAAAATATGAGGCAACACCAAGGATGGGCAGGAATACCTCCTACTGCCATGTGGCATTGTTTGGAGGATTGCAACAAGGAGCATTGCTCACATCAGCATCATTTTGTCCTTCCCTATTTATATGCGCTCCCAGATTAGAAATGCACACATATGCATAGCCCCATGGTGACTCCTAAACCACCCATAAGCATGTCAGAGCACAGTGTGTAGCAAGAGCACATTTGCATGCTGCCGACAAGCTTTAAGATAGCCAGCAACAGTCATGAAAGAGGCGCAACCTGGCATGCAATCGAGCTGCCATCAACTAGCCTGCGAACATCCTGCCTGGGAAAAAAGATATTATCACGTGCAATTACACAGAACAGCTTAGCTTTTTGGTGAGAAAATTACAACTAAACAAAGCCAACTTAAACCCTAATTAGGGATGCATCCCAAGACAAAACCCACAATACACTGGTGAGGAAAGGCTACTTTTCTGCCACCCGCTGCATCCTCAAGTAGCCATTCTGGGGAGCTTTTCCAGATAGTGAATGGTTCGGTATGATCATCCAACAAGGGAGGGAGTCTTGAGTCCTTGGAAGCCTGCTGTGACAAACTTGCAAGGCACTTGGAGGGCAACCAGGACTCTGCTACTGATGCTGGGCAGATGGCGATAACTTAGGCACTTTCATATCTGGCTATTTGGGATCAGTTGTCAGATGATGTGGACAAAATGCTTGCAAGGGTCCAGCCTTCTGCCTACAACCTGAGCCCCTGCCCATACTGGTTTGTAAAAGCTAACCAGAGGAGACGGACAGGGTGAGTCCAGGGAGAAGTGAATGCATCGTCGAGAGAGGGGATAGCACTGCCCAAGCTACACCCCCTCCTTAGGGCACAGTTCCAAGGTGTGCTTGGACGAAAGGTCTGCCCTGGCTACCTGTTCACTGCCAAGCCCAATGCTGTCCAGAAAGCCTAGTGCTCTGTAAGCAATTAACCTCATTAGCAGGGTTATCTGAAGATTTGTAAGACGAAATTGCTACCTATCCAGGTTGAGTAATACAATGTTTTAGGTAATGATATAACAAGGATAGGAAGCGAAGCAAGATGCAAAGTTTAATTTTGTAAACCATAAGACAGGAGGGAGGGAAGCCCTTAGGGCTCAGTTGAGCCAAAAGAGATAAAATAAGAGAATAGTATGTTACGTAATGTAATTATATGTAAAACCAATAAAAATTATTTTAAAAAACAAAAACAGAAAGCCTAGTGCTGTGCTCTCCTGCATTCCACAACCACCCTTCCCAATCACTTTCCATCAATTAGCTCAGAAAAGTAGTGAACGGGAGAAAAAAACAGGATAAATTCTAGTGTGGGGTGGGGGGGGTGCAGGGTTTTTGTTGCACTTGCAAAGGGTTCCCTTCTTCTATTTTACAAACCATCTTTCCAGCGGGTTGCCTTCCCTGCAATTCTGAAATATCTTTGATGTCCTTAGCTAGCCTTTCCAGTAAGGACAGGAAGGTGGAGAGGCTGCTTACTGCACTATGGGTAACTGTTTGCTAATGTTGTTTCAAAAGTGTTGTCTTTTTACTTTTAAGGAAACCATGGTCGGAAGATTCTTTCAAAGTTTTTTTTTAAAAAAAGGGTTAAAGGAAGGAGCTCCGCAGCTTCCTGTGTTTAAATTAAAAGCTCAGGGGCAGACATGACATTATCTTGGGGGGGGGGGGCATTGCTCAGTCGCAGAGCATCTGCCTCGCAAGCAAAATATCCAAAGTTCAATCCCTGGCATCTCCAGGTAGAGCTGAGAGAGACCATCACCTAAAACACTGGAGTGTCGCTGCCAGTCAGTGTAGACAATATAGAGCTAGATGGAGTAATTTTCTGACTTGGTAGTAAGCAACTTCCTGTGCTTGTTCCTACGTTCTCCCATGGGGAATTTTCAAAGCAGGAAACATAGGAAGCAGGGAAGGCTGCGGAGTGCTGGATAAGTTTAGAGAAACATATACACACCACAATGATCAGGGAAGTGCAAGCCCACAACCTAACGCCTAAGGACATTCTCAAGCACCCCAAGAACGAGACAGAAAAATGGAAGCTCCTTTCGCAGGTGAATAAAAGTTCTGAGAAACTGGAAGGTAGGTTTCAGCACAGCACGAATAAAGCCCTAAATGGCTTGGGCTGAAGGTACATCTCTCCCTGAGCTGTCCTGATGGCTGGAAGTGCCTTTCTGGCCCATCTCCTTACCTAGATGACGGAAACTTGGAAAATGAATTCCTTAGTGGTGGCACCCCCAACTGTGGGAAACTCTGCCCTAGGGGTTATGATGATAATAGAATCATAGAGTTGGAAGAGACCCCAACGGTCATCAAGTCCAACCCCCTGCAGTGCAGGAACCTCAGCTAAAGCATTTGACATCTCACCTGCCCTGAACCACAAGGTGCCAAGGTGGGTCACAACAATGTAAAAATACAAAATAAATAGTTTTAAACTCATTTCAATAATCGGAGGAATAGGGTGGGTCCTAAAGCCATCTCAGATGTCTGCTGCCAGCACCATCGAGCTTTCAGCACCAGGCATTCTGAAGTTCAGTTACTTTCAAGATGAGTTGTTGCCGCAGCTGGAGGAATATGTAGACTGATTTTTAATTCAATTCTGATGGTGACCTGGATGAGTTGGATTGATTTTTTTTTTTTGTAATCTGTTGTCTGTGACCTGCCTTTCTAGCTGTTTTACAGTAAAGAATGAGAGATGAATCCCTCCAAAGAGTGAACACTGCACTGGTACAGAAGTTCAAAAATGGTAGAAGACAAAAGACTCCACCCACCAAAAGCATAACCACGACCAAACACCCTAAACTCAGGCCTATTTCATGGCTGGGGGGACGTTTCTTCCTTTTCCACACATCATTTCTTGCCTAGAAGAGAGGGTTTGGATCTAGGTCAGGCTTCACTGAGACACACGGAAGATCCCAACAGTCCAGACCAACATCCCCCAACCTGGTGCCTGATGGATGTTTAGAGTACAACTCTCATCAGCCCTGACCATTAGCCATGCTGAGGGGGCTTGATGGATGTGCTGAAGGACACCAGGCTGGGGGAGACTGATCCAGACCAGGGGTTTTCAAACTTTCTTAGGCCACTGTCTCCTTGGTTCCATAAATTCATCCCCAGTGCAATAATAATAATAATAATAATAATAATTTATTATTTATACCCCGCCCATCTGGCCGGGTTCCCCCAGCCACTCTGGGCGGCTTCCAAAAAAAACAGAAATTCTAAAATACAGAAATCCATCAAACATTAAAAGCTTCCCTAAACAGGGCTGCCTTGAGATGCCTTCTAAAGGTCTGGTAATTGTTCTCTTTGACCTCTAGTGGGAGGGCATTCCACAGGGTGGGTGCCACTACCGAGAAGGCCCTCTGCCTGGTTCCCTGTAACTTGGCTTCTCGTAATGAGGGAACCGCCAGAAGGCCCTCGGAGCTGGACCTCAGTGTCCGGGCAGAACGATGGGGGTGGAGACGCTCCTTCAGGTATACCGGACCGAGGCCGTTTAGGGCTTTAAAGGTCAACACCAACACTTTGAATTGTGCTCGGAAACGTACTGGGAGCCAATGTAGGTCTTTTAGGACCGGTGTTATGTGATCTCGGCGGCCGCTCCCAGTCACCAGTCTAGCTGCCGCATTCTGGATTAGTTGTAGTTTCCGGGTCACCTTCAAAGGTAGCCCCACGTAGAGCGCATTGCAGTAGTCCAAGCGAGAGATAACTAGAGCATGCACCACTCTGGAGAGACAGTCAGTGGGCAGGTAGGGACTCAGCCTGCGTACCAGATGGAGCTGATAAACAGCTGCCCTGGACACGGAGTTGACCTGTGCCTCCATGGACAGCTGTGAGTCTAAAATGACTCCCAGGCTGCGCACCTGGTCTTTCAGGGGCACAGTTACCCCATTCAGGACCAGGGAGTCCTCCACACCCGCCCGCCTCCTGTCCCCCACAAACAGTACTTCTGTCTTGTCAGGATTCAATCTCAATCTGTTAGCCGCCATCCATCCTCCAACCGCCTCCAAGCACTCACACAGGACCTTCACCGCCTTCACTGGTTCTGATTTAAAAGAGAGGTAGAGCTGGGTATCATCAGCATACTGATGGACACCCAGCCCAAACCCCCTGATGATCTCTCCCAGCGGCTGCATATAGATGTTAAAAAGCATGGGGGAGAGGACAGAACCCTGAGGCACCCCACAAGTGAGCGCCCAGGGGTCTGAACACTCATCCCCCACCACCACTTTCTGAACACGGCCCAGGAGGAAGGAGCGGAACCACTGCATGACAGTGCCCCCAGCTCCCAAGCCCTCTAGACGGTCCAGAAGGATGTTATGGTCGATGGTGTCAAAAGCCGCTGAGAGATCCAGCAGAACAAGGAAACAGCTCTTACCTTTGTCCCTAGCCCGCCGGAGATCATCGACCAGTGCGACCAAGGCAGTTTCAGTCCCATGATGAGGCCTGAATCCTGACTGGAAGGGATCCAAATGGTCCGCTTCTTCCAGGCGTGCCTGGAGTTGTTCCGCAACCACTCGCTCAATCACCTTGCCCAAGAATGGAAGATTTGAGACTGGGCGATAGTTGGCCATATTGGCCGGATCTAAAGATGGTTTTTTAAGAAGCGGTTTAATAACCGCCTCTTTCAGCGGGTCTGGGAAGGCTCCCTCATGGAGAGAAGCATTTACCAACCCGCGAAGCCCATCGCCCAGCCCTTCCTGGCTAGCTTTTATAAGCCAGGATGGGCAAGGATCAAGGAGACAGGTGGTTGGTTTCATTCGTCTAAGCAGCCTGTCCACATCCTCGGAGGTAACAGATTGAAATTGATCCCACAAAACTTGACTAGACAGGACTCTAGCACTCCCCCGCCCCGGCCCTGCTCCCACGGTGGAGTCTACCTCTTCCCGAATCTGAGCGACTTTATCTGCAAAAAACTTTGCAAAATCATTGCAGGAGATCATGTGGCCCGTACTGGGCCCGGATGGAGCAGGTGGTTCCGCTAAATTGCGAACCACCTGGAAGAGTCTCCTGCTGCTGTTTTCTGCAGATGCGATGGAGACGGTGAAGAAGGTCCTCTTCGCCGTCGCCATTGCCACTTGGTAGGCTCGAAGTTGAGCTCTAGCCCGTGTCCGGTCTGATTCAAAATGAGTTTTCCGCCACCGGCGCTCTAGCCGTCTCAACGACTGTTTCATTGCCCTCAGCGCCGGGGAAAACCACGGGGCTGTCCGGGCTCCATGCAATCTGAGAGGGCGCTTCGGAGCCAGACAGTCAATAGCGCTGGTTAACTCCGCATTCCAGCGGGCCACCAGGGAATCAGCTGAAAGGCCATCGACATGGGATAAAACATCCCCTACCACTCTTTGGAAGCCAATTGGATCCATTAAGTAGCGGGGGCGGACCATCCGAATCGGTCCCACCTCCCTGCAGAGGGAAAGGGTTGCGGAGAAGTCCAGTTGCACCAGAAAGTGATCTGACCATGGCACTTCTTTTGTTTCGCTTTTACTTAATGTCAGATCACCAACATCCATAGAGGTAAACACCAAGTCCAAGGCATGTCCGCGGCTATGAGTTGGGCCAGACTTATTCAGGGACAGCCCCATGGTGGCCATGCTTTCCACGAAGTCCCGAGCGGCTCCTTGTAAGGTCGTGTCGGCATGGATGTTAAAATCCCCTAAGACAACCAAGCTAGGTGTCTCCAGGAGCACATCCGACACGACCTGAAGCAGCTCGGGCAGGGAATCCTTGGTGCAGCGGGGAGGTCGGTACACCAAAAGGAATCCTGTACTGCCTCTATTGCCCAACTTCCAGAACATGCACTCAGAGAACTGGGTCTTCCCAATAGGACGCCTGGTGCAAACTAATGACTTCCTAAAAATCACTGCAACCCCCCCTCCCCGCCCAGATGGCCTGGGTTGCTGTGCATAAGAGAAACCTGGTGGGCAAGCAGCGCCAAGAACGGGCCCATCGGCTTCCTCCAACCAGGTCTCTGTCACACATGCCAGGTCAAATCCTCCATCCACAATCAGGTCGTGAATGGCGGTGGTCTTATTCATCATCGACCTGGCATTGCACAGCAGCACCTTCAGGTCATGTGGGTATCCCTTGCTGATTCCAATATCCGTCCGGTCAGGACCAGACCTGGAGGCAGGGATAGTCCTCAGACAACGACTAAGTCTGCCTCCTCGGTAATGACATGGTCTGGTCTTAGCGTAACTCCTCCTCCTACCCGTGACCACTGAGATCGGTTGTTCCAGTGCACACCCCCCTGTGGAATCTGCCCCAGCCATTTTGCTTGCTGGGACCCCCTCCCGGGCAGCCCTGACCCCTCCCCTTAAAAACAAAATAAAACCTCTAAAAAACAGCAAAGAACTCAACAAAAGAAGAACACAAAAAAGACAATAAAACAATAAAACCAAAAACAATAAAAATTACAAATACACTAAAATTTAACAGATTCCCACCCCCAACTAAAAATCCCTCCCACCTACCACCCCAAACACAATAAAACAATAAAACCAAAAACAATAAAAATTACAAATACCCTAAAATTTAACAGATTCCCACACCCAACTAAAAATCCCTCCCACCTACCACCCCAAAGAAGATAAAAACATTAATTTATTGGAAACATTTATTGAAAATCCAATGGAAACTATTTCATTTAATTAACTCAACAAAATTGATGAACTAGATTCAGTGACACCAGCATTTTGAAGCCTGAGTCACTGACACCCTCAGCGCTCCTGTGCTGCTCGCTTACCTCTTACACCCCTGCAGGTAATCCTACTGCCCCCCCCCGGGGGGCAATACCACCCACTTTGGGAACCACTGTTCTAGACATTACTTAAACAGACAGCTGACTTTTAAAAAAGGAGCCAAAACACCATCTAATCTGCCCAACCTACCATAAATATGTAGCACTGCTTAAACTGCACTTTCATTCATTACAACCAGCCAGCCTGCCGGTTTGCTCTTGCATTTGAGAATATGCCCTCTTAGTTTCTCACTGTAGCTTTACTGCAGCGGCACAAGCTCAATTATCGCATGTATAAATCATGAGGTTCTCAGGAAAGTTCAGGACCTGGGAAGTGAATACTTCTGTGAATGAGCGCTGGATAAAAGGCCCTGGCATGTTAGGCATGTGACTTGTCTACGGGGAGTTAAAATTCTTCTCCAATTATACTGAGGATTTGTGCAAATACAATTCCTAACTGGCTAAAACCTTTGGAGAAATAAAGCCAGCCCACTACAATGCTCCCACTGTGGCTGCTTAGATGCCAAGTTGATAAGCAGCTTACCGTGTTTCCCCTTTTTTAAGCCGTAGTCATAAAGTAAGCCATGGCAGGATTTTTAAGATTTTTAAAATATAAGACATACCCCGAAAATAAGACATAGGTCTACCTGCAGGGTCGGCGCCCAGCAGCGAAGGTGGGAACGGGGCCGAGGACGCCTCTGGCCAAAAGTTTAGGGGGTTGTCGAGAAGTTCCATTTGGCGGGGGGGGGGGGAGTTGGAGGGAGGGAGGCACTGCTGACTGGGCTTGTTGCTTCTGTTTTCTTTTCACGTTGTTTGTTCCTGTAAAATGGCAACCCCTGGGCGAAAGCAATTGATCCTCGCCTATGTTGCTTTCCGGGGTGGTGGGAGGGGGGAAAGAAAGAGGGAAAAGATGTCGGCGGGGAGAGAAAACGCGTGAGTCCTCTCCCTTTCTTTCCTGCTTAGCCAGCTTGTGGGCAGGCCGAAGCAATCGAGCCAACGTCTCTAATAACAGAAGCTGTTCTGTCATTAGAGACGTCGGCTCGATTGCTTCGGCCTGCCCACAAGCTGGCTAAGCAGGAAAGAAAGGGAGAGGACTCACGCGTTTTCTCTCCCCGCCGACATCTTTTCCCTCTTTCTTTCCCACCACCCTGGGAAGCTTCCAGGCTGCTTACTTGATCCGGTGGCCTGCCGGGTCAGCACTGATCAGCGCTGCACGGAGCACCGGATCGAGGATCCGGTCTGCAGAGTCAGCGCTCAGCAGCGCCGTGCTGGATTGAGGAGGCGATGCTCCGTGCGGCGTTGCTGGGCGCTAACTCTGCAGACCGGGTCCTCGATCCGGTGCTCGGCGCAGCAACAGCCAAGCGCAGCGCGCCGAGCCGGCCAGCACCCTCACCCTCGCCACTGCTGCGGGCACAGGCACGGGCATGTCCCCCACCGGCGCCAGCCTCAGCAGCAACGCCAGCAGCAATGCCTGCATGGTGCAGCTCAGCCCCACGGCAGCCCCAGCGCTCCCGCTCCAGCCACCTGCATGAGCCATGCTCTACGGCCTCGGCCCCCCGCTCAGCACCGCCAGCAGGTCCACCGCAGCGTCGGGGGAGGAGGGACTTTTCTGCCTATGCCATCCGTTCTCGGCTTGGTTTGCTTAGCGTCGCCTTTGTCATATGCCACCATTGTCGATTATGTCCTCCGGTTTCACAGAATTGTGGAATTGGAAGGGACCACGAAGGCCCTGCAATGGAGGACTATTGTGCCTCCAACTCCCCCCTGCCAAATGGAACATTCCCGACACGCCCCCCTTAAACTTTTGGTCAGAGGCGTCCTCCTTGCTGTGCGCCCTGAGCTAGCGGGACCCAGCAGCAGCAATGCTGGCCGCGGTAAGGAGGGGTACTTACAGTAATAATATTTTTTTAAAAAAGACACCCCCCGAAAATAAGCCATAGGCGTATTTTCTTGAGTAAAATTAATATAAGACGGTGTCTTAAAATGTGGGAAACACGGTAGCAATACAAGATTTGCATCACTTTGGAAACAACTGATTTAAAAAAGAAAAAAGGGGGGGAAAGAGAGGCAAAAGAGCACTACTGCATAAGGATCTTCTGCAAACTTGGGAGGGGGAAGAGAGACAAGATGCTATACCCATCATGCATTTCAGCTTTACATAGCAAGAGGTGGGGAGGAACTGGGCTGTCATGTTGCAGCCTTTGCACTTATCCTGCCACAGGTACAGCTGGCAGATTAATTTTAAAGGTAAATTTACAAAGCAAACAGTCAGAAAGTAAAAGCAATATAGCATGCTGAAGAATTGAAGCAGGGCTGACTTCCCACCACATTTCTGTGTGATACATCATCCTTGAATACTTCCAGCTGCTGTTTCTCCAACCCCCAACCCAACACTTATCACTCCAGCTGCACAAGGGCAATCCGTTTTTATTTAAGTCGTTAGCTGTGCTGAGGTTAAGGGAGCATCTTTTTCTACTCTGATTTTATTATTTAAAACATAGGCTGCTGATCTCAAAAGGGTCAAGGTGGTTAACCTGCTTGCTCTCCTTCGCAAAGGATTATGCTGAGCCTGTCTTCCAGGGAAGTCAATCATTCTTCGACTTCCCCTACAAAGCTTTTTATTTTATTTTAAGATGCTTCAAAGTTTGTCAAGTGTTCCTTAAGGCCTATTACACAGCTCTTTCCATTCAGAGATCTGAATTCAGTTTCCAAACAGCTAAGCCTGAGTATCTAGAGATCGCCAGCTTCTCTAGAAAAAGAAGCCGAATTTGCCAAGATGGTGCATCTGGCAACCTCTGCGAGAGTGACTGGCATATATAAAATGGGATGGACTACGGTAAATGAATTTGTGCTAGCAGGAGTCCCCAACCCATCCTCCCACCTTTTTTGCTGGTTTTGATTAAGCCCAAAGAAATACAGCACCTCCCCACTGGGGATAGAGCATCTGTCTTATTATCCTAAGCCTGCCCCCCTCCAGCTACTCCTTCGTTCTGTATGGTATAGCAGAAATCCATGTACTGCAGGGCCTGGAGAAGTTATATGGCTCTGTAATCTGCAGTTAATTCAAAAGGTATTCACAGGGGTGGAGGATATATGAAAAGACCTTTATTTGTCAACATGCTCCCTCAGTCACTCCAATCCTACATTTGCAGTGATGCCTTTGATGAACAGCCCCAGCCCTGCCCTCCCTGGCTTCTACTAAGATCCAACTCTCCCCAAGTCAACTCTCTGGCTGATCTAAGGGAGGCTGTTAGTCCACAAGGAAAGATTTGCATCATTGCTGTGTTCTGCATGGAACCTAGCACACTGCTGGCACCCAGGTCATCCAACACCATATGCTTAAATCATTATCATACCATTTTAACCATCATAGATAATCCTGGGAGCTGTGAAGGGTGTTTGTATGGAGAATTTTCACGCTGTGAGGTCGGCAGCCTTAGCAAGCCACAGTTCCCAGGAATCTGTGGGGCAGGGAGCCATGCCTTTTAAAGTGGAACACAGGTGCTTTCATCATACAGCATTGATGTGACCTCATGCTCAGTAACAACAGCATGTAAGTGTGCTAAACAGCATGTCTTCAGATGTACACCTGTCAAGTTTCACACTACATAGCATTTCAACTTCCTTTTACTGTTCAAAAAGCTACTACCATTCGTTGTTGTGATGGGGTCCTTGAGCGTGTCAGCAAAAAGAGTTGATGGCTCCAGATGGGATGTAAAAATACAAAATGTAATTTCTCACAAGGATTACACAGTGATCAACAGGCTGTTACTGACAGCTTTCCTAACATTCTAATGTTTTTCTTCCTTGTGGAGTAGAGGAAAAGTGAACTTTAGGTTTATGAGCTAATGCAGGTCACATGTTATGGAGCAGGCTTAGAATGTCTAGCCGTGTGATTTGAAGGGAGCATTTCACACATTTCGTTTTAAATATCTCTGATAAGGATAACCTAATATCAAAAATTGGGCTTTTCCCTAAGACATTGCTGGCTCTTGCCAGTTGACTGCCACTGTGTGACAAACGTTTTGATTCCATTCCACATTCCTCAGGCATGTCTCAACTAGTTCCTCTGAACTCTCCTTTTCTGGCAAAGACCTTAACACAGGATTTCAATGGCTTTCCATTTGCAGATAAAATACACACAAATACATGGCAGCTGACTTTAAACAAGGGCATTGTGCTGAAATACCAATGGATTCCATGCCCTTTCAATATTCACAGCCAACTGATGTAAAGATCTATTAAACTGTTAGTGTTACTGAGTCTGGTGGAGGTAGCCAATAGTTTGATTTATACTAGAATTACGGCATCGGAGAACACCTACTTGTTTTACACAGAGTACATAAAGTTTCAAGGCTGGTTTCAGTGGCTTAAAACAAATCTGTTTTTCCCATGATCAATGCACTTGTAGCCAGGGTCGACGGTTTCCATAGTTAATCAGAAGTTCCCCTTGGGCAGTGGGAGTGTGGAGAGGGGAGATTCCAATTAAGCACAAAACCCATCTAGCCATCGCTAGCAACAGGACAATATTTGGCAGATTGCCTCTGACGCAGATCATTGAATCATAGAATCATTGAATCATAGAGTTGGAAGAGACCACAAGGGCCATCCAGTCCAACCCCCTGCCAAGCAGGAAACACCATCAAAGCATTCTTGACATATGCCTGTCAAGCCTCTGCTTAAAGACCTCCAAAGAAGGAGACTCCACCACACTCCTTGGTAGCAAATTCCACTGCCGAACAGCTCTTACTGTCAGGAAGTTCTTCCTAATGTTTAGGTGGAATCTTCTTTCTTGAAGTTTGAATCCATTGCTCCGTGTCCGCTTCTCTGGAGCAGCAGAAAACAACCTTTCTCCCTCCTCTATATGACATCCTTTTATATATTTGAACATGGCTATCATATCATCCCTTAGCCTTCTCTTCTCCAGGCTAAACATACCCAGCTCCCTAAGTCGTTCCTTATAAGGCATCGTTTCCAGGCCTTTGACCATTTTGGTTGCCCTCTTCTGGACACGTTCCAGCTTGTCAGTATCCTTCTTGAACTGTGGTGCCCAGAACTGGACACAGTACTCCAGGTGAGGTCTGACCACAGCAGAATGCAGTGGTACTATTACTTCCCTAGATCTAGATGCTATACTCCTATTGATGCAGCCCAGAATTGCATTGGCTTTTTTAGCTGCTGCATCACACTGCTGACTCATGTCAAGTTTGTGGTCTACCAAGACTCCTAGATCCTTTTCACCCTTAGAAGTGTACCTACGCCAATGGGATTCAGTTGTCCGTATCTGTCCCACTGTGCTGCCACTAGGATCAGATGCTTGCAAACTTCACAGGAACAACCCTACTCAGGAAAGAAGCACAGTGCAACCACAGTCACCTTCCATCTATTTCCAGTCTATGCTGATGGCTACAAAGGATCCCCATTTGTGCATCTTGCTTAGTAGCAATTTATTTTTATTTTTATTATTACTTTGAATATGTATCAATAGAAATCCAGCGCAAACACAGATAAAGGCTTTGTCAGAACACAACCACAAGAAGAGCCTGTTGAATCAGGCCAATGGGCTGTTCTCACAGTGGCCAACCAGATGCTTGTGGGAAATACACAAGCAGGAGCCAAGAACAAGAGCACTCTCCCCTTCTGTGGTTTCTAGCAGCAGGCATTTCAGAAGCGTTACTGCCTCTGACCATGGAGGCAGAGCATAGCCACTGATAGCCTTGTCCTCCATGAATTTGTCTAATCCTCTTCCGAAGCCATCCAAGTTGGTGATCATCACCGCATTTTGAAGGAGCGAGTTCCATAGCTTAACCATGCACTGCATGAAGAACTGCTTCCTTTTATCTGTCCTTAATCTTCCAGCACCACAGCTTCAAAACACACCATATTAACAGTGGGCACTTTGATCCTATGGATACAAGACACAGGAAAGTGGTGCATGCTAGCACAAGGACAAAGACCAAGCCACAGAGTGGTGAATGCTGCCACTGCTTAGCATTCTCTCTCAGCCATGTAAGGAGTGGTTCTCCTGTAGCTAAGAAGCATTTAGGATGGCCACCCCCAGCTTCCCCTGCAGCATGCTCAAATTGCTCTGCGCAAGACCACATCTGTGAAAAGGTGGCTGTTCTCCACGACAGATAGTTGATCCACACTGCAGTACCTGCACAACAGGCTGGCCACACACCAGCACCCAACCTACATCAACTTCTGATCATACACTACAGTTAAAAAGACTTTTGCCTGAAAGAAAAATTACCTGCCTACACAGCAGTGCACAAAGTTATGACATAAAAGTTACAGTCTATAATTACTTAACCACGCCATAGGTTACTCAACTGAAGTACCCTATGAGAGGATAAAGGGGGTAGAAACTGAGTACCATAGTGGGTGGCCAATATGGACCTATGGATACTGGTGGTCCACAATTCCCATAAGCCCCAGCCAGCATGGCCAAAGGCCAGGGGTGATGGGAGCTATAGTCCAGCAACATGTGCAATCTAGGATAGCCACTTCAGGAGTATATTATGTGTAAGGAATACAGTGGTACCTCTGTTTACGAACTTAATTCATTCCGGAGGTCCATTCTTAAACTGAAAACGTTCTTAACCTGAGGTACCACTTTAGCTAATGGGGCCTCCCGCTGCCGCGCAATTTCTGTTCTCATCCTGAGGTAAAGTTCTTAACCCGAGGTTCTACTTCTGAGTTAGCGGAGTGTTTGTAACCCAAGCTGTTTGTAACAGAATAGGTTTCAAGAGAAAACCTTGGTCCTTTGCACAGCTGACCCAATGCTTATGAATCTATAAAATGCCCTTCTGCTTTTGAGGATCAAGTGAGTTTATTCTGGAATAAACTGTTTTGTGGACTGCAGCCAGCAAGTATTGCTTAACTTCAGCAGTTGAAAGAGAAAGGTTGACAGTTCAATAGTTCAAAGGCAGGAACACCAGTAGAAAACAAAAGCAGTCGGCAGCAAATCAAGCAACAGAAAAAGAGCCCAGAAGAACTGGGAAGAGAATAACTACTCCCAACTATAGCAAGGCTCTGACACAGTGACATTTATTTGGCGGCAGCTGTAAAAGCAGTAATTACATATGGAGCTGAACTGTCTGCACATTACATACATAGTCCTTTTACATGTAAGTGATCTATCCTGTCTCAACAGCATTAGTACCTAAAGCCAATCCACTAGCTTCCTAGAAGTTGATTTTTTAAAAAAAGTTGACTGAATGGCTATGGCCTTCTCTCTCACGTCTCCAACTATCCTGTGGAAACTGGGGCTTGCAGATCAAACCCACAGCAAGATCCATGAGCTCCAGAAGTCATCAGAAGGTTCCAGTGCTCAGATGGAAGAGATAGAGTGAAGAGAACGATCTGAAGTCTACTGGTGCAGCTATACAGGGCTGGCCCAAGCTAACTGGATTGGATTCACCCATGAGCCATATGTACACCAGTTTGAGCTGCTTGGAGGAAGAATGGGGTACGTGGATTTAATTCGGTGCCTGCCTGATCCAGTGCACTGAAGCAGCCCAATGCAACCCAGGAAAATTGGGGGTCAACTTGACCCAGATCCAAAGCCTGATCCAAATCCAGGGCCGTGCAATCTTTAATAAGGGCTAAACGTGTACTTGGGGGAGGAGGAGGGCAGGAATTTCCTCTTTGTCCTGCAACTGCATGTTTAATCAGGGTTTTAAACTGTAATTAAATGTGTGGTTGAGTGGCAAGGGGGAGAAGGAGACAGTGAAGCTCTTGAAACTTTGGCAGCTCTGCCCTGCTGACCCTTCACCTCACAGATAGCAGAGCAAGGCCACCACATCACCTCCCAGAGGTCTGCAAAAACAGGCAATCCTCACTAAACCCCAGGCTGAGTACCTGTCTTTTCTGCTGGCCCACCAAGAAGCAGGTGGGGGTAGAGCCCACTATGGAAAGAAGCTTCTTACTACAGCTTTTTGATATTGTGGATGAGCTTTGGTTTGTGCAGGTTCAAGGAAGCAAAAAGTGGTCGCTACCCAGATATATGTGTGAGAGAGAGACACACAAAGTCTTTCCTACGACTCCCTCACCAGCCTTCTTCAGGAATCCATTTCCTACTCTGCCCCCCACTCTTCCTCACAAAACACAGGGACACTGGTTTTCCTTCTGTGGCTCAGAAACCATTTTAAACCACCCCTCTCTCCACCCTCCCACCCCTTTGCTTTTTACTCTCCTTGCCATCTGGCTGCTCAACTCCCCTTCAGAGCCCTAGACTGCTCCAGGCTGACCAGAGGCCATTTGGGGCTGCCTCAACCCACTCTGGCCAAATCCCAGGCCAACCTGAATTAGCCCAATTTGGTTTGGGATTCTGAGGGCACATGTTGCAGTGATCAGGGCCATTCTCTCTCACACAGGCTGGGGGGAGGACAACAGTGGTGGGAAAGATGGCACTGCATTCAGATGTGGCCTTAATTACTTCCGTTTTCCTGGTTATAATGCCAGCGTTTCTATCCCAATTTCTAAATTCCTCTAACACTGTTGTACCTTGTGGTGCAGTGGAACTGGGGCACTTTTTTATCAATATACCACCAGGTCATGCTAAATTCTGAATGTTGGGAAAGATCTGTATGCCAGGATAACCCATCAAATTTTGTCAATGCAAACCTTGCAATTTTCAGAGTTAATCCCTCAGTCTCTCTTGGGTATTTCATTGAACCATTATTAAGCTAGAAGCAAACTGGGGAACCCCTATGAGGTGACTATCCAGCTTGTTCTGTTTATTTCAAGGGGGGGGTCTTTGCTCTCAAATTCTAAAATATTCACAGTTTCACATGGGTGTATCCTCTCTCAGAACAGACCATTCTAGGGGATCATTCGAAAACCACTCTGCTTATTTCCGTTCATTTGTATTATTGAACCATTTTGCTCCTGCCTTAACCTCTCTTGCTCATGCAATTCAGCTCATTTGGATTGAAATATAACTCAGGGTGAAAAAAGAACCACCACAGAGCAGAACAGGCTATGTACACTTTCACATTGGAATGTTATGGGGATTAAATAAGAATGCTTCTGCATCTCAGAATAGCGATGTGAAAAGCAAAACCCAAACTAACACTAAAATACCAACAGTTCTACCTCTTCTACAACTGAAAAGAATTCATCTCCTTCATCCTAATAGTGGGGAAGCATCTATATAAAACGAAGCTAAGAAAAACTGGGAGGTGCGACTTCAGCTCAATACTGTTCCATTTCAATTATTTAAAAATATTAAATCTGACAACATGGGTGGTTGCCTCTATTTGGAACTGCGAAGGATAGCTTGAAAGAGAGTCCCTCCAAAAGCATTTCCTGGCCTATTATGCAAAAGCCCTTTCAATATATTTTTAACCTCCACAAAACAAAGGAAATTCTTCTGCAGCAGAATTAAACAGGCCTCACTTTCAGTATTAAAACAAAGCACTGGGGAAGTAGGAATGTAAAGGCACCCACGCAATTGGACTTGCATTGTTTAGCACCTAGCAACACTACTTACCGTAAGTAGGCTTAAAGTAAGCATTAAGAAGAGCAGAAGCTACAACAACAACAACAACAACCAAGTCTAGTGCCTCATGTGGCATTTAATTCTCTTTCTGTGACCCATATATGTTTTGCAGTTTGACAAAGCAAACAGCCACAGCGCAATTATTGGAAGGGAGGGAATTGATACCAATTAGCCATATGCACCACATGAGAGGCTTTTCACAGTTAAGAAAACATTAACCGTATTTTTTTTTAAAAGCAGCATATTTTTTTAAGGAAACAAGGTTTTGTTTTGTTTTTTTAAAGTAAATTTTTAACAGTAAACTTCTGTCTAAGTAGAATGGTTTGCATTATCAATAACAAAACACTACTGAACAGAAATCCAGCGCTGCTCCCTCTAGGTAATTCAAAGCATCCCTCCAAAATGACATTTGGGAATCAGGTGGCTGAACCTCGCCTGCTCACCCATTTATGTGCGGAAAAGAGGAAGGACCGGGTCTCTAAAAATTAATCTTCTTTCCCTTGGACCCCTCACCCTCTGAACCAGACAGAGCCACCTGCCAAATCCGCGTTAACCAGCCTTCCAGAGTGCACAGCCTTCTGGCAATTTCCCATGTTGTGCCACCTCCAAATGTGCAGCTGCCAACAAGTGCAGAACTAGCTCTCCTTAATCCAGCCATCCAGGGCCCTTTACAGAGCCAGCAGGCTGCTGTGGTTTAAGCATCAGACAAGAACTGGGCAGACTCCAGCTTTAAATCCCCCACTCAACCCTGAGATGCACTGGGTCACTTTAAACCAAGGGTTGGCAAGCTTACCGGTCAATGGGCCAGTACACGCTCCGTCCGTCGGAGGATGGGCTGGAGCGTATGTGCACACATGCTCTTCCAGGTCGGAGGAGCGCCCATGCGCGTGCACCCACGCTATTTCCGGCGCTCCTCCGACCCGGATGTGCACCAGAAATAGTGTGTGCACACGCGCACAAGCGCTTCTCCGTCCCACACGCATGTGCACATGCTATTTCCGGCGCACATCCACACTGCACCGTGCTAGAAATAGTGGGTGGCGGGGGTCGCCATGGGCTGGTTAGACGAGCCTCACAGGCTACTATTGGCCCATGGGCCTTAGGTTGCTGACCCCTGCTTTAGACCAGTCATTTCTTCTTCTAAGCTACTTCTAAGCGTTTCCGTGCGCTGCTCTGGTTCGCCAGAAGCGGCTTTGTCATGCTGGCCACATGACCTGGAAGCTGTACGCCGGCTCCCTCGGCAAATAACACGAGATGAGCACCACAACCGCAGAGTCGGTCACGACTGGACCTAATGGTCAGGGGTCCCTTTACCTTTACCTGTAAGCTACTTCACAGGGTTGCTGTGAGGAGAAAAAGAACCAGGGGCGGAGTGCAGAGAAGGTCCAGATATACCGTCCAGAGCAAAAGAGGACCGTTCATGAAATAAAGGAACAGAACAGAGAAGAAAGATGATGACAGATTACCCTGCATCCAAAACAGGTCTTAAGTTACCTCCCTGAGAAGTTCAAAATGCATTGCAAGGTAAACCTCACTGAAATTGTAGCTAGTGCTATTCTCACATCACACACATTGCGTGGGGGTGGGGGACTGGACAACCCCCATGGTCCTTTCCAACTCTACAATTCTATGATAAAAGGCCTTCTCGTGATAAAAAGTCAGGAAACAAAACAGAGATCCACCTTACGTGCACTGACAGATGACAAAGCTCAACTAAAAACACTAGACTTAGAATAACAGAATTATGGAACTGCAGAATTGGAGGGGATTCTGGCCGAGGGTCATCTAGTCCAACCCCCTGCAATGCAGGAATCGCCTTCAAAGCTTCATACCTTGAGAAGTGTGCACTTCAAAAGCCCCCTATTGATAGCATGGGGTAGAAGGATGTACTCTGGCACCTCCCCATGCTGTGCAGAGAACATCGGAAGCCCCAGGTCACACTGGAGAGGAGACCCATTCTATGTCCCAATGCCAGAATTGCATATCTTAGGAACTTAGGACAAGATCGCAGCTCAGCATCAGTAGGTACTGCATGGGGCCCACACCAGAGCACTGCTGACCCCCAGAATCCCCTGGCTCTACTTATTCTATTCTTGCTTCCAGTTGCTGCCTGCTCACCTGTCCTCTTAAGCAAGCCAGAAACAACAAGTGGAGGGAGCAGGATTATGGGAACATCAGGATGAGGAAGAGCTATAACAGGTGAATCTACCTGTTTTCCAGCCTTCTCTTTGTGTGCTGATCATGGAAATCATAGCCCAGCAACATCTGGAAAGTTGTTGGGCGCTCCCCTGGTACAGGAGCTCTAAAGCCAATAAAAATTGTATAGCCAAGATAGGACTTGTATTGTATAGCTGGACCTCATGGATGCTTGAAGACGACACTGAGAAAAGCCATGCACCCATATCAGTCCCTAACCCCTTATTCCAACCTCTCTTCAGAAAAGAATGAGTTCAAGACCAAAGGAAGCCCCTTTCTTTCTTTCTGCTCCTACAGGGGCCCATTTCAGTCTGGATGGGCATATCATACAGAGCAAGAAGACAATAATGACCATTTCAGCAATCATTTAGCACAGATAAGACATAATATTTTAAAATGCTTCAACTATGCAAGCAGTGGATTCAGCTAAAGGATTTTAAAGAACATGCACACATCTTTTTAATGAACATTTGGGGACAGAGGAGGTTTATGGTACAGTAGATAAGGCCATATAATTGCACCAAAGTTTTTTCAAGCGGTTGTCAGTCTTAAGTGTGCATTTAGTTCAGGCACAAAATTTCCTTCAGTCAGCAAAACGGTCTCCTTAATTTCCATGGTCATAAGATGACTGCCAGCTAATTGTGCCTTGCTTTTTAAATGTGAAAAAAGCACACAGATTAACATCTTCACCCAGAAATACATATGGTCCATATTACAGAGTAATTATATTACAGAGTGCTCATTATCAGCATGTACCTTGACAGTAGATACTGAACATGCAAAAATGCAACTTACACAGTAAGACTTAACTTTAGTATTACCCATAGGTATTTTTCTGGAGCAGACCCTCAGTAAAACAAGCCAATATAAACTAATGCAAAAAAAATTTCCAAGAGGAGGTATGCTTGTTTGGAAAGTAAACAGTGTCTTTTTCATGTTCATGATTCAACTAGAGGCTATGTTTGTTGGAATACTTTTTAAAAGAACATGTTTCAAAGGGTAGCATATTTTGGCACATCTTGAGGGAAAGGGGGGGGGAAGCAGATGAACTTTGGCAAGATATGTCATTTAGTTTTTCCACAAAACAGTAAGATAGATATAGTCACTCCCTACCATCTCCCCTATTTCAACATTCTTAAAACATTTTGATTGTCATACAGTTTTAATTAAACATGTGCATACCACTGCATACCTAGAAACGCCCCCGCAAATGTTTTTTAAAATAATAATAATAATCCTCAAAAGTGTGAAATGAGCCTGAGAACATTCAGAAAATGCCTCCGTGTCATGCTCTCACTCCTATCAGATTGTGCACAAATGCACAAGTGGCTTAATGGGGGGAATATGCCAATTTATCCCACCCTCCTCTGCCTTAGTGCAATACTAGTAGCACAATATGTGGGTCCTCCTTAACTTATTAAATAGGGCCTGCATTGTCTTTTGGAATCATTGATCACAGACATTTAGGATTCCTGGGTACAGCTGTGGGCTTTTGCTTTCATTCATCAGGACCTGGAATGAGACCAAACGGAACAGGCTGCCTTAGAAGGTGGTGGATGTCAAAGGCTTTTTAAGCAGAGGCTAGTTGGCTATTTATCAAGGATGCTGCAGTAGTAGTGCATCTCCTACATTGGCAACAGACTGGACTAGATGGTCTTTGAGGTTGCTTTCAACTCTATGTTTCAATGAAATGCCACCCTCTGATGTCTGACTTGGGTTACAGTACTACAAATAAGTTTGATAACTACCAGCTCCGATTTTAGTTTCATTGCAGGAATTTCTACCTTCTTCAGAAGAGCATACCATTAAAAGAATAGCATACCACAACGATCAATAGAAGTTACAGTATATCATCCCATCCCCCCACAAGCCAAAGTAGGGACTTTTCAGCTCTCAAATAATATTTCAAGTTATTGTTTGACTACGAGCAATAATGCCTAGAATGATAGATTTTGTCAAGCTCTTTTAAAAAATACATATTCTTCCTCCTTGCCCTCCCTCTCCAGAGGAGCAGAAATAACATGATTAAAATGTAGAAATTTGGTTGGAAATAACAGCCTAGTAGAGCACTGCCAAAAAAGGCAATTTTTCTTGGCTATGGATTAAAAATGAAACTTAACACCAAAGTGATTATTGAGCTACTTACAAGCTTTTAAATGACATCTGTGCTGTCCAAAAGCAATGAAACAGATTAGCACGTGGCCATGAAGAGTTTCCTTCTTTACAGCCCACTGCCTTATTACAAACTCATCAGGCAGGAGGTAGCATTAGGGAACCTTCTGATGTTCAGCTGAGAGGTCAAATTTCACACTGAGAGCACAGGAAAAAAATGAATTCTCTAGGAAACAAATCCCTCCTGCTCAAAGCACCACACATCCAACAGAAAGTTAAAACCACTAACTGTGGCAAGGCCAGGCCTTGATTAATTAGGCGAAGCTCAGCTAAAATAAACAGTGAAGCACTAAATCTAAAAGAACAGGCTCGTACATTTGTGAGATTTGAACTGGGAACTGCCATGGTTCCATTTTCAGGCACTACACAACACAGTAGCTCTCAAAGACAGTATTCCATGGGTCCTTTCTACTAATGAACTCTCCAGGACGGCATCTCTCTTAACTAGTTTGGGCTGCCCTTCTTAAATAAATCACCACTTCAATCAGGACCAAACGCAGCTGCTCTTGTATAATAGCTCACACAATCTTAATGGATCAGTAACATTTGCATAATACATGCCTACAGTTAACTTGCATATTCAGCCTTCTGAGTTGCAAAACAATGGCTTCTGACTTTGCAAAAATTTAGAAAGCATGTACAACTATGCTTCAGTTTTCACAGCAACAGTACTCTCTAAGACAGAGGTGGCCAACACAGTGTCCTCCAGATGTGGCTGGACCACAACTCCCATCAACCCTGACCACTTGTCATGCTATCTTGGGCTGGTGTTAATTGTAGTCCATAACATCTGGAGGGCAACACATTGGTTACCCCTTCCCCATGAGTTGCATGGATGATTTCCAACCTGGACACCATTTTCATTGGGTCCATGAAATTACAGTAACCTGAATGCTGCCACTTTGAAATGTCAAGCTGGATTCAATCCAATCAGTATCAGGATACTGAACATGCAAAGGTAGCTGCTTCCCTGAATAAAGCATTATCTCAGAAAGGAGAAAATACCAATCTAAATGTGAGACTGTAGTAATCAGATCTTCATTGACTGCCATACTTATAGAGCATATTTCTAAGATATGCTAAGAGATCTTTTTAAAAGAAGTTTTCAGCAGCAAATTAGCCATTCACAGAGGAAGAACCAAACCAAATCAATCTGTTATTCATAGCTTGAAAGTCAATGTAAATTGAAATAGATTATTTAGGAGCTCCCACTCATCCTTCTTTACTAGATGATGCATAAGCAGGAAACATGTATAACTAGCAAAAAAAGACAAAACGAAGGGATAAAGTTCAGTTTCACACACAAGGTAAAAAGGTCTCTGGATCAAAAACATCTTTCTGTGAATGAGGCTTTAGCTGTACTGATATCCAGGCACTTGAGTCAAGACAGGAAAATAAAACCATGAGAAACTAGTGGAAAGAATAACAGAGAATGGCCCCTTCTCACTAAGAGATCTCTAAACAGATTAACACACACACACACATCCCTACATTTCTCTTATACAAGTTTTCATATTCTAACAACTCTTCTTCAAATTAAGGGTAGTGTGATAATAATCATATCATTTGGCTAGTGAAATAAACTTATTGATCAAATAATACCCTGCACACCCTTCTAGACCAGATTAGCCAGCGATGATTCTGGGAACCCATAACTGCAGTCTCCTATTACATATAAATATATATATTGGGCAGGGGGGTGGGGGTCAGGGGGAAATCCACCATTTAAAACTGCCAAAATGGGAAATCCAGTGAGTTGGGATGGGAGAACCTAATTTGCTCCCGAGTATATTTAAGAGCAGGTATAAACGGGAAGGTGAAACCACTTTGAATGACCAGTGCCATAGCATCACACCAAGTAATTTATAGGAAGTAACTGAGCACTCTGAAACAAAACACCAGAAGCCAAGTTGGCAGAGAAAAACTTTTGCTGTGTGCACATTTGTTGTACATCCAGGGTACTCCCACCATTAGTTTGGGAAGCAATGTGCACATAGTAGTCACAAACCTAATCTATCCTGTATCAATCTTGTTCTTTCTTATCTAACACTGCATTTTGACGAGTTTTTCCTCAAGCCAGCTTGGATCCAAATTGAGAAAAAGAATGACCTAGTTGCATTTTAAGCTGGTAACGTGAGCAGCCTATCATGAAAGCAGGAGAGACCTTTAAAAAGCCACCCTGCCAACTTGTAGCACCCTATAACCTAAGCAGACAGTCTCAGACTTCACATTACTGAAAAGGTTTCGTCTGCTAGGAATGTTTGGGCATTCAGAGGGTGCCAACTACCGTATATAATGGACTCTTAGGCTGCACTCCTAGTCCCTCGTGAGAAAATAAGTGGAGCTAGATTGCTCTAGCACAGCCCTATCCGTGTTTGTTCACCGGTACATCCAAGGAAGTGTGTGTGCAGCGAGTCTTGCTATATTCAGCGATAGCAATCCATTATACTGCCTTGTATAAAGTCAGCCACTAACGAGCCCATCTGTTCAGAAGGTAACCAGTGGAGTGCCGGGCTTTTGGAGGCTTCATTTATTTACACCAATTATTTTGCGTAGAAGACCTTAGCGTCTTTAACTCGGCTTCTGTTCAAGCAGAGATTCACACGACATCCACAAATCGGTCACAAGGGCGTCTTCCTCTTTAAAGACCAGAAATTATCACTGTTCCTCTTTCCTGAGGTAACCTGGCTCTTCAAGCAACCTCGCCGGGAATACTTAAAGAAGCTTGCTCTTTCTTTGTGTGAACGCAACACACCCCGTGTAAGTCCGGCAGGAGGGGGGGAAGCGCCGAATGCGAAGACCTCTCAGCCCAGGCTGCAAAAACATGCCCAGGGCCGCGGCAGAGGCTTGTTTGTTGACACGCGAGTGGCTGCGTTGGGCTCCTGAAATGCGTGCGTGCGTGTGTGTGTGTTTGTGTTGCTAACAGCCGGGGAACTACAGCCCGCCAAGCACTTTTCGGATTAAGTGCGGCAGCTAATTGCAGGTATGATCCCTCCTGAGGCAGCTTGAAATAAAGGGGGCAGGAGAGTAGTTTGAAGGCGGGAGAACGAGGTGAAGGGGGGCAGGGATTGAGGACCCCCCAAGTTAAGAGGGAAAGTTTGAGAGGAGGAGGAAGAGAAGCGAAGAAGAGCAAACACTGCGCAGGGGGGTGAAAGAGAGCAGCGTGCCTCTCCCGCAGATCCAGGCTGGAGGAGCAGCCGAAGCCCTGTTCCTTACCCTTCGTCCACTCCACTACTTGCTTAGGGCTCCACTTGGTCACAGGCTCCATCCTCCTCCTCGATCCAGCGCTCTGAACCCCCCTTGGCGAGGAGAATCCTGGCTTCCCTCTCTCTCCGCCCCCTCCCCCCCCTGCCCAGCCGGAGATCCCCAAATCCAGCAAGGCAAAGCAAGCGCCGCTCCCGCCTGCTCCGCTCTCGCTGCTGCCCCTGAGCGCGCGGGCTTCCCCCTTTCCAGGCTCCCATCGGGAGCAGGCAGCCCCAGCTCCGCCCCCTTTGGCCTGGGCCAGCCTCTCGCGCGCGCGCCGCCGGCTCCACCTCCACGTGCTCGGAGCAGCGCCCAAATGGAGAAGCTGCCCGGACGGCGCTCGGCTGGCGCGCTGGTTGCAAGGCGCTTCTGGGCCGCCGTCGCTGCTGTGCCCCCTGCAGGAGACGGAGAAGCGCGCTGCAAACTCCGCTTGGGTTATCCAAGTGCTGCTGGTGTCCTTTCTTTCTCCTCCCCCGTTTCTTCGCCCTCCCCTCCGCCGCCCTCTTTTCAGTCCTGAACGCAGTGTGGGAGCTGGAGCGAAACTCCAGAAAGAAGCAGCCCAACCCAGACCGGCCCGTCTCCCTCGCCCACGCAGGCTTAATGCTGCTCTCAGGCGGGGCTGTTTTCCGATAGAGCTGGAAGAAGTAGCCAAGTGCGCACATCACAGCTGCCGACTTCAAAAGGAAGATTTGGGGGGGGGGGGGCTGGGTGTTGCTGAACTGCAACTCCCAGCATCTCTGACCTCTGGTCATGCTGGCTGGGGCTGATGGTAGTTGGAGTCTGATATCAATGTAGATGGCCGCAAGTCCTTCCCACCCCCCAGGAGGAGAAGCTCCCTCTACTTTTCCCATTCATAATAAAGGTGTTTTTCCACACAGAGGGTTGGCATAGATGCCCGATAAATTAAAAAAAAGAAGGTATGTCGATAGTGTCAAACAGGCATTCTCCCACTCAGTCACACACACACACACACACACACACACACATATTTAACAGTGCCAGATTTATGTAAAAGCTAAACAAGCTAAACACTCTCTTGGGGGTCCCCAAAATTTTAAGGGAAAAAAATCCTGGATGTACATTTCCAAAATATAAGAAAAAAACAAAATAAAACCTACATACAGCAATAGTGTTTTGTGTTGTGTATGGACCTATTAGGTCCATAAATTACCATACAGTATAGCACATTCAACACAAAAAACAGAGACAGTTTGTTGTTGACAAAGGACAGCTGGACATATAAAAGACCCCATTACCTTCAGTAGCTTAGGGCCTCATTAAACCTAAACCCGGCCCTGTGCACACACTATTATGATCGGACCACAATTAAAATGGGCTGTCACTGGAGAAAAGATTAGTGTATTAGTCTCTTGCTTGACAGTGTTGGAGGGGAGAGGCATGGGAACCTGCAAAGCAGAAACTTGTTTTGCAGACCTTGCTTTTAGGGGTCAGCAAACACAGCTTAGGACTTTAAAATATTAGGGCCTAGTTCTCGCCGAAGGAGAGAAGGTGGGCTGTACCACGTCAAACTATAGGCGGAACTGGCCTGATCAGGAGTGCCCCCACGCCTACCTATAAAAGAGTGACATGATATGAAGAACGCTATGCTAGAACCTGCCTCAGGCCCATATAGTTTTCTATGCAGGAAATGGAGAACCATGCAGTCGGGCAAAACTCCCTGTGGTATGAAGTCCTGCAGCCCAGGCACAAATGTACTGCCTCTGTGATAACTTTTTGTTTTATTTTTAAATTATATATTGCTTTTATATGTTAGATACAAATTTAAGGCAATTAAATATCTGATGCCAAGACAAAAATTAAACTGAGAAAAGCAGCAAAGCCACAAGATAACATAGCTGCAGAAGGAAAATAAAGTTTCCAAAAGCAGCAATCAGTAGCAAAGTTGCTTGATTTCAAGCATTTTTAGCTGGTTTTGTTTAAGTCCTATAATTAGTCAAGGAGCACAGGGTACAATTCCAGCAGTTTGATTTTTTAAAAAAACACCCAGATATTAAACGCTGTTAATAAGGTCTATCAGCAAGTTTAAGATATTTTTTTAAAAAAAACTAGGGATGACAATTTTGCATATCCAAAGAGCATTTTCACAGCATCATACAATACAGGAGACATGTTTTCTTCTCATAAAATTTCTCATTTTTTACTAATCCTTGCTTCTGTGCTTTAAGTTTGATTCATACTTTTGTTTAGGCCTAACTAACAGTAGCTAAGTATTTACTGTACAGTAGTTGATCAATATATTGTATAATATATATACAGTGTAATGTATCTCCTGCTGACCTCTTTTGTTTTGTTTTCTCATTCCAGTGAAAAAAAAGCAATACTCTGAACATAATCAGTTATCCTCAAGCTATCCCCTCTGATGCAGGGAGGAATCCAATTGGTTCTGCTAGTAGGAAGAGAGGCATTTGCTGATTCCACCTTTCAGCAGCAGCACACATCAGTTTTGGGGGGTGTTGGGAGCTGGAGAAAGTGGGAATTGGTTTTTTTTTATAAAAAAAAAACACCTTCCACCGTAAGTGGATGCCTCTTGAAGCCCTTGTGCTAGAGCACCAATTGAATAAAACTGGTATTTTTCCTTTCAGTTCATTGGCTAATAGCTTGCGTTTAAGAGAGCTACGTTGTATATTTTATTGACTTCTCTGGGGAATTTCCCTTGTTCTCTTAAGGGCAGCAAATTCCAATGAGATAACGCACGTCACCCACTGTCTTCATGTTCTGGTAATTTCTTTTTGTTCATAACATCCACTGAGATATGATGTAATCAAGAGACCAGGTAACATGCTTCATTGTATTAAATTTCTTTGTTCAGGCAGGTGCTACTTTGTTTGCCTGGGTCCCTGTGTCGTTCCCCACACACACACACACACACCTTCCTGGTTTGTGTATGGCATTATCATCTATTTATAAGCTGTGACATCTGTTTTATTTGATCTGTTTGCTAGTTTGAAATGTTAATTTTGATAAAACTGCCGGCAACACCCATTTGCACTCAGGAGGCTTATTTCAGTATAGACCCACGCATGCTGCATCTATCCACCCGCTTCCCATAAATTACCTTTGCTAACAAGGGATAATTCTCAGGTCATCCTGTGTCTGTTGCTACAAGCATGGTGGGCTCTTTTTTTGGAAGGGGGCAATCATTGAACAACAACGAATTATTATTATTTTTATTAAATTTATATACCACCCTTAATCTGAAGATTTCAAAGCAGTGCACAAGATAAAAGCACAAAAGTTTAAAGGTCAAGTGTTTTGTCCCAGAAACAATACGATATTATTCAAATCAATGAAATTCGCTTTTGCTAATTTGGGAAGATCACTTTAAAACTTCATAGGAAATCAGTCAGTGTGAAGTACCCTTCACACAGAGTACTGAAGCATTAATAAATGCATCGTAATGCGAGTAGCTTGCAAGATCATTGCTTTCCATAAGGTTAAAAGAACATAATTCTAGAGTGGAAGTTGCAGTGATACTGCCTTGAAGAAAATGTGGAAGCTGGCGCTACAGAGAATTCAGTGGCCCATCTCTTGGCAGGACTAGTAGGTTACAACAGACATACAAGCCCTTTATTGAAGCACCTGTACTGTGTTCATGTCATTGTTGTTGTTTAATCGTTTAGTTGTGTCCGACTCTTCGTGACCCCATGGACCATAGCATGCCAGGCACTCCTGTCTTCCACTGCCTCCCACAGTTTGGTCAGACTCATGTTGGTGGCTTTGAGAACACTGTCCAACCATCTCATCCTCTGTCGTCCCCTTCTCCTTGTGCCCTCCATCTTTCTCAGCATCAGGGTCTTTTCCAGGGAGTCTTCTCTTCTCATGAGGTGGCCAAAGTATTGGAGCCTCAGCTTCAGCATCTGTCCTTCCAGTGAGCACTCAGGGCTGATTTCATTCAGAATGGATAGGTTTGATCTTCTTGCAGTCCATAGGACTCTCAAGAGTCTCCTCCAGCATCATAATTCAAAAGCATCAATTCTTCGGCGATCAGCATTCTTTATGGTCCAGCTCTCATGTCATTATCTAATGTTAAAGCTCTAAATAACCTAGGACCTATAGAAGAACATAAAGAGAGCCTGCTGAATCAGGGCAATGGCCCATCTAGTCCAGCATCTTGTTCTCACAGAGGCCAACCAGATGCCCATGGAAAGCCCACAACATTCATCCCAACTGCGATTCCCAGCAACTGGTATTCAAAGCCAGGTTTAAACCTTTAAAGCCTTATACAGCCTAAGAGCCTCGTAGCTACGGGACCGCCTCTCCTGGTATGCCCAACGGAGGACCTTACGGTCTACAAATAACAACACCCTGAAGATCCTGGGGCCCAGGAAGATTAGACTGGCCTCGACCAGAGCCAGGGCCTTTTCAGCCCTGGCCCCCGTCTGGTGGAATGCTCTCTCACAAGGGACCAGGACCCTGCAAGATTTGACATCCTTCCGCAGGGCCTGCAGCCTTTGGTCAGGGTTCAGTCTGACTCATTTTCTCTTTTTATAAGAACAAGCATGAAGGAGGTTTCCCAGTCCGCTCACAGATCCTTATAATATCAGTGGAAACAGTTGCTCCTGGCGAGTATTAACCGCTTTCCATTTTAACCTGAGGACTGTCATTTGTTCAGTTTTAATTTTAATTTATTTGAATTAATTTTGGGGTGCTTTTTAATTGATTGATTGTTTTTATGCATATTGTATTATTTATATGATGTTAGCAGCTCTGAGCCCGGCTCTGGCAGGGGAGGGCGGGGTACAAATAAAAAAAAATATTTTTTATTTATTCTGCCTCCAAT
Organism: Zootoca vivipara; assembly: GCF_963506605.1. Taxonomy (NCBI): domain Eukaryota; kingdom Metazoa; phylum Chordata; class Lepidosauria; order Squamata; family Lacertidae; genus Zootoca; species Zootoca vivipara. The sequence goes on from NC_083278.1 coordinate 65,480,025, forward strand.
ATATAATCTTAGGGAGTACTTTATACAGAGGAATTTTGTCTCATCTCTACCTGTTTCTGGGGCATTGAGTAGCATTTTAAATTTTGAGAAGCTCCTGGTGTTTCACTATTTCAGTCTCTTTTCTGAAAGTAAATGTACAGTGCAACCCTAGGCATATTTACTCAGAAACAAGTACCACTTTGGTCAAAGGGATTTATTCCCGTGCAATAGGACTTTAGCCTCAGAGACTGTTAAAGGCCCCTGCCCCAATTTGGATTATATCAACACACATTTGTTAGACACATTTCTCTTAAAAGTACTTACCAGCAAAAGTAGGTAAGATATATGAGTGAAAAATTCTCTGTGTCCTGCTTTATTCAACAAAATTGTATCTATCAATTGCTTACTCTAGTTTTAAAACAAAAAACCTGGCACAAGTTTCAAATACCTCAGGGCTCTCTTCTTGTTGACATATTTTACTGCCTACATGTAAACTCACATGACCAGGCCGTTGGCAAACATGACAGAACATTTCCCAGCTCCAGCTTGGGTCTACAATATTCTGGGATTTGTTTCTTAAGGTCTTCCTTTCCTCATTCACAAAACACTTCTGAAAAAGGAAGTGCATGTACTTCAGGGCTGTATTTTGCAAACTGGGCTTTAAGTTAGCTACAGGTGAAAAAAGTCTTCAAATCATAGGGGCAGTTGAATGATACTTGTGGGTGTGCATTAGGTGACTCCCTTAGTTTTCATCCAGTTTGAAATGCTTGAATTATTTGTTTTTTAAAAAAAGGATGCTAGTAATTTCAAAGCAAATGGTTACATTAATAAACTTAGAGGCTGCTTTTGAAAATTCACAATCAATCAGTTTGGGTTTCCAGATTAAAACCTCGGTCCTGAGCATGGGACCAAGGTTTATTTATTTGCTGTTACGTTTATTTCCTGCCTTTCCTTCGAGGAGCTCAAGATACCAAACCATAGCAAAGCCAGCCAATTGTGCTTTATTCTGTAAAGGAAGCACAGTTGGAAAGTGAATAAAATAATGTAGACATGAGAGAAGTATTTAAACAAACATACCCCAGTACCGTCCTCCATCCAGCTTCTATTGCTTTTTCTGCTGTTCTGCCCCCCCCCTCCTGAGTCCTAGCTGGGGGTGTCAATATTTCATCCTCTGATCGTTCAGCAACAGTGATTAAATATCCTTAGCAATCATGCTGCCTGCTGAAGGCCAAAGCTGCCTTTGCATTTTCTACTCTAACGTAAGTCAACCGTGTGATGCAGCAGCAAAAAAAGCTAATGCTATTCTAGGCTGCATCAACAGAAGTATATACTGTACTGTAGTGTCCAATAGTAACAGCAGCACTCTATTCTGCCTTGGTCAGGCTACAACTGGAATACTGTGTCCAGTTCTGGATGCCACAATTTAAGAAGGACATTGACAAGCTGGAACGTGTGCAGAGGAGGGCAACCAAGATAATCACAGGTCTGGAAACCAAGCCTTGTGAGGAAACGTTGAGGGAATTTGGTATGTTTAGCCTGGTAAAGAGCTAAACATCCTGAGATGAAATATGACAGCAATCTTCAAATATCTTAAGGGCTGTCACATGGAGGATGGAGCAAGTTTGTTTTCTTCTGCTCTGGAGGGTAGTACCCGAACCAATGGATTCAAGTTACAAGAAAGGAGATTCTGACTAAACACTAGGAAGAACTTTTTGATGGTAAGAAGAGCTGTTAGATAGTGCAACAGACTTCCTAGGGACTCTCCTTCCTTGGAAGTTTTTAAGCAGAGGTTGGAAGGCCACCTGTCACGAATGCTTTAGTGGAGATTCCTGCACTGCAGGAGGCTGGATTAGACGACCCTGAGGTCCCTTCCAACTTTACAATTCTATGATTCTCTGTGTAATTGGTTCATTCAATAACTCCTGTTGCAGAGTCATCTGTTCTCAGAGATTCTTTTCTGTCTGGCTGTGTCATTGCTTTGAGTTTGACCCCTTCCATTTGGAAAGCATGTCCAGTACAGCAGTGACTCATGCGAAGACAGGCTTTTTTTTTCTTCTGAGGGTGAGTAATTCTTAGTCTTTTACACTTTGACAAAAAAAAGTAGAAGGGAACACAGGTAGATGCTTTATCCTGAACCACACCATTAGTCCATTGAACTGCATTATCTACATCACAGGCAGGGAACCTCAGGCCCAGGAAATGAAAGCAGTCCTCCAAGTACCTCCATTTCTCACTTGGGACTCTTCCCAGCCACACAACTCACTGGGCCTGCCCCACACACTCCTCCAGGGTTCTTGCCTGGTGGGAATATGTCCTTGAGCTGCAACCAGAGTTCCTGTTTGCTTGGATCGTGTGTGTGTGTGTGTGTGTGTGTGTGTGTGTGTAAACCTCCAATTTTTGCAGAGCTGAAATATGGCCTACTCTACAAAAGCTGAAATCACACCTGTTGCTCCACCAACTTTTTGCCTCTGGCCCTGACCACCCCTAGCATGCAACTCCCAGAAAGTTGTGTGTGTGTCCCTCAGACTGAGAAAGGTTCCCCACCGTGGTCTCCATGGATGGGCAGCAGCTCCCCATGGTTTCATGCAGCGCTTTTTCACAATCCTACCTAGAGATACCAGGAATTTAACCTGGGATATTTTCCATGCAAATCGTGAGCTCTACTGCTGAGCTATTGCCCTTCCCCACAAAGGGTGGTATACTCCAGCTTTAAAAGCTTAGGAAACACCATGCTGCATGATTATACAACTACTATAATATCACTGCAAATCTCAACTCAGGCTAGTTGAGTTCTTTTTCCTTATTCTTCCAGCGATGTTTAATTTTAGGCCTATGTTATGCCATTGCATTCTTCTCTTGTGTCTGTTCTCTCACCAGGTATATTTCAGGCAAATACCACTATTTAACTCTCTCTCTCTCCCTTTTTGTATGTTCTAATAGCTTACAATTACAAGGTTAACATAGCATTTAGCTTACAATTACAAGGTTAACATGGCATTTAGATGAAGCCACACATGCTGGCAGATTTGCATAAAATAATTCTTATATAAGTAATAATCCTTTGCAAAAAATAAGCAACACCTCTATTACACATTTTCTGTTTTTAATATTGTGATTTTATGCTGTGACCCTCCCTGAGATCTACAGGTATAGCATGGTATAAAATTGTAAAATAATAATAATTATTATTAATAATAATAATAGATATGACGCGGCGTGTTTTTGTGTGATTCGCAAGCTTTTTGGAGGACCTTGGCAATTCTTTAGAAAATTCCCTCCCTGCCAGCCACACCAAAAGCCTCTAAGTAGTAAGTAGACAGACCACATTTGCAAAAGAGAAACTTTGTGTTCCTGCTAGAATTGTGCAGGCCTCGTGCAGCCAGGTTCTACCAGATAAACTCAATTAGCTATTCAATTAGCTTAGAAGGACATTCGACACAAATAGAATTTAACCCTCATTAGATCATGTTCTGCACTAATAATTATTGTGTGTTACTGTAATTTGGTGGCAAACTGATTTGCGAGACATTTTCTGCCTGATAAATTAAATAATTAAATAAATGTGTGATTAAATAAATCACAACCACTTGTAATAACTAGGTCACAGGTTTAGGACCACTGTGTGCTATAGTTCCAATAGTAGCAGAAGCCACTGGATAGCAGATAGTTGTCTATCTGGCCTGGTACAAATGCACACAGAGTAGAAATAGTATCAGTAGCTAAAGGAACAACAGTGATGTCTGTCATCTCTAAGCTATCCTGTTTTTGTTATGTGCATGATTGGCAAATGTCTTTGCAGTCAGCCTAGTCTCAAATTGAAGTTAAAGATCCTTAAGGTAAAGGTAAAGGGACCCCTGACCATTAGGTCCAGTCGTGTCTGACTCTGGGGTTGCGGCGCTCATCTCGCGTTATTGGCCAAGGGAGCCGGCGTACAGCTTCCAGGTCATGTGGCCAGCATGACAAAGCCGCTTCTGGCGAACCAGAGCAGCGCACGGAAATGCCACTTACCTTCCCGCTGTAGTGGTACCTATTTATCTACTTGCACTTTGACGTGCTTTCGAACTGCTAGGTTGGCAGGAGCTGGGACCGAGCAACGGGAGCTCACCCTGTCGCAGGAATTCAAACCGCCGACCTTCTGATCAGCAAGCCCTCTGTGGTTTAACCCACAGCGCCACCTATGAACCTTATAAACCTTCAAAACAATTATTTGTAGACGCCAAAGGACATTACTGCAAGTAACTGTATATTCCATAAATTTACAAGGGGAAACATTCATACTGCCGACTAATGTGTCTTAAGGACTGGCACCACATTAGCTGCAAAATTTGATCATGTTTGGGAATGGTCAAATATTTTATATTCATACTTCACTTTTTGCCTTTCATAACTTCACAAATTCCAGAGTGTAATATGTACATGATCCATTATTTTTAAGCTAGTCAATCGCAAACACATTTGACTACTAATAGATGGTACTGGAAGCTTAGAATTCACGCCAACCCCTACTGAAACAATTAACAATGGATTTACAAACTGTAAGCTGCAGACTGAGTTCAAATAAAGAATTATTTCACAAATTGGGACTGCAAAAGCTGCAGTCACAATGAACAGTCATTGTTCATTATAGTCAGTCTAATCAATTTGGCCACTGACCAGCCTTTCATTGTCAGCAAATATCTCCAGGCACTTCTGGATGAGATGGATTGGCTTGATTCATTTCATTCAGGCTTCAGGACTGAAACTGCTTTGGTCAACCTACACTGGAAGGGGCAAGGATGGGGGGGAGGGAACATAACCCTGTCGATTTTCCTGGCTCTTTCAGGGGCCTTCAGCACCATCAACTAGGATACCTTTCTAGAATGAAAGTATGATAATATTTCTAGGTGGGGTTGGGGGCATCACATATTTACTCCTATAAAATGTGATGATGACCACCAACTCACACAAGGCTTTAAAAGAGGATTAGACAAACCCATGAAGGATACAAGCCATGATGGTTATATGTTCAACCTCCACCATCTTTTGTACTGCTGTACTCAGGTCCTGTTTGCAGGCTTCCCATAGGCATCTGGTTGGCCACTGTGAGGAGAAGATGCTGCAATGGATGGACCTTTGCTCTGATACAGCGTGGCTCTTCTGATGTTCCGTGCCAGGGTGGTTTCCGCAGATGTTTTCCCCTGGAAGAAGACTGCTGCAGCCTGAACACAAACTTTGATCTCTTGCCCTCCTGTTGTCACTGCATTTCTAACCCCAAGGGACACAATCCTTGAAAGGAAATACTAAATATTAAAACAACTGGGCCTGTCAATGGTCTGGAAGAGAGAATAAAAGTGTATTGTCTGGTCTGCAGTATCATAATACATGCTAGTGGCGGATTACATCGCAAAAAGCCAAAGACTTCAAACGGTATTGTCTCCTTATGGCCTCCAGCATAAACAAAACACAGTTGATGTTGTTGCTCTAATTCCTGCTATTGGCTCCCCCCATTATGAAGCCATATTTGTGTTTCTAGCACAGTGGAGTCTGTTAACTGAAGGGGAGGTCAGCAAAGCAGTTTCTGCATGAGCAAATTGCACAGCTCGTGGCACGCACTTGGTTCTTGCAGAAGTTTCCGATTTTTGCCAAGACTGGTGAACTCCTTTACATTGCTCAAGCTTTCAAATTAAACTATCAAATATGAAACAGTTGTTCAGAATTGGAAAGGAAATATAATCATCCTCTATTGGAGGCATTGGGGAAGGCAAGTTTACATGTATATAGTTTCTGGTTTTAAGAGGAGAAAGTTGCCAGACTTCTGCTAAGAAAATTATTTGTCCTACAGGGAATCGCTACATCTATTTTGTGAAGATCAGGCAGATTTTTGAAAAGGATTACATCAGATAATTGCTTTACCCTTTTAATATGTTTTACCAGTTCTCATTAAAAAATGTCCTTTTTGTGGCTTTAGTTAACCTGAAGACATTAGTTGACAACCGATGTCCTTCACAAAAATCCAGACAGCCGTGTAAAGGTGCCAGTTCATGCAACTGACGGAAATGGTCATTCAATCCTGCTGTGTATTCCCCCATCCAGATTTACCATACTGAGTGTCTGGTTTGCCAAGAGTAAAATGAAATAAAATAAATTCTTATTCAAAAGATCAAGAAAGGCAGAAGAGTTGTGCGCCTGATAGATAATGAACATTATTTTCATTTACAATAAACATCACACCAGCAGCAATTCATAAGTACAAGAATATGACAGTAGAGTACAACAATTAATTATTAGAGGAGTCTATTATCAAACCTCACGTTGATACTTTGCGCTCCTGCCTTTTTCAAAATAGTGGGATGTTTCAGCCACAACCTCAAGTTTCTTTGTGAGCAAACAATAGTTCTGTGGGGACCCATTGCAGCCTCTCTCCCCATTCCTCAATCAGAACAAGGGTCTAGGCTTTCGACCAAGAAATTACAGTCAGAGTATTTGCTGCTCTACTAGAAGGATGTTACCCCTTTAATAGTGAACCCAAGGATAGGATGTGAAATGAGTGAACCACAGGAGGATCACAAATTCATATTCTTCAGCTGGCTTCCATCATGGTATGTTTCCACTTGCACAATGACATTTCTTAGTCAAGAGTTACATAGGCTTTGTCAGACAGTTGCTTAGTCATAGCTGATTTACGTTTCACTCTACACAGCCTACACATACCCAGGAGAGCCAGTCTGCTTTGGTAGTAAAAAAACCCCAGTTTTTAAAAAAGGTTTCCAAAAATGTGAATGGAGAGGAAATGTGCTCATCAATGTGGAGTCTATTGATGGAAATGACAGCTGTTCCATTTCTGGAGATTGACTAGTGAAACGTTCTGTGCAAGTCAGTCTTTAATTGATCCTTTAAGGAACAGCTATATAGCATAGCATATGTGCAAGTGGCTTGTGACCAACAGAACATCTCCTACCCTTCATGGAATAGCATATAGCATTGTGTGTGTGTAAACCATATATACACACACTGACTAGGGTTTGTCTCCAACATTAGTTAAAGCAGATCTACTTAAATTAATGAGCAGGTCTGACTTAGGCCCATTAATTTCAACGAGTCTACTCTGAGAAAAACTTAGTTGGCTACTATCCTATATAGATTTACTGACATGTCGCAACCAGCTAAGACACGTGGAACACTTTTAGAGCTTGAAAGTGCTGTAAAAATGTTGCCTTATTAGTGTTGACTGTAGTTAGATTCAGCCTTTGCTCTGGCTAATTCTTTTCCTGGCCACAATGTTGGTATCCTTTGTACTTAAAGAGAAATGCCTTGTGAATGGAAATAATGATCATATCCTTCATGACTGCTATATCTCTAAATGTTGTTATCCTCTTAAAAGTAGAGGAAGCTCAAGGACCTATTGTGAATGCTGTTTGATTTCTAAAGAAGAGAAAACCCCAAAGGAGGAAAATATATACACAACTGCCTCTTTCTTTCAAGGCCAGTGGACTGGAAAATCCTTTTATAAAATCTTTTCAGGAAATTCTAAATTTCTTGTGCTCAGTGTGTGTTTTGTGTTCATTTGTTTTACCTTCATAGTATGTGCTTGGTGAAGAACGCTATATATCTTGAGGGCAGCATTATTTGTTTGTTGCAGAGGGAGATTAAAGATGGATTACAACCCTGTTGAGGCATAAGATGGTCTGACATGTCATCATCAAATATTTCCATTTCTGTAACAATCATTGCTTGCTAAGAATGATCAGATCACTGAATGATGCTTTGCTTTGGAATTGCCATCGGGCTTGCCTCTTAAATACAACCTTGGCTGTGTACACACAAAACATTTAAAGCACACACTCACAGTCCCCCAAGAGAATGCAGGTAACTATAGTTTAAGGGTGCTGGGAATTGTATCTCTATGAAGGGTAAACTACAGTTCCCAGGATCCAAAGGTGAGCGAGTGCTTTAACTGTATAGTGTGCACCAAGCCTTGGTTTAAAAACAACAACATTTTTTCACTAACTTTCCTAGGAGGATCAAGTCAAGTCACATCTTTGACGCTTGGGTCACCCAATATTCAGTTTTTGTCACTCCTGTAGTCGTAGTGTTAAATGTGTGAATACATTTAGCAGGTTACACTAAATACATTTAGCACCACAGGGAGATCAGGACCATGTGGTGGGGGTGAGGGTGAGCTAATTATGCTTTCCATTTCACAAAATTGCTATGGGCTTTCACAATGAAAGGATTAGCCAATCCTAATCACATCTCCATGCCCATCTGCCCCCATGGCTGTTATTTAAATGACAAAAAACAAAAACAAAGCCTAGACAAACACAGTGGTACCTCAGGTTACAGACGCTTCAGGTTACAGATTCCGCTAACCAGGAAGTGGTTGCTCCAGGTTAAGAACTTTGCCCCAGGATAAGAATAGAAATCGTGCGCCTGAGGCACAGCGGCAGGAGGCCCCATTAGCAAAAGCACACCTCAGGTTAAGAACCATTTCAGGTTAAGAACGTACCTCTGGAACGAATTAAGTTCTTAACCCGAGGTACCACTGTACAACCCTACACAGTACTTACTTACCTGGGAGCGAGCCCCATTGAACTTAGTGGGACTTACTCTTAAGTGGCCAGGCCCTGTTAATATCAAATATAGTTTGGACATTAATACCAATGTAATTCAAAGTGCTGTATGACAAGGGTTAGCTCAACTGATCAAAAAGTATGTGGCCTGTGGCATTAAACCAAAGTAAGGTGGTTAGCCAGGAGCTCCAAATATACAACCGCTTACATGTGTGTTTCTTGCCAGCTGGGTGTCAGTGGGTGTGATGCTCTGCTTAAGCATTAAACAAATAAGAGCTTCACCAGCAGTTTAGCTGAAGGCAGTTTTACCAGATGGTGTTTAATTATGCTGTTTTCAGTTGCAGACTCCTCCCGCATTTGTCTGCTGCATTAATGGGAACCAGGGCAAATTATTTAACCGTTGAGTAAAAGGGAATGTCTGCTTTAAAGAGTTACTATTTTATGTCTTTAAAACCAATAAAGGTAAAGGTAAAGGACCCCTGACCATTAGGTCCAGTCGTGGACGACTCTGCGGTTGCGGTGCTCATCTCACTTTACTGGCCAAGGGAGCCGGTGTATAGCTTCCAGGTCATGTGGCCAGCATGACTAAGCCGCTTCTGGCGAACCAGAGCAGCGCACAGAAATGCCATTTACCTTCCCGCCGGAGCGGTACCTATTTATCTACTTGCATTTTGAAGTGCTTTCAAACTGCTAGGTTGGCAAGAGCTGGGACCAAACAACGGGAGCTCACCCTGTTGCGGGGATTCGAACCGCCAACCTTCTGATTAGCAAGCCCTAGGCGCTGTGGTTTAGACCACAGCGCCACCTGCGTCCCATTTTTTTAAAAAACAATACAACTTCTTAATTTAAAAACTTTAAAAGTGCAAAAAGGGAAGAAGCATTTTAATATACGTATCAGATATACACTGCTAAATTGTAAATAAGTGCTGCAATTCTATATCAAGGGAACTGGGGTGCCTGTTAGGGATCAGGGTGAAGCACTCTTATCTAGGAGCTGTCTATTCAGTTTGTCTACCAGTCATGAATGCAATTAACTTCATGGCTTCAAGCCACAAACACTTGCCATATAGCAAGAGTGGGCAGAATGCAGAACTGGATCTATGGCTAAATCTCATGGGTGATTTGAAGCACATCAATAAGCATTTCTGTCTTGCAGTTATTTAACAATAGCAGCAACAAAAAAAAGGTTGCTGCTGCCTTCTTATTCACCCACCACTCTAAATTGTACTGTTGAAATAAATACCGTGTTTCTCCTAAAATAAGACACGTCTTATATTTATTTTTCTGCCCAAAAAACACAACATGGCTTATTTTCAGGGGATGTCTTTTTTTTTAAAGCTACTACCCTGGGAGGCTCGGCTCGCCGCTGCCGCAGCCGACGTCCTCCCAGGCGGAACGCTCCGCAGCGCTTTGCCCCACAGCGAGCCCTTCAAGGCGCCGCCACCGCCACCACCGCCGTTGGCCACCAGGTGCTGCTGCGGATGCGACGTCGGCTCCTCCTTCCGCTGGCCGCCGCTCATTGTCCTTTTCGGCCGCGGCCGCCTCCCTCCCTCCCCGCCGGGCCGCTGCTGGGTCGGGGCTCGAGCGGGAGCCGGCAAAGACAGCAGCGCGCGCCTGTCTTTGCCGGCTCCCACTCGAGCCCCGACCCAGCAGCGGCCCGGCGGGGAGGGAGGGAGGCGGCGGCGGTGCGCCTGTCATTGCCGGCTCCCGCTCGAGCCCCGACCCAGCAGCGGCCCGGCGGGGAGGGAGGGAGGCGGCCGCGGCCGATAAGGACAATGAGCGGCGGCCAGCGGAAGGAGGAGCCGACGTCGCATCCGCAGCAGCACCTGGTGGCCAGCAGCGGCGCCTTGAAGGGCTCGCTGTGGGGCAAAGCGCTGCGGAGCGACTCAGCGAGACCCAGCGGGACCCAGGAGAGACAATACCCCAACACGTCTTATTTTGGGGGGGGGTGTCTTTTTTTTTCTTTCTTTCAAAAATCGTGCCATGGCTTATTTTAGAGGCACGTCTTATTTTAGGAGAAACACGGTAATGTTTGAGGTGATGATGAGTGGATTGTTGTGTGGAAAGACTGTTCCTGGGTTGAGAATTATTCACTTTTAAGTCTCTGGCACCATACTCCAATAGGTGGATACAGTGGTGCCTCGCAAGACAAATTTAATTCATTCCGCAAGTCAATTCGTTTTGCAAAAAATTCATCTTGCGAATCGCGGTTTCCCATAGGAATGCATTGAAATTTCTTTTTTTGCCCATAGGAACGCATTAATTAAATTTCAATGCATTCCTATGGGAAACCGCGATTCGCAAGATGAATTTTTCACAAAACGAATTCGTCTTGCGAGTCACCATCAGATCGCAAGATGGATTTGTCTTGTGAAAAATTCATCTTGCAGGGCATTCGTCTTGCGAGGTACCACTGTATCAGAATTCTACCAAAAAAGAGGAAGATCCTACAAACCTAATATCTACCCAGACTTGCCTTATAGCATAGCTTCCGAGATCTGGCGTTATTGGTTTTTTAACATTGACAACCAAGTGTGTTGCTGACCTTGTGTGCTCAAGGCTAGGCTCACTGTGCTACAAGGGGGTAAATCTGTGCTATACTTGACCTAGACCTTTACAGTCCCCCCAGTGCCTTAGGTTTTCTTGCCAGAAACATATGCACATCAGGTTTGAATATTCATAGGCCAGGATCATGAATGTAGCAACACTCTCCTCACATGTGGTTCTCAGCAACTCATATTTAGGGGCATCCTGACTTCCGTACTGCCCAGTTATTACTGCCCACTTTTGTGTGTGGGCGGCGGCGGGGGTGGTGGTGGTGGTCTATTTCCCTTCAGTAAAGTGTCACACACACACACACAACTGGAGGAAGTTCTACTTCAGTGAGAGCAGATTTTGCAAACCCAAGTGCTTCTAGAAAACCCAAGGAACTGTGAGTAAACATCCTAACAATTTCAAGTTTATCTGAACTAATCCAAACATATGCACTATATGGGGGACACCCACCAGTGGTTGTCATCAGCTGCCCATGGTGTGCCTTCTTTTGTTACTCAACCAGCTCTAACCTCTTTGTAGCAGGGGCATCCCGAGGAAGGGGCGGGGGTCCGCCCTGGGTGCCATTCCAAAGGGAGGGGGTGACAAAATGCTGGCCACATGACCCAGAAAGCTGTCGACAAACGCTGGCTCCCTTGGCCTGAAAGCAGAGATGAGTGCTGCAACCCCAGAGTCACCTTTGACTGGACTTAAACCGCCCAGAGGTCCTTTACCTTTTTACCTTCTATTAGAATCCGGGCTACTGCTGGTATGGTATAAAGAGATGTAGAGGCAACTGAAAGCACCGGGAGGCAGGAGGCGAGGGCTGAACTCTTTCAACCTCTGCTTTCCTTCTGAAACTGCTTCCTCTCTCCTTCCCCCAGTTGGCCTCAAAGACCAAAACTAATCCCTGACATTAGAAAAACAGCTGGTAAGAGGGAGACAGTTTTCAAGGCAAAGCACAGGCATGGGACTGTTCAGTATCTCCTCCCAGCTGCTGCTTCTGCCTTTTCAATAACCGAAGTTCTATTTTATATGAGTTTCAGCACAACCTTGAAGCAGATGCCTTGCGAGTGCTCAGGAATTCAATGCAACCTGATTTCTAAGGCATGGGGTGTTGCCACCATCACTCTGAATGCCTTAAAACTTGACTGTTCGGGGAGGTGGGGATGGAAAACTGGCTGGGAGGGTGCACTCCACACTACTGTATTTGCAGGCACACTTACAGGAGAATTCTGTCCTATCATCATGGTTCTCCTTGCAAGACTTGAGCCTACTGTCCTGATATGAGGGCCTCTAACTGTGCAGGTGTTTTGGGTCTATGTAGTTCCCCACCACCACCTGCCCAATTTCTTTTCTGCTGTATAAAACTTGTGCTTGGTGTTTAATTATATTCTACCACGTCCCTGGATGCAAGCAGAATAAATCTGAATGCTATTCGGTGTTCTATGTCAATTAACATTGATCATGGCATGTAATTGATTCAGATGCCTTCCTCATCTATTTAAATAGTTAAGTATAATGGATCAAAGGGACACGTGTGGCGCTGTGGGTTAAACCACAGAGCCTAGGGCTAGCCGATGGGAAGGTCGGCGGTTCAAATTCCCGCGACAGGGTGAGCTCCTGTTGCTCAGTCCCTGCTCCTGCCAACCTAGCAGTTCGAAAGCACGTCAAATAAATAGATAAGTAGATAAATAGGTACCGCTCCAGCAGGAAGGTAAATGGCATTTCCGTGTGCTGCTCTGCTTTTCCAGAAGCAGCTTAGTCATGCTGGCCACATGACCTGGAAGTTGTACGCCAGCTCCCTCAGCCAGTAAAGCGAGATGAGTGCCACAACCCCAGAGTCGTCTGCAACTGGACCCAACGGTCAGGGGTCCCTTTACCTTTACCTATAATGGATCAAACAGGGACTAAACAATGCTTCTGAAAACCTCTGGCAATTTTTCAGAATACAGTAATAGAATCAGGCAAACAATTGTCTGTTAATGGAGAACATCAGAGAGATAGGAACTGCCATGAAGTTAGTTTCATTTGAAGCTGCTAAGTGAGGGTTTTTAAGAACATTGCCAAAAATGCAAGCTTTTTAACATGAGTTTGATACAGCTTTGCTACAGTTCTGATGTAAGGATCAGGCTGCATCCACTACATACACTCAAATCACTGGAGACTGAGTACTTGTTTTTTCTATGTAATCCACACACATTCAAGATCTGAATTTTTTTTTAAAAGCCCTTGAAAAACACTGAGAAACTAGTTTCATTCTGAAAAGAAAAGCTAATTGCAGGTCGATTCTACACTACCATGCGACGTGTCCATTTGAAAACAGATGTACAGTAGATGGCCCTGGTGGTGGTGTCCTAGCCACGCCTGCTCTAAGACCTTGTAGGTGAGCATTTACCAAGATTGCGACCAACACTTCCTTCCTCATTTTCCTGGGTTATGTGTCCCAAGGAAAAGTCTTGGCTAACCTAACCAAGGGTAGCATTTTCAAATGCCTAAAAAGTAGAGGAATCTGAAAGGAACAGGCAGGCGGGATCCAGAATCAATTCTAATTGGGGGAAAAGCATGTTGAAGACACTTGCATGATTCCCGAATGAGAAAAAAAACTACTTTTCGTGCTAAAAAGCAGAGGCGGAGCAACCTGCTCCGGTACCCAGAGTGATGCTCGCCCGAGGGGGCGTGGCATGCATCCAATTTTGTTTAAAAATTGTTAGAAATATGTGCTGTTTAATCTAATATACATGTTTGTATGCAATTTTGACAAACGTACACATTTTTTGCACACTTTCCCCTTTATGCAGATCAGTTTAGAGAACTGCAACCCAAAATTCAGAAAAGTGTGAATTTTGAAGGCTAGCTGCATTCAGAAAGAGCAAATTCCTTTCCTAGCCCTCCTTACACAGCTGTTCTCAGCAATGAATAGCGGACTGCTTGGCATCCTGATACAAATCCCCATTATTTTCTAAATGTATTTGCAGCTCTGCTATTGTAAGAGGTTGCCCTTTCCTATAATAATTTTTCAGATAATATGGTGTTCATTCCATACCTTCAAATTTTATAATCTGTTTTTATTTTTAAATAAAGAATGCTGATGTATCAGAATTACAGGTGACCTCAAGGGGTTAAAACATTTGCTCATTTTTTTCCTAAATAACAGGGTTAGTAAGCCAACTCAATGATGGAAGCTTATTTTTCATTAATCCCAATACCCACTTAGGAACACCATCAATTTCTATATCCTCTGGTGTTGACCCTTGGGTTCTCTTATGTTCATCTCTGGGTAACAGCAATTCCAACACATGGCTAAGTTGGCTTGCTTCATAATAGCTACTTACATTTAGAATGCCCCAACTGCCAAATGATGGGTGGAGATATAATAAAGATTTTTTTAATACATTGGTCCAATTGAATTATAAGCCTAAATTTTTCTGCTCTTTGTTCAGATGAGCTATTGGTGTCCAAACGGCAACATCTGGAACAAAAAGTAATCAAGGTACAACCGTCATTTTAGATGCAGCCAGCCTGTCCATAATAGAGAATGGGTTTACCATGAGCAGGCTAGAACTGGATGCAACCCAATATATAAAAACAATATATAAAAAATAAAAAAATGCTTTGATGGTGTTTCCTGCTTGGCAGGGGGTTGGACTGGATGACCCTTGTGGTCTCTTCCAACTCTATGATTCTATGATTCTAGGTCAGTTAAAAATAATTCATTTGAATGGTTAAGTTTCTTGTTTGACACATGATATGATGTTACCTAAAAGTATTAGTGCAGTATTCATTCATTAAGTACATCACATGCAGCTCCAACATAATTTCACTCAATCATGCGACATACATAAGCACAAACACATCAAAGAGAGGGAGGCTTGAGAGGAGGTTAAAATCTATTGGGTTGTCACATGAAATTAGGTGGGGGAACAGCTCTGTGCATAGCAGTTTTTTGGGGGAAAAGATACTAAGCTGACATGGTGATTTAGTGGATTAAAGCATTAGACCATTCCACCACAGTGCCATAGGTCAGGTCAGTCCCATTTTTACTGTCAAGTTAAATCATATCGATGAGAGTTTTGTTTTTGGGGTAGGAGAAAAACACTCTCTGCAAAAAAGAAAAGAAAAGAAAAGAAATTCCCCACAAAAATCAATGACTGACTTCCTGATCAGGTTTGGAACCAGGAATGCTAGGCTATAGGGTGAGACTGAATGTATTACATAAAATCTTACAGGGTTCATTTTTCACAGGTTTAATATGATATAAAAATTCAGAAGCATTGCTGGCTAGGGTAATAACACAGTCATTTATCCAATGTTTATCAGAATACCATGGTCTGGGTTTTAAAAGCAGCTGGAAATAATATAAGCATGGATTTGCAACATTAGGTGTGTGTGCCTACTTCATCAAAGGATACAGAGGGCAGCTTATATTTCAGAACTTCATTTATCCTGGCACACCAGTATCTCAGATGAAACGAGAGAATTCCCAATGGAAACTGTTGGTGCGGTGTGGGAACCAGTAAAGATCAATGAGGGGTTCTGATGACACTTTTAATCTACCCAGCTGCTAACTAGAATAGTCCTTTTGGGGATCATACGCCTTATAGATAATTACAATAATACTAGTTACAGGTAGGTAGCCGTGTTGGTCTGAGTCGAAGCAAAATAAAAAAATTATTCAGTAGCACCTTAAAGACCAACTAAGTTTATATTTTGGTATGAGCTTTTGTGTGCATGCACACTTCTCATCTGAAGAAGTGTGCATGCACACGAAAGCTCATACCAAAATATAAACTTAGTTGGTCTTTAAGGTGCTACTGAAGGAATTTTTTTATTTTACAATAATACTGTGCCTCAAAATCCATGTACTATAGATATGTGTCCATAAGAGAAAATGAACCCTCCTAGGTAATTTAATATTTACCCTTAGAGAAATGTCACTGTTCTATTTAAATGGATTCAGACTGGGAGTATAGAACATATTCCATTAATACAGGAATCTGATTTATACCAGGTTAGTCTGTTGGCTCTTCTAGCACAGTATGATCTGGTCTGATTAGCAGTTGTTCACCAGAGAGTTAAGAATGTTTTCTGCATCATCTGCTAACTCATCCTTTCATCTGGAGACAGAGTCTCTCAGAGGTCTAGAGAGGTCCAAGCCACTTCCAGCTTTTAAGGCACCTACCCGCAATAAAAAAATAAAACAGTGGGTCAACATAAAAAAATAAAATGAAGCATAAAATTCAACAACCAAAAGCTGCTTCTTTGCTTGATTTATACTCAATGCAAGAAATAAAAATGATCTGTCTGAGAGCACTGTCTGAGAACAAACGTACTTAAGAATAGCCTGCTGGATCAGGCCAATGGCCCAGCTAGTCCAGCATCCTGTTCTCACAGTGGCCAATCAGATGCATGTGGGAAACTCACAAGCAGGATTTGAGCCCAAGAGCCCTCTCCCTTCCTGTGGTTTCCAGCAACTGGCATTCAGAAGCATTGCTGCCTCCAGCTGCGATGGCAGAGCCTCACCCTCCTCCATGTGTCTAATCCAGAGCTTTCCAAACTTTCCATGTTGGCAACACACTTTTTAGACATGCAGTATTTTGCGACACAGTAATTCAGTTTTAGTAGCAAACTTGAGGTTATACTAACCCCTTTGCAGCCCCAGGAGGAGCGTTCGTGTGGCACACCTACACACTGCAGCTGACACATTGACGCATGTGTCCGCAAACTAAGGCCTGGGGGCCAGATCCGGCCCAATAGCCTTCTAAATCCGGCCCTTAAACGGTCCAGGAATTGGCATGGATCTGATTGTTCGGGCTGTGCCAGCCCGCGTTCTTTCCCTCTCCCTCACACATCAGCGGCAGCAGCGCCTCCTCCCTCCCTCCCTCCCTCCCTCCCTCCCTCCCTCCCCATGGCTTCTCCCCGCCCTGTGGAGGAAGGGGGCTGGGCTTTGATTGGTGCCAGCAAATACAATATGTGCTGTGTGCATAGGGATTTGTTCTTTTTCTTCTTCAAAATATAGTCCGCCCCCCCCCAAGGTCTGAGGGACAGTGGACCGGCCCCCTGCTGAAAAAGTTTGAGGACCCCTGCACTAACGTGTCACAACACACACTTTGGAAGGCTCTGGTCTAATCCTTTTTGCAGCACCTTAGAGACCAAGTTTTTCATTGGTATGAGCTTTCATGTAGTGTGCATGCACACGAAAGCTCATACCAATGACAAACTTAGTTGGTCTCTAAGGTGCTGCTGGAAGGAATTTTTTTATTTTGTTTCATTTAAAAGATCACTGTAAAAATTTAAAGACACTGGCAGGAATGTGAAATTCTACTATATTCTACTTATGATTTGTAAAATGTAAAAGATGCAGTTGATTATGGGATAAAGAAAGAAACCATGGAGGGGTGGAGGGAAGTTCAAAGGTTCAAAAGAACCTAATAAGTAGAGATAAAAAATGAATACTGTGAAGATGTTAAAAATGTGGAAAAATCAATAAAAAAACTATTATTATTTTTTAAAAAACCAGGCCTAATGTTCTGTAACACAGTCTTCTGGTTGCTCCATCTAGCTCAGCACTGTCTACAATGACAGACAATAGGCATTCCCAGCCCCACCTGGCTGTTGAACCCAGGAGCTTCTACATGCAAACCAGATGCTCTGCAGTTCAGAGATCCAGTGCTGCTCCACTAGTGACATTTCATATGTTGCTGCTTGCTTGAATGGGCCAGGGCTGTCATAGTCAAGACAACATGAACATGTGATAGTATGGATAGGTGGCAGGTGTGGCAGCAGGAGGGATTAACATTTTTTGTATGCTGGGGGCTTTGTATTTATGTGGGACCACCCCCCAGAAATCCTTTGCATTCCTTGCAACAGCTGGATTTCTCAACAGTGACTCAACAGAGTTGTACTATTGTACTGGGAAGAAAGAATTTCTTTTCAGGACCCTCTGGTGTGGATGCATCCCTAATGAGGATTTTTGCTGGGGTTTGCTGGACAGCTGTTGCAGCGATAATGAATAGTCTCCTCTTCTTTGTGGGAAAGGATGCAATGACGTCTCCGTGGTCTGAGCTGGCATTGGGGTGGAAGGAAGAAGCTGGCAAAAGTCCACCCACCACAAGTGGATCAAAATAGGTCCATTGATGTACAAATGGATCAAAGAAGTTAACAAATAGATCAAAGAAGTTAAAGAAAACATGACATGATTTATAAATGGCAATAATATACAAAACAGGGCTGGGGCGGGGCTGGGGAGGAGAACAAGCAAACAAATCACTACCTGCCTGAATTTGAGAGAGAAAGAAATTAGGCAAAATGATGCACGTTACCTGGCCTCTTGATGTTATGAACAGAAAGTAATTATCAGGGAGTGATTAGGTTGGAAAGGAATGAACCATCTGTAGTCTTCCTGGCGTTACAGTAGGCAACTGGAAATGCCACTGAAATAGGAGGAAACAGAAGACCATAAGATCTATGGAAAGAATATTCAATGTCTGTTCATTATATTGTTGTTTAAAATAAAATAAATAAATACAATTTCTTCCTCGCTCTTCACCATAAGGTCCCAGGGCAGGTTCAACAACGTTAAAGGTAAAGGTATACCCTTGACTGTTAGGTCCAGTCGTGGACGACTCTGGGGTTGCACACTCATCTCGCTCTATAGGCCGAGGGAGCAGGCATTTGTCCTCAGACAGCTTCCGGGTCATGTGGCCAGCATGACTAAGCCGCTTCTGGCAAACCAGAGCAGTGCACAGAAACGCCGTTTACCTTCCTGCCAGAGCGGTACCTATTTATCTACTTGCACTTGATGTGCTTTCAAAATTAAGATAGTTTCACACAGGTGTCTTTCCCAGCCCTACCTGAAGCCACTGGAGATTGAAGATGCTTTAGCACTGAGTTATGGCCTCCCACAAGGATAACACAAAGATGGAGAAGGAACCATACAAATAACGTAAAGAGATCACCAAACCCAATGATATCATCACAGAACATTCTGGACAATGGGGGCGTTGTCAATTTGCATCTTATTATAAAATTAGATAATTGTTTAATTAATAGCACATGCCAGTTGATGACATAAAGAGATCCAAGAGCATTAGCATATCGTTGTCTCTGTTACCAAAGCAAGTCTTTAAACACTCAGGTTCACATGAGAACATTTGTGTTAATGGAAACTGGATGCATCCAAAGGACAAACGCTGTGCAAAATCATGCTCCATGTGCAAGGTTTGTAAGCAGTGTTTTAGAAAGGTCTTCACCCAGTAATTCAAAATAAAGGAGATAATGTGTGCCAGATGCCTTCAACGGAAACCTAATTCTGTGGAGAGGTAAAAATTTGCGGCACCGATACTCAATATTTTAAACAAATGCATGCTATGCCGATTAAGGTTGAGCTGTATATGTTTGTGCACTGCGCTAGAATAAAGTAAAACAAGCCAAGGCTGTCACTAACCACTGGAAACTGACCAATTCAATCCCACATCTGTCAGCCTAAGCCCCACATTCACACAAGTTCTCTTCCTGTAGGCTACCCGCCAAAATTCCAATTAATACCTTCTTTTTAACTTGGGTTGAATATATGTATGGTTTGGGATTGGCTGGATGTTAGGAAAATATAATTAGATGACCTAGGCTCCCCACTGAGAATCTTGAAAACTAGTAATACAACCATCTTAGGACTCCAGTATCACAACCTGGGCAAGGCCCTTTGGAATTTAAAGTTTAGGTCTCCCACTCAGGCATGAGACAGGTTCCACCCATTCCTTTCATAGTCCTGTCAGCAGCTAACTGATCAACAGATCTCCAGGCTAACACATCAGGTAAAGGAGGAGAGCAAATGACAGGCCCATGGAGGAAGGAGAATAGAATTGTATTATTCTTTATTAAATTTGTATACCACCCTTCATCTGTAGATCTCAGGGTGGTTCACATTGTAGAGTTGGGAAAGTGTTAGTAGCCAAAGCTATCTGTGACTCCCAACACTACAATGTGAACCATCCTGAGATCTACAGATGAAGGGCAGTATACCAATCTCACTTGCTTTAGAATATCCATTTGATGTCACTCAGTACTATCATTTTTAGGGGTGATATTACTGGTTAATGTTTTAGTGGCACTTATTACTACTGGGCCAAGGAAGAGCTGGACCTCAGTGGTAGAGTAGTTGAGTTGCATACAAAAGGTCCTAGGATTCCCTTGGTTGCAAAGGTTGCTGGGATAGGGAACCTATGGCCCTCCAAGTGTTACTTAACTACAACTGCCATCATCCCTGGCCATTGCCCATGTTGGCTGAGGCTGATGAGAGGCTGTAGACCAGGCATCCCCAAACTGCGGCCCTCCAGATGTTTTGGCCTACAACTCCCATGATCCCTAGCTAACAGGACCAGTGGTCAGGGACGATGGGAATTGTAGTCCAAAACATCTGGAGAGCCGAAGTTTGGGGGTGCCTGCTGTAGACAATACAAAGCAAACAGATGGATCCATGACCTGACTTAATATGAAATTAAGCACAAGCACACTTGTAGTGCCATATTTAGAGATCAGGCTACTCAGTCCTCATTCAAGTCACAGGCATTATAAATTAATTTTGTTGTCAAAAAATTTTTTGTTGTACCTGGCAGGGAAAAGGAGATTACAAGATCACGGAATTCCACAAAACATCAACAACAATGTGGCTCACATCATTGCTAGTTATTGCATTACTCATGCCCTATTTCATGTGATTCTGGGTGTGTAAGGAGAACATACCTGGGCAGCATTCCACGTGTCCAACATTTCATTTAAACTGTGTAGGTGGCCACATCTACATGTGGAAGCAGACCAGGAAGGTTATTTATTTAGATATTTAAAAGATTGGTGCCTCACCTTTTCATTTACCAGGATCCACAGGGCAGCTAAGCAATGAAACAAGACATGCCAATAAAGCATTAGCATAAAGATGTTGGAAGAAGCAAGAGGGGATATACATTGTCTTTTTTTTTTTGCATTTTGTATTTTTGTATCTCTTTTTTAATTTTTTCTTTGTCTTTTCTTTTTCTTTTTTTCCTCTATGTAAAATTCAATAAAAATTATTTTTAAAAAATAAAAATAAAGCATTAGCATAAATAATAACCCTCACAGCAGAATTGGCAAAAAAATAACAGGATTAAATGGGGGAACTTAATGATCTGTTATCCCCAAGTCCTCTCAAATGACAATCTTAATTTTCTACCTTTAAACCACACAGTGAAAGATGCAGGTAAACCTCTTTCTGGATTAGAAGTAAATAAGATCTCTTTGGACTAACACAGAAATTACCCAAGTTCTTCTGATGGCTTCTTCACGAGGTTAAAAAAGCACAGCTGGACAGCTATGGTGCTGTTCCTACCACCACCACCACCAAGTGCCCTGAACCTCAGTGTGCCTGGCAGCAAGCCCCACTGGAGTACACGATTCCACAGCAGATGGTAGCATACAATCTGGCAAGCGAACAGGTCCAAAGTTCCAGTCAGGCCAGGTTCCAGCTTCTGCAGCCAATCCAAGGATCAGGTCACCTGGAGGTCAGCCCCACACCAGCAGTCCTGAAGAGCGTGCTGGAACATCCAAGCCACAGTGCAACCAACTTGGAAGCTGAGCAGACACAGCAACTCACCTCTGCTTCCCTTTTATACTTTGCATGCTGACTGCAGCATCTGGGCTTGATGAGGCATGAGACCCTCACCTGTTCCAAGCCTACTTCAGCTGAGGAATCACACACCTCCTCCCAGAGCTAACAAGCAAGCTAATGAGCTGGACTGGGGGCCCTTGAGTGCCTCGGTCTCCTAGAGCGTCCCTTCCACTTCTCCCTCCGCCTCAGAGCCTGCTGTGTTCATGGGTACAGGGGCAACTCTAGTTCTGGTGATGGGTCCTGTTGCTCTGACCTCCATCCCCTTGCCATCCTCTGTCACCCTGTGACTACATCCTACACCAAGCTCTCCTTCCCTATCCCCAGTTTGCCTCGATGTGTCCCAGACCCTGCTACATCCCTCGCCAGGTTCCTCTTCCTTCTCCCCGTCATCCTGCCAGTTCATGACGCCTCCCAATTCATGGCAATGATACTGATTTGAATGATGCATTTATCCAGATGTCTCTCCAAGCCTGATCATCTATTTACAACCAAGTACTCAGTGGCTTACAACAACCTTACAGCTAGCCCAGTATCAACTACACCAGGCAGCTTTCATCAACTTGCTTCTCTCTGGATGTTACTGGACTCCCGTCATCCCTGACCCTTGGCCATATTGGTTGAGGTTGACGGGAGACCAAACATGTGGAAGGCACCAGATTAAGGAAGGCTTGTCTCTATTGATTGGTAGCAATTCTCCAGAATATCAAGAGGGTATTTAAGTGGGGAAGGGAGAAATGAATCTATGATTTTCTGAACATATTCTACCACTGACCCATGGGCCTTCCCCTGATTGAGCAATAATTCCCTAGTGGCCCTATCAGGGGAAGAACTCTAGACAGCTACCATTCTATTTTTATTTTGTAGCCACTGTTGTAACACACCAGTTTGACCTGAAGCTGTATTTGGTGCAGTTAATGAAAAACAAATCCTTATCCACCAACCAAACTCTAAATTCAGTCAAGTAGGTTTTCGGTTGATGTTTTTAATTGTTACAAGGAATGTATGTCAAAGGGGAATCATTCCAAAAAAGAAGAAAAAGAAGAAGGAATTAAAAAAGCATTGGATGCAAGAATAAATTAATAAATAAAAGTCAAGTTTGAAATAGTTCCTGTTATAACTAAATACAGATGTTTAGTAATCTTGAGGCCTTGGCGGCAATAAGAGGAGATACATTTGAACTCCTTAAAAAAAAATGTGGATGATAGTCAGCTAGGTTTTACTCAGAGTAGCCCATCAGAATTAATGTACCCAGGTTAGTCCATTGATTACAATGGTTCTACTCTGAGTAAAACTTAATTGAATACTACCCTGTGCATATGAGATGAAATTTTGATATAGCACAAGCCAGGACGTATTAATTTGATTCTCTTATTATTATTATGAATATGCCTTTGTGCCAGTTTTCTTTTATTCAACTAGATTTGACAATAACAAAATGAAGAGATTGCAGAAACCTTGGCTGCTATCCAGTGCACACTTACCTGGCTTCCTTTGTACTTAGAATGTGTATATATTACCTAGGCATGTGTGCTCACATGTTAATTCATTTGTAGAAATAATACCTTTAGCCTCCCTGGCAAGGTGAAAAGTTTTCATGCAAGTTGAACATGTATTCTTTTAGCCTTTTCCAAGCAGTGCCACGAGAGGCCATTTTGCATGCTTTTCTAAGCACTTAATAGTCCTAGTATGAACATTTCCACCTCTTACCATTCCCCAAAGGCGAAATTAATAGGAAGAAGTGGAATGCTGACAGCATAATTCTATGCAGTGGGTAAGTGTTGTTTTTCTTGCAGGTAAAGGAAAAGTCGGGTTGAAGGCATTGCAATAATAAGGATAAGGATAAGAATATTAATCTGATTTCAGATTTGCCAACCGAATGAACAACCAGTAAAACAACCAGTACACCCCAGCAAAGAAAGGTGTTGATACCACACACCTGCAGCCACCACCACACACCCCTGCCACCAATTGTGTGTATTGTCTTGGGTAAGACACCTCTAGCATCTGAAAATAGCAAGAATAGTGGCCTACCAGACTCCAGTCCTTGCGCTGAGGACCAAAACAGTAATGGCACCATTGCTTGCTTTTATTCCCTTCTAAGCGTTTTTAGGATCGGGCTGTAAGGGTTGTGTCAATGGGTCTCTCTACAGAGAGCCCCCACCGATCCTCCTCACCCAGGGTCACCACAAGCAGCGAGTCAGGAGAAAGGAATGAGGAAGTTAGCGGAGTGGAGAGAGTGCTATCTCATGTACCAGAGCACAGAGGGCTTTCGGACACAGGAGCCCTTCCCTCCGATGCCCGAATTGAGGCGCGCGCCCACCCGTAGGGCCAGGGGATGCCGCTTTGGGGTGCCCAGGCTTTTATGCTGGGTGAAAACCCGCAAGAAGCCATTGCAGGGTTCTGACACGGACTGAGCAGTCATATTTGCTGATGTTCTTGCACTGTAAATAGTATGCACAATAAAACTCTGAAAGACAAGATGCAGTAGAGCGTCTTTACTCATGAGTAGCTGCAACCATCTCTGACAGGTTATAACAAACCACTTTACACATTGAAAGTCATATTGAAATGGAATCAACTAGCAGACACTGAATGCAAGTTGTAATTGCTCATAGTCTGTGCAAATGAAGTTCAGCCTAACAGGGGGAAATAAAGTTTCCTTTCTGTCTGAGTCCGGTGCCTCAAGACAACTGTCATCCTCGTGATCAGCAATATCAGAGCAATGAGGATGCAATTATTTAAAAATATTCACTGAGTCCCTATGCTTATTCAGGATCTTTTCCAAGTTTTTTTTGTTTTTTGTTTTATTTGTAATGTTTGGGTGGTCTCTTAAAAAAAAAATCTTATTGTGGATGTGTGGAAGACCCTTAAGCAATGGGAACATTTGCTCCAACAGCTGTCGCACCCACCCTCAGCCAGAAAACTGTTTGCTTTTGATGACTAGGGCACTCGCTACCATCCACAAAATGCACAGCCATTGTTTTCAAAAGGCCTCTATTTACCTTGTTCGCATGGACTTGGCAAGGGAGTGTGTTGTACATTAGAAAACATCTGCCTTCTGTTTTACTGCCAAAAGCTCTTTACTATGAGGCATAATGATTCTGGGAGGAGATAGCTTGCTTCAAAGCAATTTTCCATGGGAGGGGGCCAGCTGTGGTTGGTTGGTTGGTTAGAATAAAAGAGCGTAGAGTAGGCACAAGAATTAGGAGCACTGTAAAACGTATACCCTGAGAGACCAGGAAATAAGAACTTAAATTACAGTATCCACTTCCCCAGTTATAGCCCATTGACACATTGCTTAACAGCTGAGAGGTGTCAGCTCCTGTTCTAAAGAGGATCCCCTTTAACATCTACTGTACACACTAAATATTAACCATAGAATCATAAAATTGTACAGTTGGAAAGGGCTCTGTGGGTCATCGAGTCTAGGAATCACAGCTAAATCATCCATGACAGATATCCATCAAAGCTCTGCTTATAAGCCTCCAAGGAAGGAAAGTTCCCCGTCCCCCCAGGGAGACTGTTCCATAGCTCTTAACATCAGAAAGTTCTTTCTGATGTTTAGTTGGAACCTCTTTTCTTGTAACTGCAATCCTTTGGTTTGGGTCCCCTAGCCTCTGGAGCAGGAGAAAACAAGTCCTTTAGATATTTTAAGATAGCTATCATATCTCCTCTGTCTCCACTTTAGCAGGCGAAACATACCAAACTCCCTCAACTGTTCCTCATAAGGCTTGGTTTCCAGACCCTTGATCATCTTGGTTGCCCTCCTCTGCACATGTTCCAGTGGGACTATTACTTCCCTTGATCTATACTTCTGTTGATGCAGCCTAGAATAGCATTAGCTTTCTTTGCTGCTGCATCACACTGTTGATTCAAGTTAAGCTTGTGGTCTACCAGTACCCCTAGATATACTATTTGCAAGCCAGGTGCCCCCCCCCCACACCCATCTTATATTTGTGCAGCTGGTTCTTCCTGGCTAAGTGTAAAACCTTGCATTAGTCCCTATTTGTCCCTATTGACATTCATTTTGTTAGTTTTGGCCCGTTTCTCCAATTTGTTAAGGTCACCTGGAATGCCAAGTCTGCCTCTTGATCCTCGCCATCTCTCCAACCCACCCTCTGCAAAGCAGGACTCACATTTCCTGTGGAAGTGATTGCACACTGTGCTTTGTATACTGTCGGTCCAGCTACCGGGGTGTATGAAAAAAACACGATGCTTGACATACAGCAGTGTGCCCAGCACAGTAGCATCATGCTTTGCTGTGAGCTAGTATATGTATGGGGAAGACCTTGTACGTGGATCCCCCACTTGTTCACACATATGACTCTGCATGTGCAAGAATGTTATGTTTTGCAAATTGAAATACAGTGTTTGTTGCTCTGGAAGTATGCTGGGAGACAGAAACTAAAGGGAAGAATGTGTGTGTGTGTGTGTGTGTGTGTGTGTGTGTGTGTGTGTACACATTTTAAAGCCCACCGCTTGCTTCTATAGAGAGCCTGAACTCTCTTTCATATGTTTAATAGCCATAGGGTATATAAATTTAAACAACAACTGTTGTACAGAAGGAAAAGGAAGAAAGAGAATAGATATATCCAGTAAGATGGGTTTCTCGGTGATATAATTGCATCAGGATGTGGATTAATATCAGTTTTGCCGAGACAGCAGAGGAAATTTCATTACTGTAAGAATAGCCTAATAAGATGTACCATGACTAAATAGTCCAGAACTAAATACACAATAGTAAACTGTCTTGCCAAGAAGTGAGAGTAATGTTTTCCACCCACTTTTATTTCTTTTTATGCATTACTTAAGCAAAAACCTTTGACAAAATGATTAATTTAAACTTTCTAATTAGTCCACCTTTATTCATGATTTCCTGCCCTGGCTCAGGGGTGCACATATGTACCTAACATAAAAATAATTTCATCTAACCATGGCTAGATTCGCCCCACCCCCACCCCCACCCCAACCTCCGGTATCACATCCACAATGAATACGAAGTGTCTCTGCTAATAGGCTGCCACTGTAATGCAGGCCAAAAGCAAATTGCTTCATGATTATTGTTCAACATCTAGTGATTCATTAAAAGCCCTCATCAAAGCCATTTAAAATTTCCCATTCAGTTTGAGGGGCCTGTGCAGGAGCTTGCATGAGTGTCATCACTCATGGAGGGCAAACTATGGTGTAGCTCGCTAGTCTTCAACTGGTGAATTGGGACCCACTAGTACAGTGCTTCTCAAATTTGGGTTCATGGCTGTTGTTGGACTACGACTCCCATCATCCCTAGCTAACAGGACCAGTGGTCAAGGATGATAGGAGTTGTAGTCCAACAGCAGCAGGGGACCCAAGTTTGAGAAACATCACACTAGTGGGTTGTGGCATGATCCAAGGTGGTTTGCAACAGGAGCACTACTACCATGCAAACATATGGCAAAAGATTAAGAAATGGGTCCCCAAATGCATGTTTGGGTTAAAAGTGGGTCTGGGTCTAAAAAGGTTGAAAATATGTGGTGTATTTTCAGTAGTGTATTTGACCTCAAGGCCAAAGTCCAGAGCCTCATAACTAGAGTTGCCAGACCTGAAGCCTCCAGATTTGCCTGCCACCTGCCAGGTGGTAGGGGAAGAGCTTGAGTCTCCAGGTAGGAGAGACCACCTACCTGACCCAGGTATCCTGAGAAGATGAAAAGGAATTACCCCTCACTTCAGCTGGACCTGGGAACACCCCCTTTTAGCTAAGGATTCTGTCTTAATTTCCAACCACTGGCATATTTGCTTGTTTCCTAAACTTTGTGTTTCTTATTTGAATGACATGCTCTGAGCGGCTGTGGTCAATGCTTAATGCGTCATGTTTAATGACATCAGTGGGGCCCATCCTCTGTGACATTGCTAGGTCCCACACCCATGGCATCTCCCATGGTTTGAGCCCTGAAATATCAGGGTCCAGGATGCTCCTGACCAATCTAATAACAGCTTCAATCTCCACCAATCTAATAACAACTTGATTCAGGAAATGAATCAAGCTGGCGATCAACAAGCACTACTTTAATTTCAGATATACGGGGCATTAATTGTATCTGCTGTTAATTGACCTGTACAGTACAACATCTGTGTAGGTGGAAGAAATGGCAAAATTAGAGCAAACATTTGCCTCAGTCCTGCTGCTTCCTCTTCTACTCCCACTTAGTAATATCAACCAATGAACTTCTCCCATCACACAGGAATAACTGGGTTAGCAGGGCCTGGGCAGCAAGCAGAAGTAGTAATTTAAAATTATCACCTTCTTCTTCTTTTTTCTTCTACAGATAGTTTCAGTTAAACGGATTGCCAAGCTGTTTTCTTCTATTTATTTCAAGGCCAAACATTTTGCATTTAACATTGTTGGAATCTGATTTTAAAAATGTTGCAAAATCCTATCTCCCATGCATCCTTTCTTCTGGTGGAGGATGAGGAAGCTCAGTGAAAAATGGGGTAACCAGTCCTGTGCAACAAACCAGAGCAGCCTATGAATCTACTCCCAGCATCTTAAATAAGCACCCTCACATCATCTCAGAGCATTACTGGAATGGAGGTGATATGCTTACAGCAGAGGCTTGAACTACTGATTATATTGATTAATTAATTTAGAAGCACTTCTAAGTTGCTTACTATTTAAAAATCCATAAGCAGCATGCAAAATTCTACCTGGGATCTATACCCTCCTTGAGCCTGGCTGGAAGTGTCCCTGAACTTTGATAATAATGCTTCTTGCTAGTCTGGATAGGGGACAGGTATGTAGAAAACTTCTGCTCCAACCACTTTGCCTCTAGCCTTGCCTACCACTGGCATGTGGCCCCCAGAATATTCCCATGAGCCAATGTGGCCCTCTGGCTGAAAAAGGTTCCCTGTCCCTGATCTGACGAATGGCAAAGTCTACCTTTCCACTGTGTCTTTTAACCTGCTGTGGATTCTTTCTAATACTAATTTCGCCGATTGTTTCTTTGACCACGTGTTTGGCCCAATTTGGCCAGATGCCACTATGCTAATAGCCCTATCACAAAGTCAACCCTCCCTTGCCACATTAGTGAAGCAAATGAAAATCTTGCACACTCTCAGAATGTTGCAGGAACATCATCCAGGCGCACTATTGTACATATTCAAAAATGAAATAGTTCCAGTAGCTGAGATAAGATCAGATTCATTGCATGAATCAGTAGTTTAGCTGTGGGAATTTAGATCAGATGGGGAATGGGATTTGGAAAGAGAGAGGATGAAGAAAGAAAGAAACAGTCTGGACAATGCATTATGACACCAATTTACTGTGACACAAACTTCCCACAGATTGGAACTGAGCTTGTCAGACATTGTATTGCCAAATGCAGCAAAGAAAATCCAGATGATATTTATGTCAGCAGAAGAAAGGCTGTAGCTCAGTGCTGGAGCATCTGCCTTGCGTGAAAAAGGTCTCGTGTTCAATCCCTGGAATCTCCAAGGTCTTGCTTGGAGAGACACTGGCTGCAATCCTGGGAAGCTGGCACCAGTACGGTGGTCCCTCAACTTACGAATTACTCGACATCCGATGTTTTCGACTTATGAACGGGACAAATGGCCACATGCTTATGAATTTTTCTACATCCGAACGGAAACCGTTGGTGGTTTTAAATGCGGTTTCCTTGACTTACGAATTTTTCTGAATATTTTTTTCCTATGGGAAACTGCTTTTCGACCTACGAACTTTTCGACCTATGAATGTGCATTCGGAACGGATTAAGTTTGTAAGTCGAGGGACCACTGCAATTGCAGACACTGAGCTAGTTAGGGATGGCCAAACTCGGCCCTCCAGATGTTTTGGGACTACAATTCCCATCATCCCTGACCACTGGTCCTGTTAGCTAGGGATGATGGGAGTTGTAGGCCAACAACATCTGGAGGGCCAAGTTTGGCCATGCCTGAAGATGAACCAATGGCAGCTTACATTTTTCTATGAAAAAGAGAGCCAACATGGTGTCTTCTAGATGTTGTTGGACTACAACTCCCCAGCCAGCATGGCCCAATGGTCAAGGATTATGGGAGTTGTACCACAACAGTATTTTAATACTTCAATTAGTACCAACCTAAATGTCACAAAGCTGTGGGCAAATGTTCGTGTTTTTTCAGAACTCGTTATCAGGCCGGATATTCAGCAAAAAATAGATGCAGGCAGGTGAGAATAGCGTGTGATTCAGTTCCCCCCAAATCTGCAGTTTGCAATAGTGTTAAAACGGAATCCAAGAGAAGTTACGCAGATATTTTTGTATTAGTCTCCCTGGATGCAGGGCAGGTTGCATATTGTGTGTGTGTGTGTGTGTGTGCGCGCGCGCACGCACATGCACATTTACAGATCCTATCTTTCTCCTGCTTGTGAAAAAATAAAATCTAATTTTTACTCATTTTCTGGTTGTAAGCAGGAAATACATCTTATCTTTTCAAAATATAATCTTTCATTTAACTGGGGCATGTGCATTACATAATATACTTAAGCAGGTTATAAATGGGACATCTTTGGTATCTTCTATTAGTGTTCTTCTAATTCCTCTTTTCTATTATATTCTAATAGGATTAAGACATGTGGCCTTCAGGGACAGAAACCCATCCCTTTCATCCACCCTTGCACATGAAAGGTATAAATCAGAATAAATATGTTTGGTTTTATATAAAAGAGAAATCCCGTTCTATTATTACATTATCCATGCCCTCTCACTGGAACCAAAAAAAGGGCGCGCACACGAGCTTCTTCTCAACTTGTTGAAATGATAAAACTTTATTGACATTCAGTTCCCACTGCCTACATGGTACATGGCAGATGCTGCCTGATTTGGAAGACGGGCTCAACTCAGTGGTAGAGCACATGGTATGCCTCCAAGACATCCCAAGCTCAGTCCTTGGCATCTCCAGGTACAGCTGTCAAACCCTCAATGGGAAAGGAGGGGAAGGGGAGTGGACTAGGAGAATGTTTGGCGGAGGACTTAAGCCAAGACTGGGGTGACCCCACTTCAAATATTTGCTCAGCCATTCAGTTAACTGGGAACAAACCAACCATCTTTAGTCAGCCTAGCTTACCGCACACAATTGTGATGAGGGTAAAAGGGGTTCACATGTCGAGAAAAGGCAGAGTATGATTGTTTATTACCTTCCAGTTGTGTTTATAGCTTTATGCTGCAGTTCTTTGAGAATAAGCCCTGCTCCCACATAATCCAGAAGGAATTCCTTCTGCGTAACCATACATAGGACTGGAATTCTTAACTAAACATCTTACTTATCTGAATTCCCAAAGCATCCCCATGATCTGCGAACATAATTCTTTTTAGCACGACAGCTTTAATTCAGGCTTGTAATCACCCAGCTGTTTGGGATGCACCTTTTTCTTTTTTCCTGATCATTCCATAAAAGAAGTAGGGTTGCATTTGGGAAAAAATTAATCCAAAGTAATTGCCTTTCTCCATTACTGTACAGTGTGTGTTGAATTGTGAGAAGCAACTGTAACATGCTGTATTTCCCCACCCCCACCCCAAATCTTTGCCCACATAGTGAAGTTTAAAAGAACAACCTTCAAAGGAAAGTGATATGAGATATATAATCGACAGTTCCCCTTCCCATTTTATATTTTATCAGTGTGTGGACACATTCTTTCAGGACTGGCCCAAGACATTTTGCCACCTGAGGCAAACCACCAAATGGTGTCCCCTACGGCTAGGGAAGAAGTGGTGAAAGAAGATCTACATTAGGAGCAAGAGAGGAATAAAGATTTACATTGGGATCCGCTGCCCCATGGATCCTGTGGTCGGCTCACCCGGCCTCATGGGTGGGCCAGCCCTGCATTTGTTTTTGGTAGTATAAAAATCCAGGTTCACAGATATATTGGCTAATTACCTGTGGCAATTTTTTCAGAAGAGATTCCGACATCTGTGAGTAACTGACCACACCTGATGCTCCACCCCTCATGCTCTTTCTTCTCACAAGGGCTGCCCAGTACCCACCTACTTACCACAGGGCTCTGCCCAATTAGTCAAGTGCTTCATAGCATTTTGGAAATACTTGAATGGGGAAGCTCCTCCCTTAATTTATTCAGCCCCAGTTCAATTTACATACCTGCCACTTTGGGAATGTTTCCATTCATCACTCTTACTATTCATGTACATGTCGCCACATTAGATCAAATACATTTTCCTTGCCCATCCCAGCACTTTCCATTATGCATGAATCTGAAGTCAGCATATCTCATCACAAGATCATTGAAAGGCTTGGGGACATCCTGGGTACTTCATCTGCCCAGCCTACTTCCGAAATGCTTCCTGATACCATCTTAGCTGTAGCAATCAATGCACAGATTTGCTAGATAAGGCTTGTAGTGACACATCCAATTCTGCTCTATAGCTTGCTGTGCCCTTGCCAGTTATGTCCTTACTTCACATACAGATGAAAACTTGTGGGAACTGAAAGCTGAAGCTGAGTGTGGGATTCCAAACCTGGTCAGGGCCAAATTACATGGGGTTTGATGAATCAGGGGAGGAGGGGTTAGCCTATGTTCCCTTTTGGGGTCCCAATCTGGATAAAGGGCATCCTGCACCTACTCTTTGCTTGGGCAAAAGCTCCCATTAGAGCAGAGATCCATATTCACCTAAGAATGCAACCCAGTCATCTGTGGAATATATATTTTTATTTCTGATTAAACTGTTGTGTTTTTAAAAATTATATGGTTGGTTTTATTTTTTAGAACATATGTTTGTGTGTTTTATTCTGCTTTTTTATTGTGCACACCACTTCAGTGGCTTCATGTTGTGAAGCGGTCTATAAAATTATCATCATCATCGTCATCATCATCATCATCATTATATTGTCCTTACTGACATAACAACACAACATATTGCAACTCCTTTTAACCTCTGTTTGGTACATTCTTATTGTTCAATGGTATGTGTTTTTCTTTCATTTTCACTTATCGGAAGAGCCTTGTCTAGCAGTGGGATGAAATTTTTATTAATAAATAAAAATGCTCCCATAATTGAACTGGTAAAAAGCAGGTAGGTATATGAGTGAGCCGCATTGGACAAGTTCCAAAATAATATCAGTAAGTTCTTCTTTTTAAAAAATACATCCAGAAATGTATTTATCATAAATCTTTCCAGCTTTCCCAGTGACTATCTTCAAAGAATTTCATAAAACAGTGGCTCGATTTTATAACTGTAATTTTTAAAAAAACCAAATCAGAAATGTTTTTTTAAAACATTTTTTTAAAAGTTAAATTCTGACCAGCACATTTTTAAACGTAGCACTTCAGATTCTGATGGTGAGAACTGAGCATAAATTTTGACAATTGCATTTCAAAATCAAACTTTAACATCAGTATGACTAATCTAATATTT
Source organism: Zootoca vivipara (assembly GCF_963506605.1). Lineage (NCBI taxonomy): Eukaryota > Metazoa > Chordata > Lepidosauria > Squamata > Lacertidae > Zootoca > Zootoca vivipara. The sequence goes on from NC_083278.1 coordinate 65,513,102, forward strand.
TTTCATTAGTTCAAAGGGACATTCCCTGATTCAAGGAACGGTGAGAAGCTAACACAGCACTTATGAAGTACTGTTGCAACTCAGTTGTCAGAATCTATTAAATATTTCAGATATTATCATATATTATAAAGATTATCAAAAAGAAAAAAGAACAAATGAAATGAAATGAAATGGAAGCAGGACTCGTCTGCTTGGTCACTGGTGATGTCATAGACAAGAAGAAAAAGGTCTTCATTAGATTCATGCAATCCAAGCTCTAATATAACCTATGCTCACAAAGGAAGTGCTAAAATAGGTATGTATTTGCATTTTACCAGGAACAAAATATGACAGTTCCCTGATTTAGCAACTGTGCTCCCCTTCACAAAGGATTACTGGGCCTCACCCTTCTGAGTTAACAGCTGCACAGTGTTTACATTAAAACACGATTGCTTGAAAAGGCCCCCATTCTTCATCCAGGAGGGGAAAGTATTTAAAGCCTTCAAAGCATCCTGGAAAATAGACAGATTTCCTCCAAATAAATGAGATTTTCACATCTTGTTTGCTCTATGTCAGAGCAGATCGGAGATACAAATGTGTCTGTTGCTGAGATCATTGGTCATACTTTATGAGAAGAGTAAGCAGAGGTATTTCCTGTCTGAGAGAAGAAATGAGACTTATAAAATACAGTTATTGCCTGTTGTGTAAATAATAATTGAGAGATTATGACATGAAGATATAAAATACTTCAGCCCTTTTCCCATGGAGCATCAGGAACTGGCACAATTAAGGCAGATGTTCCGAGTTTGAATGATCATCATATTTGGAGCCAAGAGGTACCGAGTATGTACAGACATAGCCTCTGAATAACCAATGGGGCATTTGCTAACAATATTTCTTGGTGTTCATTATTACAAAGTATTTGGCTACTTGTTTCTTTGGGGGCAGAATGAACACCACCCGTAACAAATGCTGTCCACTGAATCTTCATAATGAAGATTTTATTTATGTTATTAATTTATCTAACAAAATTTATATATTGCTTGATAGCAATAAGACCTCCGAATGGTTTACAAAAAGAAATCAATGAAAGAAATTTAAAAGCAGGTATTTTAAAACTATCAACAACTAATTAAAATCAGCAATACAGTGGATTAAAGCACATGTAAATTCTGCATACCTGGATAGGCTTGCTGAAACAAAAATGTTTTAAGGACGTACCGGAAAGACTATAAGTGTAGGTGATGCCACACTAAGAGATTAGTGTGAATTCTCTGAAATGCTCCAGAAAAGAGCCATGCAAAATTCACACAACTGGTCACAATAGGCAAAGCTCCTCTCATTTCTCATCTTCAAAACATAACTTTCCCCATCACATAATGGAGGTTAAGTCATTTACTTATTCTAGTACTTTTTAGCACCTCTATGCATGAGCTCCAGGGCCCTCCGACAGAAAACTTACTGGATCCAGAAGGCAACTGTTCTTATCCCAAACTGTCAACATAGGCCACTATTGGTTGAAATAATAGTGATAATAGTAACACCACACATATTACCTTACTAGGGCTGTTGTGGTGATCACTGAAGTAATATTTGTGAAGAAGCTGTTGTCCTTAAGCCCATTTTCAAGGAAATAATTATCTGCATGGCAACCTTACATCAAAAGTTGGAGAAGGCTCTCCATAATTCTTCATTCAATGTGATGCCCTTAGATCTTTGTTGGACTACAATTCCCATCAGCCCCAGCCAGCATGTCCAATGGTCGGGAAGATGGAAGATGTAGACCAACATCACCTGGAGGGTACCATATTGGCTACCCAGTCCTGTTTCCAGTTTTGTAGAATAGTTCAGAGAAGACCAGATTATGCTGGGAAAATAGACGCCTACAAGAAGATGCTGAAGTGTTCAATTATTGCTATCACAAGGATTGTGGTACTGTGGATCAGGGAGGCAGTGAGTTAACTATTTCTTGTTTCTCCTTGTCTTTGAGCAGTGACTTAGATAGTATTTTAGAATATCACTGGCTATTAGGCAGTGCAGTTTCTGAAATCAAGATCTGAGTCACCCTGTTTTAGCCATTAGCCATTTAGTCGCTAGTTCTGCCACTCAGCCTGCTGTGTCATCAAGACAAGGACTGGTGGGATGCTCTATACTAAAGGATCAGGCATTTCCTCTTCCGCATGTCCTCTACTTTTACAGGTTTGGAGGTTTCAAAAAACTGACCTCTCCTTTCTTCAGAGTGAATGTTTACTTTGAATCACAAACTTTGACCCGCCGAACCCCTTACTGTGTAGCTCAGAGCTTTCCAAACTTTTCATGTTGGTGACACACTTTTTAGACACGCGTCATTTTGCGACACAGTGATTCAGTTTTACTAGGAAACCAGAGGTTAAATTAACCCCTTTCCAGCCCCGGGAGAAGAGCGAGGAGTATTCACATGACACACGTACACACCGCAGCCGATACACTAACGTGTCACGACACATAGTTTGGAAAGCCCTTGTGTAGCTTTTGGATGTATTCAGAGCAGGGATTAGTAGTACGTTTGTCAGCTTTCGGACTTCATTTCTTCATGTGGAGGAGAAAACCATGCAGGCTATGGAATGTTTTCTTTGAACGATTGCAATGCTATGTACTGTAATTAATTTTCTTTCAATTATCTTTATAGAAAGCACTGCATTTTTACATGCTTATCTATGCTTGTTTAAAATGTTGTACTGATTTTATCTATGTGTTACTGATAATTATCTTACGTATTCCAGTTGGGGTTTTTTTAAACAGTTTGCTGTGTTAACAATACTTTTATTTAGGGAGTCTTGTGATTGAGTGGTTGACAAATATTTCTAAATAAAATAATAAATGCTTCTTTCTACTTCGTGTATATTCTATGGGCCCAGACCAAATCCTTTGGAATCTGAGGGCTTTTAAGTTTTGGCCCATTTTTTATTTTACCATCTTTTTGAAGGTGCTCTGCATCCGAAAGGTATGGTTCTCTTACAGCCCCTTACAATGAGGTAGCAAGGTACAGCATCCACCTGTTGCTCATAGGTTGGATGTGCTTGTGAAGTGAACTCTGCTCCTGCCATTCAGAGACAGAAAGAACCGCATGTTGTGTGTGTTGGCCACAGAGCCCTATTTGCTCAAAAGGACTGCATGTGTGGGGCCAAAGTGGGCTCTGGAGTCTTTAGTCCATATGCACAGCGTTTCCACAGCTTTGCCTCAGGAGACTTGCTTTTGCCAAGGACAATTCCTGCTTGGATGGCCAACCTGCCCTTGGTAGTGATGCACTCAGACCAGGAGTTCAGGGCGCCATTTAGCAGCATAAGCAGGAGGAAACTACCTCCCCACCACCACCAAATACAGGAAAGTTGCCTTACCACTGAAATAAGTGAATCAATATATATTACCATCTACGGAGGCAGCCCCATATGTCCATTAAGTCCAGGGAGGGCATAAAACCATTAAATCCAATGGCTAAAATTACCTAATGGACCCTGGTAAGGAAAAATTCTGTAGTGGTTTAGAGGATTGAGCTCACTTTAGCTTTGACATCATGGAATTGCCCCTATCCCTCTCAGCCTCATTGGCCACCAACCCACCCCAAGCAAGGGTGAAATGCTTGCCCGAGGCTCATATATCCAAAGAACATTTCCAACACCAACCACTTCCTTCAGCACAGCCACATTATTTGTTTGGGCAGATTAGAACTTCGCCCTCCAGATTCTGTAAACAGACAATAGTCAAGTTTCAAACAAATCAGCTCATTAAAGGAAGGTTGCAAATGAGGCAGACATTGCCTGCAAACATATGTAACCTGGGCACAAACAGACAAAATGAAAAGCTAACAAGACTACAATTAGTTGCTAGGTGTAGGCAAGCATATGTGAAGTGGATGCATGTAAGACACGGATAGGTCACAGACCCCACAGCAGAGAAATAAGGTCTGCGGTTGTTTATAACTTGGGTGATGCCAAATGGCTCTTATTTTTTGCAACAGGGTTGAAGGTGGAAATGTTAAATTACGTGTCTTTTAATAAAAAATATGCAAGCATATGATTAACATCGGCTCCCTTATCAGAGGACTGCAAACCAGTGAATCCAATTTTTAACAAGGAGGACAGCTGGGAAATTACAGAGCCTAACTTCTGTCCAAGGAAATTTAGTAGAAGCATGATTAAAGCTAGAATTGTCAAACATTTAGAAGAACAAGGCTTGCTGAGGATGAATTGGAATGGCTTCAGCCAAGAGAGGGGTTGCTAAACTTTTATGATATTTGGGAGCCTCAAGACCCACAGAAATGGGTGCACTGCAGCTTTAAAAAAATTGTTGACAAAAGTCCTATTTGAGCATTCCTCCTGTGAGGATAAACAATTAAACATGCATGGAAGATGTGCTGGCAGGACCACCCACTCTGATGTGTCACCTTCCCCATTTTTACAGCCGTTCATAAGTTGAACAGCAGACTTCTGAAATGGGGAGCCTCCTGCACTTGTGGTGGCAACGCCTGGGGGAAGGGGGCATTGCCTCTAATAAGCTTTTGCATGTCTGGGGGAGGGATACCAGCCATGTCAAAGGCCAAAGAGAGCAAGCTCTGGGACTCAAACCCAACATGTTAATAGAACAGAGCATTCAAGCACTTAGCTTTCAGAATGACTTGAAATATTTGGCCTTGATTCAGGTATGTTGGAACTCCAAGGTTTTGTTATCCAAAACTTTGAATCACTTTCATATTTATCTGATTCTTAGTCTTGGCTGGCCATCAGTCAGGTTCCCCACATGTGATTTAAGACCCTGAGTATGCAGGATTTAGCACTTTGAATGGGGGAAAGCTATAAAGACAGGGAAGGTGACATGTCAGAGGGTGCCTGGTTTGCCAGTGCTTCCCTGCTCTTCTTTACATGATTGTCATACTTACAGTCCATCATCAAAGCATTCTGAATAAACTTAATGGCTCTGTGAAAAGAGGACAGATCCTGCTTTGGATTCATGACTGTTTAAAGGGCAGAAAGCAAGCAGTGGAAATGAACCGCACACCCAAGTATCTGTATTGGGATTTGGGACCAATATCCTTTAACATTCATGAATGAACTAGTGTAAGACTGAGCAAGTAAGGGAGCTAAGTTTACAGATGCCAGTTAATTGTTCTAGATGCAGAAAACTCAGGTTTCTGAAAACTCCTTGTTTAACAAACAACTCCAAAAGCCTCTCTCCAAATTGGGTGAATGGGGCAACAAACTGTCAAATGAGATTTGGTGAGTGTGCAAAGGGATGCATGTATTTGGGGCAAAAGAATCCCAGCTTCATATATGCACTGATGGGGGATGAATTGGTGGTGGCTACCTACCTACCTCTATAGCTCCATTAAACTCGGTGGGTCTCATTTTTGAGTACACATAGATAGGGTTGTGCTGTAAGAGTTTTCTGGTCAAAGCAACAATACAACCTCTGCTCTTCCTAAAGTTCACCTTGCATTTTCTAAGCCTCTGTGATCCACCTCTTGCATTCTTTTCACTGGCCAAAATTTTTCTTCCCTGACTGATGGGCAGCCAAGACTAATCAGATAAATATGAAAGTGATTCAAATATGATTAAAGTATGAATGTGATTCAATGCTTTGGATAATCAAACCTTGGCATTCCTACATACCTGAACCTAGGTCAAATAATTCAAGTCATGATGAAAACTCTGTGGCCTTTGTAGTGTGGATCTGAGCCTTTGGAGGTCTTTTGCCCCTGACATGACTGGTTCTACCTCCTGCCTTGAGATATGCAAAAGATTATTGGAGGAATTCCCCTACTTTTCTGCTAGTGGGCTTAAACTCCTGATTCCAAACCCAGGGAGCCTCTGGAGGCCATTGCTGCCAGTGGTCTGGCTTGCACATTACTTAAATGAAAGTTTAAAGCATGGGCATACCCAGCGCGGGGCGGGGGGGCAGCTGCCCCCCTAGAAGCAGGGCCGGCGCAGCTGTGGGCAAGAGTGGCGCTGCCGGCGGGGCTGGTGGGCAGAGGCGGAGGCAGAGCACAATCCGGCGGAGCGCGAGTTCAGCGTTCCCGCCCACCGTGCCGCATCCTCCCTCCAGCTCCCCGTCATGCCCTCCAGCAAGGCCAAGTGCGGCGGGGAACCAGAGAGCGCGGCGGGAAGCTGGAGGGCGCGGCGGGCAGGAACGCCGAACTCGCGCTCCGCTGGGCTGTGCTCCTCTGCCTCTACCCACCAGCAGCGCCACTCTCGCCCACGGCTGCGCGCTCCGCCGGGGTCCTGGCGTTGCCCTGCACGGGTAATAGATTTGCCGGGTACCATCTGTTTAACCAAAAATTGCAACAAATTGTTCAGAAGACTGCCAGCTATCTTGTTTCTCTAAGACTGTAAATATGTTGCTGCTCCCCCCCCCCCCCGTCTGTAAAATACTGATATACTTCAGAGAAATAGAGAGAAAAGGTCTTGACTAGGTATTTGAAATATGGCTAGCTGGAAATTAATAGAACCCCTCTCCCCTTCCCCCTACTGGATGTGTAAATATTTATATCCTTATAATCATGGGCGTACCCTCCCGTGCCTTGGCCCCGCCCCTTGCCCCCCTAGTTTTGATCCTGGGTACGCCCCTGGTTTAAAGTAAACTATGGTTTAAAGTAAATGACCGATATGCTGCTGCAAGCGGCTCAAAGGCCACCACAGTACTACTCCCAGCTTCCTTTATTCAATACACCAGGAAGGAAGCATACCAAAGGCTGACTTTTCATTTGTTCCTTCTTCATATTCCTCTGGTGGGGGAGAAGCAAAGCAAGGTTTTTGAAGCAGTATGGTCTAGCACCCTGCTGCTTCACATTACCGTAGTTTAATTTAAAACTATGGTTTAATGGGATGCACGCAGCACTGTGTGTATGGGTACGTGGCCGCTGTTGCTGTGTGTCCTAGTCCCTTCATTTGGCTGATTATCTTTCCTTCAGACAGAGTTGTGTGAACTGTGTGCCCAGGACGCTATGTGGTTGCTGTGTTGATCTGCTTCCTTTCCTCGCCTTTGTGTGCTGCGCTCATAAAACAGTGGTTGTGAGAAGCATATGGGGATTTCATCCCCAACTACAGAAATACCCGGGGAGTAGTGGTACTGGGGTCACTGATGGCTGTGCCACTAGAGCTGGCAGATGAGAGCCATTGTGTCTATGAATGTATCATGCTTGCAATGACATTGGAATTACTTCTGTTTAGAACAAAACGGTTTGGAAGCTGCAGCTGGTGCAGAATGCAGCAGCCAGATTGCTGAGGGGGGTACCTGGCCAACAATGTGTGACATCTGCACTGGCAGCCCATCTACTACTAAGCCAAGTTCAAGTTCAAGGTCCTTCTGCTACAAAATCCTGAACAACTTAGGCCCAGGGTACGTCAGGGGTGGCCTGGCCCCTTATCCCAGTGCAACTACAGAGATCATCTGCAGGAGCATCGCTGGTCATTCCTTGAACTGGTGAGGCTCATCTGACAACAAGAAATGGATCCTTTAGTGTCATCGGCCCAGTATTGTGGAATACTCTGCCAACAGCAATTCCGCAGGCGCTTTCTGAAAACTTTTCTATTCTGTCAGGCCTATGCCAGCAATTAAGAATTAGTCTACATTCTTTAAAAGGTCAACCCTGATAGTTACGGTAAAGCCATGTTGGGAAGCAAGAGTGTTAAACATGTGTTTCCAATGTGTTTGTATCAGGAGAGGTTAAAAGAAAAAAGGTTTAAAAGCCTAAGGCATTCCCCACCCCACCCCACCCCACCCCAAAAGTGTTTCTAGCATACAGTCTGTCACAAACTATACCAAGCCCCTTTGTGGGAGAGGGAGAGAGATTATGAAAGGTGGTTAGCAGAACAAGAAAGCACGTAGATTCAAGGTAATTAACCCTTACTGTTGGTGTGTCAGTGTTGCCAGCAGAACAGAAAAATGTTTAAAGAAGCAATATAGATTGACACGAGAGAACTTTCATTGCTTTTAGCCAAAGGCTATAGCAACAGAAACATGCAACAAAACAGATGGGAGTAGCAACCGAAGATAAAAACATTTGACACCAGCAATTCCACATTTGACGCCTCATTTTAAAAGCTGCTATGGCATGTAATTTTCATATTCTTAAATCTTCTGTTCCTACTCAATGATTAAAACAAAGTGATGAATCAGTATGGGGAAATACCAATCCCTCTGACCATCACCCGACCTTTTGGGATCATCTTAGCTCCCACAAAGGCACACCACCAACTGGCTATTATGGGCTACCAATGCTCTTTCATCAAGGCTGAACTGCTGGCCAGAGCACCCACAATGAAAGCCCTACTTGCAGGAATCTGATTTGGAACCCATAAGAAAAGGAAGCAATGGAGGCTGGGCCATTAGGGTGAATGGGGCACTGCCCTACTAAGCTCATCCTGTCCTCGGCCAGACCCCACCTGCTTGACTTCTTACTTGCATCCAGTACAGGGGGAGCACTGCCTATTGGTTTCTTCTTTCTTAGCCTCAGTGTTGCTCTTGTGGAAGGAGGATGCGGGCAAAACCAGAGCGGCTCTGCCTGTCATTGCCTCTACTGTTGGTCTTCCTGGTTTCCATTCTACCAGTCCCAAGGGGCAGTGGAAATAGAGAAAAGGTATGACAAGAATGAGATACCAACTGGTATAGGTGTGTGGCATTATTTATTTATTGACAACGATTGTCATTCTGGATGGCGCCCCTTGGTGCAATGAGTCCTCAGCATGGGAATCGTCAGTGACCTCCGAGCTTGCAATCATCCACCTGAGTGAGCCAGTTGCTTTAGGTCAGGCATCCCCAAACTTGGCTCTCCAGATGTTTTGGGACTACAATTCTCATCATCCCTAACCACTGGTCCTGTTAGCTGGGGATGATGGGAGTTGTAGTCCCACAACATCTGGAGGGCCAAGTTTGGGGGTGCCTGCTTTAGGTGGGCAGCTGGAGGGGCAGCAGATCCGGACCACAGAGGAGCATGCTGCTTGCCACTTCCTGTGACTTCCACTTCCTTGGAGAGTTTCAAGGTGTTGTAGGATTGCAAGCAGGCAACTTGATTTGTTATGAATACTGTGCCTCTATATGCATCCCTCTGTGAGATAACTGGGACTTGTAAGTACAGTGAGGATTTGTGTCCTATTAGAGCAATAAGAAAGCGGTTAAGGCTGCAATCCTCGGCACACTTACTTAAGCATCACTGTAGACAGCGTACATGCAGAGAGCAGCCATTGTGCTACATGTGCTTTGCAAGCTGGCCTCAATTTTGTTAACTATCTATTTCTTCTGCTTAGTGTTCCGTGAGAACTGATGGGGAAATGTGTCCCAATGTGCAGAAGATCTGGGAAGAGGTTAAATCAATTTGCTGCTTTCCTTTGAACTGATTAAACCTTAAAAAAATATTCTTTGATATTTAATAAAGCAGCTTGAACTGAGATAGAGAGGAAGCTGAGATCCCACAGAAGATCTTTGGGGAAAGGACAGTTGGATGCTTTTCATCTCTCAAATAGCTTTATTGATCCCTAGCCAGGAAATCGTTCATCTTCTTTTCCCTTTTCAATGAATTTTAACTGTATCACTGAAAAATATGCATGTTACAGCTTTGTAAGATTTCTCATTATAAAACTTGGTGAGCCTTCATCATCGTCACTGAAAACATTCATGACACCCTTTTAAACAAGAAAAAAAATGCAGACAATGCATAAGGAATTAAGCCATGGCCCCGGCCATCACCCAGTTAAATTCAGTCTGTATTAGGATCTAGATCAGCGGTAGTTAACTTGTAAACCCCCCGCCCGGATGTTTCTGGACTCCAACTCCCATCAGCCCCTGCCAGCATGGCCAATCATTAGGGATGGTAGTTTTAGCAACATCCAGAGAGCCATGGGTGCCCTCACTTCAGATCAAGAAGTTAGCTGAAATAGGAGTCAGAGGGAGCACCAGAGCTGCCCATGGCCCATGGATCCAGGCCAGCAAACCAGGTAAGTCTAAGGTAACTCATCAAAGGGCACCAAATAATAAGACAGAGCCTGTAGCCATAGAGTTAATGTGGAGACAGGCAGAGGCAGGCAAAATGAAGTCAAGATCAGACATCTGGTCTGAGCCAGATGAAAGAGCACAGCAGAAGATAAGGTATCCATGCTTCTTCCTGTCCATTCTTCTCAGGACCATTTGTCCACTCAACCTCTCCTTCCTGGCAAGTAGTATGACAAACACTCGCCACTTCAGGTGGATAAAAGCACAAACTGTGGTCCAGCCCAAATTATTTTGCTGTGTGAGACAAAAGATGAGGTGGCACCTCACCCCATTCCATGTACAAAAGCCACCCATACTGGCATTTCAACAAAAACAATAGGATAACATTTCCCACTGAACCTGAGAGCAACTCCCTGAACCTTAGAGAGTTCAATGCAAGTTGCACAGCACACACAGATTGGTCTGGTCTCCACCCCTCAGCACCTGCTGCCTGAGGCAGCCACCTCACTCTGCCTAATGGTAGGGCTGGCTTTGGCACCAAGAGCAGGATGAAATCTCAGCTGCTTTGTCTCCCATTTGATCAGTGTGTTTATCGGCCGATTCTGAAATCAGTGGGCTATGGCATGCTTAATTCAGTGAAAGGGCAAACACTGTGCTCTGGAGACCCATATGCCTTCCTGCAAAATTGGTAGTATTGGGTGGAATTAAACATTGCTCTCCTTCCACCACGGACTGTTCTGAGCTCCTTTGGGAGGAAGGGCAGGATATAAATTTAATTAATTAATAATCCCTGACTTTTGCAAGGCTGGAATGTTACATAATGTTCAAAAGTAAGAATCTGGCCCTGCACACCGCTGGTAAACAGCCTCCAGAAGTTGCCAACAAATTGAATGCGGCCGTCAGACTCCAAAAGGTCATCTGCTCCTGCTATAGTGCATAGGGCAGGACATTGGCAAAGAGAGCAATGGAAGAGATGGGCAAAAGAAACTGCAGGTCCAACATGTCTTCTGGTTTTGTGGCTTTTAACGAGAAAAGCATCACTAGGGGACCGCACAGAGGAAGGGTTGGGTGCTGTAAAATGCATTAGAAAGGGTGATGTACTTCAAAAATATGACTCCAATTGCATGCATGCAAATTGGGATTTGACAAGCATAGGTTAACAAGTTGGGAAAGTTTTTAAAAATGCAATGGCCTTACTTTCCTCCTTAAATATCATTGTTTACTGAAACTAAATAAGGAAAGGAGACAGAGACTTGGGGATGTTTCCCTTTCTTTGCAAGGATGCCTTTGCTCCTATGTGCATGCGTACATGTTGTACTTGGGCTCTCTCACGTACAGGGGAGAATGTTTCTGGGACCCTTTCATAAAAAATTGGCAGCCGAACAGCACTGATACAACCATGGCTTCCTGAATCCACTGCCAGCTTCCCTGTGCAGTGAATCATCCTTTGAGGGAGGTGGGAAAGGACATGGGATTCCCTCTGCTAGCATTCTAAGAACAGTTTGAATGCTTTTGTAGACTAGATTATAACCCAAATGTGATTTTATCTTTTTAATTGACCAGCCTTAAAATGAGCGCTCACTTCCCAGGAAAGTGAAAAGAAAAGAATCAATCTGTCCATAGCCTGATTTTCTATTGTAGCATAACAAAGCAATGCTTGAAAAACTGCTTTCAAAGCTAAGTCGACTGCCACTCAGCACATTCTTTTCAGGTGTTCTTGCAGGGGATTACGCCTATATGTGCACACAGTCTTTTGCTGTTGCAACTGGGGCTGCTGTAAGGTTATGTAGAAACAGCAGTCTCGCCCTTGGAAGGGGTGTGAGTTGCCTGTAGATTTTTGGACTCCCTATATCAAGCTGCAATGTGGGCAAAGAAGGCATAACATTAGGGTTTTTCCCCAATGCAAATTGTAGCTGTGGGGTGGGGAGCAGCAGCAAGGGTACTATATGGGGACAGAGAATGAGAGTTTCATCCCCATTCCACAGTGGTACTGATGAGAAGTCCTCACCACACCCAAAGCTATTTGCATCTGAAGGTAAGCCTTCATGGGCACTAAGGGGATGCTTTGCTCCAGGGGCAAATAGCTGCTTAAGGGAGGTGAGTCTCATTGGGATCATGGTGGGTGGGAAAGGGTTAAACTTTTCCTCCTGACGCCCACCACTCCCCCGCTGTTGCTGCACATGCTGTTTGCACTTAAAGCAGCAACAATTACTTTTACCTATGCAATTAACATCATGTCTAGTTTGGTCCTTAGGGACACTAAGATCTGCAGATGTGCTCCACCATACAATGGATTCTTCCTTTTGTACAGTACAGTGCAGTATACAGTATACTTTTCTTTTCCTTTCCCCATACAAATCATTGGAGTTGTATTTACTACACTGACATGACCAGAGAAAGAGGAAGGGTCTGCAGTCTTGGAAAACAATTACATGACAGTTGCCCTATTGTTGCCTTAAATCCCACCAGCCAGAGTCAACTGGGGCACCATCTAATCCGCCTGCTTTTGGAACAAAACAAAATCCTCTAGTTCTAATCCATCACCCCATCAGCTGACATCCTGCATCTTTTTCCAACTGTTTGCAACTGCACTCCCAGAAGCCCTGTTCTCAGAATCCATTTAATTAAGGCTGGAGATTTCTGCAGGTAGATAGTATTTCAGCTCAAGCCCTGGAAAGGTCTGCAGAGGCCCAGACTACAGTCTCCATATTGGAAATTCTATCTAATTCTGTGCATTCTGTGGCAATTTCAGACTGTTCAATTTAAACAGAACTAGGTTCACTTTGAGAAGAAGTGTATATTGAGCAATTCCCCTGATTTGTTCATACAAAATTTGCACAGAGGTTATACAATGTTGACACCAAGTGGTTGTTACTCTGCAAGCTCCACTCCATCACTTTTCTTACTGTACGAATTTTTAAAGGCATTTTTTTAAAAAGCAGATTTCTTGCACAAAAGTACTAGTTAACCACTGCTGTTTATTGCAATGTGCCCACTTGTTTGCAGGCTTATGAAGATGCACCCTTTTTGCACTAAGCACATCTACCCAAATGTGTGAAAGATCTGTGCACAGACTGGAAACACCCATAGATATCCTAAGAGGACAAGTGTGTGTCGGAAAAACACTCTGCATGCCTTTAGCAGAAGTGCCTGTTGTGTCCTGTGATCAGTCCTGTTGACAGCAGTTGATGGACCACTGTGGATCACTCTGCGTTTTAGCACATATGGAATGCATCTGCTTCACAGCCTCTAAATGGCTGGTGTTGAGGTATCGTAGATTCTGTCAACATCCACAGGAGTTTCTCCTGAAGGTGGACTTAATCTGAATCAACAGATTTGAACGGTTTGTAAGCCTGCTGACCCAGCTGGAAATCAATCAGACTGAAGAAGACCCTAGCAACCGCTTCTTGGAAATGCACTTGGCAAGAATGACATGAAGGCTATTGGCCTGCAGACGGCATTAGATCTTCTAGCCAAAAAGAAGAAAGACTCCATCACAGGCTTCAAGACCAGAACCCAGCTGGGGTGCCTAGATTGGAACGAGATTTCAGAGACTAGCAAAAGAAAATAAAGGGAAGATCCATGTCTTCTTCTGTGGCTCTTCAGCTCTTGCCAAAGTCATCAAAGCTCGTTGTGAGAAGTTCAACGTCCAGTTCTTCAAGGAGCACTCGTAAGTAACATCCCCAGGCCATCTTGGACTGGGAGGTAAAGCTGCAAGTTATGTATGAGCTATGTATGCATTTTGATTTGTGGAACAAAACACGTGTTGAATACTTCATCAAGACCCCCCCAGCAATTTTCAAGTGGTCCTTAGAAATGTTTTTCATAACTGCTATTCTAGCGATACTTTGTGAATCAACCCTTTCTCTGTGTTTGTATGGGCCACATTATGCAATCCTACCCACAGCCTTCCCTGGGTGGGCTCAAACCAACAACCTTCTGGTTAACAGCCAGATCCACTGACTCTTTGCACCACTGCATTTTTATGTGCTTTCCTCCAAACCAGCTTTGATGCACTTTCATTAAAAAAAAGAGAGTGTGTGTCATAGCTGCTTTTAAAGCCACTCAATAGAAAGTGCATGCTGAGTCCACACCTTGTGGGTTATTCTGCAGGAACTGGGTTGCCCTCAGCTAAAATCATTTTCTCTGGTTCCTGCCTCCTTTTAGGTTAATTGAGAAGATGTCACTCTCTGCACTTTATCCCTTTATGTGCCTCTCGCACGTGCTCTCTCCATTCTCCTTTTTGTGTTGATCCTTGTGGAGGAAATTGGCTGGATTTTGAAAGTCTGTCAGCTTACTCAAACAAGCGCCAGTTTTCTACAGTCACAAAGCCTTCTCCCTTTCCCAGTCTCACAACAGTTTCTTTGATTGTCTTATTTATTTTCCTATGAAAAGATTCCCACATCTGATCTCACGTAGGTGTCAAATGTAGATTGCACGTCATATAACCAGATGAAGTCGCCGCCTCGAGCTTTTGTACACTGTGCAAGATTCGGAAAACTCCTTTGCATTCTTTGCCACGATGAATGAAGTGTAATCTTCTCCTGCATTCAGTCCTTGTATTGGCTTTAAACACACACACATGACAATGTTCTGCAGGCCAGTGGTTGGAGGTGTTTTCAATATTCAAATAAAGGAGAAATATTCAAATAAAGGAGGTGATTCTTTCATCTATGGAACATAGGAAACTGCCTTATTCCCAGTCTGGCCAATAGTTCATATAGCTCAGTATTGTCCACAATAAGTGGCCGGAGACTCTTCAGGGTTTCTGGTAGGGGACATTCCCAGTCCCACCTGAAGATGCCAGTGATTGAAACTGGGACCTTCTGCATGCAAAGCAGATGTTCTACCACTGAGTTACAGCCCTTCCAGATGGCGTAGCAAGATCAAATTGCTGTTTTGTCCAAGAAGCCATGTGGATGAAAATGACTTGCAAACAAAGCACTTATCTCTTGAAACAGAGCAGTTTTGGGACTCTCCTGACCAGGCAACTTAGAAAGCTTGTATGCTTGATGCCTTTTGTATTTATTTTTTTAGATTCCCATCCATTTTACCTTTTAAATGCCACATAAATTCTGATTTGCATTTTTATTACAGTCCTAGTCTTGGATCGTTCACTGCCCACGCACGATTGCCCCAGCTCTGTGCTACTAGAATTGCTCCCCAGGCAATTGATGCATATTTATTTTATCAGTTTTTATCCTTCCTTTGTACTTTTTTAAAAGCATGCAAGGGAGCTATCAATCCAGATCAAGTAAACAATTAAAAACAATGAAAACCACATTTTTTAAATTAAAAAAGTTAAAGAGAATTAAACACAGACGGGTAGCAGATCAGGAACTAAAACAAGCTTTAAGCAGACAAGTTCTTGCTGAAATAAAAATGTCTTAAGGAGGTGATAGATGGACATTGAGAAGGGAGGAGGGAGGAGGGAGGAGGGAGCTCAGCAACCTGGCATAGCCATGGAGAAGGACATCTTACCAGTCCCCATCTTGGACACAGGCAGGGTGCACAAATGAGCTGATCTGACTGATCTGAGAGCATGGACAGGAACAATATTAGGGTGGCTTCGCTATTTTTATAAGAAGATTATAATCTGGCGTGGAGGGTCACAGCATAAGGTCCCAGGCCCATTTCCTGTTGTACAATTGGGAGAGACAGCTGTCTGAAAGCCCGGAGAGCTGCTACCAGACAGTGTACACAACAGTAAGATAGAGGGACGAAAGGTCTTGGGGTTTATCCACAATTGCCGGTACCTTTTGCCCCACTCTCTCCAGGCACAGGTTCGTACCTAAAAGCTCTGTGGTTGTTTTGTTTTTGTTTTTTTGCTCCAGAAAACACTCTTTAGCCCTCAAGCGGAGCAAATGTCAATTTGGTTTTTCCACAGATTGAAGTTTGCTCTGATTGAGCTGTAAAGAACAGGTTGTCGCCCAAAAGAGCAGAGGAAAAGTGTGCATAAATTTTATTCAATATAAAGCAGCTTCCTATGTTCTTAAGAATTCAGATAGACTGAATGATGCTATACTGAGATTTTTTTTAAAATTAAAAAAATGAGTTTTAGGCTCCGTGGAAGCCCAGAAAGGAACTAGGTACTAGACCAGAAAGTTAAGGAGCAATACAGTTGCCACCCTATTCTCCACAGTTCTAATGCAGATTTCCAAATCCATGAAGTTCTTATATTAGATTTACTGGCAGCAGTGGCTGGCGTGGGGAAGTGGAATGGACAGAAACAAGTTCCATATTTGCGTGTTCCACCATTCTCTCAGGGTAAACCATACCTGTACACCTGGGGCAAACTGTTTCACATGATTGAATTGCCTGTTACTGCCACCCACAGGACAGCAAAGAGCCTGGGTGCTTATGATTAGAACCAGGGCTTAAGAGAACATTTTGGATACGTAAAAATAGAAAAAACAACTTATTTAAGTTTAAATGAAGTAGCTGGCACACTTAGGACCTTGATTTTCTCTGAAGAAGAGTGTAAACACCATTAAGAATATATGTTCTTATTGGCTACTGGACATGATGGCTATGTTCTGTCTCCACTGCTGGAGGCAATATGCCTCTGAATACCAGTTGCTGGGAATGACAAGTGAGTAGAGGACCACTGAGCTCATGTCATGCTTGCAGGATTCCCAGAGACCATCTGGATGGCCATTGTGAGAACAGGATGCTGGACTAGATGGGCCACTGGTCTGATCCAAGAGAGCTTTTCTTATGTTTATGCTATTTTGCTCTTCAGCACAGTTTCTATCAGTAGGAAACACTTTGTATGTAAGCTGTACCTTTTGATCATTGAGCATGACTTAAGTGCAATACATATTGACTAAAAAGTAAGTGTGTATAGGATTGGGGCCTAAAGTTAATTATTCTTCCGTGCAGGCAGATCTTTGCATCAAGCTCCCCTGCAGTCCTACTTAAGAAGCACAACGATAGTGACAAGGAGGCCATATTGATCATGGTCTGGAGAGAAGAAACTGTTGACATCTTTGTAAGAAACAGCTCCAGCAATTCATTTGTAAAAGACTGAACTGCACAATTTTGAAAACCCTGTAATGGAACACTCGGTTCTAAACACATCTTATTCTCTTCCAGTTACTTAAAACAAGAAAACCTAACATGTATTTATTTCTTGAGGCAAAAATACCTTCACCATAGATGAAGCAGGAATTGAAACCTCCCCCCCCCCACACACATGCCATGTTCCCAATCCAACTCAGGCCTTCTACACCAGATTTAAAAATAAAATTAAAAAACCCAGACACCTATGTTATGATTCCAATCCCTTCCTGACTCCCAAATTGGTTTTTGGGAACACAGGATGGGAGAAAAATGTTAACCCACCCACCCACCCACTTTGTCAATGTGCCATGGCCCAGCTCATCATCCCTCTCTTTATGACTGCTACTTAAATTTTAAAAGACTAAGCATGTTAATTTCATTCATCCAATGAATATCATGCATAATCTGGTCCCAGGAGAAGCAGGTATGGAAAGGAACTTGCAAGTGTTCACCAGTGGTTTCTTTCAACCAGATAAGCATCGTCCTTAGATTCAAAACCTACTTTTGTAATTTGCAGCCCCAACAAAGTAAGGAGCAATAGAAAGCAAAACCTCTAATTTTGAAATGTTCTTTCTCCTCCACCTCCTTTGGATGATCAAACATTTGGATTTTTCTTATTGTCCTAACTAACAGTTGCATGCATGTGTTGGGTAATTTGTCATCTGTAGAGGTTGAAATGCAGGAGCTAATGTAACCACTGTGCATTCTTGACCTTTGATGGGCTGAGAAAAAAAATCCCCAAAGCAATTGTTCGGAAGACATACACAGCTCTTTATGCTTCTATTTTGAAAAGAGAAATTGGCAGATAACAGTGATTGCTTTGCTATGGTTCTAAAACTGCACCCATGGTGGAGTGACGGCATCATATGACATTGCATAAAGGCATACTGGGATTTTATAAACAAGAGCAAACAAGACAAAGCATATAATAGTAGATGGTGCTGAAGCATCCTTTGATGTGTGTCTTTTTAATGTGCATCTTTCAATCTGAATCAAAAGTTGGCAGCAATACCTTAGCATCTTGACATAGCCAAAGATATTCCCTTAGCCCCATGAATGGGTCACTGAAAACTAAGATTGCCAGGTTACAATCTAGTGCCTCTCTTACTCAAATGGCTCTCTTTGCAGTCACAGAAATAGGATCTGCACATGCCCAGGCCAATTCACTGAAGCTTCTAGAGGGGAGAAGCGACGGATAGAGAGGAGGCACCTTAGGGCCCCAAGGCTACTCTGCTGGAGGCGGTCGTGAAAACAGCCACTTCCGGATTCTGACTCGGACTGAGAAGTCATGGTTACTTTTGCTCTGACGTGTACATAGTTGTAAAATAAAGCCTTGTAGATATTACTCAAGGTGATCCGGTGTCGTTACTCATGGGAAGCATCCTCAGCACCTTTATAGCTATACATAGACCATCCAATCTCATTCAGATAAACTGCCTTGAGCGCTTCTTGTTGAAAAAACATGAGAATGTCTTTTGGCCCCTAAAGGCTAACAGATCTGATTACTGTATGGCATAAACAGTCATAGATTAGAGTCTACTTCATCAGATACATGAAGAGTGTGTGTGTGCGGGCAGGTGTGGAGGACTCCCTAGGCCTAAACGGGGTAACTGTGCCCCTGAAGGACCAGGTGCGCAGCCTGGGAGTCATTTTGGACTCACAGCTGTCCATGGAGGCGCAGGTCAATTCTGTGTCCAGGGCAGCTGTCTATCAGCTCCATCTGGTATGCAGGCTGAGACCCTACCTGCCTACGGACTGCCTCGCCAGAGTGGTGCGTGCTCTGGTTATCTCCCGCTTGGATTACTGCAATGCGCTCTACGTGGGGCTACCTTTGAAGGTGACCCGGAAACTACTACTAATCCAGAATGCGGCAGCTAGACTGGTGACTGGGAGCGGCCACCGAGACCACATAACACTGGTCTTGAAAGACCTACATTGGCTCCCAGTACGTTTCCAAGCACAATTCAAAGTGTTGGTGCTGACCTTTAAAGCCCTAAACGGCCTCGGTCCAGTATACCTGAAGGAGCGTCTCCACCCCCATCGTTCTGCCCGGACACTGAGGTCCAGCGACGAGGGTACTTTTGTCCGTTTACTGTATTTATTTTCCTGCATTTGAACTATAAAATGATGATTTTCTTGAGTCAAATTGAGAGTACCCCTAAACATTTTTTTAAAGAAAAAAAGGCACTGGGTTTATGAATACTGTCATTTCTGCTGTCAGATTTCTGTCCATTGATATTTTTTGCATAGGCACTGACCAGTTTGCCCTACATAGAATGCAGAAGAGCACTGCTGGCAGAGAAGCAAGTGAACAATCCTCTGATGTCTTGGCTGGCATCATTAGGCCCTATAGTGGTTCTGCTTAGGTAGATATGAAGGTAAAGCTGGTATCTGGCTGAAAGATCTTGTTCCTATGTTTTCATCCCTATGATATGGCCTATGGTTGGGGAAATGACTGCATAGTGTCATAGTTAATAATACACCTTATTTCAAAAGTGGGTGGAAGCTGTACACAGTTTAAAGCTAAAGGGACCGCTGACCATTAAGTCCAGTCGTGACTGACTCTGGGGTTGCGGCACTCATCTTGCTTTATTGGCCGAGGGAGCCGGTGTACAGCTTCCGGGTCATGTGGCCAGCATGACAATGCCACTTCTGGCGAACCAGAGCAGCACACAAAAACGCTATTTACCTTCCCGTCGTAGCGGTACCTATTTATCTACTTGCACTTTGAGGTGCTTCCAAACTGCTAGGTTAGCACCGCTGACCTTCTGATCGGTAAGCCCTAGGCTCTGTGATTTACCCCAGAGCGCCACTCGTGTCCCGACCAGTTTAGCAGGAGCAAAAGGTGCTATCAGGAGTACTCTATTTTTCAACAGTTGCTTCCAAAGGACATCTTGGGCAAATTAAGCAGCGTTATAATCACACCACCATGTTGAAATCACTGTTGTCACTGATTTAAAACTGAGTATCCCAAATAACATCAGAAAGTAAATAATCTTAACACTGGTATTCAATTAAGCCATTAAATATTTTCTCCTTTACTATAGCAGGTAATTTAGGACTGCTTGATTGATTTTTTCCCCAGTACTAGTGCTGCCACCTAGTGCATGAAAGTAGTGTATGAAATCAGTTGAAGGAACTAGGTACAGTATACAATACTTAAGCTTGGAGAAGAGAAGACTGAAGCAGGGGACAAGATAGCACTCTTCAAATAAGTAAAGGGATTGTCACACAGAAGAGGGCAAAGTCTTGTTCTCTGCAGGTCTAGACCTAATGTGCTTAGTTTATATGAGTGTTGAGCAGCAGAAGAAATTTACTGATGATATATAGAGCAGTTTGACAATGGGACCTATTACTGGCATATAGAGGGGTTGTGGGTATCTCATCGCTGAAGGTCTTTAAGCAGGGACTGGGGAACCATTTGCCATGGAAGCTCCAGCTCTGGATTTCCAGAATTCACCATGGGGTTGGATACAGAGCCAGATTCAGGGGTGGCTCCAGGTTTTTGTGGGCCCTTGGGTTGCCAAGTATCAATGGGCTTTGGCCATTTGTGCCTGTCATGAGCACTGCCCAACCTGGCTGCGCACTCCCACCAGGCCTAGACTAGATGATGTACAAGGCAACTTTCAACTTTCTATGTCGTACGGGGTGGAGCAGATTCCAAACCATATGCTTTGCTTCCTTGACTTAAGATTTCCCTCAGCGACCTGACACACCATCAATATAAAGCTTCTCCTGTTCTTATTACCGTGTTTCTCATATTATAAGACACGTCTTATATTTATTTTTTCCTCAAAAAAAAAACACTATGGCTTATTTTCAAGGGATGTCTTATTTTTTTCCTCCTCCTCCTCCTGCCGCGGCTGGCATTGCTGCTGTGCCTATCACTATGTCTTATTTTCGGGGTATGGCTTATATTCCTTGAATGCTTAAAAATCCTGCTATGGCTTATTTTATGGGTATGTCTTAAAATATGAGAAACAGGGTAGACCCCAAATATCCTTTTTATAACCCCTCCTTTTATGAGCTCTTTTTCTGTGCTCTGTCTTGCACATATGTCCCCCCCCCCCAAAAAAATTCTAATTTCTTGCTCCTTCATAACGCCAGCAGCCCCTATCCCTTAGCTTCCTTACCTCCCGGAATCAATTTCCCATCAGCTTTTAAGTAATAAACCTCTCTACAAGCTGCCTCACCCATTCCTGGGGCTGTGTGAGATTTCCCCCCCCCCAAAAAAAACTGCCCAGAACTTGCTTCCCTCACAGAAGTTATAATATTTGCAAACATTTTATTATTGAAAGCTTCCTTTCCTCATCATTCCATAACATCCCAGCACAAAAAAGTAACAACAAATTAAAAAGAACCATTTTTTAAAAAACAAACAAACCAACAATGAATACAATATTTTTTACCACCTAATGCTACACACTGCTTGTTTACCTCTCTAAGTGGAAAGAGTTGTCAATCTTGCAGGGCAGCCTCCAAATAATGTTCCTGTCACAATTTTCTGTGCAAAGCAGTTCTGTGCAGTATGTACCAACTGTGAACAGCAAGAATCTATAACAATAAAGTGCTGTAGTGCTATATAACAGCTGGGGGGCCGCAGCGTTGAAATTCCCTTTCCTAGGCAACTATAGACGGCAGTTTTACAGAAAAAGTTAAAGCTTCTCTCTCCTCAGTCCTCACTACTTGCCCTGACTCCAGGCTACCACCAACAGAAAGGCCGGTTGCTAATACATTCCCTATGAGGAGCTGGCTTTTAACATTACGGCACTCTTTTAAAGCTGCAAAGGAATGTAAAATATAGCAGTCATTCTCTTGGCCTTGTGTTTAAAGATAGGCACTTGCTGATCTTTCCCCACACCCTTAAATACTGACTGTATGGAATCACTGACATTAAAAGAAATGTCAACAAACCTTTGCCAGACTCTCCCATAAATGTGAAGGCAGGTCAAGCTGTCTGGTAATGGAAGGAGCAGCGGAGAGGAAATAAAAGGAGGCCTTCCTGTGCCTGCCAAACCATTCATTCCTGAGTTATCTTAACAGTGTTTCCTGCCAACAAGGCAAGGGCACATTCAGGGAGGGTTAAAAGGCCAGATTCTGTTCAATAGGGACTGAGCTGATTAGAGCTATGATGTCAGAAGCCCTTTTCAGATCACCGATAGAGCACAGTGAGACTGTGCAAGACTTATTGTCCATTTGGGATACATCAGCAGTTTAAAGCAGGGGTGGAGAACCTTCCTCAGTCCAAGAGCTACGTTTCTTTCTGGGCAGCTTCCAAGGGCCACACGCCAGTGGGGTGTCAGGCCAGATACAAAAGTGGTTAGAGCAAGGAATGTGAATATGTGACCCTGCCTGCCCGTAGACTGTTTCGCCAGGGTGGTGCATGCTCTGGTTATCTCCCGCCTGGACTATTGCAATGCACTCTATGTGGAGCTACCTTTGAAGGTGACCTGGAAACTACAACTAACCCAGAATGGCCGCCAAGACCATATAACACTGGTCCAAGGCATTGGCTCCTGGTACGTTTCTGAGCACAATTCAAAGTGTTGGTGTGCTTCAGTGTTTTACCCTGCTTTAAATCTGTTCAGGAAATTACAGAATAAACGCAACTGCTTACCAGATCAGCTACGTATTCCAGTGGCAGAGAGCCGCAACTACAGCCAGATTGTACTTGTCAGAAATAATTTCAGAAAATTCCCAGACCTTATAGCTCCCTGGCTATCTGCAGTTTTTCGCCTGGAACGAAAGCGTCTGTTTCATGTAAAAAGATTTGCTTGAAAAGATGGAACCTTGGTTGTACAACACATAGAGCTCCTAGCAGACCAGGGGTACAGTTTCAAGTTCCCTTATTTGGGAGTAAGTCCCACTGAACTCATTTGGTCTTACATCTGAGTGAACAATGTACGCACCATTTACTTTCAACATAACTGTGGGTATCACTTTTTGTATGTGTGTGAACATCCTATGTTCTTCCCACACTAGAAGGCATAGCTGCACAGATCCAGGAGATACAATTCACTTCAGTAAAGGTAAAGGGACCCCTGACCGTTAGGTCCAGTCGCTGACGACTCTCGGGTTGCGGCGCTCATCTCGCTTTACTGGCCGAGGGAGCCAGCGTTTCTCTGCAGTTTTTATGGGTCATGTGGCCAGCATGACTAAGCTGCTTCTGGCTTCAGTACCGACTTTCAAAATGTTTTTCCCCCCATCCAGTTGTTGTTTCTGTTGCTGTAGTTTTAAAATTAGCCTTCTGCTTCCACTGTCTCCAGACCACTTTGCACTCCATAAAGCCTGTTAGCCCAGCCTGAGCCTGCATTGCCTGGCTGGTCACAGGGCTACTGCTGTTGTTGCCAGTTCCTTCCTTTCCCTACTCTTTGTTGAAAAGCAGCAATGAAAGGAGCAGGGGCAGCACAAATGCAAGCAGAGTTTCATGAGGCCAGCTGCTATTCTCCCCCACACCCATTGCTCAAAATACAAAAACTAGGGTGGAGGCTTTCTCTTTCTTAGGCAGCCTGATCTTATTGCCTGTTTCCTGGCCTCACCTCGAGCTGGGAAAACAAAAGGCATAACAACTAAGATGTATGTATCTGCTGCCCAGCCAACCACCAGCC
The DNA here is from genome assembly GCF_963506605.1 of Zootoca vivipara. Taxonomy (NCBI): domain Eukaryota; kingdom Metazoa; phylum Chordata; class Lepidosauria; order Squamata; family Lacertidae; genus Zootoca; species Zootoca vivipara. The sequence continues at coordinate 65,536,711 of NC_083278.1, forward strand.
ACCCAGCTATGTCCCAAGAGGCATCCCCCACAGGATCACAACACAAGTAGCAATTTTTCTCCACATAAGGGACAGGCAGAGCATAAACACTGTGTGAAACTGATTTGGCACACCAGCACTGACTGGAACATTCATGCCAGGTTCATTCTGGAGCCTCCCCTCCACCCACAAATTGTTCTTGAGTGATTGGTGCTGACCTTTGAAGCCCTAAACGGCCTCAGCCCAGTATACCTGAAGGAGCGTCTCCACCCCCATCGTTCAGCCTGGACACTGAGGTCCAACTCCAAGGGCCTTCTGGCGGTTCCCTCACTGCGAGAAGCAAAGCTACAGGGAACCAGGCAAAGATCCTTCTCGGTGGTGGCGCCCGCTCTGTGGAACACCCTCCCATCAGATGTCAAGGAAATAAACAACTATCTTACTTTTAGAAGACATCTGAAGGCAGCCCTGTTTAGGGAAGTTTTTTATGTTTGATGTTTTGCCGTGTTTTTATTTTTATTTTTTTAAATAAAGTATTGATTAAAATGATTAAAATGAAGATTTACAAAAAAGCAAAAAAGCAATCAAGGAAAAACGGAAAAGATAAGAAAAGAGTAAAGTAAACATGCATACACAGATACAATCACAAAACATACAGATTCAAACACCCATATTAATACAAACACATTTCTCTTTCTACTATTTACATTATTTCTACTTTCCTTTGACCTCCAATTATACTTGCCGCATTATATATTAACTGGGTACTTCCGCACAGTTATTTATCTTAGTTACCTTTTTCCTTATTTTATTCATAGTCTCTATCATCTTTGTCATTTCATATAATAATTAGTCAGGCTCAGTCTAGATTTGCCAATGGAGTTCTTATTACATTATTATTTTTTAAATATTCTTCAAATACTTCCCATTCCCTACAGACATTTTGTTTCATCAGCCCTCTCATTTTGCCTGTCATTTTTGCTAGCTGCATATATTCTACCATTAGCATTCTCCAATCCGCTATTGTGGGTACATTTTTGTTTTTCCAGTTCCTTGCAATTATAATTCTTCCCGCCACCGTTCCATACATAAGCAGTGTTCTTTTATCTTTCTCTATTTCCACTCTGCGTTGCGTTTTGCCGTGTTTTTAATATTCTGTTGGGAGCCGCCCAGAGTGGCTGGGAAAACCCAGCCGGATAGGCAGGGTATAAATAATACTAATAATACATTGTTGTTGTTGTTGTTGTTGTTGTTGTTAGGCCAGTCAGTTGTGCACAAAATTTTTCATCCGTTTTATGAATATAAAACCTTTCCAGCAACATAACATCACACAAATCCCACAAATAAGTGCAGAAGATGAGAATAAAACTCAGAAGTGGTGTGGCATGGGACTGGGTGCGGGAGGGACCATCAACAAGGCTGAGGCCACACAGTTACTATTCCATAAGATGACCCAAGTCAGATTTCAAGGAAAGCTACATGCTTGTATTATTTCACTTGGTAATTGATTCCATAAGCCTGCAGCTGCAATGCTACAAACTGTTTCTAATACATTCTAAGCATACCTTGGGGCATTCCATACCCTTAACAGTGTCCCCATCTGAGGAGAGCAGTTTCTGGGCAGAGATATATGGGGTGAGATTGTCCTTTAGGTAACACAGTCCCAAGTTATTTAGGACTTTAAAATGCCAAAACCAGAACTTTGAACACCATGATGCTGATAAATACAGTGGTACCTCTGGTTACAAACCTAATTTGTTCTGGAGGTCCATTCTTAAGCTGAAACCGTTCTTATCCCGAGGTGCGCTTTCGCTAATGGGGCCTCACGCTGCACGCGCGCCTCCGACACGCGATTTCCATTCACATCCTGGGGCAAAGTTCGCAACCAGGAGCAGCTACTTCCGGGTTAGCGGAGCTCGTAACCTGAAGCGTTCGTAACCAGAGGTACCACTGTAGAGCAAAAGTACCAGAGCCACTGGTGGCAGATGTGGTCTTCTCTCAAAAGGAACAGGAGAACATTTCCATCTTAAAAAGCTGACATTGATGGTTATCTATTGCAGAGATGGGGAAGGGGCGGTTCCCCAGAAGCTGCTGCCTCCCATCATTTCTGACCAGTAGTTATGCAGGATGGCCAGCTGATGGAATTTGACAGTTCAGCAGCATCTGAATGGGGACGGGTTCCCTATTCCGCAAACCTGTCTCTTATATGATTGTTTTTACATATGCTCCACACCCCGTATTCTTTTAAGGCTGATCTTTTTGCTGACATGGGGTCCTTTGGGAAGAAAGGCAGGTGAGAAATGTAATAAACAAATGTATAAAAGTTAGGCTCTGAATTTGGTTGTTAGTGAGTGCCACTCATTCCTTTAGACGCAGCCCTTCCGTTAACCTTGAGAAGGATTTAAATAAATATGAGTTAAAAACAGGTACAGGTTTTCTTCGTTACCCACAGGATTGCCCACTAGATGGTGCTGTTGTCCTCACAGTGAACCATTTAGGACTGTTTTCTGCATTGTCTTCATCACCACCTCTTACAGCGGTGTCTGGCAAGGATTCTAAAATTAACCACTTCATATTCCTGTATTGCTGCAAGCACCTTCAAAGTGTTTTGCATATCTTGTCAGTAACCCTTTCAGCAACCCAGTCAAGGCTTCTTCTCCTAACACCCATGGAGAAAGAGCTGCAAGCAGCTTGCCTGCTGCATCTACAATGGAATCCTATTTGTGCTTAAAGGTAAAGGGACCCCCTGACCGTCCAGTCACAGACAACTCTGGGGTTGCGGCACTCATCTTGCTCTATAGGCCGAGGGAGCCGGCGTTTGTCCGCAGACAGCTTCCAGGTCATGTGGCCAGCATGACTAAGCCGCTTCTGGCAAAAGCAGAGTAGCACACGGAAATGCCATTTACCTTCCCACCAGAGTGGTACCTATTTATCTACTTGCACTTTGATGTGCTTTCGAACTGCTAGGTGGGCAGAAGCAGGGACCGTGCAAAGGGAGCTCACTCCGTCACAGGGATTCGAACCGCCGACCTTCTGATCGGCAAGTAAATTCCACTGTGTCCAATAGGGATTTCTCCCTAGTATGCTAAAAATTGCAGCTTTAGTGAGCTCTTTGCTGAGCTCAGTAATCAAACTTGAAAGCCCCCGTACCACTGATACCACAACAGCTCTAAAACCACTTATTAAATGGGCAACACAATGGAAACATTCTGATTAGTTGGAATCACTCTCAGTTCTGGGCCACAATTATTGGAGCAAGCAAAACCCTACGAATTATTTTTAGCTACTAAAAGAAACATATTGCAATACAAGCACCATATACTTGCCTTATTCCACTACCCTTTTCCTATTAAAAGGCAGCAGTACAAGCTGTGCTACTGTGCTATGTATGGGGAAAGACCCAATGATGCAATTGTGGTGGCAGCTGGTGGACCAGGACACGAGTGGTGATTTTATGCCAGTCTTGAGCTGGCAGTAATATAAACTCCTTCCTTATGGAAAACCGTACACATCTGATCCTATGTGCTGTGGAGCTGAGGAAGCAGCTCATCAGGGCAACACCATCATTTGTGCTGTTTTGCATCTGGTAGCTTACCCACAACTCACCTGGCCAGTTAAAAGTCATAGTAGTTAGTAGTCTAAAAGCATGTACACAGTTGAAAGAACAGCTGAGAATTCTAATGCTCTTATCACACGGGCACTATTTTCTCACTTGCAGCTCACAGAGCCAGGAGGAAGCCTCTACACCAGTTGTTTCAATACTACAGAGTGAGCCCTATGATTCTGTGATACTTCCTAACACTCTGCAGCGAACATCCATGTTTGCTTAGATCCCAGGTCCTTGCTAATTTGAGACACACTGTAAATGTGTAGCAGACTGACATCATCTTTACAGTCAACCTTCATAGAAACAGAATTTGTAAATAAGAAAATGTTTGCCAGCTTCAAAAAATGTATCCGAATGAAGTTTCTATATAACTAGACCACTAAAGCTGGCAGTGAAAGCTCTTTGCTCTTCACCTCCCAAATTTCAAAACAATGCACTCTTTCCTGTCCCACATGTGGTACAATGTCATTCTTCCCTTTGAACTCAGAGCTCTGGAAACATTTCTGTCAATCTCCTGCTCTGGCCAATCAACATTCTGCAGCACTCAGTCACTCCTAAGCCAATAGTATCGCTATGGTAAAAAGCCCCCTCCCAAGTGCTTCTGGGGTACAAAACCATGTGAATTTTGGATATTAGGAATACTGCTACGGTATCAATTCAGCCTTACCAAGTCAAAATGTTACCAGCCACCACTGAAAACTGACACAAACTGTTCTGCTCCCATTTCTCTTTGTTCTTTTAAAAATAATTACCAGTGTACAATGAATACAAATGTACAGATTCAAAATACAGAATAAATATGTACACAAATGATAGTCATATCAAACATAGACTCTGTTGATATTTAAACTCTATCCAATCTACAGTATATGTAACCATGCATTCAATACAACCCAAATGTTTTAAAGTTGTTTGCCATTTACCACTTCTTAGATGGCAAACAGCACACGTTTCAGTTATTTTCCACATCTTTGCTTGCTATTCTTTTAATGTTGATTCACATCATTTCTTTGTACTCAAAATGCCCAGGCAGTATCAGTTCCAAAAGATTAGAGGTTGTATCCAACTAAGTTCAACTCAGAACAGACCCATTGAAATTAATGGACCTACATTAGTCATGTCTGTTGGTTTCAGTGGGCCTATTCTGAGTATGAATTGTAAATGGAACTATATAAAAAGCATCTTTCACCAGAATGCTTTAATTACAATTCCACCAAATGTGCCAAAAATCATGTAAACATTTCAGTTTGTGTTATTTAGCTGTGTTGGCCATTACAAAACTCAAAGAAAAATAATTACAGTCCAGAAATCCAAAATCAGTTAATAAAGGACTAAACAAAAAACAAAAAACTTCAACTTATGTAATGCTATTACATTTTATTCATGACTAATAGCTAAGCTATTAAAAATGTCATAGCTTTGTTATTCTGAGGTCATTATTAAAAGCATTAATCAATAAGGTATTAAGTACCAGGGGTACTGTATCTTCTGTTGTTGTTTAGTCATGTCTGACTCTTGATTGCTCATTAATATTAGAAATTGGATATCCAGCATATTTTCCCAGCTGCACTTGAAAGTTGCTATCCTCTTTATCATTTAATCTGCACACACATTAGCACAAACAGAGTTGCATAAAATTGTGCCTGGTGTGGAGAATGTGGATTGGGAAAGTTGGGGGTAGTTGCCCACATTGTCCCTTTCTCATAATACTAAAACTCATGGACATCCAAGGAAGCTGAATGTTGGAAGAGATTCAGGACAAACAAAAAGGAAACTATTCCTTCACAAAGCACACAGCTGAGCTATGAATTTCACTCTGACAAGAAGCAGTGATAGCTACGTACCAACTTGGGTAGCTTTTAAAAAGGGCTTAGACAAATTCATGAACGATAAGGCTATCAGTGGCTACAAGCCATGATGGGTTTGGGCTGTACCCTCCACTGTCAGAGGCAGTAAGCCTCTGAATGCCAGTGGCTGGGAATTATATGTGGGGAGACCATTGTGGCACTCAGGTTGTGCTTGTGGGTTTCCCATGTTAGCCACTAGTGCTGGCCATTGGTCTGAGCTAACAGTGTTGTTCTTATGCTCACAGCAGGTTGAAGCATAGCTGCCAAGTTATCCCTTATTTTAAGGGATTTTCCCTTATGCTGAATAGGCTTCCTCGCGAGAAAAGGGAAAACTTGGCAGCTATGGGTTGAAGGCAAGCAGCATACACACCCTTGACAAACCCAACATCAGGCACCTGGTACTTGGTGCCCTTAGGAGTCCAGCAGCAGTTCAGTTCTGTCCAACTCTGTCTCCCCAGATGCTGCTCCTTTGAACACATGTAGCTTGGGAGGAGGGAGGTGGTCGCCCTCCCAGCTCTGGTGGCTTTTTCCATTCAAAGCACCCAAGGAAGACCTCCAGCTATAACACAATCGCCGACTCTTTCAGAGAAAACATCAACCAATCATTTGTCAAATGAGCTTGACAAAAAGGATGGCTGCCTTTTGGTTGTTTTAAAAAATGCATTTTTGTTGCTTCCTGTGTTTTTGTTCTTACTGAATACTCTGTGTAGAAGAGTGTCTACAGTTTTCTGTTGTAACTATTCAAGATTGTATAATTCAGACAAACCTACAATTTAACTATGGCTGCAAATCCAATTTACGGTGCCAGTTACCCAGGAGTAAGTCTTGTTAAACGCAGGACTTAATTCTTGAGAATACATGTACCTGCACTGCAAAAATGGTCAGTTTCATAAACATTGTTAAGAGCAGGTTTAGAACAGCTACATTGTAACGGCATATCCGGTAAGGATATTGCTGAAAGAGCAATCCTATGTGTGCTTATGCAGAAGTGAATACCATTGCCTCCAGTGACCCTTACTCCCGAGTAAGCGCATTCAGGATTGCAGCCTCAGTCTGCAACGCTCTCCTCCCCCCCCCCCTTGGGTGCGGAATCCATCTTGAATTCAGCTCGATGGGACTTCTGAGAGGAGGGTGGGAAAGAGAGCAAAACGGCGCATGATCCAGTAACGCGGCTGGCGGTGGCAGCTCTCTTGTCCCCTCGCATCTCTTGCTACCAAAACAGGGATATTCTGCGCGCGCCTCTGCACCCAGAGCTGCGTTCTTTCTGCCGCCGCCGCCCACCAAGCTGCACTACCTCCTACTTCCCTGCGAGGGGAGCTCGTCCTTAACCCTAGCTGTCTGTAGTCCGCCAAGGGGGGGGAGGTGGCGGAACTCGGGACGCCGCTCTACGTCTCTCGCTTTCTCTGGTGTCCCGCCGTTCCTCTCGGCTGTCTGCCCGGCGTTTCGGTCGCCCGCTAGGGGCCGCTCTGGCCGGCATCTCGGCTGCTCTCGGAGAGAGAACTGCGCTGCTGCTGCTGCTGCTGCAAGCGAGCGAAGAGCCCTCCCGGCCGCCATATTGGTGCCCGCGCCGCAGCTATTGCGTGTTTGTCCCTGCAGCGCCAGCGGAGCCTGCCCTGGGGCGGCCCAGCGGAGCAAGGGAGGAGCCCCTTTCCCTTACCCGACTGCCCGCCCGCCACCCCTCCGCCGCCGCCATGGCGACAAGGCCTGAAGGCCTCTGAAGGAAACCGGCCGCCGCCGCCACAGCAGGGAGCAGAGCCGTCCCCCCTCCCGCTCAGCTCGTCGCCAGCCTCTTCCCTCCGCCACAACATGGAGGCCGTGAAAGCCTTCAACAGCGAGGTCTGTGCCCAGGGGCGGGCGGAGGGCGGCGGCAGGGGCCCCGCTTCTGGTCGGCGGGGGCAGGCCCAGGGGCGGGCGGGGAGTCGCCGTGTGGCCTCTCCCCTCCCGAGAGAGACGAGGAAAGGAGAGGCCTTCGGTGCGATGGAGGGAGGAGGAAGAAGAGGGAGAGGGCGGGGGGCGCTCTCTTCCTTAGTCTGGAGGTGGGGTGGTTCCTATAAACGATGAAATACAGGCGAGGGGAGGGAGGGAATTAGAGGTGAAAATAAGAAACCGGCTGCTTTCCCTTTCTGGTCCGTGTTCTCCTGCCCTCCCTGCTCCCTTTCACCTTCTCTCTCTCTGCCCCGTTGAAATGCTGCCTGCCCGTCCTTGTTTAAATACTGCCCGAGCACCTTCCGTGTGTCGCCGCCCCCTCCATCGTGACTGCCTATATTATGGCGGGGAGGGGGGAAGGTTAATAAGCCGCCGCCGCCGCCCTCCCCCTTCCCTCCATGATGCTCGTCTAGCTCTGCTGCAGTCAGAACTAAAACCCGCTGTACCAGCCTTTGCTTTTGTAGGTTATGTTTTGGGATATCGAGACAGCAACACTGCAGATGGTGGAAGAGGCCTGATAAAAGTCTGCATCTCCGTTAGCCTGTTAAAGCAACAAGCATCACATGCACAACATCCCCCCTCTGCTCAGGAGGGTACCGAATGGGTTTGACACGCCGTGTGCAGTATATTATTATGCCAAATAGAAGGGGCAGGTGGTCAGATGGTTACAGTAGAAGTCATTAGCCTGTAAAAAAAAAGCCACCTTGCTAATGAAACTGAAGGTCTTTTTTGTATGCACGTTGGTGTTTTATGTCGCTTAATTTTAAAAAATATTTGGTCTGGAAAGAAAGGAAACACTGGTTGCTGAGAACCTGCACAGTCACGTGTCCTTGAATAAAATCAGTTTTTCACAATAAAGCTGTATTATCTTAAAACTCCAGTTGTACAAATAGCATGCAGCTTTATTTAGAAAAGTGATGTACTACTGTTAAAAAGTACATGCTTTTCAAGGGAAATAAGTAGAAAGAAGAAACCAAACACATTGTTGCTTACCAACCAGGGGCTAAAGTTCAGAACTGCTATACCAGCATAAGAAGAGCTGCTGGATCAGGCCAATGGCCCATCTAGTCCAACATCTTGTTCTCACCGTGGCCAACCAAATGCCTGTGGGAAGCACACAAGCAGGACCTGAGTGCAAGAGCACTCTGACCCACTGGTATTCAGAGGCATACTGCCTCCAGCAGTGAAGGTGGAACACGGCCATTGTGGCTAGTAGCTGTCGGTAGTCCTATTTTATGAATTTGTCTAATCCTCTCTTAAAGCCATCCCAAGTTGGTAGCCATCACTGTCTCCTGTGGGAGTGAATTCTGTAGTTTTAACTATGCACAGTGTGAGGATGTACTTTATTCAATAGAGTACAGCTTTTAAAACCAGCACAGTATGTGTACAGTATTCCATTTCCAAAACAAACCTACATCTATGAATATGACAGTACTGCATGATACTGCAAGGTGTACTTTTCCCAACAAAACCCCAGCTTTTAAAACCAGTATGTATATTTAGTTTTCAAAACAAACCTACATCTATGAATATGATAGTATTGCATGATAGAATATATTGAAAGAGTGCATTCATGGTACCTTGTATGGCAAGGCTGCAATCCTGTGACGATAATTTGGGAGTAAACCCTATGGAACCCAGTGGAATTTACATCTGAGTCAACAAGCATAGGAATGGGCTAAAAAGCTGCAGTTGCAGTATAGATTTTGCAACGAAAACAGTGGGACTTACAGAAAAGTATGATTTGAATTAGACTACCATAAATAAAAATTTACATAGGACAGAAATTAAATACCATAGAAATATATTCTTTGAAGACATCGGTGTAAAATGTTTTATATGTTCTGGTGCTTATAATGTTAATAATAGTTGAAATAATTTAAAATAATAGTTAAAATGATTTCAAGTGTTCATATTTCTTCACATGTAGTATCAATGCAATCCTGTATATATCATCTCAGAAGCAAGCACCAATGAGTTCAATGAGATTTACTCCCAAGTAACTATGTATAGGATTGCAGTCACTTTTCCTTGGAACTATTGCATTTAGTGGACTTCTGAGCAGGCATGCATGTAGTTTTAGCTCAGGAGTCCTCAAATATGATTGCCAGAAATGATATTTCAGTGACCAGCAGGGAAAGCATAGAGCGTACCTTTTGCTACAGTAGTGGTCTTTTTAAGAGCATTCATAAATTCAGGAAGGCAGTGTGAGGGGTTTTTTTGTTTTTTGTTTTTTTTGCATACTGCTCACAATCTGGAAGTGACACTGGCATCAGGAAGTGAGGAGTCAGTCTGGAAACCTGTGCAGAGGCCTCTGAGGTGACTCTCATTTTAAAGGCACCTGACAGACAAATTACTTCAGTTGTTTTTGGATCCTCTGGAATTCCAGTTCTTGGAATTATTGTTAAAACAACACAAAATACCTTCCACCTTTCAAAAAGACAGAAAAGAAAAATGGAGAATGAAAGACTGGAGCAACCACCCTCAGTTTGATATTGCATTCTTTTTTATTTTGTGGATAAATTGTTACCTACTCTGTGTTTCTGATATCCCAGGTTCTTTTAGTGTGCTGTCAATAGTTACTGTTAGAGTAGTCTGTTAATTACATAATACAGGAAAAGAATATTTGAGATACGGTAGGTCTTAAGAGTTCAGCAATTTCACAGTGATTTGGAAACAACATTATTTGGAAGCAAATACTATAAACATCATTTTAAATTGTACATTTTTAGAAGCTGGAAAACCTTTTTCTTCATTGATGTATTCTCCAGCATTTTATCTGATATTATAATCTGATATTAATTTCTTATTGAACTTTAGCAGAGGAACAGTACCTTTAAGCATTCTAGGAAACTGTCTGGACATCAATGACCTGCCATTTGTGGATTTATATAAACTGCTGGATTTTTAGTCCATTATCACAACAGCTTGAGGGCATTTATTCATTTCAATTTGTATGTAGCATGTTGCTTGTGTAACTTTATGCTACATATATAGTATGTAACTTCAAATGGTCGATGAAGTCCAGTGGAAAACTTCATGTTTCACATTGTGAAACTGTCACATACAAACAACATCATTTAAGAAATGTATGTGTGGCACATGTGTATAAGTTTGACATCTGTCAACAAATACATGCAAGTGGCAGACTTACAAGATTTGTAAGGAGATTTGGGGACACTTTTTCTATCACTCTCATTGCATGACTCTTAGTCAGTTCACATGTACCCTACATTCTTTTCTGTTCACTTAATTTCAATGCCATCTGGAGCAGCATTGCAGGTTTACTATTTGTGGACTCTGCTTTGTCTCTCTGCATAATTTGAACAGTGAATTGGAAAAAGCAAGGCAGAACTCAGTTGGATATATGCACATCTGAGAAAGCACTATCATACTTAAGAGATTGGAGATGAGGTTGTGACCTTCAGGGGAACGGGAGCAGCAATAAACAGTTATGCTGCTTAGCCTTCCAGTAAGCATGCCTTTTCACAACTTGTTTCCTCAGTATTCAATTGTTAATATTTAACAGTGTGATCCAATACGTACCTATCCATAAGTCATACTGAATTCATTGAATTCTACTGAAGCCTAGGATTCTGCATATTCTGACCATTGGCAATGGTGCTCCCACCTTTCGGCAGTCCGGACACTTTTGAGCCATTAATGGACAATAAAACAGAGATGTAAGATAAGTGACCTTCTTTTTTGGTCAGTTGACCCAGGTGGTGCTGTGGGTTAAACCACAGAGTCTAGGGCTTGCTGATCAGAAGGTTGGCGGTTCGAATCCCTGCAACGGGGTGAGCTCCCGTTGCTCCGTCCCAGCTCCTGCCCACCTAGCACATCAAAGTGCAAGTAGATAAATAGGGACCGCTCCGGCGGGAAGGTAAACGGTGTTTCCCTGCGCTGCTCTGGTTCACCAGAAGCAGCTTTGTCATGCTGGCCACATGACCCGGAAGCTGTCTGCAGCCTATACAGCGAGATGAGCGCCGCAACCCCAGAGTCGGACACGACTGTACCTAATGGTCAGGGGCCCCTTTACCCTTTACTTTAAGGAAACAACAATAACTATAACTCCTTTTTAGCAACTGGTTATTCATTCTTTGCTATTTCTTGTGTGGAATTTTGTTATTAGGTCTGAGACATTTGTGGCAGAATTAGGTGGGAATGAGCTTTTTATTATAAGACCTGTCTAATTATGCCAAGTATGAGTTGGTCAAGTATGATTAGATTTTTGACTGTTACACAGGTCTTTATGCAGAATGGAATAATTAAAAGGCAGTAGTGGGCTAACTTACAGATGCTTGGCCCAACTGAGGCTGATCTACAACAGTTATGTACCAAATCAGAATGTTAACAAGTTGAAGTTAAACTATCACACAGTCATAGTAGTCTCAGAATATTTTGCTCCTTTTTGTTCTTCAGGACAGACACACACAAACACACAAAACTACAGTTTGATTGATTGCTGGCTTGGAGCTTTCTCCCATTCTGTGTGATACCACAGTAATTCGTTCAGTACTGAAAGTTAGCAGAACAGTGCATAGTTAATGTCACCTTCTGCCAGTGAGCCCTATTCATGCTGAATGAGAGTTGGAAGTCAGTAGGGATGTAGTTACCTTGGAAGCTGTTGTCTGCAAGTGATAATTGATTTTTTTAAAAAGAAATCATGACTTGGACAGGCATAGTCTCTGTTGTCTTTTTTTGGTTCCTACTGATGACCTTCCTCTTTCAACCGGCCTTTTATGTTGCAAGCTTTTCGCAGCCTGCATCTTTATTGGAATTGTTTTTAAGAAGAAGATAACAACAACAACAACAACAACAACAACAACAACAACAACAACAACATTTATACCCTGCCCATCTGGCTGGTTTACCACCCTGGGTTCCTTTGGGAGGAAGGATGGGATATAAATTTAATAAATCAATAAGATGAATTACTCTCTAGATAATTATAAGTTTGGGATGCTTCAAGGTGTAAACAAATAAGTTTGTTGCAATTGCTGCTTCTGTTCCAGGAGGTAAAAAATATATCCCCACTAACCACTATTGGTACATCTGCACATTCCTTTCTCCTATAACACTATTGTAGCTGCTGTCCCATGTGGAAAAAAGGCAAATTTACAAATGATTTGTCAATGTTGCTTCATTTTTTGTTTTTGCCTTTCCTCTTGAAATCTTAGACAGATTAGGTGCAGAATTTAAGTGAGGAAATCCTTCTCATTTTTCCTCTTTTCTCAGAAGGTCATAATACTACATATGATGAGACATGTCACAAAGCACAATCCTAAACTATGTGTTTAGAAATGCTGTGAAAAGAGTGTTCTACAATTGTTACAAGTTGTGATTTGAATTAGGACAAGAGCTCCAAAAAATTCTTATAGCACTTTCAAAACTTAGTGTGACACCTGGTAATAAATGCAGTAATGCAGTAGTTTGAGAGAATAACTGCAGGGGAATGCAGTAGTCTGTGTTATCAGGAATAAATGAGTGAGTGGGTCATGTCAATATCAGATAAAAAGTTTAGTACAAAAGTACCTATAGACATAGATTTTCCAAAAGTTACAGTTATAGGCTTCTAGGATATTCAAGGATCTGGAATGTTTTTTTTCCTCAGGCATTCCACTCATCCAGTTCTATATCAATTATCCTGCTATATTTTAGCTACACAGTTGATAGTATTTGGCCCCTTTTGGCACAGAAAACTGTGTATTTGTCAGTGCTCACATGGGACTTGGATGCACACAAATGGGGAGTTGCCTGTAGTGGAGTTTTAAAATTAAAGGTATCACACACAATAGCTACCTGGAACTCTAGTTGTGAAGAACAATCTGAGTAGCATGATAATTGATCTATGGATAGATGGGAGAACAACATTTTTTTTCATAACAAACAACTAACTACTACTACTGTCTCTACTACTAATAAAAGTGTTTCCAGATGCATGTTTGGTGGGGCTGTGAGAAAGTTTAAAAATACTGGGGATGTATCCATGAGGAATTAAAAAAGATGCTTAAAATTTCTATAGTTAAAAAGCCAGAGGCATACCTATTAGGTCTAATTGGAAGGGACATCCCACAAGATAAGAAAAGAATATTTTTTATATGCAGCAGCAGCAGCCAGGTGCTTACTTGTAAAGAATTGAAAAGGAAATTCTATTCCCACAAAGGAATACTGGATTTTCAAACTATCTGAATTTATAGAAATGGTGAAATTAACAGCAGCCATAAGATATCAGACAAACTAGAAACTAAGGCTAGAATGGCAATGTTTTGAAGAGTATATGAGTAAACACTGTTCTAAGGAAAACATGTTGGTATGTTTAAACTAAAGTTTGTAAAGTAGACATAGGAAAAACTAATATATTCAGAACATTAAAGATGAGATGTATAAGATGCAATGTAAATAAGAATTTAATGTTTAAGGGATGATGAGTATTGGAGGAGGGAACTCACATGAGGTATTAATATTATTATTCTTTCTTTTCTCTTTTTTTAATTTCGGGGATATTACATGTATTTTCATTGGTGGGAACAATTACTGTTTGTGTATGAAACAAACACACAAACAAATAAAGTGTTTCCAGATTTCTCACAAATCTGTTCTTTTTTTAATAATTTTATTAGTTTTCAATTACAATAATCCAATAATAGCCTCATTATATCAATGCCAAATTACAATGCAATTCCCAGTATCAATCATTCAAATACCAAATTGCATAATTTAGGTGGCTCCCTGCATTCTAGAATTGATGGGTTGATGATTTACTTTATTTCTGCATTCCAAAATCTTATTGCTTTCAATTATGTTCCAGTCATAATAGTAATCCCTTATACAACAGTTGCAATATTTATAACTTCTACTCATATTGACACATTTAATGATTTATAAGTCTACAAGTGAAGATCTCCTACTGTATCCTTGTTTTTCGTGTGTATACCATTTGTTCTGCCCATGTTGTTTCTTCCTGTCCTTGTAAAATATTATGTCTATCTTTACTGGTTGTTGCTGCTATCTGTCATGCCTTGTGCGGAGCTGATGTCCCGATGTTATTCCGAAAGTTTCTCCCTCACTCAGTCCCGTGCTTTTTTTGTTTTTACAACTTTTAACAATAGTTGCAAAAGTCTCCTGGCCCAAGAAAATCTGTTCTACCTGGGAATCTTAGTGCTTCCATGAGATTTAGGAATATTGCATCCAAAGGTGCCTGCAGAATGTGCTTCCACTTGGGCAATGGGACTCCCCTTTCCACTCCACCCTGTGGCCCCCAAATCTGCAGATGATTGGGGGACCCTCCAGAGCACATCCAGAGGGGTGCAGGGGGCTGCAGGTGGAAGTCTTAGTGTGTGAGTGGATGTCTGGTCATCAACGTTTAATGTAATGTGTTATTGTCCATTTTGCTTTTTTCAACACCTCAAATCGGTCATTGGATCAGCAAAAGTTATGAAATAATGTATTCTATTGTTGTGATCCACACTGAAATCATTTGCATACCTGCCAAGTCTCCCGCTGAAAAATGCGGGGTCAGCAGCAATGTGGCACTGGAAGTTGCTTCTATGCAACTTCCGGACATGCATAGAAGCGACTTCCAGTGCCACTCCACCCATGCCTGGGCACCGAAAATCGGGCAGAGCGGCACCGGAAGTTGCTTCTACGCATGTCCAGAAGTTGTGTAGAAGCAACTTCTGGTGCCGCTCTACCCAGTTTTCGGTGCCCAGGCATGGGTGGAGCGGCACCGGAAGTCGCTTCTACGCATTTCCGGACATGCGTAGAAGCAACTTCCGGTGCCGCGCTACCCATGTCTGGGCACCGGAAATCGGGCGGTGCCAGCACCCAAAATGGAGCCTCCCTGGCAGGTAGGAAATCTGGGGGATTTCCGGGATTTTTTTCAATAAGGCAGACCAGCGGGAAACGGATTAAAATCCGGGGGTTTCCCGTGAAAAACGGGAGACTTGGCAGCTATGATCATTTGTTGATGAAGGATGGGATATAAATTTTATCAATATAATTAATTGGAACAGCTTTTTGCATATTGTCTGTATATATTAAATATATATGATATTAAAAGTTAATTCAGGGTTTCTCCATAATGTAGAAAGAGATATTTATTTATCTAAGGGCATTCTTAGTTGTCAGTGGCTCCCATAAAATTCATTGGGACAATTAAATGGACTGCAGTCTCAGACACATAGAGGTGGGCAATTTGTGGAATTCTCAGTTATGCCTGCTTAATGTTCTTCTACAAAAGTGATAAGCTCCAGTGATTTATGAAAGAAAGGAAACAGGCTACACTTGGCAGCATTGATTGGTGTGGGCTGGGATCTGTACCTTCTGCAGACACCAGGGTCATTGGAGGAGGAGACAGGTTTAGTTTCTCTAATGCTTTTTCTGACCCTGCCTTTTTATTTGCTCCAATACTCCAATCTATTCACCCTTATGGCAAAAGTAGAACTCTCAGTAAGCTTCATAACTTTGCAGGGTGTTGAACCTAAGTTTCCCATGTCCAAAGCCAATACTTGTCTACTTTCCTACGCTGAGTTTCTCCTTAGGTTAGCTTCCTTTCCCAGGTTCCTTTGGAGAACCATCTGTCGGTATTGTGCTGTTAACATGGAAATTGTTTGCAGGCACTATTTACAGCAATCTTTTTTCTTTCTTTCAGCTCTACTCGCTGAATGACTACAAACCTCCTATTTCAAAGGCTAAAATGACACAGATTACTAAGGCAGCAATCAAGGCTATAAAGGTAGGAAACTGGTTTTACTCCTTACATATGTCTCTTAACTGGTAGTGGTCTTTGTTAGTGCACTGTAGTGTTTATAATTTCCTGATCTTTTTATGATTACTTGAGCTGTAAAAGTTCTGGGGCTTTTAAAGCCATGGGAGAAAATAGGGGTATTTGGAGGCAGGGACAGAATTTTTTGGAAAAATAGTGGTGGGGTGCAATACTTATTTCTTTATGTACTCTTTACATATCAAAAATCACTTTCCTACCTTAGGAACATAAAATACATTATGTACATTTATGGGTCAAAACCAGTCCAGGGCAGAAACTCAGTCTTATCAACACTTGCCCATCAAGAAGTCAGTGCAGAAATGATAAACAGCAGAAGTATTGCAGCCTTACTAACAACCAGCAATCAATTTACTCGGGGTAGCTTAAAGTGTTGAGCAAAAGGTATTGGCAGGTATCCTTTATTTATGGGGAAAACAAGTAGATACTTGGTGTTCAACCCAGATGAGTACAAGTGCAAAATCAGCAGGTAGAGAAGTCCACAGACCTCCTTAGAGCCATGATTTTCATCCTCCTCTCGTTCTCCACCTTAACCCCCCATTAGTATGTGGATGTGCATTAAAGTAGTCTTAGGGGACAATGCAAAGAATAGGATCACAAGTAAATTGCATATTGCACATAGAAAGGTCTGAATGGAGGATTAGAAACATTCCCACATTCCCTGCAGTGCCCACCTTGAGCTGCTTGCATGTTCTCAATGGGGAAAGGATTGGGTTGTATTCAACATGTGGTCATTGTTTGTGTGCTTGATTAGACTGAACCCAGAAAATGTATAAGGAAATCACTAAGCAAGAAGCGTAGTGATATATATATATATATATATATATGTTTAAACCAATGAAAAAAAATCTTTTCTTTTAGTTCTACAAGCATGTTGTACAAAGTGTTGAAAAATTCATACAAAAGGTAAGTTGCCAAACAAAATCATAATATTAGTAATATTTTAGTATCTTGATCAAATCAATTCATAGATTGTTAAAGACAAATAAAAATACATACTGGTACAGTGGTGCCTCGCTAGACGAATGCCCTGTAAGACGAATTTTTCGCTTAACGAAGAGATTTTTCGAGCGGAGGTTGCCTCGCTAGACTAATTCGTTTTGTGAAAAATTCGTCTAGCGAATCGCGGTTTCCTATAGGACTGCATTGAAATTCAATTAATGCGTTCCTAAGGGGAAAAAAATTCAATGCATTCCTATGGGATTCGCTAGACGAATTTTTCGTTATAAGAATTGACCCATGGAACGAATTAAATTCATCCAGCGAGGCACCACTGTATATGCATAAGAGCCATCGATGTCAATAATTACTTCAGAGTATGTGCATAGAAATCACAGTCTAAAAATCTTTATTTTCACAATAACTACTCTCATGCTACCTTTCCTTTTTCAAGTTAGCTGTTGGTTGCATGTTGAGAGCTAAATATGAATTACTTTAACTTTCATATGTACTGTTCATTTCACATCATTTTGATAGGAAAACATCCATATTTTAAAGAAAAATAGTGTAAAACTTTCTCAGTAGCTGAAGCTGTTGCATGGATGCATTGTTTTCTGTGTTGTGAGCAATGTTGTGCGATTCACTCAAAGTATAGTAATTTATACAGCAAGTAAGGAATAAAAAAGGACCCCACTGCTTTTTATTCTTAGGCTGCTATTGGAAGAATAAGTTGCTTAAGCTACTTTAATTTTAAAGATTTAGGAGGTGCTTCCAACTTCCAGGTCTCCTGGCTTGGCAGAGTTAGGATGGGATAGAGATGCTTTTCTACTAGCGGGCTGCTGCTGGTGGTGGTGGTATATGTCTGACCTGGAGGCCACAGTTACATGCACAGAAACCTCTGTGGGTATAGATCTACTTACCGTATTTATACCAGAGGTAGATTTCAAAATGAGATGTTCTGGTTTTGACCTATAAAGCTTTAAATGGCTTAGGACCGCAATGCCTCTAGGACCGCTTCTTGCCATATGAACTGACCTGGACCTTGCAATCATCATCTCAGGCCCTTTTTCAGTGCATCCTCCGTGAGAGGTCTGGAGAGTGGCAACCCGAAAACTGGCCTTTTCTGCTGTGGCTCTCTACTTGTGGGATGCTTTCCCTTGGAAGGCTTGCCTGATGCCTTCGTTATATATCTTTAGGTGCCAGGCATAAACATTCCTCTTCTTCCAGGCCTTTGGCTAATTAAGCAATCTATGGACTTTTAAACTGTTGGGGTGGGGATAGTTATTGGTTTAATTTGCTACTGGGTTGTTCATTTTTGTGGTTTTATATTGCAAATTACCCTGTGATCGTCAGATGAAGAGCAGTATAGAAATGAATGAGTGAATGAATGAGGTAACTCAAAGTCCCTTCATTCTGCGGATAGTTTGAAAGCTTGAACCCTTCATAGGAGAAGGGCCAGAGCTCTGTAGTAGAGCATCTGTTTTGCATGCAGAAGGTGCAAGGTTCAATCCCTAGCATCTCCAGGTAGGACTGGGAGAGGACCCTGCCTGAAACCTTGAAGAGCTGCTGCCAGTGACTGTAAACAATACTGGGCTAGATGAACCAATAGTCTCACTTATTATAAGGCAGCCTCCTATGTAAACCAATGGGAATACAACTTTTTAAAAAAGAGAGCTATAGATAAAGAAGAATCCCCACTACATCCTGTCTGTCATTATTTTTGCAGTTACCCAAGTACATTGAACTGTTGAAACAGTATTGCAATTAGGTCAGTTGTTGTAATTTGCTACTATTGTTTCTACTATTTGCAGATTCACATATAAAATGACCGTTTTCTTTCTATATTCCTTCATAGTGTAAACCAGAATACAAGGTGCCTGGCTTATATGTCATTGACTCTATTGTTCGACAGTCTCGACATCAGTTTGGGCAAGAAAAGGATGTGTTCGCTCCTAGGTTTAGCAATAACATAATTAACACTTTCCAGAATTTATACCGTTGCCCTGGGGATGACAAGGTATGGTGATCATCTCTATTCCTCCTCCCCCCAGACAGTCC
This sequence comes from Zootoca vivipara, assembly GCF_963506605.1. NCBI lineage: Eukaryota > Metazoa > Chordata > Lepidosauria > Squamata > Lacertidae > Zootoca > Zootoca vivipara. The sequence goes on from NC_083278.1 coordinate 65,555,849, forward strand.
AGTAATTAAAGTTCAGCATATGTAAATTTCATTTTAGTTCTGTGGGTGATAATGTATTTATTGACAATGTCTCTGGAAAAATAGACATACATTGCCAGTAAGAATTTGGGAGAAAGGTGTGGCAATCATTGATAAGCTTTTTAAAATAGTGACTGGAAATTTTGTACTACTATTTGTGGAACGTGGGAAAGAAGTATAGTGATTTTTATGTATTTTTAGTACAGGATTATCACTGTTCTCTACATCCTTACATTGTTATTATATCATGGATATTATTAATTCTTATATAATGCTTTTGCTTGTTCAAAGTGCTGCAGTTGCATTATCTCATAATAATAATAATAATAATAATTAATAATAATAATAATGGCATGTTACTCATGACTTATTTTTCAAGTAAGTCGTTCCTTGGAGGTTTTAAATAAGTTTGGCTGGTCATCTGTAGTAAATACTTTAGCTGAGATTCCTGCATTGCAGCAGGTTGGACTAGATGACCCTTGGGTCCCTCCCAACTCTTAAGATTCTCTGATTCTATGAAAGACAAACTATTAATGAAGGAATAACAGCATAGTGGCTGTTGCCTTCATCTGCCAGAAAAAAAGCCTTCTCAGTATAGCTTCTCAACAACCCTAAAAATACTAGCAAGGAAAAAGAATCCAATGGTGTTATCCACATAGGGTTGTATCCGGTGGAGTCCCTCTACTGACTGAGGGCTTTCATCAAGCATAGGCTTATGTCAGTGGCATAAAGCGTTCATCTCTTTAAATTAGCATGGAGCTTAAAGGCACAACTATTTATATTAAAAGACAGAATTTAGGATTTTTTGTTTCATTTCCCCCAATTTCATTCAAGTCAGCCTAGCTACAAGCATAATGTGAAGCACATCAGTCTCATGTTTCATCTTTTGTATATGATAGGGGTTGTATCTAATGGTGTCCCTCTGCTTACGCTTTGATCCAGTTGAGGCTGGATCAAAATGAGGAAGAGGTGATTTTTGCCACACACAAAAACCCCTTCCATCTCCCATTTGCTTTACAGGTGAAACTTGGCAAATTAGAATATCGTCGAAAAGTGCATTTATTTCAGTAATGCAACTTAAAAGGTGAAACCAATATATGTGATAGATGCATGACATGCAAAGCAAGATATGTCAAGCATTTATTTGTTGTAATTGTAATTATTTGACATTAGGCGGGTCAATTATAAATGGAATGTAATTAATGAAATGTAATAGTGATGTTCATTTTTGTATTATTGTAACTATTTGTTTTATTACTGTGGAATTTCCAAAAGAAAGCATTTGGAAAAATAATAATAAAAAAATAATAAGCTGCATTACTGAAATAAATGCACTTTTCGATAATATTCTAATTTTCAGAGTTTCACCTGTAGAGTTTGAGGACCCTTTGGAACAGCATGGGAGGGAACATGCAGGAGGGAGCTGCAGGTTAAGGGACAACTGATTTTTTGAAAAAATCCTCCTTTATATCTGATAATGTTGTGGGTTTCTTTTGAACAATTTTCTGAAACAGTTTGGAGGATCAGAAGCATGGCATAGACTTCTCTGCCACTGCCACTGGTTCCTTCATTTATTTCCAGGTTGCTGTAACTGTAATTTGCCTTGACATGTGAAGTAGATGAGTCGCAACTTCCAGTCTAAGGGTAACCAGCATGGTGCACCCAGATGTTGTCTGCCCTGCAGATGCCATCAGCTCCAGATAGCATTGCTAATGGACAGGCATGATGAGAGCTGTAGACCATAACACCATGATTTGAAGCAGGTTTGGCAAGCATGCGATAAAGCAACCTAGAAATGGTAGAGGGAATTGACATTCAAGAGGGAAACTGAGCACACAAGCCCTCAACACATTCAACCACTCCAAACCATATTCTGGAGAATCATCCAAATTCAGCCATCTATTCCACACTTAGTTTGGAACAGTAGGGTGTGCGTATGATGTAAATTCCAATATAAAATGTTGTGTTACCCTTGCTTCCTTTTAGAGTAAAATTGTGAGAGTGCTAAATTTGTGGCAGAAGAATAATGTGTTCAAAAGTGAAATTATCCAGCCTCTATTGGATATGGCAGCGGGAATTCCTCCTCCAGTCGTGACCCCTGTCTTGCCTGGGACAACTGCTACTATGAGTAACAATACACCAGGTAACAAAAATGTTACGAATGTTCTCCATTGTGAAAATCTGTTTCCCCGTTAATACTTCCTCATGGTTTTAATTTGGCAAAGGCTGATATATTACACCTGCCTGTTTTATGTCTGTAGGAATGATGAACTTCATATACAGTCCAGTCTTTTGATATTTTAATCCAAGTACTGTATCTTGTTCTTTGAGGTACTACTGTGATAAATTGTAGTTAGTTGATAAGGAAAAGAAGTTTATTTAGTAAGGACCCTTATACAATAGCTCTTCTTAAAAGGATTTGAATCAAATTATATCTAGTTAATGTAAGGGTGGAGAACCTCAGGTCCAGGGGCCAAATGTTCTGACCATACCTCCTCAGGCCATATTTTTTGTTCTTTGCTGAAATTTGATCTTGAACTCTGGGTGGTATTTAGAGAGGAGGGATGTGTGTAAACATATCCAAGGCTTTCATATAGGGATATGAAGTGATGGTGCTAACTAAGTTCTTTTTGCTTCAAATTTGGATGGTTGATAAAGATGAGATGCCCTTTCTGTCTGATGGCTTTCAACTGGTGTATTTTTGTGTGCATTGTTCAAGAAATAGTGTTACTTTGTGCTGCTCTTAGTCCTTGCCTGTAGGATTATCATATGGGTCAAGTACAAGTTGTCATCCTAGGTAGTTCCATTAATTTTTATTTTATTTTTAATTTAACAGTTTGTATACCACTTAATCACAGTCATCTCAGGAGACCCAATAAAATAAAACTGAAAATGTGCTAAAACTTGAAAATCAGAATAAGTTAATTGTTGGGGAGGCCTGACTTTCACATGGTTTGCTGAAGCTATGTTCAGAGAGAGAGAGAGAGAGAGAGAGAGAATTTTGGTTGGTTTGTATTTTTGCAATTTGCAGCTACAGTATTCTTTTACATATAGATGCACAGCCTAGGCTAAAAAAGAACAACCCCTGGCTCTTGTATGTCTTCTCCCTTCCCCATTCATTCTCTTTACATACTTTTTATTACATGCTTCCTGCCTTTCCCCTTGATTGCAGGAACGCCTGTGACACCTGCTACACCAGCCAATGTGGTCCAAAGTTTACCTGATCCTTGGGTGTCTCAGATAACTAACACAGATACTCTTACTGCTGTAGCACAGATCTTGCAGAGTCCACAAGGCCAACAGGTAAAGTGTGGTCAGCTTTAAAACAAAATCACAGAATTGGGTAATTAACTACCTTACTTATTGTATAGTTTAAATTGGCCATGAAAGGTCCAAGAGTATTTCCTCCCCCCCTATTTTAATTTATTCTCTATTTGTCAAATAATGGTATTGGATGTGATACTGAATGCCAGCATGATAGGTACCCTTGTATATAAATGTCAGCATGTTTCCAAAAGAGTCATGCATGAGATATCTCACCCTGATTTGATTTGTGTTTTATGATTTGTAAATATGGCTTGGACCTGGTCTAACTGGACCAGGATTTTAGGGAAATCTCTAGAAATTCCTTTGCATTGCAAAACAAGAACAGTTGTAACTTTTCTTACTCTTTTTTAACATAGGAATATGAAATATGGAGATTTGGTAGCCCCTATAGAGGAGTTTAACTCTGTAAAATGTTATGTGGCTATCTCCAGGGGTTTTCATGTTAGTCATTTTTAAGGTTTACATTTTTTATTTTAAAAAAAGCAAATAATTTTTCAATAAAAAACAGTGAGTGGTCAATTATGTCAGTTATGTCAATTTTTGTGCTCCTATGTTTGCCCTATATTGATAATAATGATAATGCTAAGTTAAGTAGACTATGCCCACAATGTTTGGCTGGCTGGCTGATAATAATGTGTAATTAATTAATAATGGTGGTGATAATTGTTACCTACGAGAAGAGACTAAAATAAAAAATAAGACAGGTAATGAAATTTTGTTTTTGTTTTAATGAGGGAACTGGCATTGATTGTGAAAGGATAGAAAATAAGCACAAACTGAATGAATGCCACCCTGTGCCCCCAAACACTTTTAAAGAAACAGAACCTACAAAAGAGTTATGCATTTAAAACTTTCACAGACACACACAGTGATTGAAGAGTGTTGGGTGGGGTAATAGTATTCTAGGCATACCCTGCAGCTCTCATGAAGCATAGTTCAGCTCCTCTGTTTCTCCTTTCACCACCACAGCATGTATGGTGTAATTCATAATTCTATGGTGTTGTAATTAATAATTGCAGTGTTTCAGAGACACGCTTTTTGAGAGTGTGTACAAATCTGTACAAATTGATTGAGACAATCTTATCCTGCCTGTGGTGATTTGTAACTGCTTCAGCCTGATCTGGACAGGATTACACATCAGCCTAAATCAGCTCTCGGGATTTGGCCAGACTGGGTGCAGAGCCCTGATATCCATCTTTTTTCTTTCAGCATTTCTCTGGAAGCAGTTAAGGTTTTCTGAAAATTGTTTGAACGAGTTGAATGTTATGTATAAAATATAAGCAAATACAATAAATAATAATGCATATATAAATGGGCTTTGTTTTATTTTGGTGCATCCCTTGTCTATCAAAGCACATTTTAAGAATAGCTGGACATGAATGAAACTTGATTTTCCAAGTCAAAATATATGCTTATTTTATCAATGTGTACATAACACTAGCAAAAATGTCATTTCTCTCCTCTTCCTCTCATTCCAGCTTCAACAACTAATACAGACACTGCAAATGCAACAACAGAAACCACAGCCATCATTACTTCAAGCACTGGATGCAGGTCTTGTCGTTCAGTTACAAGCCCTCACTGCACAACTTACAGCTGCTGCCGCTGCTGCCAATACACTTAACCCACTAGAACAGAGTGTCTCCTTTAACAAGGTAGAAGTTGATCTACCAAGTTTGAGAAAGGTTGCTAGAATTTGAAGAATACATTTCCAATGATTTTGTTTCCTTGTTTCCCTTTTGCTTTGTTTTCAAAATAGATTTTTAATATCTTCTAAATCTCTTGATGTTAATAGAATTTTTTTTAATTAAAATATGTCCGTTTCTTAAAAATATTTTAGAAGTGATATGCTGAATCTTTCATCTTCTTTCAGCGATACTGGCCCTGATCTAGAAATAGGTTGAACAAATCGAAGGGTCAAAATGTCACCTAGATTGAAAGAGAGATGAGCCTGAATCCAAGCCCCTTCCTGATATGGGGATGGTGGGGGTATCTGGATAAAGTTCCCTATACCTGCAACCAGATGATCCATATTCACACCTTGTCTGGTGCTTTAATATGCAATTATTGACCCAGTGTTGGGAATTGCATGCACAGACCTGGATGCTGGATCACTGAACTAGTTTTTCATCAAATCTACTTTTTTAAGGTAACAGACAGTTGAGTTTCTTTCTTTGCAATCCCAGGAACTTGCTTATGAATGCAGTAGGCTATTTTATGCTGACTGGTCTAAACCTTGACCTAGCCATATGAAACAGCTTACCCGTACATAATTCTATGCTGCTGGTACCAGCTTTAAATTGGTTGATGGTTGCTTATGTGTCAGTACACCAGCATAAACCTGGGACACAGATTCCTGATTCAGTAAGGTAACCTAAATTAAATATACCACTGGTTTTATACGTATGTATAAGTAACCCAATTTAAATGGGGGACTGGCTGCATTTGTTTGAGGTGTGCTTGTTCTTTCTAGCATCTCAAACATCACATTTAACCCAGGCATAAGATGTAACCATACAAAGAACTAAGTTGTATTCATTAGTCTCATGCTATTTAGGGGTTATCTGTATTACCATTTTCATATGCCAAGTAAGTAACATATATACAGACATATGAAAATGTACATTTTCAACAGGCCAAAAATAAACAGGTAAAGCTAGTGTTGCCTTCCTTTTAACATGCCATCTTGAATAGTTTGTGGATATAGTGCATTTCTAATGCATTGTTTGTTTTCTCCTAGAAGCTGATGGATAGGTTTAGCGATTTTGGTGAAGAAGCTGACATTAATGAAGAACCTAAAAAAGAAACTCCAACTTCCCAACTGTAAGACTTCACCTCATTTTATATACCAAGTGGAAATAGTGTGAAAAGTAGACTTCCTGGTTGGTTGGTTGGTTGGTTGGTTGCTTTGCTTGCTTGCTTGCAAAGCGGAGGGGCTGCATGTATAGACAGAATGCTCATTTCTATATGGGCCTATTAAGCTAATAAGTGATAATCTAAAAGCAGTATTTAATTAAAAGCACTTCTAAACCACTTTATATGAATGTACCTATTTTATATTGAAGTAAACCACAGAGGCTGTCCCTCTTGGATTGTTAGCAGGCTCTGAATAATAGAGCTGAGCTCTAAGTGGAAAGATACCATGAAGTTGAAAGAGTGCTGGTTTGTGTGAGGGCTTATCATTTCGTAAAGGTGAGAGAGCAAACAAAGCAGGAGACCAGGTGCCTGCAGATAATCTGCAAAGTATCTGTAAAGTATAGGTTCAACTGAGCTACCTCCTGGGAAGCTGTCAAGTCTCCACCTTTTGTTCACCAGTATATTGCCTTGTTGAAGCACTTATCACAATGTTATTTCAACGATATAGCGATTTATCGCACAGCCCTATTACCGAACTTGTTTTTGTATTATTATTATTACATTATTATTACTTAGTAAGAAGTTGATTGACTGTTCTGATTGTGTGTTTTAGGCCTCTTGTGTCTGAATCTGTGAACAACTCACTTTTTCACCAACTAGCTGAACAGTTACAGCAACAAAACCTAGAACATCTCCGCCAGCAGCTTATGGAGCAGCAACCTCCAAAGGTATAACATTTTGTTCTTTGGACAATAGGTGGTCATCTTTTTAGTATTATGTTTCTAGTTAGCAAAAGTGAGTTTTACTTTAATGTTCTTTATCATAAAATCATAAAAGCATTATAACTTGCTTTTAATGTTTTTCACATAGTGAAGGCAGCAGTACAAAGAGGCACACATGCAACTGTGTGTGTTTGTTTTGAAGTGATTTCCTCTGATCAGTTGCCACCAAGAAGCACTTCCCTGAGATCAGAAAGTGCTTGGGGACGGGGGTTTGGTGAAAGTGGCTTAAACGCAAACTGGAGTATGTAGCAATATCTCAATAACATTCTCTTTAAGCAGCTTTCAAGTCCAAGGTTCAGGCTAGTCAAGTGGGGTGTCAGAAGGTTATGAAGAAAGGCTTTCATAATTTAGGCCTTTTTTCTAGTGTCATAATAATACTGGTAGTTAACATCCCTTCATAACTGTGTGAATTTGGAGCATAGCCGCCCTACTTTGTATATATTTTACATAGTTTTGCAAAGGACTTGTACAAAGAGTATCTGAACTGAGAGACTAGGAAAGGATTTGAAAGAAAATGGATTGTTTTGATGAAAATATTCTGATAGCAGAAACACCAATAAAGTGGGAATTAGATAATAGTTATAAATATGTTTAGGGGGGATTCTGACTTAGATGTGTTCAGTCATAATGCCACAGATGGTAGCTTCGCCCAATTGGCTCCTCAGCTAAGCACATACACCAAAGGTCTGAACCTGCAGTTCCTCTCATACTGAGCAGGATTACGATCGCAACAACACATTATCAGTAGGGTAAAACTAACCTATCTCACGACGGTCTAGTTATAAATAGTCATTAAATGGGTTTGCATAGTGAAAAGGTGTTGGCAAACTTTGAGATGGATGAATTAAAAATCATATACAGCTGAACAGAGTAGTAATGTTGAGAATTAGTTTAATACAGTGGTACCTCTACTTATGAATTTAATGCGTTCCAAATGCACATTTGTAAGTAGAAAAAAATTGTAAGTTGAATCCCATAGGAATGCAATGGGAGAAAAAATTCGTAAGTAGAAAAAATCCTATTTAAAACCGCATCCAAGATGGCGGACAGAGCTCCATTCATAAGTAGAAACATTCGTAAGTAGAGTTATTCGTAAGTAGAAGTACCACTGTATTGGTTTTCTTCAATACTGGTTTCATTTTTCAAGAGAAAACATGAGTAGATCTTCCACTAGATGTCACCAAACATTGACATCTAACACACTTCTAACATATCTGTCTATGTAAACCACCCTGTAAAACCCTCCTCAGATGAAGGGCAGTATATAAATTTAATAAATAAACAATAAATGTAATTTTTGATACAACAGTTCCTTAAAATGCAGAACTTTGCATTCTAAGTTCATCTTACAATATTTTTCTCAGTTCATAATATTAATGTTTCGATTCCTCACTAGAATTGCAACAGCTCTTCTCTTGGTCTTTTCACATAATTGGGCAAAAACAAACAAACCAACAAATATTCTAATAATGATACAGTTTTATGCCAAATTGGGCTGCTACATATGTACACCATGCCTCCTGCAAAACCAGTACAGTTTCAGGTAAAACAGATGGAAATATTAACCTTGCATAATTTCTTTTTCCAGGCAAGTCCTGAGGAAACACAAGAAGGGAATTTTGGTTCTGAGCATTCAGCATCACCTTCACAAGACAGCAGCCACCAGCAGTTTTTAGAAGTAGAAACAAATATTGACAATTCAATGGATGTTCAACAACAGGTGAAATTCGCTGTTTCTATTTACATCTATGAAGTGTGATCTCTGTGGTTACAGTTTACAAGATCAGAAATGTAATTTTTTTAAAATAAAGGATGAATGCACTAGCCTTTGTTAGGGTCTTCCTGGGCAGCAATATGCTATAGATATGATACTGGGCCTAAGAAGTCTTCCCCATTAATTGAACAGATAGTTGCTATCCTTTCTGAAAGAAGTGATAATTTCATGAATATGTGTGCCACAAGAGAATATCACATATACCCTCAGATTCTGCATGTGAGGATTTCCCCACATCACTCTTTTCTGCGTTTAGAACCCGAATGAGGAATAAGGCCTTCATATGCAAGCCATTTTGTGCATATAGATTGCTTTTGCGAAATTATTGTGAGCCTGTTTCCCTGTACTTTGGTGTGAGCCCCTCTTTCTTCTCTATTCAGGACATGGACATAGATGAAGGTCAAGAAGTTGTAGAACAAGAGGTATTTGAGCAAGAGGAAAAGAAACCTGTAGTTCCTTCAAGATCAAGAACACGTTCAAGATCCCGCTCAAGGTAATTTTGCAATTTTCTTAATATAGTAGGGGTTTTTTTGTCCCAAATTTCAAAAACCAAAATGAGTTTTGTGCTTTTCTTACGAGTGTTCTCTTAGCAGCATTGAACTGATTATTTTACAGGTCTCCAAGAAAAAGAAGGTCCAGGTCACGATCTGGCTCTAGAAAGCGCAAACATAGAAAGCGTTCACGCTCTAGATCAAGGGAAAGGAAGAGGAAGTCCTCCAGGTCCTACTCAAGTGAAAGAAGGGCTAGAGAGAGGGAAAAAGAACGACAGAAAAAAGGGTTGCCTCCTATACGGTCGAAAACACTAAGTGGTAAGTCATCTGCTTCCAGTTTAACGTTTCTAAGAACAAAATAATATTTAATTTGTTATTAGTCATTCTTTCAAAAGAAGCAGAGGGTTGAGACTGATTTCTTGGGACATTTTTCCCCAATGTTTCCTAATTCACTTTCATACAATGTGTTTACAGTACATATTAGTTTTGGCATGAGATTTTACATGCTTTATTGTAGGGGTTAGTTAAGAGTAGAATTCTCTGCTTAAATTAAACAATTGTATTTATTGGTTTGATACATTACACGCCCTGTGCAAGGCCCCAACTTGCTTTAGCTTGTCTGTGGTAAAAGCCTGTGTAAAAGGTTCCAGCTTAAGTGAGCATATGCAACAAACTCTTACTTAATTTATGCAATGTTTGTCTTTACAGTCTGCAGTACTACACTTTGGGTTGGTCAGGTGGACAAGAAAGCCACGCAGCAAGATTTAACCAATTTATTTGAAGAATTTGGACAAATAGAATCTATAAATGTAAGTGAAATCATCACCATGTGCCTTTTTAAAAATAACATAATCTTGTTTGAACAGTTGTGTACTCGTTAGTAGAAAATAAGGGTTAGTACATAGAGGTAACTCGGGACGCAGGTAGCGCTGTGGTCTAACCCACAGAGCCTAGGGCTTGCCGATCAGAAGGTCGGCAGTTCTAATCCCTGCGACGGGGTGAGCGCCCTTTGTTCAGTCCCAGCTCCTGCCAACCTAGCAGTTCAAAAGCACGTCAAGTGCAAATAGATAAATAGATACCGCTCCAGTGGGAAGGTAAACGGCGTTTCCGTGCACTACTCTGGTTCGCCAGAAGCGGCTTAGTCATGCTGACCATATGACCCGGAAGCTGTATGTGGACAAACACCAGCTCCCTCGGCCTATAGAGCGAGATGAGTGCCGCAACCCCAGAGTCATCCACGACTGGACCTAATGGTCAGGGGTACCTTTACCTTTACATAGAGGTAAGGGATGTGAGTGGTGCTGTGGGTTAAACCATTGTGCCGCTTGGGCTTGCCGATCAAAAGGTCGGCGGTTTGAATCCCCGTGATGAGGTGAGCTCCCATTGTTTGGTGCCAGCTTCTCCTAACCTAGCAGTTTGAAAGCACACAGTGAAAGTAGATGAATAGGTACTGCTCTGGCGGGAAGGTAAATGCCATTTCTGTGCATTGCTCTGGTTTCGCCAGAAGTGGCTTAATCATGCTGGCCACTTGACCCACAAAAACTGTCTGCAGAAGTGGACAAACACCGGCTCCCTCGGCCTTTAAAGCGAGATGAGCATCACAACCCCAGAGTCATTCGCAACTGGACTTAATTGTCAGGGGTCCCTTTACCTTTTTACATAGAGGTAGCTGTACTTCCAGCTAGTTCTAGAGGAATTTAAATGGAATTCTGCTTACACAACAAGGCAGGTTTGCCTGCCTCTCCATTGCTTCTGCAGCTCATTGTGGTTCTTGAAACGTCACTCAAAGTCCTGGTTGACCCTCCAGAATGGCCTAGTGGGTGTTGAAGGACAGGAAACTGTCATAAAGTGTGTGTATGTGGTGGTGGTGGAGACTGGATCACAGCTGAAACAGTGTTGTGGAGTCACCTTGACACTTGGTGTCACTGCTGTGTACTGGGGCAGGGCAGTGGTAAGGTCAGTTTTGTGGCAACAACACCAGAGTTGAGAGGATAGCACTGCCCCACCATGATGATCATTCCTGATTCCTAGCCATTAGCTTACACTTTAATATTACTTGACTCTTGCTTATAGATGATCCCTCCCAGGGGCTGTGCGTATGTCTGTATGGTCCATAGACAAGATGCCTATCGTGCTCTTCAGAAACTAAGCTCTGGATCCTACAAGATTGGATCTAAAATGATTAAGGTACATCTTCATATTATTCATCTTCAAGATAAATTATAGTAATTGCTTGCTTTCATATACAATGAAGAATATAACATTTCATGGTTGGTAATACCTATAGTTACTAAGAAAAAATAGGAATTTCTCGATAACTTTGTAGAATAATTTTCTTGTCAAGACAGTGACTAGAATTAAAAGTGGAATATTTCAAAATGGGAAATCAACAAGAACACCAGTGAATATAACTTTATGGCTGGTGGTAACAGTATCTACATTAGAGCATCATTTGGGGGGATTGGTATAGGGGAAGAACTTCAAGCAAGTACAACACAATTTTTGTAGAGGACAAAAGGCTCAAAGAATTTGGTCTGTGCTAAATAACTTGATCATAAAGTTGTAGAAAGTATAACTCGGGAGAGGAAAGTAATTAAGGTGCATGATGGTGAAGGAATTCCCTTTAATTTGGATATCTTGAAGGCTTTTGCATAGTGAGTTCTTCCGTCTTATGAACAATGTATTAGGACTGTTGGTTAGTATGTTTGAAAGGAGATCAAAAGCCTGGTAGAAATGTTGGTTGTAATTTATTTCCAAAACTATTGAATTGTATTCTATTTTCAGATTGCATGGGCTTTAAACAAAGGTGTGAAAACTGAATACAAACAGTTTTGGGATGCAGATGTTGGAGTTTCATATATACCTTGGGAAAAAGTTAAATTGGATGATTTAGATGGCTTTGCAGAAGGAGGCATGATTGACCAGGAAACAGTAAATAGTGGTAAGAATGGTTTATAGAGTGCCTTGTAATTACAAATTTATTTTCATCTTTTGTTATAGAAAAATGTGTTTCCAATATACTTAATGTGCCCATTAGAATGATAATGACAGGTGTTTTGTTATCAGACTAATTAAGAGGTCAGCTAGCAGTTGGCAGTCAGACTGAATCATAAGTGTCCAGTTTCTAAAGTCACTAGAAAATTTCTATCCTGCACTAGGATGATTGCCAGACTAAGACTGCAGTCCTCTATACCCTTCTTTGGCAGTAACTCCCATTCAGCTCAGTAGGACTTACTGAGCAAGCTTCTTTAGGATTGATTGACAATACTAAACCAATTCACCAAGGAGTCAGTTCCATAGGGCACACTTGTATTTACTTCTGAGTAAACATGTAGGGTTGTGCTCTAAAACTTGTCCATATTAGATCTTCTAAGGATGGTATAACAAAAAAAACCTCTAGTCAATGGTTTTCAACAAACTGTTGATATAAGAGTTTCTAAAACTATCAGGCACAAATTGTTAACTGCCTTCACTGTAGATTCAAAGAGCAAGATTAGTACAGTAGTTCACATCTAGCTGTGCATAAAAGTTTGCATGAATTGGCTCTGACCAGGCAGTTTTTCTGAGCATATCTCCTTACTCTCCAGTCATTAAAAAGATTTAGGTTTCATGGAAAGTATTCTGAAAATGTTTTAGTATTTTCTATTTGTTATGGTGGACGATGAAGTGTTCGGATCGGGCTGTTCCTCTTGCATGAGACTCAGGCAGGAGCAAAGAATTGTGGGAGACAGACCACTGTTTTGTTGGCTGTTATTCAGCTGAGCCCTCTGTAACTCCTTCCTTTGTTATTCTTAGTTACTTTGTAATCTTGCTCTTCTTAAACTGTTTGTCTGATACTTTGTCCTGTCTTTGTTACTGTTTGCTGTCAGCCCTTTGATTTGTCCTCTCCTCTGTTAAGGTAACCCCCCCCCCCAAAAAAAAACCTGTCTCCCTGCTAAATGTCTTTCACTATTCTATGTTCAGTGTTTTACTTCTGTTTCAAATTAATTATTTACTTTTGGTCTTTATTTCCTGTTGCTGGCCATTGCTGTTGGACTGCCATTTTCCTCAATGATTTTTGCAGCGCTGGCTACCTGTTGCAGCAACCACGTACTGCTTCCTTAACAGTTTCTTATTCATTATATGACATTATTATTTCTTTTGCATTACATTATCAAGAGGTGGATGCTATATATGTCTGAATTTTATTATGGGGAGTTAATTTTCTTTACTCTTGTTCTTGTTCACGTGTTAGCCGGGGGGAGGTAGGCACTTGTATTTAATTTAGTTTTAGATTTTTGTGACCATGCTCCTGCTTGGCGAGTCTGAAAAACTGGGAAGCGGTCTACCTCACACAATTATTTGCTCCTGTCTGAGTCTCATACAAGAGGAACAGCCCAGTCTGAATACTACATCATCCACCTAATAAACCTACTATTCAGGTAAGACCAATCGTCCTTTTCTTTCTTTATTGAAACATAATTAAATCTTATATCGTTTCTTTTCTTAAGAATGGGAAACTGCAAGAAGCTCAGAGACCACGAAAGAGCCGGTGCAAACAACCCAGACTACAACAGTTGACAAGACCACAGCCGTAACAACCCAAACAGAAACTTTCACACAGTCTGTCACTATGTTACAGGTTAGAATTGGACTCAATTCTGTCTTTGCTTTTCTCAAGGTAGTTGGACATGGAATGGGTTATCTTCTGTGTCAGTAAGCAGGACTTGAAATGTTCTGGTTTCAAAAGTTTTTACTCTACCCTTCTCAATTATTTCTGCCATCTAGCACAGAAGCCTGACTTCTGCAGCCTGCAAAGCCAGGCAGTTTTTGCTTTCCCTTTTAGCAGAGGCTATTCTTAAGGTTTCTGCCCCCTTGCAGTTTGTAAGAGAAGTCCCCCTCATCCCCCACACCATTTGAAAAGAAGAAAGTGAAGAATTGATACTTCTCTTATGGAGTCTTGGCATGGGCATAGTCAGGCGTTATGTTGGGGGGCACAACTGAGCTATCTGTGACACGATTGGTCAGTTAAGCATTTTTATTTATTTTCTTGATTGGGGCAGCAGCTCCTCCCAACCGCATCCCCTTGGCTATGCCCATCGGTCTGAAAGCAAGTTGTCCAGGAAGATTGCTATCCAATAAGCTGAAGGGCTGCCAACTGCAGGAGGAAGGGGATATATGCTAAAACAGATAGACTACAGGTCCAGCCCTCAAGAGCAGGCATCCCCAAACTGCGGCCCTCCAGGTGTTTTGGCCTACAACTCCCATGATCCCTAGCTAAGAGGATCAGTGGTCAGGAATGATGGGAATTGTAGTCCAAAACATCTGGAGGGCCAAAGTTTGGGGATGCCTGCTTAAGAGAGCACTCAGCTAGTAAGGGACCACTGATATAGCCAGTCTGGCAAAGGACGAGGGCTCCCAATCTCCCCAGCAGCAGTGGGGAATGACCTGCTGCCAGGGGATGACAGTAGAGTAAGCCCCCCAAATAGAGACAGTGGACATTACACCACCCCCATCTTCCATTATAATTTAAAAGTCAGAATTAACTCACCTCCAACTCAACACACATTCCCCAAGGATGAACAGGATCAAAATCATTCTAGCTTTGATGGCACAGAATAAAACCCCTTGTCTTCATCACCAATGGGGAGATCAGAGTGCTCCAGAAACAGGAAAGTGTATAACAGTCTCCTCCAATGTTTCCTGAACTTGCTGTGTACCCAGGTAACATCGATCACATCATTGTGCTTCTTCTTGTTTCTGGAGCATTCCTATCTGTTCACTGATGGTGAGAAGAGTGGCTTTGTTTAGAGCTGCTGTGTGATCAGGGGCTAGAGGGCTGCCAGAATAGGCTTGGTGGACCAGATTAGGCTCATGGACCAGCATTTTGCCACCCCTGATTTACAGTAAATCTCTCTCCCTGCATGCTCACTTTCCCATGTGAGTTGAAGAAACACCCAATTATTAGTACTCCATAATTATGAGTATCTTTTATTATCTATGCAATGTAAAGTGACACTTACTACCACCTTTAACCATTTTTATGTCTAAAGGTTGTGCATCTGAAGGAAAGCACAACCTGTGGAGAGAGAGAGAGAGAGAGAGAGAGAGAGAGAGAGAGAGAGAGAGAGAGAGATGATGATGATGATGATGATGATTTTATTGATTGATTGAATTTATATACTTCCCTATTCCCAGAGGTCTCAGGGCAGTTCACAGAAAAGATCAACATAAAAACCACAATAAATATATAATCAAAATAAAAACAACAACCCAATAACACCCTAAAATATGCTGCAGGTTTAAGATGGTCTGAAGAGATATTTATTTAATAAATACATCCCTAAGACTGAAAGCAGGCCTAGCATCCAGGTGATGATTCTTTCAGTGCAGAAAGATGATGATTGTCCTTTTCTGTGTGGAGGTCCCACTCACAGTCATTAGCATGGGCACTTAATTTCAGCCTCTTAACAATCACCACAAAATGGACCAGAGGAAATCCTTCAGTAGAGGGTGCTCCATTTAATACTCTAAGCACATAGGTGGTAGGCAAGTGTGACAAGAATCTCCTCTGAACATCTAAGGATAAGTGGTTGCTTTTAGACATCCAGTTCCTATTTTCTCTCTGGATGAGTTTGAAAATTGGATTTCCTGTGAATGTTCATTGTGCACTAATGATGAAAAGGCAATATCCCCTGCCAGTCGTTTGTTACTAGATTCTGCTCTGCTCACTGCGGGGTCTCCTCAAACCTGGGAGTTTGTTTTTGTGAGTTTAATTGTTTATGCTTTATGCTTAATTATTTCATGGATCTCTTTTTCTCTTATTTAATCATTTGTTTCTTTCAATTAACCAAAATACCTTGGGGTTAGCTTTTTGTGTTAAGAACTTTCTGTATTCACTTATGCTCCAAAATGTTGGGGAAATTCAGCTAATCAGACATGATTTTTAGGCAATATTGATACAGTACAATAGTGCTGGTTGGCTGTTACCGTAAGTGACAGAGTAGGGGACCCAAAGTCCCAGATTACTCTGTTCAGTGGAGTATATCAGAGCAGTGTACAATAAATGTATTAAGAAGTGACACTGCAAGATAGAGCAGGCTTAACAGCCTTTACTTCCCATTTTTGAAGACCATAGTTACTATTGTCATTGTGTAGATTTTGATTCTAAGTATTACTTAAACATCCCAATACTAGGCATGTTTACCAGAGGAAGTACCACTACATTCAGTGGGACTTACTTCCCAATAAACCTGCATAGCCTTAAAATAATGGGATTATGTAAATAGTGAAGACATACTTTCCTTTCCTCCTAAACAGATTCCTGTAGCTCCATCTGTGCCAGCAGTTAGTTTAGTACCACCAACATTTCCTGTTACAATGTCTGTCCCTCCTCCTGGCTATAGTCCAATTCCTCCACCTCCCTTCATGAGAGCAAGCTTCAATCCTTCACATCCACCTCCTGGTAAGTTACCTTTATATAATTTATATACTGTATATAAAAATTTAGGCATTGCGTGCGCAGAGGTCACAGTATAGAATCAACTGGGCCGTGCCTTTGGGTAGAATAAATGTTATTTCACATAACACACGTTGGTAGGGGAGTCAGGGTTGGGACAGGGCAAAATTTTACAGAACACACGCATTGGGGGAATGATCGTGTGCAAAATGAACAGGTCACAGGGATAACCGGGGGCGGGGTTTGGACGGAGGAGAGGAGGGAAATCACAGGGGTAAGTGGGGGGGTTAGGGGGAGGAGAGGGGGGAAGTCACAGGGATAAGCTGGGGGGGAGAGAGGGGGCATAATAGGTCATGGATCAGGACAGAGTTGGGGGATTCACAGGGATGGGGGGGGGAATCACAGGGATACGTCATGGATCGGCACAGGGTAGGGGAAATCACACAAATAACCCACAGCAACACGTGACAGGTCCAGCTAGTTTAGACATAAATTTATGCATAAATTCACATAGATTGTTCTAATTAAAAGATCCATACTTGGATGTAAACCTCATTGTATCCTTTTGTATTTGCTTCTAAGTATACATACATAGAATGGGCTAGAGGGATGCGGCTGGCGCTGTGGGTTAAACCACTGAGCCTAGGCTTGCCGATCAGAAGGTTGGTGGTTTGAATTGCCGTGACAGGGTGAGCTCCTGTTGCTCAGTCCCAGCTCCTGCCAACCTAGCAGTCCGAAAGCATGTCAAAGTGCAAGTAGATAAATAGGTACCGCTACAGCGGGAAGGTAAACGGCATTTCTGTGTGCTGCTCTGGTTTGCCAGAAGCAGCTTTGTCATGCTGGCCACATGACCTGGAAGCTGTACATCGGCTCACTCGGCCAATAAAGCGAGATGAGCGCCGCAACCCCATAGTCGGTCACGACTGGACCTAATGGTAAGGGGTCCCTTTACCTTTACTTGGATGTAAACCTAATTGTATCCTTTGGGATTTGCTTCTAAGTATACATCCATAGGATGGGCTATTGGAGTTAACTGGCCTATGTTTATTTTAACTTACAATGCTTAAATGATATTCCTTTATTTCATTTTTAAATTTTATTTCAAAAAAATTATATACCACTTGATTGTAAAAATCTCAAAGCAATTTACAAGAAGATGAAACAATAAAATAAAATAAAACCTTTCAACTGCAATCTTAAACACAAAAGGTTAAGATGCAAAACAGAATATATTGGTTTATATAATACTGCTTGCTCATAATTTTAATTCAGTTGAGCACTTGCAGATTCCCCAATTTGCAAATACAGTTGTACTTTGGTTCTCAAACGGAATCCGTTCTGGAAGTCCGTTCAACTTCCAAAAATGTTCGAAAACCAAGAGGCGGCTTCCGATTGGCTACAGGAGCTTCCTGCACTCTATCAGAAGCCATGTTGGACGTTCAGCTTCCCAAAAAACTTCACAAACCAGAACAGTCGCTTCCGGGTTTGTGGTGTTCGGGAGCCAAAATGTTCAAGACAAAGATTTCGAAAACCAAGGTACGACTGTATGCAGTGAATACTGTCTTCTATACAAATAAGTTATGCAGAAAACTTTTGCTAGTTTTGTTTATTCAGATTTATTATTCTTTGTTTCTTCTAGGTTATTTGCCTCCCCCAGTTCCACCACCTGTTCCACCGCCGGTAGTTCCAACCCGTAAGTTAGTTTATAGCTTTCCTTCTTGTGTCTCCCGTTAGGCAGTGCTCTTTCACCAAACTCCAAAATTTAGAGGACAACTTAAAATACATTTGGTGTGTTTGTTGGAGGGAGCTACTGATGAGAATTTTTTTAAAAAAAACATTAACTGTGTTGTGTATTTATATTGGAACATAATATAATTGTTTTTAATTGTACAGAACAATGGAAATAGTTGTAGCTCAGGAGAAACTTGCCAGCCTCTATTATAGCTACTGTGACAGCAAACTGTTCTTAAAATGATTTGTTTGCTTGTAAGGTGAAGGCAAAGTTAACGTGTGTTCATTTTCTGCTGCTGTAAATGATAGCTTGATAATACTGCAAATAGTATATTTAGTGATTGCTATCTATAGTTTAGGATTACCAGATTTTTTTATTACATCATATGCACATACAACGTGAAAAGAATTCACTGTGATACTGCAACATAAGCTGCAATCTTTAACACTTATACTAGGGAGCAAATCCCATTGAATATACCAGAACGTCATTGTGGGTAGGCATGCATAGGATTGTAAGAAGTTGTATGTGTGTTCTGTTTTACAGCTCTTGTACAGTCTTCGCTACCAATTGCTCAAGAGTCAATGAAAGATTATAGCAACCTTGCTCTACCAGTTGGCACTGTTTCTAGTAGTCTTACTACCCCAACATTATCTGCTGGAAGTGTTTTTACTCCTCTGTCAAGTAACAAGTCAGATTTAGATGAAAAGGGATCCCATCTTGCAGATCTTCAGATTTCATCAAGTGAAAATAGAGCTGGTAAGTAGCCCAGTGAAACTTTACTCATAAAGTTTGTACAACTAGAGTGGTCATTTACCAACTACATGGGTATTCTAAAGGGGTAGCTATTGGAGTAACTACTGGAGCCAATGCCACATATTGTAAGGTACTGATGTACTTGATCAAATAATTAAATGTCCCCTGATTTTAAAACTCACACATAGCTTAGCTTTCTATGTGACATGTTGGTTTTGAATGTGCAACAGATGCAGATACAGCTGCTGAAAAACTGTGTTTCTCTGAGACCAAGAAACGTTTTGCATCTTTTCCCTGGCGGAGTAAAAGATGGATTCATAATGTCTAGAGCTCCATGCTATCTCATATGGAACATAGTTCCTGTTGTTTCCTACATTCTGGAGTGTTCTACAATAAGATCAGAGTACATGTTACTTTCATTAATTTTCAGTAGCATTCATGTGTATTTGTTGTTCCATGTTGGTATTTTACAAAGAATGGCACCAAAAAATTAAATCTCTTTCTGTATTCTTTTATATTTTATCTCAACCCACATGGCTAGGTAGACAGGGAAATATCTCCTCTTTTGATTTTGATTGTGTGACACCCTAGTTAAAATATTTGAGGAGTATTTTTATTATTATTATTTCAAATCCTGCTTAATTCAGTCTGTCCCCAAATTTGAGAGGCTGGATTTACTTTTTACAAATATGATTTCAAACAGATCAGAAAGCAACCGATAAATGTTGGTAAATGTTTCATCTCCAACTCGGAGATGAAACTGTTACAATTTCAAGCAACACAAGTAGCTGATTAAAAAAAAGAAATTAGCTATTTTATAGTATGTACTCTCTTTTTCTGCTGACTTAAATTTTTGTATTTGCCTTTCAGTTCCAGATGATGTTTCAAGCAGTTCTGGACTTATTGGGGGAGTGCAACCACCAAGTGTCTCAACCAGTTCGGGGCTTGTAGGGGGAATACAGCCACCTAGTGTCTCAAGTAGTTCTGGGCTTGTGCAGCCATCCAGTGTGTCAAGCAGCTCCGGACATTTGACAAGAGTTCAGCCACCTAATGCTTCAAACAACTCTGGGCTTTTGACGGGTGTCCAGCCTCCAAGTGTCTCAAGCAGCTCTGGTCTTCTGGCAGGACTCCAGCCCATGACTGTCTCAAGCAGTTCCAGCCTTCTAATGGGACTCCAGCCACCCATAGTGTCAAGTAACTCTGGAATTTTGTCAGGAGTCCAGCCACCTATAGTGTCAAGTAGTTCTGGGCTTTTGGCAGCACTCCAACCACCTATTGTATCAAGCAACTCTGGGATTCTGGGATTGCCACCACCGATTGTCTCAAGTAGTTCTGGACTATTAGGATTACCACCACCAAATATTTCAAGTGGCTCTGGACTTTTAGGGTTACAGCCACCCACTGGAATTCAAAATGTACCCCATTTAACTCTTGCTAGTCAAAGGTTGCCTGGAATGCCTCTAGTAGATATCTGCTCAGGACTAATGTCACAGCCACCTGGGCCACGATTTCCTCTCCTGCAGCCTGGAATACCACTACAGCATAGCATTCCTCCTCCAGCAATCCTTGACCCATCCCTTCCTCCACCTAGAGCTTTCCTTTCAGGAGATTTGTTTACTAAAACAGAGAGACCATTTGGAACTTCTGGTAGACAAGGTGTTGATAACATGTCTAATCCAGATAAAAGGTTGGCACTTGGAGATGACAGCATTCAGCAAGAAGGAGATAGAGACTATCGCTTTCCTCCAGTGGAAAATAGGGAGAACATTAATCGGACCTCTTCAGTGGATATGAGGGATTCAGTTGGAAGGCCACCACTAGATCCAAGAGAAAGTCTAGGAAGACCTCCAGTAGATGGAAGAGAACATCTTGCCAGGCCACACATAGATTTAAGAGAGAACTTTGGAAGACCAGGCATGGAGGGCCTTGGTAGGAGAGACCATTTTGCTTTCAATTCAGATAAGCACTGGGGACAAAGAGGAGATTATGATGAAAGAGAGCATCATGCATTTCCTACATTTGGTGGTCTTAAAGGCTTCCAGGAAGACCGAGAAAGGTATCGTCAAACTAACTACAGATTTGAAAATCGAAGTGGCCCAACTTGGAACCGGGGACTTGAACAGGACACTCACAGAGACTTTGATGATCGCCGAAGACCTTGGGAAAGGCAGAGGGACAGGGATGACAGAGATTTTAATTTTGGCAGAGAAGTTAATGGAAACAGATTTGGGAGAGAGAGAATACAGAACAACTGGATACCCCCTCCACATCCAAGAGCTTTTGAATTTTTTGAAGGTGGCACTTCTCAACAAAAAACTGACAGTGTGCCCCAAGTTAATGGTGAAAATGCAGAGACAGAGAGTCAACCACCTGCAGCCCAAGTACAGGGTGAACCAGAACTTTATGAAAAGCTGGCAACTTCAAGTGACACAAAAAAAGAGAAGAGTGACACAGAAGCTGAATTAGAAAGTGAACCAGTGGTAGAAAGCACAGAAACTGAGGGGACATAATCATCACTCAGTAGGTAAAAAGATACCTTTTGTAAAGTTGTCATCTCTCTCTGTAATAGATGAATTGCTGACTGGACCTTAGTAGTTCACTTTTGTCTGCCAGAATTAAGTTAATCTAATGTTCATGTTCATCTTTCACTTAAATAGCTGTACAACTGACCTGTATAGAAAATTGTTCTTAATTTGAACATGGTAGGTAAACTTTCCTTCTTCTTTCTTTCTTCATTTTTTTTGACAAAACGCAAACTTGCCCCACTTGCTTTTACTTCACAAGGATAAATAACAGCTTGTCAAACAAACAAAGACTTCCTATGGAAGAAATGGAAATTTTTAGATATTGCTATTAGGTTGGCCATGGAAATTGTTATACTTGAAAACAGGTGCTGGTGTATCTTGTCCAGGTTTTTAGGCTGCTGCAGAATTTTAAAGCATAGGCAGAGGTGTGATACTGTATGTTCCTACAGTTTGGCCAAAAGGAAAAAAGGAGCATAAATAATACAGAGAATGGTGTGCTCTTGATATTTCTGCATTATAGTCTCTTATTTCTCAAAAGTACGTGTCTGTGATTTGTTCCTCGTACTGCAGTGGGTTAAAAAATTGAAAAAATAACATACATTTTAATGTTTTTTTAGATGCCAATAAAGCATTATTTGTTTGATAAGCATTCTAGGTATTGTATTTTTTATATACAATCTATAAAATCCTGAATGACCTGTGCTTTAGCTAATTGTTGCAAAAGGTTTATAGTACTCTTGTAAGACCAGTGCAACAATTAAGTATGCTACAAAAGCATATGCCTTTCTACTTAAAAGTAAATAAATCATGGAATCGCATTAGTTTGTGTATAACATATGTATGTAAATATTTGTGTAAAACTGTATGTAGATACCACTGCTTCTGTGTGTGATTGTGTATGTGCACACACTCACAGAATAATGTAGACAGTTAAATAAAACTGAAATGGAATTAGGTTATAAAATGAAAAATTGTCTTTCACCTTCTTTAGATAGCAAGAAGATGATAAAAGCTGATGTGACAAGTTAAATCAAATTAAAATTTGATCTTCTAAATTCTGATTGCTTTGGAAGGTGGAGTCCAATATGCTCTGAAGGGAGGGTGTAAAGTAAGATTTTAGTTGTTGTTGTTTTTTAAAAAAGTGTGGTTATGTTTGAAGCAAATATTGAAGAAAATGTTTGAATTGTCCTTTTTTGTAATAGTTACAGTGTTCTGGATAGAAAGTGGTAGCATTAAAATACTTTGTGATTATCTTCTTGCAGTGAATATCTGGTCCATGGTTGTTGCCCAAAACATAATTGAACCTCTTTAAGAACAAAATGAAACAAAATGATATTAGCTTATAACAAATAGCTGGCCACTTCAGATCATCCTGGCAGCAATCCTATACATGCTTACCTAGGAGTGAAACTTTCTTCTGAGTAGCCATGCATAAGATTACTCTATTAATAAAATGCTACCATGCCAGTAATTAACACTAATATGTCCATTTGATTAGTTATGCATCTTATGTCTGTAAGATGAGGCTGGGGAAAAAAATCCCAGGTATCTGGTTGTTGAACTCCTGAAATATTAGGTACTACCATCTACTAGTTTATATTTTTAGCAGACTAGTTTCTAAAAATTTAATGCAGCCCCAAAAATGTGATTCTTTGTACTAAAAGATGAAAATATTTTAGGACCTGTTAGTTGCTAAAAAATATACAGGTTGGCATCATGCTGTCATGTGGTCCTCTCTTTTTAAAAAAAGCAAACTTTATTTTCTACATTTCTTATTCATCCTCTCACAATACAACCTGGTAAAAGAATATGGGTGGAATTCAGTATTACTCCACTGACATTTATCAGTAGAATGGAAGGCTATTTGAGGTAATTCCCCCTTCCTGCATAATCCTAAAGTATGTTCAAGAAGATTGGGAAACCCTCTAGAGTCTAGACCAAACTAGGGAGGCAGTGCAGGCTGATGGGGGGGGAAGAGCAACCACCACAAATTGTCTTCCATTTGGCTGACAGATGTCTTCTATTAGCAAAGCAATGCTATTTGGATCCCACCTTTTAATAATAACATGGAGAGTGTTGCAATAAACTAACATTGTATGTAGAAAATAATTTATATAGAGAGAGAGAAGCAATGCTTATCTGTCAGGTCTTACAAAGTTAAGAAATTTCCCTAAGAAGTTGAAATAATGCAGTACTTGAAAAGAGTTCATGAATAGCTAGAACACAGCCATTAAGAGAAGGTATCTTTTTGTTGCCATGATGTTTAGTAATTGCTGTTTGGGAAGGGCAGTCCTATTTACAGTTGCATTGCTGCTTAGGAAACTTGAGTTCTCTATCTTTCATTCCAGAACGGAAACCTGTACACTATTGTCTGTTGATATACATTAAAAATGCACCAGACTGTTGATGGTCTGGCTGTTAAAATGGATTCAGATTCATTGGACTTTCACATTTTAAGGTAATTTTCAAGTTGTAGTGAAGGAATTGGGTCATTTTTATTGACACACCAGTGTGATCCTGCATGTAATCCTGAAGGGTTTTTGTGTGCAAATCTGGAATAATGTAATAGGTTGAATGTCTTTGCATTTCCGTATTTTGGGAGAAAGATTGTTAAATATTCTTGCTGGAACTGGTGTTATCCAGATTCCATAGGTCTGGGTGTTTGTCAAGTGGTATATTCTGGATAGAAAGTTTGGCCTAAGTGATGAGCCGTGTTAGGCAATTCTGCAGGTCTTTAAGACTTTAACAGTTAAAATAATGAATGTAGCAACACTGGTATTATTAGTATTTAACTGATTAGAATCTATACATTAATACAATTGCATACAGAATGGTATATTTTTGAGTACTGTCGCTTATTATCAGAATAGGCTAAGTAAGAAAGACAAGACTCCTGCCTTTTATTATTCAACAATATGTATGTTTTCCACCAAAGGTTTTAGTTATGTTTAAATTAGTCTGAGCTGTAGCATTCTGTTAAGACAAAATTCAAAACTTGGGATCCAAGTCTGCTCTCTGACTCTTCTAGTTGAAATGATCTGTTTTGTTCTTTGTGATGCTAGCTAGAGTCAATAGCTTTAGTAAGTGGAATTATATAATAAAAAAATTCCTTCAGTAGCACCTTAAAGACCAACTGAGTTTTAATTTTGGTATGAGCTTTCATGTGCATGCACACGAAAGCTCATACCAAAATTAAAACTTTGTTGGTCTTTAAGGTGCTACTGAAGGAATTTTTTTATTTTGTTTCGACTCAGACCAACACGGCTACCTACCTGTAACTGGAATTATATAGTGACTAATCTGTCAATTAGATCATCAGCTTTAATGGCAAACTAAAGTTTTCCACTCAGATTGTTCAGTAACGTTGAGGAAGTGTTGCTGGACAGATCTTTCTTCCCTGTTATTTTGCTGTTATTTTGTACCCACACATAGCAGATACTTTGCATTTTAGGTTGAAATTGCTAAGGGCTTTCTTTTAGGAATATGACACAGTCAAGTGAAGCAACTGGCAGTATTCTTTCACTGATGGTATAATGGCTTTTAGCATGTTAATTTTGACTGTGATGTGGTGTTATATTGTAATAGGAAATATATTCCAGATTCCCAAATAGGTAGAGAAAATATTTTGCAAATTTAATTGATCAATAAAATTATTTTCCTAGAACTCAATACTTTGACAGCACTGCATGAGGTTTAATTAAATATGTTGTTTCATTCTGTTTAAAATAAGCTAACTCATATTGACCACGAATACACATGGAATATTACAACTGACAGTTCATGCAGTATTTTGCAGTTTCTTAGGAAAATGCATTGACAATCCCCGGAAAGTAAATTCTGTTGGTTAAAATTGATCTTCATTCAGTGACTACATTTGAACATACATAAATTTTCTAGACATAGGCACGGTTCTGATTCTGTTGCAGTTCATAAACCTGTAAGTCATCAGTACGGTAACACTTTGCATAGTTCCTATAATTAATGTAAAATCATATATCCTCATAATCAGAACTACTTTAAACAAAGCGTATACAGTATTTGGATTATTAATCTAAAACCTCTTGTTTCAAATCACAAGTGAGTAAGCCAGTAGACTTATTTTTAAAAATATGTAAGCTGTTTTAAGACATCTGTCAGATTCTTTAAGCATAAAATTTGATTTTCTTTGTTTCCTGGTTATTACTCTTATAGCATTCTTTGTTCAGAACTGACTCCATTGAGTTCAGTGGGGATTGCAGTCTTGACATTCAAAGAAATTTAACCTCGGAAAGAAGGGGCGGTTGCTTCTCAGTAAGGGGCAGTTTTGGAGCTATGTGCTTAGAGAAGCATAGAACATGGTGCCTCCGTTCTAAATGGTTTTGAGAAGTACTGGTATTAAATAAGCTTATTGCTTGTGGGGGTGTTTGCCATTTCTAGGCAATGTGGGGGCTGGGGAGGCTGCTGCTCCCCTCCTGAAGAAAAGCATGTAGGATTGAAAGGATGTTTGAGCCTTTTGTTAGTCTCCTAGCCCTCCTCTGAAACTTGGTCCCCTCTGAAACTTAATGCATTGTTAATAATTAAAAAAAAAACCCGCATGGATTAGCATATGCTAATGTATATGTATAGATAGAATTTCAGAAATAATTACTATAAATGTAATGAATGTGATTCAACTGATAGGTCCAGTCAGCAGAAGGACTTCAGCTTGCACAGTGGGTCTCTCCCCACTGTGCTCCATATGAACTTCTTGGCTCTTTATTATGTCCCTTTGCTTTGCTATCACCACAACCTTTTTCTTTCCAGCACTATAGATGGTTCGTTTTTCTATCTTTTCTTGTTTCCCCATTACCAAGGCTTGTTCCTCTTTCGATCCTGAAAGTGCACACAAGAAGTTTAAATATGATCCAGTTGCTCAGATTTTAATTTTGATGTGCAGG
Source organism: Zootoca vivipara (assembly GCF_963506605.1). NCBI lineage: Eukaryota > Metazoa > Chordata > Lepidosauria > Squamata > Lacertidae > Zootoca > Zootoca vivipara. The sequence continues at coordinate 65,582,464 of NC_083278.1, forward strand.
CAAATAATATGCTTTGGCAGATTTTAGATATCATAGAGCACTGAGGACCTGAAAAAGTATCCTGTGATCACTGGTGCAATGAGGATCCATTCTCCAAGATGTCTCTCTTTTTCCCGAAAATCCTGGGTTTCCTCTTTGCTAAAGTTTAGTAAAACTGCAGATAAAAGCTCTAGATCATCAGATTCTCACTCACCATGTCACCAACTTCTCATCAGTAATTATAGTTTTTCTTCAAGAGTTTGAGATTTTAAAAATCACTAGTAGAATTTAGAGTCAATCTTTCCTCTGCGGTTTTTGTTTTAAGAAAGGACAGGTGGACACCAGCTTTAGAAAACATGCAATATCCCTGTTGATAGCTGAAATGCTATTGTTCAGGGTTCCAGTCAGTGTGAATCAAGACACTTGTGCTTCAGACTTGGAGATGGGAAGGAAAGGAAAATAGTTACTAAGTTTTAGCCTGTATGCCTTCAGCATTCTGTATGTCCTAGAAACTCTCAGGACCATTTAAAAGAAACATGCAAACTAATATACTTCTGCATACCTGTTTCCCCAAGTACAGGGAAACCACTATTTTATTTTTGGGCGGCCTCATTTTGCTTCCCGACTGATAGGTGCTTAATTACCTAGTTCAGTATTGGAAGGAGTAAAACATTTGAATTACATTTAATGGCGGTAATTTTATTCATTTGAGGCGCCTGAAATATATACTATAGTCTTTGTGTTGCTCATCTGACTAAAAATATTGCAATTAAGTTGATGCCAAATACATGCCCATTTGCTTTTTGCATCTATATAGGTCAGTGTTGTGGTGTGGACTGCTTTCTTAGGAAGCTTCCTTATCCTGTGTCCATAGATCCATGTGGCTTTCTCCATATCTGGTACCTGATCTTTTATTTAATTGGTGGTGCCAGGAATTGAACCAGAGACCTGCAAAAGCATGTGCTCTGCCACTGAGTTATGTTCCCTTCCAGATGCACTTGAACCTGTGGGGCTAAGCTCCTTAGAGGGTATTCTGGCTCTTACACAACCTGAAAACAAACCTTTTCAAATGTAAGAATAAAGTGTACCTCAGCTATTTGGGAAATAGCATCTGCTATCTGCATCATACCCACAAGAAGTGCACAAAAGATCCACCACTGTGTGTAAATTTGGTTGTGTCAGATTGTTGGGAGACATACGACAAGCATGTAAGCTGTTAGGAATTCTAGTTGAAATAAATTTTAAAAATAAAAAGTTGTCCAGTAGCACCTTAGAGACCAACTAAGTTTGTTCTGGGTATAAGCTTTCATGTGCATGCACACTTCTTCAGATACCAGGAATTCTAGTTGATTCATCAATACAAGGGAACAGTGGATAACTACAGCAGTGATTCCCTAGTACGAGATGGACATGAAAGGTGACTAATGAAAGTTGTCAAATTGCTCTTTAAAGGTGTGTGTAGATGCTGAAGAAGTGAAGCAGTTAACGTGGGTGTACAGTTGGGAGTTTTTGAAAAAAGGTATCTGAGCTTGCTTTTGGTTCTTTATCTGGCTTCATTATACTTAGCATTCTGGTGGCCATGTGTAAAGGTAAAGGTACCCCTGACCGTTAGGTCCAGTCGTGGACAACTCTGAGATTGCGCGCTCATCTCGTTCTGTAGGCCGAGGGAGCCAGCATTTGTCCGCAGACAGTTTTTCCGGGTCATGTAGCCAGCATGACGAAGCCGCTTCTGGCGAACCAGAGCAGCGCATGAAAATGCCGTTTACCTTCCCGCCAGAGTGGTACCTATTTATCTACTTGCACTTTGACGTGCTTTCGAACTGCTAGGTTGGCAGGAGCTGGGACTGAGCAACGGGAGGTCACTCCGTCGCAGGGATTCGAACTGCCAACCTTCTGATCGGCAAGCTCTAGGCCACGGCGAACCTATGACACCTTTGAGCTTACTGGCAATACTCCCACCTTTAATACATAGACCCCCCTTTGTTACCAACACCCAACACCCCCCCTTTACTCATCTCTTCCAGAAAAAGAAAGTATTTAAAATACCTGTTTAAAACTGGAGGGGTGTGTGCTTCCCCTGCCTCCCCAGTAAAATAATATGCTAGTTCACAGCACCCCACACAAGTTAAATAATATCAAGACCAAAAAGAAACCGACTGACAAATTAGTTTTTGGTTTATTAAATACAGTTATATATTCCAATTATACATTTTTGTTATTTAAACTATAAATATCGCGAAATTATGGGTTTTTTTCTTGAAGCGACACACCACCCGAGTTATGCTCGGGGGTTTTTTTGGTGAATTTTGACACACCAAGCTCAAAAGGTTGCCCATCACTGCCCTAGGCTCTGTGGTTTAGACCACAGCACCAACCATGGCCATGTGTATTTATGCTATATTCTTCAGGGCTATTGTCCATTTTGATACACCCTTCCTGGTGCATGCAAACCATTTCCCATTACTCGCTGACCTACAAGTCATCATTGTGTCTGAACCAAAAGAAAGGGCAGCTTTTATGACACTTCAATCAGCATTGAAAGAATACACTCTTACTGTTTTTTAGGGAAAGACAAAAGGCAACAAATGTTCCTCTATTCAGGAAGGACTTCCTAAACGGGACTCCCATTTTCCCTCAGTGACATATTTTCTGATTGACCAGGATAACCCATGTAATATAACTAGTTCAGGATGTACTGCCGTATGTAGCTTAGTTTTGTTGCCCTCCATCAGCTGGCTTTGTAGCCAGGTAGCCGAAACTGGGATTAGAGCATATTGATATCATTGTGTTTATTACATCATCGCTGATTGGCTGGGATCACTCTGGAAGGGAGGCACCCATAAATGGTATTGAAGCAGCATCATATTGCCCGGGGGGGGGGGGATAGTGGCTGTGGATAGCAGGGATGGATGAGTAATCCATTTAGTCCAAATACTGAAGCACAGTGACCTAAATTGCCAGACTTGCTTATAGATTTTGGTTCTTGTGCTGCAGTTTTGAGTCAAAAAAAACATCCATTTTAGCGGGGAAATGCATTAGAAAGTATACAAAAAGAGGAAGACTGCATGCAAAATGCCTATATAATGTGACCAGTTTAAGAGTTTCATGGTTGGTTGGTTTTTTTAAAATGTACAAATCTGGGATGGGTGGACCTATGATTGAACACATGCAATATTGATATAGAGTGGGGGGAAACTGATGTGTCCATGTAAAGAACAGAATCAAAAAAGGTGAAAATGTAAAGGGTTTGTCTACCCACTAAGAGTGCTGCTTTCATTGTGAAAAGTGGAACCAAAATTTTCACCACAGTAGCCTATAAACGCAAGAGGTAGGTTAATGCCAGCCCACCTGTACAATGTTTGGCTAAAAATAGAAGTAAAAGAGCTTAGTTTTGTTGTACCTTAATTTTTTTAAGAAACTTGATAGGCAGCCAAGAAATGGTATATGCCTTTTCTTACATTTCCATTCCCCCTTCCGCCCACAGTGTGCATAGCCTAGCATTATAATCAAACCAAGTATGCATTAAACTGTCATCCCTTAAGGGGAAAAATCTCTTCTAATAGAGCCTGAAAGTGATCTCAAAAGCAATTCCTAAGTTTTCAATTGCTTCTTGAAATACAGCTGCTGTAGAGTTTGCCCCTAATTGCCTTTCACGTTTTCATGAAATATTTTCTGTGCAGTAAAATAGAATTCACCTCACAGTTGTAAATGAGAAGCAGGGGCCAGCAGGAAAGATCATTTTAAAGAATCAGGTATAAAGAGGAGACCCTTGGTTCAGTTGTGGGAAAATGGGATATTTATGGCAAGAGAGATTTTAGACTATATAAATGATTGTATCAATGATACAATTTCATGGAAGAGACGTTTACTAAAATTATGTGTGTGTTAGTTACAAAAGGAAATTGACCTTCATAGCTGCGTATCTGCAGCTTACCTAAAGATTTACTGGTGGTGTCTTATTCTTAATATATGGAATTACACTGTCTAATTAAGGGGAGGGGGTTTCAGTTGAGGTTACTGTGATATGGCAGAATTATCCCTCCTATTCAGGCAGTACCATGGAAAAGGCAGTACCGTGTAAAAAGCATAGAATGGCAACTAACAGAATAATATCTAAGAAATGGCACGTCATTGTCCAAGCTATTAAAGCAGTTCGAATAATAATCCAATGCCTGCATCTAAAACTCACTCCAGTCTATATAATCTGTTTTTCTGGCTGTTCTACACTGTCTTATAATTGTAGAGAAAAGTTATTATCTACTCCTCCTCTTTTTTTACAACAGAAAAAAGAAAGGAGATAGGGAGATAAAACCATAAGGACAGAAAAGAAAGGTAGCTGTAGTGTAGTGTGAAGAAGAAAAGTAAACTGCAAATAAAGCTGTACACCCTCTTCTAATCTTTTAATCATTCTGCATCATTTTTTATCATTAACAACCTGATCTAGTGGAAGGTGCACTTGGTATCCCTGCCATTCACCATTGGCTTCACACAGGTCACTGTGACACGTCCCATATCAGTATCTTCTTCCAAAATAGCCCAAGTGTTTCACCATATGTATGCAGTAATACTTGCTGATCCTTCGGCATCATTGTACACCTTTTTAAAATCTTCCTCTCCAATTCAGATACCAAAGTCATGTGTTGGCTGTCACTATATTCAGCAGCATTTCCAAGCAGCCTTTGAAGAGCAGGATTGTTCCATTGCTGTCATCCATTTTAGTTCCTCATGGCTGCTCTCATGTTTGCTGAAATTGTTGGTTCCTTTGATCTAGCAAGACCCAGGTTAACACTAACATTTTGAGGTGTGATTGTTGAATAAAGGACATTTTGAATATTCTGGTATAATGTAGCACCCAGTATCTCAGCTCTTGTCCTAGATAGATACCAAAGACAACCAGGAGCCAAAGGCTTGAAAGCAACATTCTGCACATGCACCAGAACTTTTCAGGCTACTCCTTCCCTATGAACCTCCCAAAATTCTGCTCTTGAAGTTTAGTGGATTCTTCTCAGCCACATTTGATGCTGTGTAAGGGGGTGAAAAAGAAAATGGACAGCAAACTAGTTTGCTGTCTGACCCAGGACACAAGAACTTTCTTTATGCCACATCAGACCATTGGTCCATGTAGCTTGTTACTCTCCACTGATTGACAGAAGTTTTTAAGGGTTTCAGACAAGAGCCTTTCTCAGTTGAACAAGGAGATGCTGGGGATTGAAATGTGAAGCTTTGGCATGCTCTACCACTGAGCCGTAGCTCTTCCCCACTTCAAGTTAATCAGACGTTGATTTAAAATTATCCTGGATCAATATAAGCAGCCAGTCTGTCGGGGTTCTTTAAAGTTACACCTCAAGTTACAGTGGATCATTGTATGCTTGCACTGAATTTTGAGCTCCATATAAGCTAAGGGGCATGGAGTTTCGTTTATGCTGTCTGCTAACTTCAGCTGTAAATTAATCACTTCATTGTGTTATCCAATTAGATACTGAGATAACTGAAAAGCTGGCAGTATCAACACACAGCTTCTCATGCAAGTACTTTATTGTTTTCAGGGCTTAACCCTTGACTCCTTTGTGCTCTCTTTTTGGAAGATTCTTTTTATTCTTTCATTTTATTTCATTCTGTTTGTGAAGTGCATCTTATGGAACACCTTGGAGCAAAAAGAATATCAATGATAAAAGAACACAGTACAATATATATCAAATCCAATACCTTGAAAAAAATCTCCCCTTAAAGACCTTTTGAAATAGGAAGGTCTTCACTAAAAAGACAAGAAAAGGCACCACTGGTCTGCTATCTAAGAGGAGGGAGTTCCAAATGGTAGGTGCCGCCACACTGAAAACCTGATTCCAACAACATGTGGAACAAACCTCCTGATGAGATGATTTCTGCAGGATGCCTCCTTCAGAGCACTGTGAACAGTTGGATGTAAGTGGTGAGCCAATCTTTTAGGAGGACAAATTTCATCACTACTTCTGTCAGCATTGAAAGGCACTAATAAGATTAAAATTGGATTAATGTGACTTGAACAAAATCAAAGCTGTAAGACACTCTAACAAACATTTCCAGGAATTCTGTAGGTTTAGTCTCTGATCAACGTGACTTGCAATGATCACATTATTATTAGCAAATTTCTGCTTTGGTTGTAAGATAGGAGATAATACGGTAACATCCATTTTGCCTTTTTAAAAAAGACTTTACATTTCTGCAGCATACTGGTGGTGTGGGGTTTTAATATCAGGTTTGTATAACAGTAAAGTTGATAATCTGATCACAGATTTAAACAGTAGTTTAAAACATTAGACCATTGCTAATTATTTCTTGATTTGTCAAATTGCATTGACACATGAGGGATTTTAAAATAAAATCACAATTACTGTCTCCTTGAAAGCAATTCAAAATTGCTTAGTGACAACACCGCTCAGAGATTGCTGAGTAAGCAATATATAAATTATTGAAGTAAATGGACAATAAATAATATGACAAGTAACCAGTTCCTTTAGAAAGCATTATTTGGTTTATTCTGGACCTCATGCTATGTCACAAATTTTGTCAGTTTGTTGAACCCTCAAACTTTCAAATTTTATACTGTATAAAGATTTTTTAGTGCCTAATGAATGCTTTGGTAACAGTACAACAGCTTTTCACCAGTGATCTAGTTCATGATAATATAATCCCCCCAAAACTCCAATCATGTCCTGTTAATACTTTCTATATCTTACCTCAAGAGTTGTGTGGTTGCTGCCACTACTGTGGTTGCTCCCAAACCGCCCTCCAGAATAATTACATCTTTCATTTTTTATTACTCTTCATATTTATACCCTGCCATTCCTCCATTAGGATCCCAGGCTGGTGCGTAGATCAGCAAAGAATACAAATAAAATTACAACCTTGAAAACCTGAAATAGCGTCAGTAAAATACAGAATTTGCAGTGCAGCTTTCAAAGAATAACAGGTCATCAGTCAAATCCACCCTTCCCCAAAGCCCCTGGATAAACAAGTGGATCTTTAGCTTTTGGTGGAATGATGTTGGTGTGGGGCACAAGCACATCTCTGTCGGGATAGTGTTCCACAGTCAGGATGCCACTACAGAGAAGGCCTATCCCCATGCCACCACCAGTTGGGCCAGTGGGAGACACTGTTAATTGTTTTTACACATCTGCTTAATGGGTCAGATACTGTTACCATTGCATGTAACTATACAATTCACTATTGCCACGTAAGTAGGAGGTGTTAATGCCACCAGGAGCAGCTTAGGAGTGGCTGTGGAAATAGAGGCTATTGTGCAGCTAAAACAGTGTATAAATGACTCCAGAATGGGGTCTGTTTGCACATAATGCTATAATCATGGTTTGGTACACAGGTGGAGAGCCTGTGGGCCTAATTAGGTCTGGCATGGGTCCCAATTTGGCTGGCGTGGCTATTTCCCCCAATCCATGTAACCTGCCCCACACCTGATGTCGTATGTGATGACAGCCAGAAATGCAGCTGCCAATGAACAATCAAGAGCCTTAAAGTGCTCCCTGTTATGTCTTAGCAAGGGAGGCCTGAAGTGATTGGCGGTGACAGCAAGCCAGCAGCGATCAGCAGTTCAATGGTGTTCACCACCAGGAGCTTCATAGCATAGCTAATGCCAGCAGATTTCTGTAAGCTCCAACCCCTCCTCAGTTTTGTATTGTGTATAGATGGGAAGCTGATTTCTACCAAATTTATTTATTTTCAAAGAATCTTGCATGAGCCAGGAATACTGGTTGACAACGTTGGTTTGTTAAACAAGCCAGCTTCATAAATTATGGTTTAAAATTGCCTGACTCAACAATTAACCATCATTCATTGTAAACCAAGATTCCTGCTTCCAGACACAATGGAACGGTCTTCTTTTGTGTGGCATTGCGCTTTCAGGACTGTACTCTGAGAAGAGCTAGCATTGAATGCCACCCACATGCTAGAATACATGTGTGTTGATAGTTGGGAGGGGGTATAATTCTGGAGGCTTTTGTTGAAATAAGAGACAGGTATGACTTGCTAAGTGTTTCTGCTGTTCTCATGCTCTTTGCACAATTTCCTATTTCCTTTGAAAGAGATTTTTTTAAACAATGTTATCATCACCATCCGCAGCAGCAGCAGCAGCAGCATTGTACCGGTAGTAGTGGGATTAGAAATGTAGCCTAAGAGTGTGTTGGTTGCTCAGTTCCCCATTTACTTCAGGGGAGATTTTTTGTTGTTGCCAATATCATCATCACCACCATCACTGTAGTAGCACCGGGGTCAGGACTGCAGCCTGGGTGTTCTGCTTCATGCTTTTGTTATCCATCATCTTGGACCATATCATCCTCATTCAACTCAGTGTTGCAGAATGAATGTTTTGTTAACATCATTATTATGCTCACAGCACAGTATAGGTGACTTATTGAAATTAATGGCCCTAACTAATTAATTTCAGTGGGTTTACTCTGAGAAAAATCTACTTGAATACCAGTGTGCGTGTGTGCATGCATGTGTGGATTTTTGTGAGTCTCGTAACTCATCACAGCACATAGTTTAGTTAGGTACTAAGCGTTTGTAAAAATGCAATTATTAAATGCTCACAGTATCTTTGTAAGGGATGGATATGAGGAGAAACTTCCTGACCCCATTGACCAAACCCCCATAACCTCCTAGCCATCCTACCAGGTCCAGGGGGCAGCAGTCGCCACAAAGTAAATGTGGCAGAAGTCCTCCCAGGCATATAGGAGAAGGGGAGGGAACCTGTAAGCTCAATCCTTTGTTCTATGAGACACATCTACACAGCACAAAGCATCCTGTTAAACTTATTATTTATCTATCATGTTTTAGGACAGCAAGGGGGCCAATGAGGAGTTCTCAGTAGCTGCCAGTAGATTCTAGAAACACTTTCCTGAAAAGATTAACCAAACCCAAATCCAAGCATTTCCTAAAAATCTTGCAGTACCTTCTTATTACTTCCATTGGTTTCTGGCAACCAAAGGGAGGATGGTAAAGAAGGTGGGAAATGGATTGAATGAAAGACTGCCTGGTGTAAGGCCACACATTAAGATTTCTTTATTTACCTCTTTAATTGATGTTGCTAGGCAGTTTGGTGCTTTCTAGTTATCTTACTAGCAAATTATTATGTGCACAGTGCAGAATAGCAGCAACTTTTATTTTTGATGTACAGGAGAGAGGTCCCATTTCTATGAGGGTGTGTGTGTGCACGCACTCCGTTTTGCTTTAGATGAGTGATGTTAGATAAAAGATGTAGGGCAGGGGTTGCTGACATGGTTGGACTGCAGCCCCAGTCAGTATGGTCAGTGGTTAGAGATGATGTTGCAGTCTCAGAACATTAGGAGGGCACCACATTGGCATGTTTCTCCAAGTCAGAAATAACATATTTTTACATATACGTATGTAATACGTATTTCACACATCCTCGCCTGTAAGCAAGCTTTCAGCAGCTATTATGACAATTTACATACATTCTACCCACCCAACACTTTTATATATCTCTAACCCCCACCCCCACCCAAGCCACAGTTGAGGACAGTATCCCCACTGTGTATTTAAGATTGTAAGCAATTTGGTAGCAAGACTAGTCTCTTCTGTTTATGTAACTCTGGACGGTGTTGCATATACGATTAGTGTAATGTTAATAATTCAAATACTTCATAAATGTAGGCAAGCATAGTAGTTGAAGTCTTGCAATGCTCATTCTTGTTCCCCTACTTTTATCCCAGTGGCAGTGGTCTGCCACACAGCTTGTCAGAAGTCTGGAATCTTTACGGATCACATTTGCTTGTTACCTGTGTGCATGCAGTCTTGCCAAAAGCCAGAAAAGCAAATTTTACATCAGGTTATATCTGTTTTTTTAAAAAATGCAGCCACACATAACTAAAACATGAGTAGAATTGGTAGCTTCTGTTACTGATCTTAGCAATTTTGCGTCTTTCCTTTTTGCCACAACTAGAGGAAGATGGTCCCTGCAACTTGATGCTCTTTCATCCTGTACTTAAGATGATATCACCCTTCGATATCAGCAATAAGGTGCTAAAGGTCTATTATTTTGCTGTACCATGTGCGGAGAGCAGTGTTTTCCTCTTCTTGAGGAATGCCAACTTCCATTTTGCATTAAGACCGGGATGGGAAACTTGTGCCCCTTCTGATATTTTTGGATTTCCAACTCCAATTAGCTGCAGCTGGCATGGCCAATGTAGTCCATTAACATCTGGATGGCCACTGGTTCCCCATCCCTGCCTTAATGGGACTAGCTGGTTAAAACCTCTAAATGGCTGACTTCTCATTCCACTTCCTCATTAAAAGGTTGCTGTGCTAGCATTCCCAGCAGTTTATTAATCTTTCGCTTCATGTTTTTGAATTCAAGCCTCTTAGTACCCATTCTTCAGCTTCAGCTGTTAGCCTTTCTTGGGCTAGGATCCTAATACTTAACCTTCTGTGGGATTAATAACATAGGCTTCTTTTGTCATGTTGCACGAAATGAGACTGGAGAGGCTAGACACAGTCATTCCTCAAGGTCTCATCTAGACCCCAATCTCTGGTACAAAGTGTTGCTCTCCTGATGCCTCCAACAATACACAGAAATTTCAGGTGGGCTTGCGAGTGGCAGGTGCATTTATTAACCACCATCATTTTTTGTAGAGACTTGTAACATTTAGTTTGTTTCATAAATGGTTTGTAAGCATTAATTGCAGTAGTTTAACATGGGGAAATCACATTTCTCACATATTTCATCTACTTTACAGACTAGTTTAAGGGGAAAAACTGCAAGTGTGGCTTGACTAGAGCATCTGACTAGCTTTTTAACTGGAAGGAATTATTACTCTCTTCACACACGGGCACCCAGCAAATGACAAACTGCGCTATGGATAGATTTGGAATCTTTCTTTTTGCTCCCCATCATCTTGCCAAGATTCTGAAGCCTGCCACCATCAGAGAAGAGGAAGAAAAGAAAAACAGCAAGCAAGAAACAAATACTGTTCAGAAGCAGGACACCAGGAATGTCACGAGGCTCTGATGTCTGGGTCATCCAATACAGATTTGTAATGGTGGGACGGCTGCTATACACTCTACAGGTGGGGCCAGTTCACAGTTGGCTGCCCTTCACAGCATTATCTAGACCCCGTTGATGCTTAGGGCTGGGTATGAACCAAGTGCATACATTATGCCAGTACAATTTAATTGATTCATTCATTCATTAACTATGTTTATACCACTTGGTCGTAGTAAAACCTCTTAAGCAGTTTACAAGAAATCTTACAATTGTCATTGAAAAGGACTCTTTTTATCCTCCATTACAGACAAATTGTGTTCTGGTATGACCCTGGAAGAGGCATACATAAGACTGAGGTGCCCTCCACATCTTGGACTGCAGCTCACATTAGCTACAGCCAGCAAGGTTGATGATCAGGAATGATGAGAGTTTCAGTCCAATCAATATCTGGAGGGAAGCCTCTTGGCTGCCACTGATGTAAAAGTTGCAACTATCTCTGAATCAACACATAGTTATGTTGTGTTGAAAATGACATTCAAAGGCAGCTACAGTGGTTCTTTCTTTTGATGCAACTAATAAATGATTGGCCTTTGGAATATTTTAAAAGTTTGTATTTCTCACATACGATGTTTTGCCTCCAGATTAACATCTGGATTGCCACATGTGGATGCTATATTTAAGCCTCAGAGCCCTACAGTGGACCCTAGCCTAGAAGCATCGGAAAAGGGTATTTATAACCAGATTCATAACAACTTAACCTGTAGTTCTTATGACTGCAGCTTTATTGATCCAGGTTGAGAGCTACTTCATATATGATGTGTGCCATGTGTGTGTATTCACTGCGGAGACCAAGAATCAACCATACATGCATTTCTCTCATATATGTTACACATATTTTGGAGGACAAATATTAATCAAAAATATGAAGTGGTACTACATGTTGAGCAGTAGGTGAATATGTAGCATTGGTCAATTTATTGCATGCTCAACATGCTACTACAGATGTAAGAAGAAGCTTTCTGTTTCAAACAAAGTTGCACAATAAGATCTGTGTGCATAATTGATTCTAGCTAGACTAACCTGTCACAAATGCAGTTGGGCCTAATATTTGCCATACAATGGACTTCAAGCTCCTAAAAACCCAGTCAAAACCACTGGATTTAGGATGGTCGGAGCTTCACAGCTGGGCTTCACTAGAAATCCCAGGTCTAACATTGGGACCACATAGCTGTGCTTTGTGGTTTCCTAAGGCCTTGTAGCAGTACTTTGCCTTAGATGACAAGCCCAGAAGCAGGTCTGGCCAAAATCAGTGTATTTCCTGGCCCCAGTCTTATCCACAAACTGTCAGGTTTTCACAGAGGTGAGCAAAGACATGTGGCATTTGTCCACATACAGACGCTGACTAGACTACAGCTGAATCTTCAGCACTGGTAGCAGGATAGCATCCCCCTTCACCACTGAGAAAGCAGGCCAGATTGAGCCCAGAAGAGGCTGTGTCACCACAGAGTAGGATGGCTGTCCCTCAACATCGAAGCGGTTGCCTGGGGTAGGAAATATGTGTGAGGTGGCAAAAAAAGGAGAAAGGAAACAAGAATGAGAAGAGCAGAGATTAAACAATGTAATCCAATGCATGGATGCTCAGAAGTATCAGTTTTACACATTTAATCTGAGAACAGATACCACTGAACTCTGGGTAACTCATTTCTGAGTAGGCATGCCCAGGATTCTGCTGCAAAAGGTGTATTTGAATGTAGCTTCAGTTCAAGAAACTGACTTTCGCTAAGTGCACTTAATATATGTATGATGAAAAGGATGTGCCTGCAGTTAGAAAATGTTTTTTTTTCAAAATTTAACTTATTTGAGGTTATCACATTTCAGTTATGTTGCAAATGCAGCCTTTTGCTACCCTGTACATTAAAAACTGCTTGAAACATACACTTTAGAACAAAGAGAGTCAATATTGTACTCTTGATGTTGCTGGACAAACAGAGTTGTTAATTTGTTATTTATTTTGTTGTTAAGTTGTTTACATAATTTTGTAATTTTTGCACATTGTTTTTCTCCATTTATTTTTATTACTTTGTTCCACAAATTAATATAGTCCCATCATGCCTGAATATTGGCTATCAAAGTCTAACATCTGGAGGGCACCTGGTTGGCTGCACCTGTTTTAGAAGAAGTCATTAGTCGGGTACCCCAACATGACTCAGCATTAAGTCAAAACATTTAAATGCTCCTTTAATATGAAAGAGGTCTCATAGAAGAGGCCTCTGATTACAATTACAGTACGACAGCTCCTGTTGTCACAAAATATTCTGATACAAGAAAGCTTAAAGTTGAGACGTTTTCAGGCTATACAAATCTTATCTACCTCGTCTCATCTTCAAAGTGTTGAGATAACACAACTCAGATTCATTTCAGAACATGTCCCCCTTTTGCTGCAGGTGTGATGAAGACTGGATGCTCAGGCATCCCTGGCTCATGAGAACATCCTTGGTGGTGTTAGCCAAGCGACTCTCTCAGTATCAGTCTTCCCACCTGCAATATTGAGATAATAATACTGGCCTATCTTAAAGAGCAGCTGTAAAGATTGTTGAAATCCCTTGAACTTTATTTATTTTTTTAAAGTGTTTATTTGTGTATTTGATTTCTCACCCACCCTTTACCACAGATGTGGAGAATCTTTGGCCCTCTAGATATCACTGAAATAAGCTCTCATCCCTGGCCATTGGCTGCGCCTGCTGGGACTGATGGGAGTAACATCTGGAGCACCACAAATTTCCTACACCTGTGGGACCATATAAGGTCCCAGGGCAGATTACAACTATAAACTATGTGATTATAAAGTGGGATGGGAACAACCATAAAACAAGGAAAGCGTAAAAACACCCGAAACAATTCATTATATAAAGATAGTTCCAGGACAGATGCAGACTGGGATAAAATAGTTGTTGAAAAAGAGAGGTCTTCAGCAGGAACCAAAAGGACAGCGGACATGGCACCTAACGTGCAATAGGAGGGTATCCCGAAGAATTGTTGACACCACACTAATGGCCAATTCCTGTAGTGCATCTCATGATAGCATGTTCAAGAGGTCCTCTTTTGCAGAGCACATTGATCAACTGGGTATATAAAAAGGGATACAATATTTCAGCATCTCTCCAACAGCCAATGAGCATTCCATGTCCACTTGAGTGTGCTCAGGCTTCACGATGGGGGAGGGTTCTCCCCTTATAAGTCAATTTTTCTAAACTTTTTGTACTTTTTACGAGCTTTGTTGCCCCCTGCCCCTAGTGATGTCTCCCACTTGTGATTGGTGCCTTTCTCTTACATAAGTAATGGCATTCAAAACCTGAAGGTTGGGAATAGTCCCTATAAGGGAGGGTCATCTTCTGACTTTAGTGTGATGTGTATTTTAGTGTAAAAGTGATCAAGACTGAAGACGGCCCAATGGGTTGCCTAGTCTTGTTACCAGCTGTGAAACCTTCCTCACTTTATTCTGTATAGATACTACACAATTGAGAGTTTAATGTGCCATCAGCAAGAGGATTTAGGTATCTGGTCTAACAACTTGCCTTTTTTCCACCTGTATGCTATAAAGCATCATTATATTTATTTTGGTTTAGAGTTGGAAATGTAGGTTTTGATTAGCCATTCAGGCAGGACCTTAGAGATCTAATCCCAATTCAATTTAGAACAATTCACAGTTGACCTAGAGGAGGTTCATAGCTCTGAGACAGAACGAAGTGGGCTTCTAAGAACTATGAGAGTTCTTTTGAATCTGTGTACATTTTTAAAAGGCATCATACATTGAATCAATATGCCATCTGCTTTCATTTTACATCAACACTGAAATTGTATTATTGAACTTTGTAAAACATATGTATGATAGATGGTGCGTAAAAATAAAGTTTGAATTGCGTACACCAATGTATTGTCTCAATAAAACTGGACTTCAATTGTTGGAACATATCATCTTTTCTTTTGTACGGTGTATGAACACCATTTCAACTTTTGCACTTTAGAAATCCCGTTCTTAACACAAAAGACAAGACAATGTCTGACAATTTTACCTAATCATACATATACTTACTTGGAAGCAAGTTTGCAGAACAAAGTGGGACTTGAGTAAATATGTATAAATGCACACATCCTATTGATGAAACATCCTATTGATGTTTCTGAGATGTGTTCCCAAATGCATGTGCTTAGGATATTTACCCTTATACATGCTTATTAATAAATAATCTCTGTGTTCAGTGACACTTAACAAAGAGGCTAAATATGCATAGGGTTACAGGCCCAATGCTAACGGTCTTGGCCCAAGCTTTATTTACCAGTACAGAAGTGCTTTGGTTGGGGCCAGCAAGCAGCTACACCAATACAATAATGTGTGTGTGTGTAATGTGATGTTATAGCAGAGTTCAGTGATATTGTACCAGCACTGCTGGCAGCTAAGATAGTATAAATGTTATGAATGGTGTGTTACTCAACCTGCATTACCACCCAAAATTCAGTAAAATATTATTACTACGGATCAGATTGGAATAGATATTAAGGTCCTATTCAAATATTAAGGATGGGGGTCACCAGCCTAGCCCCCTATGGGTACTGTGACACCTGTGAAGGCCTTCATTGGCATGCCTGATTAGGAACCAGAGACTTGGACCTTTCATTTTTTAAAAATAAAAAGTAAGGCTCTAGCCCTCTTAGAAAGTAAAGCAAAATATGCTGTTTTTCTTTTGAGGGGTTTTTGGGACATGAGCTATCCTGGCTGCCCCCAGTTTTTGTGGCCAACCAGCAGAGCTGTGGTTGATAAGTGAGTTGCCAGGAGATCGGGCAATAGGAGTCCCTGGGGTCCCACAGAGCTGCTGTTTCCCCCTCTCAATTAGTGTGATTTTCCTGTCTCTGTCTTATTGCCTAGCTCTTGGAATCTTCATAGTTTGCCCTTCCCTTTTCCCAGCAACCAGGATGCATCTTTTCTGTGGAGGGTTCATCTGTGATCAGGTACTCCCTGGAAGTTGTATTCTGCAAATACTACTACAAAATATGTGTGAGTAGATGTTAAAGAATATCCCTTGTCCCCAAAGGGCAAATGTGAAAGCATTGCAAAGAAGCCCAAGCATGTATCCTGCTCTGCAGGAACAAAAGACTAGGCATTTGTTGAGATTTCACTGTACAATGGTCTACACGTGTACTCAGAAGTAAGACTCCTTGTGTTTAATGGGGCTTACTCTCAGGTAAGTGGGTACAGGATAGCAGCCTAGGGTTTAGCATTGAGAGGAAACAGGGCTCTTATGCCTTTAATAGCTGTCTGGCAGGACTAAATCAAACAGGTTAAGCCTTTTATAGTATGGAAACACAGTTATGGGAAAAGTTTCACTAGGACTACTCGCTCTAGTTTTATGTAATGCCATGCTTTCCAAACCAATCTATTTGTGTTCTGCCAGTCCCCCATGGCAGCCAATTTGTGACTGGTGCCCCCATCATGCTGTCAAAATTCAAAATGTCCCCACTAGTCCTAAAAGGTTGCCAACCCTAGTTTAGTCTGATCTTCCCTAGAATAATAAGTAGTAGTAGCAGTAGCAGTAGTAGTAGTAGTAGTTCAACTTCTATCCTGTCCTTCCTCTTGAAGGAGCCCAGGGCTGCAAACACATCAATATAAAAACATTTTAAAAGCATTCTAAACCCAGTCTAAATCATCCTCCCGGCCAGTGATTTGCCAGGAACAGTATCTCTCAGGCAAAATAGAGAACGGTTTGCCTAAGAATGTGGGCGGAGCAAGATATTTTTGTATGTCATGAAATCAGAAGCTGTTTGCAAGAGAAGAGAAACATATGACATATATAACCTGTCATAATCTTCACTCACCCTGGTTATCTGAATCCATGATTGCTTCAGTAGTGTGAGGTTTGACTTCAACCGTCCATGATGATAGTTCAGTCTTCTGCATCAGCATTACCAGAAAGGTTCTAGGAGTATCTTATACCCCTAAAGGAAATGCCTGATAATAACTGGTGAGAAAAGCAAAGTCAGTGCAGGCTGCCCTGCTTGCCCGCACACTCGTTCATTTATTTATTTTTCATTTCTTCCCTACCTTCTTCCATCATGGAATCCAAGATAGTTTACATGTGGCTCCTAATCCTAGCACTGGCTAGTCCCAGACCTGCTTAGCTTCAGGAAGTTGCTTTCAAATCATACCCTTTAAAGCATACTCTGCGACTACATTCTTCCATATAAGAACTTGCTAGTGTAGAAAGTCCATAGTCTAATGGTAGCAGAGAAAACCCCATTCCATCAGAGGCAGGTGTAATTGGTCTGGTGTGAAGCAGGTGTGCCAGAGCTCTTTCCCTTGACTATAAATTATTTGAAATGTTTAGAATCAAGTTAATTGCATCTGCTACATAGTTTTTCTGTCATAATGTGTTGGTTGGCTGATTGCCTGTCCTTCATCCTGATTAGAGCGCAGGGCAGCTAACAACATTGCTGAAAGCCATAAAAATGTAACAAAACAGTAAGACAGCAGTTAGAATTACAACAAATTCATGCCATCTATAAAAATAGTAACATGAAACAATATATTCTCTCAGAAGTGCCACCAAATATCTGATGAAATAGAAGTATTTTAAGACGGCACCAAATCACCATCACCAGTGTGGGGAGTTCTATAGAGATGGGGCTGGCACAGAAAAGGCCCTGTTCCATGTCACCACCTGACATTCCTTAGGTCCTCCCTCCCTGAAGTCCCCCCCCCAGTTCACTCAACGTTATGTCTGAGTGTTCTCCGTACTACTCTCTACTATTAGTGCAGTATGTTGGTGTGGTTTAATCTGCAAATTAATTTAGAATGCAAATCGATTTAGAAGTAGTCCTATGGCCACTTACTTGAGCGCAAGCTCCATAGAACTCAGTGGGGCTTACTTCCGAGTATGCACATATGCAGAAAAGTACCGGTAATTCAAAGGTGGAATTAATGTCCAGAGGAAATTTCCAAAAGGTGGCACTTTGTCATGGATCTTAGGCAAGTCAATCGAAAATTTGCAATTTGGGGGGGGGGGGCTGTCCTGGTTTTTGCTTTTTGAAATATGGCAACGCATAGCTAAACTTTTGCCTATTTCTGAGTTCAAAGTTTTTTGTAGCCATTCTTGATTATTTTTAAAAAGAAGCAAACTTACTTCAAAGTAACTGATTCCATGCAGAGACTCATGAGATATTTAAGCATGTAGTAAAGTAATTTTACCCTTTAGTATTCCAGCCAATGTCAGAAACAAAAAGCTATGGGTGAATATTTTCATATGTAAAAAGTACGGTAGTGGCATTAGCTGGCAGGAGCAGGGGAGGGTTTGGTTCTTCTAATTAAAGATCATCTTGCTGCCTTTTCATCATAATGAAATTCAGAGCAGCTGACCCAAATAATTAACCAATTAGAGCTCTTTTTATTTTTTTTAAAAAGAGTGAACCCAAATCGAAATACAGATACAATTACAGCAGGAACTATAAAGTGTGCAACCAGAAATTAATCAATCTGGGATATATTGTCAGCTTTATGGTGGCCTGACTTCTTACCCTGTTTGACAATCAAGGATATCAAGGATATTAATAGATATTAATATTAATATCAAGGATATTAATAGACTACAGTGGTAGTCAATCAGCTTTATTCCTAGGAACTCCTGGAAGCTTAGTGTGATTCTAGTTTGAAAACAAATGCCTTAGAAAGAATAGAGATGAAATTTATAATGGAATGTTTTACTTTAACTCTGTTCTTTGTAAGTTGTATATTTGTTAAGAGTAGTGAAATGCTTTTCCTTTGGGAGAATACAAGTACAGTGGTACCTTGGAAGTTGAATGGATTAGTTGTCAAACGTTTTGGCTCCCGAATGGCACAAACACGGAAGTGGGTATTCCGGTTTGCGAACGTTTTTTGGAAGTCGACCATCTGCCGCGGCTTCTGCCGCTTTCAGTTGACTGCAGGAAGCTCCAGCAGGCAATCAGAAGCTGTGCTTTGGTTTTCGAACTGTTTCAGGTGTCGAACGGACTCCCGGAACGGATTAAATTCGAGAACCAAGGTACCACTGTAACACCAGATAAACAACCCTACAAGATCACCGGAGCTCTTTCCTTTTGACTTGGTTTTATTTTTCTCCCTGTAGAACTATTTCTCTTAATAACATCCCTCAGGATTAAATTTAACAAGCTCGCTATTCATTCTTTGAATAAGTACTTGGCTTTCATTAAAACTTACCTGTCAGCAATTAATCAGACATCTCCCAACACTTGAGGTTTCTGGGAGGGAGAGGCTTACGTCCTGCACTTACGCCTTCAGCTACAGTTAAGACCTGCTAAGTTCCCCCTTAGTCATTTCCTTTCTAATAAAAATAGTATTTCCTTATTTGAAAATCATTGCATTCCACCAATGACTCTCATTGGAGGTTTCTCTACCACTTCCAGGTCTGCTGTTAACTTTAAGATGGCACAGTTGTTATAATCCTAAAAATGTCATTTTCTTTATATTGTTGTCAGTATTTCTGATAGTACAGATTCAGTATTGGAGGCCCCGAGGCAGTTGAAATCTTCAGGGAGGTGGGGAGGGCCTTCACAAATGATCTTCTAATAAGTTTTTGATTTTACCAACCAATAATTTTCATAAACCAAATCAATATTATTTTGATCTGTTGTCACAGGGCCCCTAAAAGGAGTGGGGCCCATTGGCTGTTGCCTACTTTGCCTATTTGGTAATCCGACACTGTACAGATTGTAATTATGACAAATATGAGTAAGATTATTTCATTGACAATGACCACTATAGAGTTTCATGTAAAAGCTAGGAAAGTTTCGCCTCTCGAAGCAATTTCCAAATATCTTAAAACAACTAAAAATAGTTTTGAAAGCAGTATGGAAGAATGACTAAATATAGATTTTTAAAAACAAAACAAGATGGAAACCAAAGGGAGAGAGAGAGAGACCTTTTAATCCAGCTGGAAAAGTTGAAACAAAAGTGTCTTCAAATGTTTGCGGAGAGTACAGACAGTGGCCACTTGTTGCATCTCAGCAGAAATGCTGTTCACGTTTGCTTCAACTGGTATATCCTCAAATGTGTTATTAGGGTGGCCAAGTATCTTACATACAGAGGATGGTCCTCTATTTGCCGGGTTGTCTTGTCCAAGTCTGGTTATAAAAGTGGAGGACCTTAAAGGTGCCCATCAATGGTTAGAATCTGACACAGCAAACTGAGGAGGCTCACAGGTCACCCAATCACAGTCTTATCTTTTCGGGCAGGATGCATTTTGATTTAAATTATAGTAATATTTCCCAATTTATGTATATCCATAAATATAAATAAGCATACAATTTGCCATTAATAATATTTGGGAATGTATAAGTAGCAACCCTAATTGACATCCCCTGAGGATACAGACTTTACATATGCTACGTACCGTGAAAAAAGCTAGATGGTAAGCATTTTGTTACTTTTTGAATTCACACATCCATCTCTTTTCAGTGTTGGATGCAGACAGACAGTGGCTTGTCTGCAGAGGAAAACATACTTGCTACAATTTTATACTGGACTCTCCTAACACATTTTTCTTCTGATATGTTAAAACCATTATTGTTAATTCTACACTGGAAAGGAACCAGATTATATCACTTCCAATTCAATTCAATTCATATCACTTCTATTTTCAGCAGCAGAAAATACATGGAAACCAATTTTTTAAGTAGCTTAGGCAATGCACATTTTGTATTCTGTTTAGAATCCTCTCACCGCTGTTTTAATAGGAGGAAGGAGCCTGTCACAAAATTATAGTCATCACATCTAAACCCTCCAGTCAAGATATACCCCAAGGGTCTGCACTCCTACATTGAACCTTATTTTGCCATGATGCAGCAACCTTGATGAAGACTGCCTGGAAAACTAACAATTTCCATTGGATTAGGCAGGATATAAATATTAAGCAAATGCAGACTAATCTGAGTGTAAAACAGAACATAAGTGATCAAGGTGCAGTCTCTTTACCTGCAGGAAATAGTTCCAGAAAGTTACTAGTTCAGTTCTTCCTAGCCCTGAACATGCAAATCCTATTTACAAAGTTATCTCCACCCATCATGCCACTTTTAATTGCAGCCACCCCTGCAGCTCGAGGGGAATAGAGAAATATTTTATGTAGGCCACAGAATGAACCAATAGAAACCACAAAATGTTTTAAATTTTTACATCGGATAATTTTCTACCCTTTGCACTAAAGTCCCAGGGCAAGTTGCAATATTAAAACACAGTATTAAAAACAGTTTAAAACAACTTGAGGCGGGTCCCAAAAATACACTTCAAGTTTCCAAAGCTAGGGTAAATGAGTGCCTATTTGGTGAGTCCAGGGTCATACAGTAGCATTGGAGCAATTGCCACAGGCACCCCCAATTCTTCACAGTGATTATATGTTAACTCTTAACATATAACATACATACTTAAATATGAACCCACCATTAAAGCAATTCTCTGCTTATCATTGTCAGGCTCCCTCCCCCCAAAATAATCTTCATAATCTTCTGGAAGGTATGAAAGGCCACACCCTGCAGAGCCTCTGGAGGGAGTGAGATCTTTTTTTAAAAAAAGATTAACAACTGTCTCTCTAAAACATGCCCTCACTTTTTGATCTTACTACAAGATGAGCATCATCAAGAATCTGCCTGCACAGAGATCATTAAAACAAGGGAAGAGCTACTTATGTTGGTCCTCAAGGATATATATATATAGCATCTTTAATTATGCCCAGAAGGATACAATGGTGTATTGTACATAAGGATGTACACCTCTGAGTTCTGCAGCAGATGTATCCTTCCAACGGATGTATCCTTCCAAGAACTATCAAAGAACATTTTAGTAGTTAAGCTTTTAGTAGTTACCATATCATCAATTGTTCCTACAGGTTCGGTAGTATTTAGAAGAAGCATCAACCTTTTTCTTTTATTGGTGCGATACCATATTCCTGTCCTGTATTCTGCATAGGTACTATGTGTTGTTGTTGTTTAGTCGTTTAGTCGTGTCCGACTCTTCGTGACCCCATGGACCATAGCATGCCAGGTACTATATGCGGTCCTATTTAATAGAGCACTTCCTGTGGGTTGAATCCAATGCTAGTTCTAGTCAGAAGCAGACCCACTGAAATTAACGGAGCTGACTAACTTAGGTTCATGGATTTCCGTGGGAGACAAGTTGGGATTGCAGACCTGCTAATTTACTATTGACTTCCTGCAAGCCAAGGAACTCTGAGCTCCTCTCCTCTCAGCTTCCTGGGTGCTGAGGCACTGGCCTCTATTGTTATTTATTAATTAAATTTGTATACCGCCCTTCCTCTGTAGTTTCAGGGCAGTTCACAGCCCTTGAGCCAAAGGACTGTGCCAGGTCAATTGTCTCAGGTGGTTATGTTGCAAGAGTAGGGCTGTAGCAGCTTTATGGCCTTGGTAGAAAGGAGGAGGACATCATGCTAGTAGGTGCCCCACTGTAAAAAAAAAAAAAAAACAGTTGCATATGTACAGAAATATGCAGAAATAAAGAGGCTGACAAAAGCACTCTTGAGCTAGTTTTATGGAGTCAAGCAAGACCGTAAGCTGTCATTATGGAGCAATTTTTCAGAACAGGAAATTAACCCAAACATTTTAATGTGCTGTGCAGCATTACTTCTAAGTGCATGGGTTTTTAATAGATCTTAATTTTCTTTGGAGAGTTAGCAGATTCCTGTTTATTTAAACATATTCTTTAGATTATGTTTCAGATACTTTAAACTTTCCAAGGGGAATTATTTCCTTGCCGTCTATCCCTGCCCAGTCTCAAAGCAATTCTGTCAAGGGCTTCCTTGGCACGTTTTATTCTGCACTCTGAGGTTGATTGAACGGGAAATGCCTTCTGATTTACATTGGAATATCTTTTGACAACGTAAGGGCTAGGCTCTTGAATGCATGTCTATTTAGCTGTTACCCCGCCTGATTCCAAGGGCTCTGTTGACATTGCATTAGTTCAAAGGATGGATTCTGAAGCACTTACCGTGTAGCCTATCAGACCAGCAAAGCGGGTGGGTTATAGGGAACTCCTTGAGTGGAGTTATAACTTGTGGGATACCCTCTCCCTCTAAGCAACCACAAAAGAAAAAGGGGTTGTGGGGTGGTTCCAGTGATGTGGGAGCAACGGAACTGTGGCTATGCAGCAAGGGTAGGAGACCTTCATCATCTTGAGGACCTCATTCCCTGCTGGGCAAACTTCCAGGGCCCACATGCCTGTGGTGGGCAGGGCCAGAGGCAGAGGAGGGGGGCAGACCAACAAATGTAAATTTTACCATTGTACAATAAGCTCGGTTCTGCCCACACTCTGTCCTATATCCAGGGAAGCAAGGGTCATTAACAGAGTTCAAGGGCAGATTTTAGCCAATCAAAAGGACTCAGGATCTGAAGCAGGACCCATGATGGGCGGGGCCTGGGGAGAATGCCACAGGCAAGATATAGAGCTATGGGGAACCGCATTTGATTCCCATGAGTGAAGCTCTCCACGCAGGTATGCAATATATACCATATAGGATTTGCTCAGACTCCTACCTGTTCATTGCTGATGCTACCAGCCTGCCAGGTAGGTTTCTGGTGGGCCAAGGTGTATTAAAGCTTTGAATGTGTTGGACCAGTGTAACAGGACCCTCTCCCTGAATGTGGACATTTCTTGACTGGTTTAGAGCACAGTAACCTTAAGTCAAGGTCCCAGGATTTGTGTCACAGATAAACTCCACTATCACATGCCTTCCCAATACACACAGAGTGCTTTTGTTCAAAGATGATACTGTAATTTGTTTCATATTCATTCGTAGAAGAGACAAAATAATAAAAAAATCTACATGCAGATGCCATTTAATGAGTTACTGCAGTACCTAGATGAGGTGAGGCAGGAGGCTCATCAGCCTCATCAGTGATTTTGGGAACAATTGTGATAGGTGTGTTTTCAAGCTCTTTGGACGATTCATTTCTTAGTATGATGGTCTTCTTTATAATAATCTACTGTTCTTTGCTGAATTAAAGTATGAATAACAGAAAGTTTTGGAAACAATTTAAGCTCACCCCTTAGAAGTGCGGCTTCTAAAAAATGTGTAGCAATCCTGCAGTCAAAGTAAGCAAGAAGAGAGAACTGTTCAGTTTAGTCCGGAAAGCACAGAGAAAACGAATAGTATCAATACATAGACCAGCCTTGTAAATAAATCCACAAAATTTACTAGCCTGCCAGCCCTCACCAACCCCTACCCTGTTGAACTATGCTTTCAGGCCCAAGAGGGGCAGATTTCCCTGCTCTAGAAGACAGCTTGGTTTCTCTTGTGGTCACAGAGGGAGGACTGAGTGACCAAGCCCTCTTCTGCCAACCCACTCATTCACTTACATAGAATTCCATGCACTCGCTTACATGCAATTTCTGGTCACCTATAGCAACCAGAAGCGAGGCTTAAACACAAGACTGTACGCGACTTCAGACATTATTATTAGCTTGCTGAAAATATTAAATACTAACCTAGGGAATTTTCTGTATTTGCTTTTGAATGTTGAATCTGTTTTTCATTTGTTTAAAAAAAGCTCAAAACATGCGTCCAGTGACAATTAGTAATTATTCCTTTTGTCAACAGGCAATATGATGAAGGATGTTGTGGCAGCTTACCGGGTGCTGAGCTTGGCAGAGTTCAATGAGAAGAACTTCAGTGTTCTTTTTTGGGAATCACATCGGATCTTGGTTGCGAAGTATTAGAAGGAAGGAACCTGGCGTTCTATATTGAGGAAGCATTGTGTGTCAGAACACACTTTCCAGTAGAAACCAAGGATTACGAATGTACCTACCAGTATTACCTGTCCAAGGCAGGCTTAATTTTATAAATTGAAAGCAATAAACTCTATGAGTTTTTTTAAAACAACAACAACAACAACAAAGAAATCTTTTGTGTGTGTTTTTGAGGATGATCTGCTCAAAGGAACAGTTTTTTTTTTGGGGGGGGGGTTGCATCCAATACAGAGAGAGGCTCTTCTGCAGGACCAGAAGAAAAAACTGGACTGTAAATCATAAACTTAAACCCACTTGCATCTTCTCGTGCTAGTCATCGAAGGACAGGTTGCAAGAAAACAAAAATGCTACAGTGTCAAAGGCGTTCCATTTTCTTTCAGGACATGTCTCTACATGTGTTCTTAGGAGGCTCCATTTGATGTAATACCACATTTGCAATCATTGTGTAGACCTTGAATTGTGACTGGTGCCCTCAGTTCTGGGCGTTTGCACTGGCAAAGGTGTAATGCCAAAGTAGCATCATGTTTTGTGATCCACTTCCTAAGCCCTTAATTCCTGGCACAGGAAGTCTTGGGCTCAGGGTTTAAGGCCCAGAGAACATTTGGGTATTTTCAGGTTGGTGAGCTGAAAAGTCTTCTGAGTTTCAGAAGAACTGGAAATTAAAATTTGGCCAGTCTCGTCCTTCGGTTCTCTATTAATAACCAGAAGACTAAGTTCTAAAAAGAAAAGTAATGATAAAACTGGGAAAGGGTGGGAAGGAAGTAATTTTAAAATGCACTCGGCAGGCAAGAGTTTTCATATTCCTTATTAAGCACCCAAAGAAAAGCTCTACATTTCAGGCTCAAACATGTGGACTTGGTTTAATGATCAACTCAGGTGGGGTGGGGGGTGGGGTGGGGAGAAGCATGATCATAAGCCATATGTGAAATGGTAATTTTTGTCTATCTGCTTATTTGTGTTTCGTTCTCTCAGAATGAAAGGGCCAGTCACTTGGAATGTTGTAGTTCATGGTCTCTTGAAATCTGATTAGTCAGAATCGTTCAGCAAGATCATTCCCCTTATGCTGCACCTGCATGGTGACCGCAGCATTGGACCTGTATAACAATAAACGAAGAAGAAAAGTTTAGATGCACAGTTTATTATTTCACCATTGTCTGCATCTTGTAAAGCATGGCTTTTAAATCTTACTGTGTGCCTTGTGTTTAGTTTCCCATGCTGCGTCCAACACAGCTTTGGAACATAGATCACCTAGGGTGTGTTGCCACTCTCAATAGGTGAGCAGTCAAAGGGCAGACATCATCTGCACACCCCCAATCTACTACCACTCTCCACAGAAACAGGTCTGTGCTGTTTCTGTTATATTTTCAGTGCTGTGGTTGATACACTCATGGCTCCTTCTGTTTCTGTCTGAGTCTGTGTTCAACTTCTACTCTTACAGGGCCAGTACCATGTTAAGGCTAGGAAACAGACAGACAGTTGCAAGATGACATACGGTGCTGTATTTCTCTAGCAATGGAAAAATGGTCCACAATAACCTTTTCCCCATGAGCCACAGTAGGGCGATACTTTTATTAGGATCAGCGGAAATGTCACAAAATCCAGAATGTCTTTGTTCGCTGTTTTGTGACACTTTAGTTAATGCTGGTAATGGTGTTGCCCTACTTTAGAATTTTATTTTTCTGACACACCAACACAGAGCACCCTATGCCTTTTGTGAAAAAGAGCGTGCCCATCACTGCCAATCTTCCCCAAAGACCTACAGCTGCAGGGGAGTTTGGGGTGGGGGGAGGCTGCTCTAGGTGGTTGATAGTTCAATGTTGAAGCTGAACACCTGGACAGTACTGCATGTGAACTGTGTGCTGTAGATCGGGGTGGTCAGCCTGGTGCCCTCCAGGTGTTGTGGACTTCAACTCCCATCATCAATGCCGGCTGGGGCTGATGGGAGTTGTAGTCCAAAACATCCACCCTAGACCATGTCCTAGAATCATCTGCAATGCAGTGGGGTTCCTTAGCAGCTAAGTAGGTTCTTTGTTGGGCAGATGCTGGCCCACAGACCTCAATGTTACAAATGAAAAGTATTGTGGAAGTATGTTAGTAGGACTACAAAAATTCCTTTCTGACACACAGCCTAGATCATGATCCAACCAAGCACTTTTAAGTCAATTGACTAATTTCAGTCGGGGAGGCTTTAGTCGGTGAAACTTCAGAGCGCTTAACTTTGGATCACGCTCATTGCATTCCTCGTGTTACTAGCATTCATTTTTCTGGTACATGGAATAGTTACGCCCCTTATTTTTGTGGCTGTCCTGTATGTCAAGCTGTGCTATTGGAGGTGATTTTCAGGAACTGCAGAAGGGAGACTCCATCTGTTGAAGAAATCATTTTTAAAGAGAAAATCCCATGGCATTCTAAGGGCATAGGTTGGGCGTTTTTGTTCTCTGGATAAATCTGCTTTTCAAAAGCCTTCACTCCTTCCCCCCCAGCATCTGGCAAGCCTCTCTTTGTGAATGCCCATGAATATTTACAAGGTCTGGCCTCCACCCCTCCCTTCCTGAAGTTTCAACAACAAGCTTTCGAGCAGCATTGTCCTGTGGAAACTTCAGACATTCTGATGCAAGGCAGGGCTAGCTTTCTACACAATATCAGCTGACTTTGACGAGTTGAATCAACTCAATACTACACAATTAGAACAATATTATGTTCACATTCAAATGAGATGGGTGGCCTTTGAACAATTCTTTAATGGGCAGTCATGCCCCCCCCTCAAAAAAGAACATCTGTTTTGACATAATTTTAGACTTGGATCTAAATTAAGGCAGCCGGTTGATTCAGAATTGTTTGGATATGAGAGTTGTTGTGCCCAGTTAGCCTTCAAGGTTGCAGTGGGAACTCCAGAAATGATGATCCCACATTGAAACGCGTGGCATTGGCTTTATTTTTTAAAAGCCCACACTTAATCCAATGGCATAATTTGCTCATTATGGGAAGAAGCCGCTGAGTGCTCAATTGTGGTGCTGTTTTATTGCAAAGGTTGCTTGCCATAATGAACACGTTAGCCAGTAAGAAGCAAAGAGAGTGATATTCTTGCTTTCAGAAAGTAAAGGCTGCCAATTGCTGCCTTAAGTTTGTTGACATACAGACAAATGATACAATGCATATTTCAATATACATTTTCTTAGTAATCTCCTGGGCGTGGGAGGAATTATCCCAAACCAGGCAGACCTATACCTATTTTGAGCCCCTCCCCCAATTTTCCTCTGCTATTTCTCAAAATAACTGGACATGAGGCATTCTTAACTAATCTTCTTATTCAAGGCATTGGAACCCCCAAAGGCTTCTGGCACTAGATCCTCTCTATCATCAGAAGGAGAAGAAACCACTAGTATTGTTTGAAGTAGAGTTTAATGTTTCTCAGTGACTTTCAGAAGTTAGCCACGTGTTCATAAATATGCTTTGATGCCTTTTCCACCACAAAATATTTCCGTGGGTTCTGCCATCACAAGGATCCTGCTTTCATGCTGAATCTTCCTCACGAAATCAATCTGTGAAAAAGTGAATATAAACTTTATTGTACGGGAGATTTTTTTTGTTAGCTTGGGACTTCTTTGTTTTGAAATAAACATGATTATGCAGGATGTGGAGGAAATGGACAGGAAGAAACTGGACAGAGGCCACCTGTCATGGATGCTTTAGTTGCGATTCCTGCATTGCAGGGGGTTCGATTAGATGACCCTTGGGGTGCCTTCCAACTCTATGTTTCTATAATTCTACGGTTCTAAGTTTCTATCTTAATACTAGAACTCAGGGCCATCCAGTCAAGCTGAATGCTGGAAGTTTCAGGACAGTAAAATGAGCAGAAGGTTCTAGACACTTCTTCAGACGTCATAATAGAATAGACCCTGCAAAGGGACATTTGAGAAGTAAGAGTCCCATATTGATAAGGTAGCTTTGCCACATAGAGTCATGTATTCAGGGGAGGGGGGTACAGTATGAAGCACACTATTTTTAATTTATAAAGCAAATAAACAGAGACCACACAACATCAAAATGGCCTCATTTCATAACCCACAAGAACAATATGCAATGTGGTTATTATTTTTTAATAAAAAGAAAGAAAACTCAGTTTTAATTTAGGCTTGAGTTCCAAAAATTTTCAGTGAGCCCTGCAGTTGAACAGAAATGTTGCTGTACTGGATCAGTCCCTTAAGCCCAGTATTCTGTCTTGAATCGTGGGCAGCCCAGATGTCTCTTCTGAAAGCACAAAAACTGGGTATGAAGATGATGGGGTGGCTTTCTCCCTGTGATTTAAGCACCTATCACTCAGAAGAAGATTGCCTCTGGACAGGAAAGTTCAACCTGTCTGTTACAGATGTTAGCTGTCAATAGACCGGTCCTCCTACATGGAGTTTCTTCTACACAGCTGAAGTTTCTTCTACACAGCTATCTGCAACCTCTCATAGCATAGCTGCCAAGTTATTCCTTTTTTTAAGGGAAATTCCCTTATGCTGAATAGGCTTCCTCGTGAGAAAAGGGAAAACTTGGCAGCTATGCTCTCATAGAGTTGTATTTCTTATGCACGGTTGTGGTGCTTTCTACTAGCACTAGGGGGAGCTCTCCTCCACTCTTCTTCCTCACAAGTCCACTTTACACTCTACTACTGCTGTTGAATTTTCACCAACAGGCCCATATCTACAGAGTAGCAACTAGATCATAATTTTAATAGTCATGAGAAACAAAAGCACACTGCCCACATATCCAGCTCTTTTTATTTCTTTGTACAGTTGCTTCCAGTATGCTTTCCAGAGCTCAGAATATTTGTATAGCTGATTTTTTAAAAAACAAAACAAAACAAAACAAAACATTGCATGATTTAACTCCAACGTGAACAGAACATCAATACAAATACAAATATTATTTATTAAGCCAAAACCATTGCAAATGATAAAATACGTAAAACAATAAAAACAGAATAGAACATCAGTCTCAGCTGAGAAATCACAATTACAGTGGCTGAGTGAATAACAGCTGACTCTACCAAGTCCCAGTATCATTAATAAATCAGTGATTACGCAATTCTAATCTATAAAACAATATGAACAAGACAGAAGCAAAGGAGTAGGCTAAACACTATTACATTCATCACACCCCACCAAACACATGGCCTCAAGAATCACTCATTCTGCTCAACTCATTAAAACGCACATCCCAGCATACAAGAGGGCCCAGATGTAACAGAAATATCTACAAGCAGAGCCATACAATAACAGGCACCCAGTCTCCCAAGCCCCAGTCCCAGGGATGTGTGTCTGAGGGCTGACTAAATGTACCACCTGTTGGTAAGGAACTGAATAAAAGCCCACAAAAACCGGAAAGTGCTAGTCTAGCAATAAAGCTGGGATTTGCTTATGACACTTGATTTATATGCTTGGGAAGGGCAGATATGCAAGGAGAGAGAAGGCCAAAGTACAACCGCAAATGCGAACGGTGAAATAAAAGGTCATGCTTCGGTAGGCATAGATAAAGGAGAGGGAACCCTGAGTGACTATTTTGCTTCTGTCTACACTTTGAGGCGAGGAAAAGAGGTGAGGGCTGAACTAACACACCACCGTACTTCAACTTGGCAAAGTATAAGGGAGATGGAGAGGGCAGAGGAGAAACAAATTACAGATTTAATGGTGGGACGGGCCAGAAAGCAGGTCCCTGAGATTTTTGTGTGCAAGATGGCTTCATTTTGTCCCTAGAAGACGCAACTGGGAAGGAAAACCCCAAGCCCAAGAAGGCGAGAGTCTGGGACCAGTCATCTCCATTTGGCATTTGCAGCAATGTGGCTCCCTCCTGCTACCCTTTTCCCTAACTGATGCTTCCACACTTTGTCACTAGCACTGCCACAGCCCTATTTTTTGCTCCTTCCGCCATGTGAATATAGTACACATGTGAAGAGGCCAGGAATGGCAGCAGGCTATCCATGACAGACAAGAGGGCAACAACTGCAGGTGATAAGACAGCCTTCTCCCAATAGTGGGGCCCTGAACCTCTCCCTCCTACGTCTTCTCCTTTCCCCCTGGCACTGTTTTCCCACTGCCTCAGAACGGCCGAAATCCAATATTGCATCAGTGGATGTAATATTTTTCTCTTCCTTCCAGTCTGCGCAAGTGGAAGGCTCTTGCACATGTGGGGTACCACAATTAGAGGTCACTCAAAGGTCCAGCGCAATAGGGGGGTGGTCGGAAACCCAAAGCCCTCCAGGTGCGGTTGGACTGCAGCTCCCAGCTTCCCTGGTCATTGGCCATACTGGCTGGAGCTGATGGGAGGTGGAGTCCAAAAACACCTGGAAGGTTCCCCATCCCTGTTTGAGAAGATAGGATATAGAAACAAAGCCTGTTACAAACATCTGGGAACCCAACTAGGAGAAGAGCATCTGGGAAAATTAGGGAATGTGGGAGTGGCTGTTTCTGAGATTAAAAGTATCACCACCATCCAGATGATGCAACCATTATAGATATATTACATGGATATCTCTGCATAGGAAAAAGTGATATGGCTAACCGATCACTAAAGTCATACCTGACGTTATCACTCATTAATAGACCATTAAGGGTTGCAGGCCAGACAGGTGAATCCATCAGCAGGCCAACCATTGCGCTTTTTTACCTGCCACTTTTCAGGGTGTATGTATATATATATATATATATATATATATATATATATATATATACACACACACACACACACACACACACACACACACACACACACACACATATACATACATTTGTATTGGGGTTTTTTCATTCTGTTTCTATTTCATAGAATCATAGAGTTGGAAGAGACCACAAGGGCCACCCAGTCCAACCCCCTGCCAAGCAGGAAACACCATCAAAGCATTCTTGACATATGGCTGTCAAGCCTCTGCTTAAAGAGCTCCAAAGAAGGAGACTCCACCACACTTCTTGGCAGCAAATTCCACTGCCGAACAGCTCTTACTGTCAGGAAGTTCTTCCTAATGTTTAGGTGGAATCTTCTTTCTTGAAGTTTGAATCCATTGCTCTATGTTCGCTTCTCTGGAGCAGCAGAAAACAACCTTTCACCCTCCTCTATATGACATCCTTTTATATATTTGAACATGGCCATCATATCACCCCTTAACCTTCTCTTCTCCAGGCTAAACATACCCAGCTCCCTAAGCCGTTCCTCATAAGGCATTGTTTCCAGGCCTTTGACCATTTTGGTTGCCCTCCTCTGGACACGTATTTTCTTAGCTTTGTAAACTGCTGAGAAATCTTCAGGTATAGAGTGGGTTCAGAAATGTAGAGAAGAAAAGGCCACGGAAGGCCTGTCACTGTAAAAACAGCATCAGTGCTAACAGGCATTTTCTCATGCAGCAACTCTCACTCATTGCAGTGGCATTGAAGAGAACTTTTGTGTGTCATGGAAAGATGGGAGGAGCCGTGGCTCAGTTCATGCCTTGTGTGCTGAAGGTGCCAGGTTCAATTCCACAGAATCTCTAGACAAAACAATCTCTGGTGGCTGGATAAGAAAGGCCCCCTCCTGAGTCTGTGGGGAGACCCATCACCAGCTACTGTAAACAAGAATCCTGTGTTAGAGGGGAACCAATTTGTCATGGTCGGAAGCGGCTTCCTATTATTCTTTCTTCCAATTCTAATGTCCATGTATTTTTGAGATAATTAAATGGTACGCATCTGGAAAAATTCAGCATTTGTCTCTAGTTTTAGAAGGCTGCGGAGAAATGAGGTAGAACACAACCATTCTCTTTGACTCTTATCTTGTGTTTGGGGCGGAAAGTTATGGAAACTGCTATGCTGTCCATGAATCATTTGTGGAATATACATATATATTTCTATAATTTATCTGGTGTTGTGAGGTAACTTATCTCCAACTTGGATATGACTTTTTGGGGGCGAACAGCTTATGACTCCAAAGAAGAAGAGCTAGTTCTGAACACAAAGGGATTAGCATGTGTGGCAGAAAATGGCTACAGGCACACAGCATTGCAAAAGTGTCCCAGATACTTAGAATCATAGGGTTGGAAGGGATCCAACAGGTCATCTAGTCCACCTGCAGCAGATCAGCCTTCTAGGACATAGAGGAGAAGGTGCTGATGAGAACCAGCTGGTTTCAGCCTTCTTAAGCAGAGCTTCTAGCAGCAGACAGACACTGGAACAAACAGTTGTGGTTCCTGGCCCTACTTTGTTGTTTCCTGCTTGCCTTGACCTTTGACCTCATGATCATCAGATTCCTTGACCCCAGACCACACAGGTTGCTGGTTTGCCCGCCCCTAGAACTGGGCCAGACGTCAGATGCCTCCAGGCAAATACACCTCAGAGATTCTTCTGGCCTCCCACTCCACTGAGCTCTGCACATTGTTGCTCAACAATAAAACTATGACACCTGAGGTGTTCTCTACCAGATTCCTTTATGTGTGTGGATGAAGGGACCGGCCCTCACAATGTGCAGGAACACTGTGCCGACGTCGCAGAATACCTGAAACTCTGGGTTGGAACAAAACTTGGCAAAGCTCCCGGAATCTGCATATGACTCTGTCCCACATCACAAAGACTGTACCCTGCAACCATTTTCTGGAAAGGGCTCTAAAAACAACAATTTATTTCTAGATTTAACACCAGCTTAACCACTGCCAAAAACAGTGAACCAAGACATGGTTTGCTATATGTTTTTTGCAGAAGGTCACCAACTAGTTGGGTTTTCCATGGTTGGGTTGGGTTCTAACAGCTTCGTTGATCAGTTAACAAATCTGGTGACAACAGTAAGGAGATAATAACTTGAACGTTGAGAAAATGATCTTTAACAACACATTGGTCGCCATGTGACAAGTGAAGCCCGCAAGTGCAACTGCAGCAATGGACCCCTTTGCCTTGTCTATAATAGGAAACCATTGCCTCCAAGTCAGGTCAACTACAGCAATGCCAGCAGAAGTATATTTCTTTGAAAACATTTGTATGCTGCACTACCGTTACATTCTTTGAGCAACTTACAGTAGGTAAGTATGAGAACCATTTAAATCCAAACTAGAATGTAAAACCATAAAATCAAAGCACGAGACAACAAAGCTCAACCATGGTAAGCTTGTGTGCACACTTGCACCGAGCGGGGTTGAACCCCTCCATGCAGCAGCTGGTGAAGAGGGGTTCAATCCTGCTTTCTTCAGGGATGAGCTGCATGAGAAGCCAATGCAGACACATCTCTACCTATCCACCCCTGATGTTACTTATGAAGTCAGGTGTGGGGCACGTGGGCATGGTTTGGAGGAACTGCCTCCTGGTCATGCAATGGACACAGTGTTGGGTGCCTTAACAAACCACTGTTTCCAGGCTCCTTTGGGGAAAGACATGACTGTTTTAAGTGGTATGATAGCGTTTTAAATGTATAATGTAGATGAGGCCTTTGGAAAATATGGGGTGTTCTGGAATGTGCAATCAAAATCAACCAAAGATGGCTATGAGAAGATTGAGTCCTCATGCATTGTTTTAATTTCCCACTATATAAACATGGGCATGGTTTATTGAATACTAAACAGTAATTTGTGTGTAACTTAAAAAGAAAAAAGACCCTGGTCAGATACTCATGTTAAAGTAAAATACATACTTTCTCTCTCTCTCTCTTTTATATTTCTGTTGCCAGTTGCTTCCATTTTTCTAAGCCCATGCATTTCCTGCTTTTCTGCCTTTTGATGTGATGCTTATGATGTTAGGATCAAGCTACACATTCTCTCCCTGCCCTCTGCTTAATTTGGCTCACGTTCAGCCAGTTTTCCTTCTGACTCACATCAAGGGCATATTTATTTATTTATTTATTTATTTAAAAAAACCTAAGCCGCATGACTAATGTGTTTGCTTGTTGCTAATGGGCACATCCCAATTATGTGTGTGTGGGGGGGGGAACTCTTCCACATCTAGTGGTTTTATAACTTTCCGATTGCAACCCCAAGCAAATTAGTTTGGGAGTAAGTCCCATGGCAGTCAATGTGACACATAGGGTTAGGATTAAGCTACAAGTTCCTTGTATATTCCTTGATGCATCTCATTAAAAAAAAAAGAGCAGCATCAGCACCATGGGGGGAGGGGAGTTTAACCCTCTCCTCCTGTCATGACCCCAACAAAAATCCCTCTCCCCCCACAGCTGCTACTTGCCTTGGGAGGGAAACCTCTGTGGGTGCTGATGGAGGTTCTCCTCTCAATGAAAAATAGTATCTGGGAGCAGGAGTGGGATAGTTCAACTGTTCCTTCCCATTCCTGCAATACTGATGCTGCTCGGGACCTGATGATGGTGTGACATGTGCTATTTGCGGGTGGCACTGTGGTCAAAACCACTGAGATTCTTAGGCTTGCTGATCAGAAGGTCGGCGATTCAAATCCCTGCGCCGGGGTGAGCTCCTGATGCTCTGTCCCAGCTCCTGCCAAGCTAGCAGTTCGAAAACACACCAGGGCAAGTAGATAAATAGGTATCGCTGCAGTGGCGTTTCTGTGCGCTCTGGCACTCGTCACGGTCCTCTGTGCACCAGAAGCGGTTTAGTCATGCTGGCCACATGACCCAGAAAGCTGTCTGTGGACAAAACACTGGCTGCCTCAGCCTGAAAGCGAGATGAGCACCGCAACCCCATAGTTGCCTTTGACTGGACTTAAGTGTCCAGGGGTCCTTTTTACCATATATATTGTTGTTGTTGTTTAGTCGTTTAGTCGTGTCCGACTCTTCGTGACCCCATGAGTCCTTCACACAATTGATCTCGCATCTCATTTGGCTGTCTGCCTCAACTTGCCCTTGTGGTGGCAAAAACAACTGAAAAATATCAAAACAGAAAGTTATTTTTACTCATATGAATGACCCTACAGTGGTACCTCTGGTTAAGAACTTAATTCGTTCCGTTCTTAACCTGAAGCACCACTTTAGCTAATGGGCCCTCCTGCTGCTGCCGCGCCGCCAGAGCACAATTTCTGTTCTCATCCTGAAGCAAAGTTCTTAACTCGAGGTACTATTTCTGGGTTTGCGGAGTCTGTAACCTGAAGTGTTTGTAACCTGAAGCATTTGTAACCTGAGGTACCACTGTATTTGTTTCTGTCCTATTTCAAGAATTTTTCCCCCCCAGGAAAGTGATTTTTGTTTTAGCGTTTTCTGCAACACAACTGCAAAACAGCCATCTGCTGAATGGCTGCATATCTGTGAATGGCTGTTCCTTTTGCAGAAGTTCCTAGAATACGGAGAGTAATAGCAAGAGCTGTGTGTGTATTTTGCACTCAGGTGGTCACAGAAGGATTTCGTGTGGTTCACATTTTGCTAGATACAGCAGTACGCAAGGACCAAACCTTGTGCGTATTTATTTATTTATTTATTTTCTATACCCCTTTATATTTTAAATAAAAACCTCAAAGCAGTGTACAGCATATTAAATCAATTAAACAATAGCCGGGCAATGCTCATCTAGCCTCATGAGGAGCCTCTTCAGTAGGGTTGGTGAGTGTGGACCCAGCCCCCTAGGCTAGGTGGAAAGGACCTTGTATATGTATCACATATTTATGTGATATTTATGTATCACATAAATCAGTCCCAATACAGAAAGCCTGAAAGAAATAAAAGTACTGTATATATATGCCTTTTGCATAGTTTTCCCACCCTTTAAAGTAGATGCAGAAGGTACAGAAGAGGTTAATGGGAAACAGCCCTTTTTCATGTTCTGCTTTAAAATGCACTGTGAAAATGTGCTGGCAAACTTGCTGAGAAACGCACATGCTGCAGTGTGCTGACACATCAGTGTTGGCTCATGCAGAATACCTGGGTGTGTGACAGTGTTGTAAAAGCAATAAATCAAATTCCTAAGGTATCGCCTGTTTCTTTTGTCCCCACCCCAGCCTTAGCCATAGTGGCATTTAAATACCTTATTCAGGGGGGGGTTTGACCTGGGATTTTGAAACAAGGTTGCACATGACAACCTTGCAATAAAAAGCTTCCCAACCTTATTTATTTATAGGGCAGGCATCCCCAACCTGCAGCCCTCCA
The DNA here is from genome assembly GCF_963506605.1 of Zootoca vivipara. NCBI lineage: Eukaryota > Metazoa > Chordata > Lepidosauria > Squamata > Lacertidae > Zootoca > Zootoca vivipara. The sequence goes on from NC_083278.1 coordinate 65,619,267, forward strand.
GATGTTTTGGCCTACAACTTCCATGATCCCTAGCTAACAGGACCAGGGATGATGGGAATTGTAGTCCAAAACATCTGGAGGGCGGAAGGTTGGGGATGCCTGGTTTAGGGTGTTTTTATACCACTTCATATACTGTACATAATTCCTAAACAGCTGAAACATGTGTTTTCTACTTATCTAGCTGGGTCTTTTAATAACAAATTATAGATTGATACAATGTACAAAAGACCGAAACTTTGAAAAATTGCTTGTAGAAAGTCACATTCAGATAATGGGCCTTGTGTGTGTGTGAGAGAGAGAGAGAGAGAGGGGGGGAGGGAGGGAGGGAGGGAGGGAGGGAGTGAAGGATGAAGCCCAGAGCAAATCCAGGTGGTGAAATACAACAGGGGGAAATCATTATGGAACCCAATCTTCATTATTTATGCTCCTGTTATGATGAAGTATTTAGGATCTTGCACATTGGGGGGAAGTATTTTCATTCATCTGTAAGGGCATGGCTTGATTTGTACAATTGCATACTCCAGTTGCTTCCTTTGTTCAATTTCTGCTCAGATTGCACAACTGTAAACGACTTGTCCCATGAAAGGAAGTAGGGTTGCCTCCAGTTATGCAGGTTGGCTTTGGGCAAATTGCCCCGAATTGCCCCTCATGTCCTCCTTGCCACTGTCACTGCTGCTACCCATTCTCTTGTCATCTCCCTTTGTGCCCAATCCACACAACAGAGAAGGGCTGGCCCAAAGGTCCCTCTGAAGGTTTCATGGCCAAAGGTGACCAGGATACATAAGTTACACTTTTATGGCAGGCACAGATTGTGGCCTCCTTCAGCAGTCTTTGTCAAAATCCAAAAAATTCAAATGGGCATAGAAGCAAAAAACACACACAACAAAAACCCCTTGCTTGTCTCACTAGAGATGCCATATCTTACTCGGGGCTTACGAGCATTTCTGTGAGGAAACAGAGAGAGTGGCCTGCACTATAGTTACCTTTCCAGAATTAGTTAATGGAGGAGAAAGAAGTCATGAATTTCAGGGGCTTTTGCCCCTGACAAGTTTCATCAGTGGAACAATTTAGAAGCAAACATCAGGCAAATAGCTCTGCCCCGTTCTGTCAGAAGAAATTAGTGTCGGAGGGTCTAATTCTCCACTCCATTACACCAGATTTTTATGCTGGTGTAATTTCATTTGCCTCAAGTGACTTCTGTCAGTGTAAACCTGGTGTGACTGAATGGAGAATTAGGTCCTGGTTCTTGTTATCAAATACATACCAAGCTTGAGAGTTGAGAGTTGCCTTTCCGTTCCCATCCTTCTGCTTTTAACAGCCGCCTGGCAGGTAGAACTGTAGCAGGTGAAACTTCATGGGGACAGCCATGAAGTGATGGGAAAAGCTTCACCCACACAGAGCCGGGGGGGGGGAGGGGTCAAGCTACACAGTGCACTTAATGCATAGTGTGAAGCTGTGTGTCTTATTTTTCTTATTACATGTGCAGAGTGGGTGACGGTTACCAGGATTGCAATGCAGAGGACTGGGAGATTTACCCAGTGGCAGACCTCAGGGTCTCAAATTTCAGTGGCGCCCAGTGCAACACCAAGCTCCATTCTAAATCATAGTTGTGGCAGCCCCTATGGGGCCCCCGAGGTTCTGTGCCCAGTGCAACTGAACCAGTTGCGCTTCCCTAAATCTGCCTGTGTTTATCTCTTCCATCCCCAGATGTGTGACCTCTCCAAAAATTGCTCCTTCTCCCCTGCAGTATGTAAAAAAAAAGTTCCCTTTGGTGCCAAAGCGAACTTTTAAACTATGTTTTAGTACTTTTTAATAGGTTTAGGTGGTTGTTATCATTGCATTTTAAAAAACTCAGTTGTGTAAATCACGTTAGGACTTCTTCTTTTTAAAAAAAGATAATTTTTATTAAATTCTCCAAATAAACAAACCCAAACAATTTGTTTGTTCGTTTTTTACACTTCATCTTATATTCGCCCATCTCAGTTCATTTTGCTCTGCCAAGCTGTGACTTCCCTCCCTCTCCCATCATTCGGTTTTGTTTGCCACTCTTATCTCGCAGTTCCTTTTTGCTCACGTAGTTAAAACCAATTCATAGGATTTATTTTAGTCCTGCAAGTGTCTTTAAACTTCTACAGTTTTTCTCCATATAATCAACAAATTTACTCCATTCCTTTTGGAACTTTGTCTCTCCCTGGTTTCGGATCCCACAGGTCAACTTTGCTGACTCTGCATAGTCAATCATTTTCGTCTGCCACTCCTCAATCGTCGGTGTCTCTTGTAATTTCCATTTTGGGGCCAATAAAGTCCTAGCCATGGTTGTAGCATACATAAATAGTCTCTGATCTCCTTTTGCTATTTCCTCTCCCATCAGTCCCAATAGAAAAGCTTCAGGTTTTTTTGGGAAAGGTATACCTAAACATCTTTTTCAATTCATTATATATCATTTCCCAAAATCTTTTTACTTTTTCGCATGTCCACCACATATGATAGAAATCACCATCTTTATCTTTACATTTCCAGCAAGATTTACTACTTATTCTATACATTTTGGCTAATTTTACCGGTGTTAAATAAATAAATATATTATTTATAATTATATAATTATAATTATATAATTATAATTATATAATTATAATTTATTATTTATAACCCGCCCTTCTGGCTGGATTTCCCCAGCCACTCTGGGCGGCTTCCAACAGAAGCCGCCCAGAGTGGCAGCTTCTGTACATCTATACATCATTTTCATTACATTTTCTTTCAAAGTGAATTTCAATGACTCATTCCATAATTTCAACCACGCATCATACTCAATATTATACCCAAAATACGTTAGGACTTTTTTTAATGTAGGAAGCAATATATATATTTAATAAACCTAATCAGAAGTGGCTCACCAGGTAAACCAGAGCCACTAGACCAGGCATGGCCAAACTTGGCCCTCCAGCTGTTTTGGGACTACAGTTCCCACCATCCCTGACCACTGGTCCTGTTAGCTAGGGATGATGGACGTTGTAGTCCCAAAACAGCTGGAGGGCCAAGTTTGGGGATGCTTGCACTAGACCAGGCATGTCAAACCTGCGGCCCTCCAGATGTTTTGGCCTACAACTCCCATGATCCCTAGCTAGCAGGACCAGTGGTTGGGGAAGATGGGAATTGTAGTCCAAAACATCTGGAGGGCCGCAGGTTTGACATGCATGCACTAGACAGAGGCAGAGCTAGCTGCTCCAGCACCCAGAGCAGCGCACATACAGTGCACCCAGGGGCGGGGCTAGCATCCTGGGGGGTGCCGCCCGTGGTGAGCGTCCCAGGGGATGGGGGGGGCAATTCACTCCCCCTCAGGAATGACACCCAGAGCGAACTGCACCCCCGCACCCCCTTCCTCCACCAGTGCCACTAGGCTGACTTCAACCCATGTGGGTCCCTGCTGCTTACTGGGAGGGAGAGGAGCAAGGTGGTCTGGAAAGGTTAGTGCAGTGCAAACCCACTTGGCAGAAGCCAATATGGTGCTCCTGCTGGTACTTTTGCACTATTAAGCACACTTTACCCCACCTCCACACAGTAAGCTACACTACAGCAACCCACCTGGCAGGAAGCTAGCCTCACCCAACCAAATCTCACCCAACTAAATATCATAGGCTCCAAACACATTCTAAATGTAAACACCCACCCACCCCAAAAAAAGAACCATGGGAACTGTAGTTTACTCCTTACAGAGCTGCAATTCCCATCACCTTTAACAACCTGCAGCTCCCAGGATTCTTGGTGTGTGTAGGGGGGGGGTAATATGCTTTAAATGTGCACACACACACACTAAGTGCATACAGCCACAGCCTCATGGGGCGAGGGGGAGGGGAGGGCTAGCAGCTGGGAAGGAATAAAACGCCCTTCCCCATTCACTGCAATCTCAATAACGATCAACCCCCTGACAGCTGTAATTAATTTAAGAAAAACAAGAGACATCTCTGCACACTATGCATTCAGCATAATGCTTAGTCTGACCCTCGGGCAGAAAAGGAAGGCAGCCTTTAGCAGAGTTAGATAGACACACTTAAGCCCACTGATTTCAGTGGCTTTGGCTTAAGCACACAGAACTGCTGGATTATGTCCTCTCGGTGCAAGCCTGTGTTTACTCAGAATTCAACGGGAATTGTTTCCTCGTGAGTGTGTTTGGGATGGCAGCTCAACAGTGAACTGCTTTGCACAACCCAGTAACGCAAAATGATTGAGAAGGAGCAAAGCAGCTTTGAGTTTCTCTCCAGAAAGCTGCAACTTCACATGTCTTGCTAAGTCATCATTAGGTTTACCATGTTGTGGGAACCAGCTTTTTTATATCTAAAAATTAGAAAAGTAGAACCGTCTAAGAGCCTTTGGGGGGGGGTGTGAGAGAGAAAGAAAGGTGGGGGAAGATGCCCTCTACTAGGTATACAAATTCTTTGTGACTTACATAAAAAGATGAGCCTGCTGGGTCAAGCCCAATGGCCCATCTAGCTCAGAATCCTCTTTTTACAGTGGCTGACCAGATGTCTGTGAGAAGCCTGCAAGCCGGACATGAGCACAACAGCACCCTGCCCACCTGCAATTCTCAGCAACTGGTCTTCAGAGGCATAATGGTGAAAGCACTGGTTTCCAGGAAGTCCAATATTATGCATATGCATGTTTACTCAAATGGAAATTCTGCTGCATTTGGTGAGGCTTAAACCAAACCAAGGCCACAATGGATTGTAGCCTTAAAATAATGCCAAGCACCTTGAGACCAATGCCTCACATACCCAATAAATAAATAAAATGGCAGCATCACTGTAGTAAGGGCATGTTAAAATCCACATCTTCATTCTGTGTTTTTGCATCTTACCTGCGTTCAGAGAAGTATATTTTTGGGAATGCAGTACTGGCATCTCTCTCTCTCTCTCTCTCTCTCTCTCTCTCTCTCTCTCTCTCTCTCTCTCTCTCTCTTACCATGCTGCTCCTTTAAGGGGAAAAAACGGAGAGAGAAAAGATGATAACGCTGCAATGGCGCTGCTAATCAACTATAAAGCTGCTGAAGATGCACCCGATTTTATGTTTGCTAAAGGGGCTGTTTTTCTTCTCCCATTTTGCACATTTTGCTTTCGACTGCACAAAACTTTAATAAAAATGGTTCCCCAGGAGGGGGCTTTCTTCAGCATTCTCAGCAAAGGCTGCGCATGCCACACACAAAAAAGGGGGGGGGGGTCCCGTCCAACAGTTCGCCCAGCTGTCTTAGCTAAGTAATTAGCCTAATAGCAATTTGGAAGGTTGCTGCCTATTAGGCATTGTGCTTCTTTGATTCCAAGCGAAGTGTGAATCCAATGACTGACATTTCAAAAATGTGTGGGAAAAACCATAATCACCCAGCATCTGCCTTCTGTGTGGGTTTTTTTAAAAAATAAATAAATTCAGGAAGCGTCCTTTTTTGTTTTTCAAATCATTCGCCTTTCAGCAAAGCAGGGCAGCGAGCAAAGGGGTGGGTGTGAAGCAGACACAATGCAAATGTGGCACAATGCAGCACAATGCGTGTGAAGTCCACACACCAGAGTGTCCCTTCAACTAGCATTTTGCCTTTGCCCCTTGTGTGGTTGACTTCAACTCCAAAATAAACTCTTATTCTGCTATTGTAGTGACTACTAGTTTTTGGCATTTAGACACCAGCTCTGTGGGACAGGTAGGATATAAGAGGTATTTAGGACAGCATTGGTTTTATCTAAAGGAAATGGTTTTAAATAAAGTAGGCATAACTTTAAAAATACTAGAGGAAGTAATTCCGTGTTTCAAGGGGTAAAGCAGAACAATAAGCTGGTACATTTATGTTATTGTGTTTTTCTCTGCCTCTGTGGAGATAAGACTAGAATAAAATGTGTTTTAGTTGTCATGTCAACCCTGTGAGGTAGGTCAGACTGAACTTGGCCTAAGTCTAGACAGTGAACAGTTGCCTCCAGATTGCTGGTATGTGGAGCGATGAGTTCAAGTGCATATGAGGAAATTTAGGTTTGTCCAATTGAAGTGAATTAAAACGTTCTATCGGCCTTGCACAAAAATACCCATTAAAAAATAAACTGATGTTTGTAGTTGTAAAAGTAATTGGGAAATGCTCCAGAAAGTGTGAAATGAATGGATAATGGGAGAATATACAAACACTGTGCAAACAAATCTGAATGAATGCTCAATAAATAGGTCATTGGGATGAGTCCTGTATGATTAATCCTTTTAACCTCCCATAACTTTTTCATCCTAGCCCATCAGTCATTCTGATCATCCTCTTCCTCCCTCCCTCCCTCGGTTGTGTAACAGCAGAACTATGTGGATTCTCAGGATTTTTGTATTCCAGCTGAAATATATTGCAAGCTGCTTCTTACTATGAACTGCCTATATATATATATATATATATATATATATATATATATATATATCTCACCCCTTTCCTCCATAGCTTCAATGTAAACAAGTGCAAATAGATGCATATTGGAGCAAAAAAGGTTTTATTTTACAGACACGCTCATGGGGTCTGAATTGGAGGTGATGGACCTGGAGCGAGGCCTCAGGGTCAGAGTAGATCCCTCGATGAAGGTGTTGACCTAGTGGGCAGTGGGCATGAAGAAGGCAAAATCCATGCTAGAGATCATTGGGAAAGGAATTGAAAACAGAACTGCCGATAATAATGCCGTTATAGAAATCTATAGTGAAACCACATTTGGAGTACTGTTTACAGTTCTGGTCTCCTCGCCTCAAAAAGGAACTTGTAGAGATGGGAAAGGTTAAGAAAAGGGCCACCAAAATAATTGAGGGGATGGAGAGAGAAAAGTTGCAGGATTTGAGGAAAAGCAACCAAGAAGTAACATGGTAGACGTTTACAAAATTATGCATTGCATGGAGAAAGAGGATAGAGAAAAGGTTTTTTCCCCCTCCTTTACATTCATTGGCTACCCAATGAATGTTAGAAGATTTAGGACAGCTAAAACAAAGTACTTTTTCTCACAGTGAGTAGTTAAACTATGGAATTCACTCCCCCAGGAGGAAGGGATGGCCACCAACTTGGATGGGTTTAAAAGAGGATTAGACAAATTATTGGGGGGGGGAAGAGAGGGCTATCAGTGTCTACTAGTCATGATGGCTATGCTCCACCTCCATAGTGCCATAGTGAGAAGTAGCCATGCTTCTGAATATCAGTTGCTGGAAAACACCGGAGGGGAGAGAGGGCTCATGTGCCATATTCTGCTCACTGGCTTTCTATAGGCATCTTAGTTAGCTACTGTGGGAACAGGTTGCTGGACTAGATGAGCCAGTGGCCTGATCCAGCCAGGCTCTCAAGGTGTATAGCACCTAAAGTGGCATACATGGTTCTTCCAATCTGCTCCATTTTGTCCTCACAGGGTTGGGGCAAGACAGAGTATCTGGCCCAAAGCAACCTTGTGAGCTTTGTGGCTGTGTGGCGATTTGAATGTGTATTTCCCCAATCCTAGTCAACACCCTAATCCAGGCATCCCCAAACTGCAGCCCTCCAGATGTTTTGGCCTACAACTCCCATGATCCCTAGCTAAAAGGACCAGTGGTCAGGGAAGATGGGAATTGTAGTCCAGAACATCTGGAGGGCCGAAGTTTGGGGATGCCTGCCCTAATCACTATACCACACTGGGGAAGCTTATATGTATTCTTGCAGCATGGTGGGAACATTCCACGTGATCCACTCAAGCTATGTGATTTTCTGTTGTATTACTACTGCACCATGAAACAGCAGCCCACCCTGTGTGGCATATATGAGCTGGACCTCAAATTGTATCTATAGAAAACAAAGCTCTTCCCAGTTTATGCATTCAAGCAGGATTAAGAGGGTAGACTCTTTTCTGCACTGTGTGGTTGAAGGTGACAGTTTGCAGGTTTGGATGCTACTCCTTCCAACCTAAAAACGAAAGGAGCATGCTCAGACTTCCCAGCATTATCTGCCACAGTGGGGAAAGGAGTAGCCTCTGATTTTATCAGCAGATGGTGTGCCTGTGTGAAGAGTGTGAAACTTGCAAGCATGCACACACACACACACACACAGAGAGAGAGAGAGAGAGAGAGAGAGAGAGAGAGAGAGAGAGTTAACTTCCCTGTAGTCTGTCTTCATTCTCCATTCAAAGGCTGTGTTTGGCTGGAGGAAGGGGCTGTGGGAAAGTGGAGCACCCTTCTTCCATGCGCTCATCTGCTGGTAAAAACTGCCCACCACATCCTTTTTCAGGACTGGAGTGAATCTATGTTTTGACACAATGATCTACCACCATCACATTTAGTTTGGTCTTCCTTTGCATGTTACTTTTCTGTGTTCATGATGCGTTTGTTTCTTCTTTCCCATGAGACAATATATTAAATCAGCTTATCATGGAACTTGACTGATGGTTACCGCCATAGTGAATCACAGGTACATTAACATCCACAAAGTTGGCCAAACCAAAGTGGTTAGTGTGAGCAGTTTGGAGAGCACCAATCACTCATTTGACTGATGCCATCAAAACAGCTCAATATGGGATTGACACCTTTCAATTTCAGTGTGAATGCCACCAATCAAAACAAAGAGTGCTGTCAGGGCATGGATATTAGGACCTGTAGATCAGGAGTAGCACAACCAACTCCAAGAATAAGCAGCTCCACAGAATACGACATTGGCTCTGGTCCAATTCGTTTTCACACCTAACTTGGCTAAGCTGTCCCTGGCGAATATAAAGACTGCTCTGTTGCTGTATTTTTAGACCATAAGACTTTAAGCAGGAAAAGTGCAAGTGTGACTATGAGTCATTCCACACACACACACACTTGCATTTTTATAGATACTTTTCATGATATGAATGAATGCTGTAGGCAGGACATCCAATGATTAATCATCCATTGAAAACCAAGCACCATGTGACAAATTCATATAAAGTTTTCTACATGGTTGCAAGATAATCTGAGAGCACCACTTTCACTCCCACCTCTTCAGGGAGAAATATGGAGCCCAGAAAACACTTGATGTGTGTAGTAAGGCATGAATATAAGCAACATGGTGATGCATAAATAGCACTGTGGTGTTTGCTTTTCAATTATTTTCAGATGTTGGGGGGGGGGTTTTTACGTTAAATGTAACTATGAAAAAAAGTTAATGGGAAATAATGTTCTGTTTGTGTCTCATAAAAGTGCTGGGCAACAGCCAAAATGCATGTACTAAATTGCAGCTAGGTTGTTCTTGTTCTCATTTCAAATTGAAGCTGGGGTTTTTTTTGGGGGGGGGGGAGAAGAAATGCATAAAAATGCAGCATTTCTCAAGAAACAACAGGATAGATATTGATTGTGGCTAATGTTGTATGCACCAGCAGTGGGAACACTCTGGTTACTAAGTAAATGGGAATGGGCACACAAACTACAGTTCCAGGGATTCTTTGGGAGAAGCCATGATATCAATGTACGGTAGTGCTTTAAATGGATGGTGCGGATGTGAGCAGTGTTCAGCCCAGCAGAAATGATCTGGGTTGTTAACAGAATATGCTAAATAGTATACTTCAGAGGCATGGTGGTCCCAATTGACATGGGAGGGTGATGGGGACAAGCAGAAAATAAACTAAGGATATCGGCCACAGTAGCTTCTTACTGTAATAGTCACTGCTGAAAATGTTGTACAGGAATGACAAGAGGCTGGTGTGTGGAATGAACAATCCTTCTGGTCTCAGAATGGGCTGTCCTTTACTGAGCTGTTCCTCACAATTTTGCACTCATTCATGGTACAGTTTGGTTCTTATGGTCATCTCACTTACCTCTGTATTTGGAACAAAGTGGTTGTTCTCCACATTCAGTTACGGGTGCACGTCAACTGTGCATTTAAAAATAGCAAACAAAAACCTGGTGCCGTGGCAAGTCAGCGTGTCATTCTCATGCTGGGACTTGCCCACAGCTATGCTGCAGTGTTTGAGTTTCATTTAAGTGCAGCAGAAAGAGCAAAAGGGAGCTGTCCCTATTCCAGCCCCCTTGCACGACCCTCCATGAAGAACATAGGGCAATTTCTCACTGGTTGCCAGGAATCAGCTTATGTTCTTAACATTTAGAACAGAGGTCCCCAGACTACAGCCTGAGGGCCGGATACGGCCCAATGGACCGATTTATCCAGCCCCCGGTGACCCCCACTACCACCACCCGCTCTTAGCGGCGTGGCAGCCTACTTCCAGGTCACCGGGGGACTGGAAATAGCTTGCGTGCATGTGCGTACGTCATTTCCAGTGCACTTCCAGGTCGGAGGAGGCCCGTGCGCATGCGCACAAGTCATTTCCCAAAGCGTGGTAAGTCTGGGGACCCCTGATTTAGAATGTAAGTACCTAAGAAAAGCCTGCTGGATCAGGCCAGTGGCCCACCTAGTCCAGCATCCTGTTCTCAAAGTGGTCAACCAGACATCTTTGGCAAACTTGCGAACGGGACTTGAGCAAAAGTTCAAACACTTTGGAATGATCTGGCTGTTGGCATTTGGCAGCCACCTTCACTGTACTCTTTTCAGGACCCGCTATAAACAATTTTTCATGGCCAGCCCATCTATGGGGCAAGGTGAGACAACTGCCTTAGGTGGCAGCATCCACAAGGGCAGCAGATAAAGGAAAGCACCACTTGCTGCTGCAATTGCCTTGGTGGCAGCGATGGCTGCGGTGTGCTCCTTCGGGGCTGGATCTTCTGCCTCCTTGACACCCCGCCCCATGCCGCCACTACAGCAGCCTCTTGTCAAATAGGAGGTGCTCCTTGTTCCCAATGTAGATCTTTATCCCTGTCCCCTTGTTCCTGATGTAGATATTCCCTGCCCCTGGCGGGAAGAGGCACCATTTTGTGCTTTTCCTCAGGTGCCAAACTGTATTGGCCACATCCTGCATTTTTGTTTAGACAAGCCTACCCAGATATGTAGACTAAGTGTCAATAGTATACAACAGTATTCAGAAGTCTCTCCTATTCAGTTTGATGGGCCTTGCGGCCGATGGATACAAGACTGCAGCCTTAAGCTCATTACTCTGGTAACCAGTGGTCTGCAGCACTCTTTCCTGGGTCACTGAAGTACGGTATTTTAATTTGATAGAAATATTTTAAATAAATAAATTGTGAGAAACCCTGGGGCTTGTGGTTGGAGCCCATACTATGGCTATGCCTCCTATCCTTTCCATAGAGTCATGCTCATGTGATCAATCAATTGTCACGGTCTGGTTGGCGGGAGGTAGCAGTCCCGACTCAGGACGTCAGGACCAGAGGCAAGATGGCAGAGTGGAAGCAGGAACGGGAGTCCAGGTGGTGCAGGGCTGAGGGTTCAGCAGCAGGCAGACACAGGGTCAAGGAACCGAAGGTCGGGAAGCAGGGTGTAACGAAGGCGAAGGTCTGAAGGTCGAAAGCAAGGAGTCACGAAGGTGAAGGTCCAAGGGTCCAGGAGCAAGGCGTCGGCAAGGTGAAGGTCCAAGGGTTGAGGAGCAAGGCGAAGATCCAAGGAGCAAGGCGAAGGATCAAGAAACAGGAGGCCAGATGCAACAAGGCAGGGATCGCGTTGCTGTGGCTAAGAGCTGAAGGGAAATGCTGAGCTTTTATCCCCCCCAGCTCTTGCCACCAGGTGCAGTGAGTTATCAAGTGGCGACACCTGAGTGGCCACTTCTTGCTTCTCCAGCACAAGCTGAGGCAGGCCCCGGTCCTGCAAAGCACTACAGGCCCCAGAGCCTGACTCCTGCCCATACTCCTGACATCAATCTCTTTATTACCATCAATGACCAGTATTGAGACGCTCATGTGATAAGGAGCCACAGTATGTGATCCATCCCATGTAGAAGTTCTCATGCTGTCCTAGCAATGCAGGAAGGAGTGATAGTGCATCTGCTCCCATAGGGCCAGAGTAACATAAAAGTTGGCCTCAACTTATCCGTTACCTACTTTGCAGGATTCTTGAAAGGTTTCTATTGAGACAGATGATACTGCAAAGTGCCTTGAACACTGTTAAGTGCTATATAAATGTGAAGTGTTCTTAATAAAGTCATTGTTTAATTAAATAGTCTCTGAGGGGCTCCTCTGGTGCTTATCATGTAAAACCACACTGCTTCTGGTTGCTGAAGTACATACACACAAAAAATCATCTATTATCAGGACTGTTACAATCTTCAGATAGAAATGACCTTGAGAGGTCACCCCCCCCTTTTGTCATGACAATGTATTTATTTATTTGCAAAATTTTATATTCCTTTTCTATCTCAAGAATGCCCAGCGGTGCTATGAATGTACACCAGAACTTTTCACCTCCAGATTTCATGAAGACTATTAATGCTTTAAACCCATTTGAAGAACTGTCATTGCTAAATTGGAGTTATTGTGCAAGATCTGAACATTCACATTTCCTCCCTTTGAATGCAGGACAATAAATCTCCCCTCCCTGTGTGCAGATGGTAAGGCTATGACCCAAAAGGAGAATGAGGCTTGCTCATCAAACTGCTCTGACAGTGTAAGTTTCCTTCATTTCAATGGACTGAGTGCCAGTGGAGTGCTTAAAGGATTGAGAAGTTTGCTTTTTATTTATTTTATTTTATTTTTTGAAATCCTGGAGGGGAAAGGGCTTGAAAGAAATTGAGCAATGATGAGCTATAATTTTCAGCATTTTTATTGGGTTTTTTTCTAGTAATACACCATAAATAAATTGGGAAATGTGAAACAAAGAGCCAGCTGTTTATGCATTATATCACTTGTAGGTCCGGAGAGGTTTAGTGATTGTAACAGAGGTCCTGTTGTTCCAGGATTCTGTTTGGGAGATGAGGAGGAGGACCAGGGCCGTCCCTCTGGTTCCATTGTAACTAAACCACTGTAAGTGATCTAAAGGATCAGATTGCATTGGGAAAAGGAACTGCATGCTGTCTCTTTTGTGATGCTTTCTCTGAGCTGCTGTTTTGAGCAGCCCCGGGCATGATTTGCCTAAACATGGGGGTCATTGAGGAACTGGAAGCTTGTGGATTTCATTATGAGGGGTCCCCATCTCTATAATAATTTGAGCACTGGAATTGACTTTAAAATGCCTGCTCTGGGAAGAACTACATGTTTCTTTTGGGAGCTGTGGGTGAGGGGAAAATTTGTATGGGAGGAAGAAGGCTTAATCCTTCCTGTGGTCACTGATTTTCTGCTGCAAGTGATCTACCATGGTTGTTCCCCGCCCAACCATGGGCAAAAAAGCCCCCTTTCCTGCTGCAAACTCCCACATGCAGTGTCATCATGAGGGAGACATACATGAGGATGGGAAGGGGCACCCTGGGTTTAAAAAGTTGCATTGCAGGCCAGTGATAGCTCAGGTTTGTTCTCAATTCGTGAAGTCATTAAACTGGATTAATCCCCATAATCTGAGCTAAATTTGGGGATGGTGTGTACACAGCTATTTCTTCTCATTTGGACTAGCTTTCCTGCTTAATCCCTTCAGACCTTCTTGGGGTTAATTCCCAGCTCAGAATTGCGCTAATGAAACAGCTATTGACAATGTTAAACTAACACAGAATATTAATACCATGTGGTTGCCTGGAAGGAATCACGTTTTGAAATTTCAGCTATGGTTTTGCAGCAGAACAAATGATTTGCAACACATATTGCCCAAGTTATAAACCATCTGGACACAAGTATCTGTTCTGTGAAGCTTCTTTATTATCATCAAGTCGGATTGGTTAGCATGCACCTCACTGCCTCCTGTGAAAAGGGACATTTGGTAGAGCCCATTGCTAGATATTCTGATCACATGGTTGGTGCAGGCTATTTTGCATGTTACTAAATTTGGCAGATATGCGACTGATCACACTGTATACATGGTGTGGGGGGGAATATCGGGCATTTATAGGATATATTGTGGGTACCCACAGTGTATGTGGGGTTGCTAGTGTTTTCTGGAAGAACTCTAGTGCTGTTGATATTTACATAATATTTCTACACCAGGTAAATATTCAGCTACTGAAATTCTACCTGCCAGACACAGGATCCAGATCGGGGTGGGAATGGTAACCCTAGGTGCCCCTGTTAATTTTATGCAATATGAACTGAACAATTCGTGAATATAGTCAAGGCTCTTTTTCTTTTTGTAACAGTACTCAATGGCATGGAGTACCAGCATCTTTTTTTCTTTTTTCTTTTGCTGCCCATGGCTGACATTTGGGGCTGACACCCATGGCACTTTTATCAATACAGTATATGAGTACTAGCACCTGATGTATCTTTACCCCCAAATGTACTGAATGTAGCTATAGTGACATTGCTGAAGGTTTAGTTCTGCAAATAACTACCATGAACACTTATGGTAAGGCTTGCTCCCTAACCCTGGCAGGTCACAAGTTATGCAGGGTAGAGATAAATATAAACACATTATATTGTTCTTGGTCACCCCATGGAGTGTGAGAAAGGTCTCAGTAGATGAATTTCCATTTTCAGGTACCGTATATTCCGGCATATAAGACAACTGGGTGTATAAGATGACCCCCAACTTTTCCAGTTAAAATATAGAGTTTGGGATATACTCGCCGTATAAGAAATACGACCCGGCATATAAGACGACCCCCAACTTTTCCTGGGTTAAAAAGTAGTCTTATACGCAGTAGTCCTTTTGCATTTGTAAATTTTCCTATAAGAGGAAGGTCTTGTTAGTTCCTGTTAAGCATTCAATGTCCAGAATCAACAGAATCTGATCTGTGTGTTTCGTCTCACCCCTCCTCCTCCATTCCATATGGTACTGTACCTGGAGCCTGCCTTGTTTTTAATCCTCAGACAGCTTATAGAAATGCTTATAAATTCTTTCAGTCTGAAACAGGAACTTTTCCCCAGGGCTCACCACAACAGAACGGTTGCTTTCCCTTTAGCAATTCCACTGGGCTACCCATAAACTTAAAAGATCAATAAGCAGGTCATTCTATTTGCAGTGTGTGCTGTTTATCTTGCTTCCCAGTTTGGTTGAGGATAGTGAGTGCTAGTTGTCGAATCTTATGCAGCTGGGGGTAAGTCTTCTCTGAAAGTCTTGGAAATCTTCTCTGAAATAACGGGGGCATCAGATCCCAGTAGCTTATTCTTCTGTGAGGGTTAGTGTCTTTCCAGATTATTAAACTTGCCCTTTACAGCTGCTGTCACATTTTGCACCATCTGACTGGGTATGTCATTGGATGGCAAACTAGCCTACTTTGGAACATTCCCCACACTATGCTCCTCTGGCTAGGCAAGGTATGCTTTCTAAAAGGGTGCCTCTTGTTGCTACCGGGTGTTTTTTTAATGGCTGGACTGTTTTTTTCTGGACTTTCCTTTTTCTGCTTTTGGAGAGACATGAAGAGTCAATTTGCCATTTTCAAAAGGGATGCTGCAACTGCTTCTACTGCTTTGTGGACCAGAAGTTACCATTTCCAGATCAATCCCAAGTTATCTTTTATCCCTCTTCTGGACTTTACTTAGATTGCCTTGCCTGCTCCTGCTTTGTGAAGGGTTAAGTCCTTTACATAACAACTTCTACAGTACTTCATCAGCATCAAATCCAGAGTTTGTTCACTTTCCTCATGGGAAAAAAGGGCCTCTCTTTTGGGGACGCAACTGTGGCACAAGGCACAATCAATCTTAATTGTGCAACCTGAACTTGCCAATGCACTGAAGAATAGCAACAGTCTGAAAGTGACTTAAAATTGTGGGAGGGGGGAGTGGAATGAACACACAATCCCTGCCACAATGTCTCTGCATGCATGGGTTCCTTATCAAACTTTTGCACGTTCAGCCGAAAAGTCTGAAGGGGTCTTCTACATGCTTAGAAGCCTCCACACAATTGTGAACCATGCAGACACACCCTCTCCTTCCCCCTCCGCAGGCTTTAAGCCCTCTCATGTTCATGCAGATGCCTGAACAGGGCTCTGGTGGTGATTAACTATATAATGACTCTATCCACACATCTGGTTTGCTTGTAATGTAAAAGATGGGAGGGGGGGTTCCTTTTCTGTTGTCTTGCTAGCATAAAAAAGTAATTTTCTAAGAATGTGAAAACACCAGTTTAGTGGTAAGCTCAAACACACACACAACGCAGTGAAAGAAGAGATGAAGAATTCTGCCCAGACGGACAGCCAGAAATAATTTTTTTAATATAAAAGCTCAACTGAAATTAGATCACTTAGTGGTTATGTTGAAGACCAAGATATTCCAATGGAGAGACAGGCTTACCCTCAACACAACACAGTGGCGGGAGTGGTATAGTGGAATAGCAAAACATACATTTGGGATTATGTCATAGAGGGAGGAAAGACACATTAATCTAATCCAGCAGTGGGGTTTCTGTTTTGCCCGAACTTCAGCACACAAAACAGAACAGCCATTTGGGTATTTCCAGACAATTCTCCTTTCTCTCCCAAAGAGTATCAGGCCCCCTTCATCCCTCCAACTGGCTACCTCCTTGGAACCTAGCCATTGTTCCTATCCATTTTCCTCACAATGATTTTAATATAGCCACCGTCATTGTGAACTATACCCACTGGGAGTTCTGACGAAGCTTGATTTAAGGGAGTCTCCCAGAGAAATTAAAGCATAGGAAACAGAGCTTCTTTCACTTAATTTCTGTTCTCATAATTAGCTTCCTTTGTACAGTTGCCCTCTATAGACTGTGTTTGTATATGTGTGTGCATTATGTTCTGCCTCGTGTCACAAGTTCTTCATTATTTTCTTGACCCTTCGACGTCCAATTTAGCTGGATTCCCCTTTTCTAATAGAGTAGTTGCATTTCACATGTGCCACTTTACCTTTCCAGGTACGTATGACTGCAAGTCAGTAAAACATGTGTTCCATGTTCTGTGAAAATTCCACCTGTCCTGTGTACACATATTGGGGAAGAAGCTGCATTTGGTCACAGATTTTCAGTTCATATGCATTCAGACAAAGAACAGAAAAAAGAAAGACATAGGCTGTAATTATGTATGATGGTATAGGGGCCTCCCCTCCCCTTCACACACGTATGTAAAATGTTTGGAACAGTCCTAGGGGCAGTTTTGCAGAGTTTGTGATGCAGCAAGTAGTGGTAAGCCAGCCCTGCTGGAATTGAGGGCCCTTGTGCTTATTTTCCTGACTCTTGGACATCTGCTCCTAAGTCCTGCCCTGAATGCACTACTGGCAGCAAGTCAAATGCATTCTACTAACCAAGTGTTGCAGACAGCCTCTCCTGTCTCACTAACATTCTACACAGATGTGCAGGGTAAATGTGTGGATGTGCCAAGCTACCTTATATTTATTTTTCCTCAAAAAAACACGCGGTGGCTTATTTTCAGGGGATCTTCTTTTTATTACATGTCCAGCCTAGCCTCTTCCTTGGCGCCCTCCAGAACTGCGCCTATCACTACGTCTTATTTTCGGGGTATGGCTTATATTTCGCAAATGCTTAGAAATCCTGCTATGGCTTATTTTATGGGTATGTCTTATTTTCGGAGAAACAGGGGTAGTATCTATTTTGCCTCATTTGTACTGTTTCCTCCCAGCGCCTTGTGAGACATTCACCCTATTAGCCTAAAAGCGCTGAGGAGCCAACCTGCTGTCACTAAGAGGCAGGAAAGTTTCCTAGGAAACAGGGGGGAACTAGCTGTCAATGCTTTTTTTTGTTTGTTTTACGGTGCAATGGTACAAATAACTCATTTTGCTCGTGGAACTTAAGCACTGTAGCCTAAATCATTCAGGGCGGACGTTTAACAAGGTGGACACAATCCAACAGCACAATTCTAAACCAGCGTTTCTCAACCACTGTTCCGCGGCACACTAGTGTGCCGCGAGACACTGGCTGGTGTGCCGCGACGTGCCGCGACGAGAAGGGCGATTTGCATTGTCACGTGCCTGGCGGCCGCCAATAAACAACACTGACCCGCCGGAAAGCAATATTTCTCCTCCTCTTTCCCAAAGCTCAGTGCAAACGAGCCTGGCGGCCGCCAATACACAGCGCTCACCCGCCGGAAAGCAATATTTGGCAAGTGTTTCTTACAGTCATAATTATAATATAGGGCGGCACATAGTTAAATTTTGTAACTTTTTTAATGGTGGTGTGCCTCGTGATTTTTTTCACGGAACAAGTGTGCCATGGCCCCAAAAAGGTTGAGAAACACTGTTCTAAACATTTACACTCAGAAGTAAGTACCACTGAGTACAAAGTGTATTGGGGTCTTTTGGTAGAACATGGTTAGAAATGTCAAGATCCAGAGATTACAGATGCAGACCCTCCAAGTGTCCAAGGGCATAACCAGGATTTTTGTGGGGGGGGGAACAGAACCTGAGATTTGTATTGATTTGTACTTATTTAGGGGGGCAGGCACCCCCTTTGGCTAATCATGGCCCTGGGTGAGGATGCCATCCACCTCCATTTGGGAGGCGG
Source organism: Zootoca vivipara (assembly GCF_963506605.1). Classification (NCBI taxonomy): domain Eukaryota; kingdom Metazoa; phylum Chordata; class Lepidosauria; order Squamata; family Lacertidae; genus Zootoca; species Zootoca vivipara. The sequence continues at coordinate 65,637,625 of NC_083278.1, forward strand.
GGCTGTAGCTCATTCCTAAAACATCTGCTTTGCATGCAGAAGGTTCCAAGGTTCTCTCCCCAGCATATCCAGCCCCCTCTTTGAAATCCTGGAGAGCCACTGCCAGTCTGTGTGGACACTACTGAGCTAGACCGACCATTGAGCTGGGGCTATTAGGCAGCTTCCCAGGTCCCTTAGGCCAGTGTTTCCCAACCTTGTGCCTCCAGCTGTTTTCGGACTACAATTCCAATCATTCCTGACCACTGGTCTTGCTAGCTAGGGATGATGGGAGTTGTAGTCCCAAAACATCTGGAGGCACAAGGTTGGGAAACACTGCCTTAGGCCAGCCTTTCATTGTCTCAAGGCCCTTTCGATAGCAATGTGTGTTCAATAGGTGTCGGCGGGCCTATGAAAACAAACTACCTCAGACACACAACATTTCAGAGCGCAGCTCTTGAGGAAGGAACGAGAAGTCATGCGGACCCCGCCTGCCCGCCCGCCCCCCCCCTTCTAGGATGGAAAGCCAGGCCTGTCCTCTGCTCTGCCTTTGGGGCCCTGCTGCTCAGCCTGGCTCCACTGCCTCCCGTCCCAAGCAAAGTCCTCCTGCCTGGATTGCCCCGCCGCCACAGACAGGCAACTTCTGCCTTTATATTCGCTATCCCGCACAAGACGTCGAGGAGTGTTAGGTGGCAGCCGCCCGGCAGGGGCGGAGCTGGAGGAGTTGCTCGCGTGTTGCTGTTTGTCGGCTCTGTGTGACCACCGAGCAGAGTCCAGGAGGAGCCCGCGCCCAAGCAGCCGCCGCCGTCCTCCGCGCGCGCGCCTGCCACTTTCCGAGCGAACTCCAAGGCGCGAGCAACTCGGCTCCCTCGGCGTTTTCCTATTGGCCTTTTTGCCGCGGGGAGGCTGCCTGCTGCTGCTGCTGCTGCTGCTGCTGCTGCTGCTGCTGCTGCTGCTGGGTCTCTGACCAGCGCGAGGCGGGGCTGCGTTTGTTTGGGATTTGTACGAGCCCGCCGGGGGAGAGAAACTGTGCGTGGAAGAAGAGCTCGCGGGGCGGAGAAAGCCGCTTCCCCTCTTGTGGAAAGCGAGGGCGAGCTCTCGAGGGGAGGAAGCCCATTCCAGAGGGGCAGCTGAGCTCTTCTTGTCAGCACACAGAACAGCAGCTCTGCGGCCGCCCTCGGAGGCGGACGGCTCAGCTCAGCCCTGCGCGGGTCTCCTCGGAAGGAAGCGCTGCTTGCTTACCCCGAGGTAAGTAGGACTAGGAGGAGGGGGGCATCCTTTCTGAGGGCTTTTCGAGGGACGAGCGTGAGCGTCTTCCCTTGAATTAGTAAGGCTTGACCCACCAACACATATTCGGGGTAGACCCGCTGACATTAATGGGCTGCAGCCCATCTAAGACCATCGGCTCTAGTGTCTGAACTGATTAGGGTAGCAGCACTCGAATGCGCCTTCAGAACTTCTCTTGTTTAAGTTGGAGGTGAGCTCCGAAGCACGAAGCCGCCGCCCTCTCCCCATGTTGCTTTAACGGGGCTTTTTGGGGTTGTTGTTTTTTAATGGTTTTCCTTCTGGAAGGTGGCGGGGTGTGAAGACTCTACTGGGGACAGGATAGATGTATGTATCCCGCCTCTTACTTGCTCCGGCGTAGACCCGCTGAAGAAGTCAGCAGGTTTACTTTCCTGGGATTGATTCCCAGCCTTGGTGTATTTGCTTGATGCTTGGTAATCACTTCAGCTGCGGGAGTTTTGCTTGACTAGGCGGCGCCTGTTCTAATAAAATGAATTCTTCCTTCTGGAACTTGTAGGGGAATCCTATTCATGTTTAATCAGAAGTAACTTAAGCCCCACAATGTTCTATGAGATTTATTATCCAGCGCATGTGTTTAGGATTGCATAAGGCTGCGTGGTCGGCTATTTAAGGCATGAGCATGAATCTTTTTGGGAGTGGGTTTCTGATGCTTTCTGGTCTGCTCACAAGCTAGCCTGTGGTCTAGTTGGTAGAATCTGTGCTGTGGAAAGTTGTGAGAACACTGCCATATTTTAATGCATTTCCAAATTGTGTGCTAACCTCCTAGTTCAGGAGGACAATGTGACTCTGCCCTTGGCATGTCCTTGATATCATAACACCTGTTTTAGTTACCCACATTTTTAAAACATTCAACTCAGAATCATAGCTGCCAAGTTTTCCCTTTTCTCGCGAGGAAGCCTATTCAGCATAATGGAATTTCCCTTTAAAAAAGGGATAACTTGGCAGCTATGCTCAGAATCTGAGTGATCATTGATTTCCAGCATGAAACTAGAGAGCAGTTATTAGCCCACAGTAATTCAGAGTACAAAGATAGGAACTTGTGTTTGTGTCAGTAGAGAGCATTAGCCTGGCTACACACCCCTTAACAGCCAAGCTATCTTGTGCATTTATTTATTTATTTTCAGAAGTTTCTATACTGCCTGTATTAAGGGAGAACAACATGCATAGCTGCCAAGTTTTCCCTTTTCTCATGAGGAAGCCTATTCAGCATAAGGGAATTTCCCTTTAAAAAAGGGAGAACTTGGCAGCTATGAACATGGTAAAATACAATAACATCCCAACAATAAAACAATTACAAAAGGCACCACCATAGCTGGATTAGTTTAATTTTTTGTAGTTTAGTATTTTTGAAGTTATTTTGAACTACATTTGAATTCTTAAGTTCTTGTTTCAAAATGTTTCTGTGTGTATATGCTTTCCTTGGTGCCCATCACAGAAAGGCACGCCTACCAGAGTGTCTGGATAATTTCACTGCAGTTTGTTAATCAGAAAGCATCCAAGAGGATACTAAAAATAAGCATGTTAGTTGTTATGAAAATGTTTCTGAACTTTTGCTGCTGGAGGTCCTGGCTGGATGTGCTGTACAAATACAGTAACTCATAATAAATATTGCTTTCTTCTTGAAGTGTTTAATGGCTTCCCTGTGTAATACTGAACATGCAAAAAAAAGGGGAAAGCTGCTAAGCAAAGTTGTCTCCAAGTCTTTGGTTTGTTTGTGGAGCTGTTATTTAACAAAGGCTGGAGACGGTAGGTGCTTTTTTTCCTAGGGGGTGGGGAGATTGTTGCCCATGGTGTATACTCTCATCCTATTTTTGTCTTTGGTAAACTAGTTCAGTATGGTTCCCATATGTCTGTGTCTGTCTGTCTATCTATCTATCTATCTATCTATCTATCTATCTATCTATCTCACAGCAGCACCAGTGTGACAAAGAAAATGTGTATACCATCCAGACCACTGTCTCTCTCAAACTGCTTTCAACTCTTCTAAAAATTGTCTCTGACCTCTCCCTGATTTACAGATGCAGCATGCATTACAGCCCAGAGCACTGGGGTTAGAGGAGTAGATTAATTTGATACAAAGACAGACCAGAGCTTAAAACTAGGAATACAGGAGACTGAAAGAAGTTTGCTTTGTTACAGAAATGTAGCTTTGGGAAGTCCATATGTTTGGGACAGTATGTAAAAAAAGCATTTCTATCTTTCTTGAAAGAGAGTGGAACAAAGAATGATGATGAGAGGGAATCATGGATTCATGGTTTAGGACATGGGTTATTAAAGATGCCCCTTCACACTGCTGAATCTTTGGAAATTGGCCTTTATCTGAAGACGTGGAGCCTTGCACTAAATTCTGTGCAGCTGGAGCTCTTGCTGAGCTGAAGGTTCTACAAACCCCAAGCACTTGCTGCTGGTGACTCTTGTAATTATTAAGTCATCTGAGTGTTGTGATAAGACTATTATTCACAAATAAGATGTGGCTGCCATGTCCAATTTTTCCCACTCATGTATAGTGTCTCCCTTCCCCCAGCTGCTGTGGTGGGTGACCTACTTATTAAAACAAGAGGCACCTGCTTTTAATTCCTTTCTTGAATTTAGGATTCTTCATATTCTGTAAATCAATACTTTTTAAAATACCCCCCCACCCGTATATTATACTAGAATAGTCTTTTATTTATTTAAATAATTTCTATACTGCTTGACATTTCTGAAAGGAAAATCTCTAATCAGTTTGTAAACAGAATGTTACAAAATATCATTTTTTTGTTAAACAATAAGATCACACGCAGTAGTGTGCCAAAATTTGTACAGATTGCTATTTTTTTAAAAAAAATGCTACAGCAATGGGTAAATGTTTTAAAAGCCAAACAAGCTTGTAAGGAGAATTTTGGATTTAGCAATGGGAATTTTTTAAATTCAAACTTGTGGCCTTGGTTTATGTGTATATGACTTCCATTGGTTTTGAGATGGTATCTTGATGGTATGAGAGTATATAAGGAGTCTCTGCAGCGACAGTGAATGCTGTTTTTCTTGCTCCACCCAGAGCTCTGCTTGAAACTAAATAAACGTGTTCATCAGTGCTTACAGTGATGCTTTTTTGTTTTCTGCATAAAGATGCATATAATATACAGTAAGCTACTGGGAATTGTGATAATGGCATGGTTATCAAACAAGCACATCCTATAGGTGTTAAGTGTGTTTGATGCAAATCATCTCTTGCACTGAGACTATTTCATAGTCCACTTACTTTGGTTCTTGAAAACATTCATACTGTGTAACCATGGAAATGCATATTCTCTTTCTAAAGCTATTTGCAAGTGCCACACCAGCAAGAATAATTAGCTGCTAACCATTTACCAGTTGTAAATAGGTTTATTTTCTAGTGCATCAATTAAAAGTGTCTTTGTTCTGTTACCGTATAAAAAATAGAACATATTCACACTCACTAGTTATAAAGTAAAAGTGAACAGATTTAAGCATCTCCCCTGGGAAAAGTTAGCGATAAACATTGCAATACTACTTAAGCATTCAATAGTCCTGTCTTATGTGTTCTCATGGGACGTGGGTGGCGCTGTGGGTTAAACCACAGAGCCTAGGGCTTGCTGATCAGAAGGTCGGCAGTTCAAATCCCCGCGACGGGGTGAGCTCCCGTTACTCAGTCCCTACTCCTGCCAACCTAGCAGTTCGAAAGCACGTCAAAGTGCAAGTAGATAAATAGGTACTGCTACAGCGGGAAGGAAACAGTGTTTCTGTGTGATGCTCTGGTTCACCAGAAGCGGCTTTGTCATGCTGGCCACATGACCTGGAAGCTGTACGCTGGCTCCCTCGGCCAATAACGCGAGATGAGCGCCGCAACCCCAGAGTCAGTCACGACTGGACCTAACGGTCAGGGTTATGTGTTCTCATGCTACTCCCTGAGAAACTTGGATCATTTTTTTAAAAAAATTACACTAAACCTGAATAATCTAGACTCTAGATTCTAGAGCAGGCATCCCCAAACTGCGGCCCTTCAGATGTTTTGGCACACAACTCCCATGATGCCTAGCTAACAGGACCAGTGGTCGGGGAAGATGGGAATTGTAGTCCAAAACATCTGGAGGGCCAAAGTTTGGGGATGCCTGTTCTAGAGGCTCTGGACTCCTGGATAATGCTGCTTTCCATATTACCATTTTACATTATTATTTACATAGTACTATCTATGTATGTCACACTTTGTAGGATAGGAAGTGTTGGAAAGATGCGCCCCTGCCCAAGGGAGCTTAAAGTTTATATTGTGATGAAAGAGATGACTACAAGGGAATGGTAATGGGGGACAAATTCGTATGATTACATGTAAACATACTTGAAAGCTTTATTATAGTAGTTGAGGAGGGTAGAGGCAAGGGTTCTGTGGAAAACACTGGTTTTTTAGGTCAGCTTTGAAGAAAGAGAGGGCAGCCTGTGAGTGCCTTCCAGGCATGAGATAATGGAGAAGTCATTTAAGGGAGACAGAAATCATTCAGGAGGCTGAAAGTGGTAGAGTAAGGACAAGAATGTATGGACACAGAGGTGGGCAAGACCACTGAGGACTTTGAAAGTAAGTTTAAGGAGCTTCTAAAGATTACAGTACAGATTGGAAGCCAGTGTTAAGAATGGAGGGGGAGTGTCACATCATGTGTATAATGACAGTAGCCGCGTGAAAATTTAAGTTGTGGATTGTTACAGTTACCTACAGTACTGTATCTCTTGGGAAGGCAGTACGTGAAGTAGAGTGGAAATTTCCTAAGTGACTGGGCAATCCCCTGCACTTCCAATGCACAAAAGTGGTGGCCTCCATGTGAACAGAGTTATGTTTGAGTAGGTCCATACTCTTCTCTCCTCCACCCCCTACCTTGTTAGCCTACCTATTTATAGCCCCTTTACACCAGTTGATTCGCAGGACACTTCTGGACTAGCAGTGGTTTATCTGAGTAATGGCCCATAAAATCATGTGCAAACTCACTTTCTTTGTAATATTTTCACCACTCAGACTTGTGGATTGTGCTCTTATGCTAAATAATAAAGGCTGCACATCAAGAAGTTAGACCTGTTTCTTCTATTGTGAAAAATATAAGTTAGTCTCCATTCTTTGTAGCTATCAGAGCAATAACAACTTAGCTTGCCCAAAAGGAAATTCCTACTTTACAGAAAGAGGGAGAGTGGCCAAGAGAGGAAACACATCATTCTAATTAATTGAGTCACTTTGCATCATCAGGATACTACAGGCACAAGTGTTTTTCTCTTAGAATTCTGGAATTACAGGGTTTGCTTAAAAACAGAAAGGTGGTGATTAGCACTGGAGTGTGGACTGTCTGAACCCATATTACTCCATGTAGTATTTTAAATATATGAAGGGGAAATGTTTATTTGTTGCCACATGTTGTGAATTGCCACAATACCTGTAAACCTTTGACCTTGTCTCACTTGCGGCAGAGGATACCTATTTGCTTGAACCATGCAAAATATATTTATGTAACCCAGGCATCCCCAAACTTCAGCCCTCCAGATGTTTTGGACTACAATTCCAATCATCCCTGACCACTGGTCCTGTTAGCTAGGGATCATGGGAGTTGTAGGCCAAAACATCTGGAGGGCTGCAGTTTGGGGGTGCCTGATGTAACCTATTCTCTGCTTTCCATATGAAACTGAATATTCTCGTTCTTTGGGAAGGCTGACTTTTTTGTTTTTTCTGTCTCTGCCCTGCATCACTGAGATTTGGTGTTTCATTAATTATATTTGATAAGTTGCAATGCAGCTTCAAATTTCAGCTTAGCCACAGCAATATGGCTGAGTAGGTGTACTATACAAAACGACTCTGCATCTCACACTCCAAACATGTTTGCTCTGGGCGGTTTCCTTCAGCAAACTCCTTAAGTGGAATTGTCAGATGAACATCCTGAAATATCTATATTGGCATTCCAGGGAGCCCTGATTACTTGGTAGATGTCTGATGGTTGTGCATACAGATCTGTCATTTATACTTTGTATTTGCCAAAGGAAAGACTAGCACAACATTGGTGTATCTGTGGCAAACATGAATGCTGCATAAAGTGGGGAACCACTCCTTAGTCTTGTGCTTTATCTGCTGCTAGAGAATGAAGCATAATCTCCATTGTGATATATAAGATATATATTTAGACCTTGGCTGAAATAATACTTTTTTGAGTACTGGAGACAAAATCGGAAATTTATTCTAGAGTTTCTGCTTTTGATCAGCCTCTGGGCTCTCAAGAACTATTTCCAAAGGATGCACACACATGGATGGGCATATTGCTGTGTCGCCAGATTTCTGCACACTTGTATTTACATGCAAGCACTGGTGGTTTGCTGTTTGCCAGGCACTGTGTGATCCATGATAGTAGCTTCTAGAGCTGCAAAGAAGAAAACGGAGTAAATCACTTAGAGGTTTTAACAATTAAGCAGTAGACAGACCTTTAAAACAAACAAACTCACACAGAGACTTAGTGAATTTTTTAAGACTGAAGTAATTATTCATATAAAGTCTGGAATCAGTTATTCATTTTATGTCTGATTCAGACCTAAAAAAAATGATGCCATGATTATGGAAATGGCACAACACTGATACCTCTGTAGTGACAATTTGCTTACCAGGTAATACTGTATCCAGGAATGGTTGAGCAGGCATCTATGGAGGAGAGAAACACTGTCTGATTTCCATGCATGAATCTGTCCTTAATAAACAGTATATTTTATAAGTTCAAAGATTTGACAAAAGTTAGTTCAGAAAATATATATCAGTTTGGGACTCATAGTGGAAGAAACTAATCTGCGTTTTACGTGCATTTCTGATGTATTAAGAGTTAATTATGCATCTTCCTTCATGTGTGGCATGACTTTTCTCCACCCTTGGGGAACCTTGTATCTCCTAGGAGAAGTGCATTGCTTCCCCCTTTAAATGTAACATTAGAAGCATGAATAGTGATGCACTGAGTCAGTTACCTATCTGTTTTTTGTGTCATCAAAAGAGACTCCCATTTCCTTTGTAGAAGTATGGTGTGTGACTGCGTTGGTGTATGCTGATGTTAGTTGTAGTGAACGAAAAGACCCTGATCATGTCAGTGGTCAGATAAGAGTTTATGTGTTTGTGGGATGTGTGTTTATTCTATGTGGTGCAACCTTATCTGGAGTAAAGACAGAAACTAGCCCAATTTCTAGCAATGAGGTGATAACTTTGTAAATGGTATCGGGATGTGGGTATGATGTCTGTTTTTCCTAAGGGAGTTACTTTTTTTTGAAATCGTTTGTGCTTTGTAATAATATGTATGTGATGTTTCTACCCTATAGTATTTATCGAGTGTGTGTGTGTTTATAGAGGCCTCTGAATTTAGATATCACTGTGTAGAACATTGCGCTGTAGGTTAAACCACAGAGCCTAGGGCTTGCCGACCAGAAGGTCGGTGGTTTGAATCCCCGCGACAGGGTGAGCTCCCGTTGTTCGGTCCCTGCTCCTGCCAACCTAGCAGTTCGAAAGCACATCAAGTGCAAGTAGATAAATAGGTACCACTCCAGCAGGAAGGTAAACACCGTTTTTGTGTGCTGCTCTGGTTCGCCAGAGGTGGCTTAGTCCTGCTGGCCACATGACCTGGAAGCTGTACGCCGGCTCCCTCCGCCAATAATGCAAGATGAGTGCCGCAACCCCAGAGTCGGTCACGGCTGGACCTAATGGTCAGGGGTCCCTTTACCTTTAGGGTCATCAAGGGTAGTGTTTGCTTTCTGAATAGTTTGGGCCTCTTTCATTGTTTGCATCTATTGTTACTAACAGGGGTGCTAACCTGAGCAGAAGATCGGGGGTGCAATGACACACCCATGAAGCATGGTAGCACCAGGAGGAACCAGGGGGCGGAGCTGAATGTCGCAGCAGCACAGCTTCAATGGCTGGTGGCTCCTCTCAGTTGCTCAGTGTTCTCCTCTTCTTCCTCCTCCTGCTGCTGCCAGTCGCCTGGGGCTGCTTCCCTCTTCTTCCTTCCACTCTTGCTGCTGCAGCAGGAGGAAAGACCAGGCACTGAAGCTGTGCCACACTCAGTTCTGTGCTCGTCCTCCCCTGACCCTAATTGTCCTAATCATTGGGAGGGCCCGGTCCTCCAAATTTTTAGGGGGCATGCGTGCGAAGGAACCTGGGCCCCTTAGAGTTGGCGCCTATAGTTACCCACATGCCAATTTCATTGTCCATATAATTACCGTATTTTTCACTCCATAAGATGCACTTTTTTCCTCCTAAAAAGTAAGAGGAAATGTCTGTGTGTCTTATGCAGCGAATACGTGGTCCCTGGAGCCAAATTGCTCAGGGGCAAAAGGCAGATCGTGCTGCTTCTTTTTTTGTGAACTATTTTTGGAAGCCGAACATCTGATGGGGCTTCCACTGCTTCCAATTGCCTGCAGGAGCTTCCTGCAGCCAATCAGAAGCTGTGCTTTGGTTTCTGAACATTTTGGAAGTCGAACGGACTTCTGGAACAGATTCTGTTCAACTTCCAAGGTATGACTATAGTTGTTTATTTCCTTGACATCTGATGGGAGGGTGTTCCACAGGACGGGCCCCACTACCGAGAAGGCTCTCTGCCTGGTTTCCTGTAGCTTCACTTCTTGCAGTGAGGGAACCACCAGAAGGCCCTTGGAGCTGGACCTCAGTGTCCGAGCTGAACAATGGGGATGGAGACGCTCCTTCAGGTATACTGGGTCGAGACAGTTTAGGGCTTTAAACATCAGCACCAATACTTCAAATTGTGCTTGGAAAATTGTATGATGAATCAGTAGATGTGATCTTAAATACCTACACATGCTATTATTTAAGAATAAGTTCTAAATATGTTGCTGCTCAAGTATGTTCCATATATGAAACATACCTGCTTTCTATTCATGCCTTTATGATAATAATAAATCTTATAGGAATGCATGGAAGCAAAATTCTAATCTTGAACTGTACAGCTTTAGCACATAGTAAAAGTGCAGTCATGTATACAGGTGTAATTAGGCATTTTTGCTGCTCTTTGCTTTTTAAAGTTGTGTGAAATTTGTGTATTTAATTGAGACCCCTGGTTGTTTTTAAGGAAGCTGTTCTTTATCTCCATCCATGGAATGCATTGCTGTTCATGACAAGATGCTTTCTGACCTCTGGCTAAGCAATAAATGCAATGAAAAATACCATTTGGAACTGGACATTTTGTTGACATTTCCAGGGCATAAGAAATCCATTTTGATTTTCTAGTTATATTTTATATAGGTTTTTTTTATTAACTGGCATCATATTCCAAGAATAGAGGCATATTTAGTGGTTTTATTGTAAAGTACAGGAAACTTTTAAACCAAAGACAAAGCAGATTTCACTCGAAGAGGTGAATACAGTTATTGACCTTTAAATAACCACATCATTTTGTACTTGTATATGTGTATATGAATATTTGAGTTGGGTGCTCTAATATCCACAAATAAAGTTGCTATCCTCCTGCCACATTCTGTCCATATGGTTACATTTCTTTCAACTTTACTGCTTTAAGATTCTAATTACTCTGAGAAGACTGGCCGGAAAAGAAGAATTAATTTTATTAAACAATGTAGCATGGGCAGACGAATAATTTACTTTGGTTGTGATGGTTAGCATATAGGGCGGGTTTTGTTTATTTAAGAATTAAGAATTGGTTTTTACAAGAACCCGAGTGAGGGAAAAACATGGTGGGGTTGTGCATTAATGCTACAAAGATTTTACAAAGAAGGGTGACCAGTCTTACTAATAACACTAGAGTCCATTTGCATTTTGCAATTCCAGTGTTGCTCCTTTCTTCCACTCAGGCGATGTGAAAAGCTGCAGGTCTGTGGGTAGAGACCATACAGCAACTCCACCCCACACCCAAGTTTGGGCAATATCTTCCCCTCTCCCAGTTCTTTGGTCTTTTCGTTTGCCTGATTTCATGCCATGATTCATTTCTTCTGGATTACAACAGACTCCTCAATGCATTTCTGAAACGTTGCGAAGTGTATGACATGTGTGGCTAATTGCTGAACAATTGTGATCCCCTATGACATTTTGCTGATCAAACATTAGCCACACATACTTCAGACAAATGCATAGGGTATGGCAGTTTTGCTTCAGCTACTTTTAAAATCTTGGTATTTGTTTATACAGGAATTCCAGTTTTGCTAGCACACCCATCAAATGGTTCCAGTTTTATTTTCACAGAGAGTTACTGTTTCTTGTGACTCTGCCCATGTATCAAAATCTATAACTAAATGGGATTTTGGAAGTCAGATAATGAATAAAATGTAAGGTTCTCCTCAAGGAAAATGAAATTATGCTTAGTGTGCTGTTGGTTTAATAAACTAAGTATGTTTGAAAAAATAATATAAATCACAATCATAGCATAGTTTGGGGGGTACCAAGTGTTATAGATGGACAAAAGTACCAGAGGTTTGTTTCTCCATTATTAACACAGTTCAACATTCTTTGCCTAGAAAGCTCGTTGGAATTCACAGCCTGTAATTTGGCATAAAAATTGAAGTAAACCCCAGATGCTTTGGGGAGCGTATTGAATATTTCTCAAAAGTAATGAATGGTTCCATTTCCCCCTTTTATTTTTTTAAATAACCAAACCCATAAACCACACACATGTATTTTCACATTTATATCTTTCTCCTTCGCACATATTTTCATGGCCTGTTGTTCAACAGCAAGCAATCAGTAGGTCAGAAAGCATAAAAAATAGTTCACATACTAGGCATGCGAGTTATATGCCCACAGTGTATTTGACTATGCCTACATCTGTTCATAGTCAGTATATCATGTACAGCAATGCTTAAATAATTAGGAATATGCATTGCTTTCCATTTAGCATGGGCAAATGCTCTGAAGCACTGTGTTAACTGTGTAGCTTTGTTCCATTTATGCACTCTCATGCCCTAATTCAGCAGCACTGCACAACACAGGTGATTATTCTGATGCACAAATACAATACTTCTTTAAAGAGAGAGAGAGAGAGAACCCTTCCTAGTAGCAAACCATTTTCTCCAGTGTTAATCCAATATTAAGGAGAATAGTGTCTGTTTCCAGTTCTATGCTGCTAGGGCTAGGGTGCATGGGCTGTTAGGGAAGTTAGTAAATTTGGTGGGGACACATCATGCTGCTTTTGTGTTAGTTTGTCCACCTTTGATCCCCATCCTGCACTTAGCTCTTACCTGTGGCTCCTAGAAGCTGCCAGCCTGTGATGGCGGCCACACCCTGGGAATAACTTTGGCTTGCTCGCTAAACCAAGTGAGGGTAGCTGATGGGTCTCAAACCCTCAGTGTCTAAGGGACTTCCCCTGTATGCAAAAACAGGCTCCATTTGAGCAGACAAGACTAATAGTGACCTCAACAGGCAAGAAGGCAGTTTCTGCACATGTTGTAAAGGAGCAGATGGGGCTCGTCAACCTGGGAAGGTAGCCAATCTAGGAGAAGTAAAACTCTGATCCTAAACCTCTGCTGCATTCTGGGATATCTTCAGGAGAAGAAAAGGCTAAGGAGTAAACCCTACACAAATCCTGAGTCCCTAAGATGGTTGTATTGCTCTGCTGTCCTTTGGATCACATCAGTGAGGCTGATACACACTGCCCAGGCTTGTGCCTTGGGGAGGTCACTTTGGCGCTACTAATAAAGTGGTTTGACTTCACCCCTGGAGGCACATGCCATTGTCTCTCAAGCCAGACAGATGCCAGCCAACCAAAATCTATAGGTCAGCATAATAGTTGGCACATTTGTTTGAAGAAGAACATTTTTGGCACAGGTCATTTGGAATGTAGAAATTGAAGGGTACAGCCTGCTCAAAAGGAATAGAGGAGAAGTAGCATTATATGCAAAGGATGTGTACACTTGTGAAGAGATCCGTGACTTGGGAAATAAAAGGCTGATTGAGAGAATATGGGTAAAGATTGTAGGAGAGGGAATCAACCTTACTGTGAGTGTCTGCTATAGACCTCCAAGCCAGACTGAGGAGTGGATGGTGCTTTCTTAGAGCTGATTACCAGACATTCAAAAAGGACAGATATAGTAGTAGTCATGGTAGACTTCATCTACCCCATTATCTGTTGGAACTCAAACTGCCAAAAATGTAAAGTCCAACAAAATTGCCTTGCTGACAATTTCATTTCCCAGAAGGTGGGAGAAGCAATGGAGGGGTCATCTCACATGGACCTGGTTCTCACCCACAGGAAGGAACTGATTGATGAAGTGAAAGTACTCCACATAATCGAGCACAAGATGCTGCACACACATCTGATGGCAATGCCCATCAACTGGGGGGGGGTCCCCCTCAAATATTTTATTGGGTGGGGTCAAAGGGACCTCAGCCCCTAGGAGTTGGCTGAGTGGTTAAGAGCGGTAGACTCGTAATCTGGGGAACCGGGTTCGCATCTCCGCTCCTCCACATGCAGCTGCTGGGTGACCTTGGGCTAGTCACACTTCTCTGAAGTCTCTCAGCCCCACCCACCTCACAGGGTGTTTGTTGTGGTGGAGGAGGGGAAAGGAGATTGTTAGCCGCTTTGAGACTCCTTCGGGTAGTGATAAAGCGGGATACCAAATCCAAACTACTACTCTTCTTCTTCTTCTTCTTCTTCTTCTTCTTCTTCTTCTTCTTCTTCTTCTTCTTCTTCTTCTTCTTCTATGCAGGGAACCTTGGGAGGAAGAGCACATGTCCTCACGTGGAGAGTTCTGCTTTGCACAAGACAAATATTGCAGTCACTTCTGGTTCTAGCATACAGTATTTGGTTTTGCTGCTGTGATGTGCTACCCATATATGAGTTTTCCCTCAGATCCAGTTTTAGTTCAGGAGACACAGGTGATTAGCCTGCTAATACCTGTGATGCTGAGGGATTCTGATACGGAGACCACCTTTCCCTTCTCCACATGCTTCTCCTCTGTTGATTTATTTTTAATCCCTTGTGCAAGCTCATTAGTCAGAATATGAAGCACACTGCCATATCTCAGTAAGATAATGTTCAAGTGCATTTTGCATTTAAGTTCTAAACTTCAAGGGTTTAATACAGGGGTCCCTAGCCTTTTGGGACCCTGGCACACATTTGGAAATCGAAGAAACTGTTGTGGGTGCCACAGAATACCCATTTCACAGCAGAAGAAAAGGCAGTACTTGGAACCCCTCCCCCCCTCAAATAGGCAAAATACATATAAACCCCCCCCCCAAAAAAACTGCCAACAACACAGGTAACCCTCCATTCTGGCAACCAGAAAAGTGCCCATGGGTGACACACTGAGAACTCCAGTTTTAATGTGAGTTATTCTGCTGACAAAACATCAGAAGGCAAAATGTGGGGTGATTCTATCCTAATTAAAGCTTATCTCCCCACTTTTGTTCTTTAGATAAGTGGTTGTGGTCTGCTTCTAAATATTTTTATATAGATTTTAAAAATGTAAAGGCTCCAACTAGAGTGTAATGAAGCAGCTGGGACAGAGGCAACAGTATAGCCTGAACAGCTTTTATACATTTTTCACCTTATATGGAAAGGTGTCTGCAACTTGTCAGGCAGAAGTAATATTTGCAGCTGTTATCACATTCCTTGAAGTCAGAGAAATTGCTTATTCTTTACTGATAGAGTAAAGTTTGCTGCATTTGTATGCTGGTTCAGTACTGGTTTGGTACTAGCTATGTTACTCTGGACAATTTTTATTCCTAAGCAATATAATACCTTTGCATTTTTTTAGTACACTGTTACTGGATTCTTTCCTTTTCTTGAATTGAGAACTGCAGCTATAGTCTCCAGCTATATTCATGATTCTATCTCCAGGGGCTGTTGATGTTTCCAAATCCAGTCCAATCTGCCAAGCCACTTCGTCAGTAACAACCTACCAGTGAGCCAGCCAGCTTTCCCAACTCATCCCTACTCCATAGCTCCCTGATGAAACTGCAAACACATTGTAGCATTCAGTATTGTAGTCTAGTGTGATACCAAATCCTGCACAGCCTTTTATTTTTGTCTGTGGTGGCCCCTCACAAAACCCTTTAAAAATAATTGTAGCCATTATTATTTTTTAGGAAAAAAATCCATTTCAAAACAACATTTGCTGTGTCTACCAAATAACAAACCACAAGTTCTGTTTGAGCAGTTTCATATTTGCTGCATTATTTTTTAGTCTTCAATTAATATGCAGTTAATATAACTAATGCAACTAAACGACAATAAAACTAGAGAGAGGCAGTATCCTAGACTTTTCACATGTGATCCAGCCAAGGCATGTTAAATGTCAATGATTTTGCTTGGCAAGTTAAGCTTGTGTTTTATTTTCTTCTATCCAAATTAATAACCTTAGGAGAACTTTCTATCAGTGGAGTTGCACCCATTTGCCTCTTGAGGAGAAGGCTTGAATTGGGAAATAGTTGCAATACTGTACCCTGCATGTGTGGAAGAGAACAGAATGCTGACCAGGTCCCCGCTGGCCTTGCTATTCCATGTCTAATGTGAAGTGCTCTTACTGTAAAATTCATACAAGCTCTCCAAGCTGCTCAGATCTACTGTTAAGTTTCCACCCATGTGCTTGAGCATTGCTATTTTAGTAATACAAAGTCTATATATAGGAATAGTGGTAAAATTTAAATACTGTGCAAAACTTTGTCTTAAAGATAGAAACCTTTTGAAAAATCAAGTTATAAAAGTAAATGATATTGTATGGAAACCGAATGTAAAAGGATTTCATTTTGGTTTGTTACTAAGCAAATGACTAATGTTTCTGCTGGCTTGCAGACCCTATAATTGGAGAATCTAGCATATAAATGTTTTAAATACCAGTTTTCTTTCTTTTTGGTGCATAGAACTCTGAGACTATGATATCGAGGATACAAAAATCTGGGTGAGATGGATTCTCTACCATTCAAACTTCCACTGAAGGCATTTTCAATTCCCTCCAGCAGGATTTGTGTAAGAGAGAACTGAGTTATGCCCCCGGAGTTTTATATGTTGCCACGGCCATTGCAGAAGTGGGAAAGGAGGGGCAGTTGCTTGCATCATAAAAATGCTAACAACATTCTGCACTTCCTTTTAGAGATGCAAGTAAACATATGAAGCTGCCTTATTCAGTTCATCAAATCACAATGTGTCCATCCTAGAGGTCCACAACCTTCTCAGGCCAATGGGTGCATTTTGATTTTTGAGTGAGTGCGGCGTGTGCCTCCCTTTCTGGCCACTTCTGGATCAGCTCCCCACCCCCACCACAAAGAGATAGAAGGAGAGAAAGCACTTGTACACACATCACTTTGCCAAGGCACCTGGCAAAATTTGGATCTAGTAGAATTAATCTGGGCCTTAAAAATTACATAGAGCTGAAAGGGGACATGGGGCGGAGTGTTGCTCTTCCAGATCCCTCCTTCTGAATGCTTTTAAAGGGAAAGAAAGATAACCATGAGTGGGTAGAGCTCAGAGGCTTTGCCATTCGAGGATGTCATTCGAGGATGTCATTGTTTCCATGAGCACCACATTGACAACCACAGTTTTTGCCCAGTGGAATCAGCAGCAACTGTTGTAATGAGTTCTGATATTAGCTAGAGTGTGTAGGAACTGAAGCTGATGCTAAATTACTCAGCTTGAACTGTCCTGGTTAAGGTATAAGCAGGACTGAGTGTATCGTGAACATTTGTAAATTTGCCAAAAAAGTTGGAACCTAGCTCGGAAGACACAAGTACCCTGGGAATCTTGAGGGTGGTCCCCCCCCCCAATTGTTGCTGTTTCAGAAAGCTGATATCCTGTTCACTAAGGGAAGTTGATGTAGGCATCCTAGCAGCATCTTCCAAGACTCAGAAGAGAGATGGGGCTGAATTCCATGATCAGCCCCGCACAGAGCTTTCTCAGCACTTTCTCTTTACCCAGCTACTCTTTCTTGCTCCTTTGTTTGATTCTTGCCCTCTGATTCCTGTCTATACTTTTCTTCCTTAAACCCTTTATATAATTTTTGGAAACTCTGATTCTTGAAGATTTAACGAATTATGTGATGTGATGTGTGGCATTTGCACAGCTAACCCAGAATCAAGAGAGTGTCATCTGAATCTCTTTGTACAAAAAGTGGTTGTTACTAAGCTTTTAATGTTCCCCTGCCCAAATCAGACAATTTGTTTGCTTCCATCAAATTGTGATAAGCCAAAACTCAGATTTGTCCTGCTTATTTAAGCAAAGTGAAGCCAAGTAAAGATGAGCCTACTACTATCTGAAAAACCTATGTAAAAGTAGGTTTGACCTGATAACTAGTAAATCTAGTTGAATATTCTCTTTCAACTAGGTTTACCACTCCCATCAGCCCATCACCCATCCCCACCCACCCCCACCACCCTCTGTGTATACATATATATATATATATATATATATATATATATATATATATATATATGGGCCTGACACTTCCGTTTCCAGTGTATCTGAAGAAGTGTGCATGCACACGAAAGCTCATACCAAAATATAAACTTAGTTGGTCTTTAAGGTGCTACTGAAGGAATTTTTTTTATTTTGCTTCGACTCAGACCAACACGGCCACCTACCTGTAACTATTCTCTTTCAGTTATTGTTGCCTGGCCTTGAAAATGCATTTTCTGTAAAATTCAGTTATTTGAAAGTTAACAGCTAGGCACAAACTTTGTATCTGGAGAAAGAGCTGAAGGTATGATGAGTGAACAAAATCAGCTGACAAAGAAATCCTACTGGGCCAACACAAATGAAATTTAAGGTGGATTAAATGCCAAATTCAAAGTCCTGTTGGTGCTAATACTAGCAGGGTGGAATGAGAGGGAGTGTTGCCACTCCTTTTGGTTCTTCCTGGGGAAAAAAGGGATTCCCCTCTCATTGAGGCAACTGGAGGAAAATAAACTTCACCTGCTCTATGACTGCTGTAATTTTTCTTTTTTTCTGGGATGTGCTGATGTACTATTTTGTGGCACATAGTGACAGGAGTTTTCACAATATTAGATTAAGCTCATTTTAGTGGCAGGAATTAGGAAATATTTTGTGCCAGATTAGCTCACAGCTCAGGAAACATCAATCCAAATAAAGTTCCATTATGAAACTTGGAAGGAAAGGTTCAAGCAAATCCATTATTTTTGGATGGAACACTTTTCTATTACTTTAAAAAAAAGCTGACTATTTTTGGGCAGAATTTCTTATTCCTTTAAGGAGCCCAACAGAGTTCTGAAACTATTGAAATGGGTAATGAAGAGTACATCCAGATTAGGAACATCTGGTCATAGTAGTGTAAAGCAATTAATGGCAGGTTCGTTAACCAGCTATTAAAGACCTGGGTTTGGGTGGAGTAGAAGCATGTCTTGGCTTCTACCCTTTTATAGTAAAGTCCTCAACCTGAAAAGTATCTAAGCGCATCCTAGCCCAAAATGTGCCTCAGGCAGTGACTACCAGTAAACAGCAGCTGGGCATGCTTCAGGCAGGCTTCCTGTAGTACATTCTTCCATTATGCAGATGTCCTATCATTGCACGGCATTTGCATAAACCCATTTTCAAATAACAGAAGAATTTTAAAAAGATGGTATCTGAAGAAGTGTGCATGCACACGAAAGCTCATACCAAAATAAAAACTTAGTTGGTCTTTAAGGTGCTACTGAAGGAATTTTTTTATTTTAAAAAGTAAGTTCATGCTACGGTACTTTATTTCATTCTACTTTAAACTGGGCTATGTCCTCAAGCCCCCAAATGTTTAGGTACCTAACATCTGTCAAAAGAGGACAAAACCCCTAACACGATTGCTAGGTAAAGATTTATTGTTCAGTTATATCCCGCTTTTTATTCTTCCATGTATATCAAGGGAATATGATGGTGTTGTTCATTCATGACCTGGTCTGGCACTGATTAGACCTAGAACTTAGCTGAACTTCAACAAAGTGGTTGTGTTATAATAGTGGCTGCATAGCATGTGTTAAACTGTGGTGACTACTTGTGCTGCTGGTGGTTTCTTGTAGCCAGTCTGCATGCTAAATCATAGTTTAGTGTTGCAAGAATAATCCTAGGCATGCTTTGGACTCAAAAATTCCCCCTCCCACAAAAGGAAAAATTCAGAAACTTTAGCTTGTAGCTGACATGAATTGAAACTTTTCATGTTGCTCAGAAACTTCTAACTCTGGTAAATCTTATCCGTAGCTTGTTTGAAACCCAACTTCGAGCCATGGGTTATGTAACTGGCTTGTTTAAACATTAATCTGGCTTGTTAACGTTAATCAGTTTTGGTTTCAGTTCATACAACATGCAAAACTAGGTAACAGAAATTGGAAGGAAAAGCTTCTGAATGCCTCTTTGCAACTACATCTAGAGAAAGGGGAGAATAGAGGAGCCCAAACATTGTAGCAGCTTGTTCTTTCCACACTAAACAGTGGTTTTGCATTATGTCTGAACATGACCAAAATTTAGTAGTCATTCCAGTGTGACCTCCTTTCTGTGGCATTCCAAATGATTGCAGCAGATGGAATTGGGTAATGTTTTGCTTCTTGCATAGTTGGGGGCAGTAAATTACTGCATCCCTGTGCAGGTACATCAATCATGTAGCAAGCTTTTTAAAGCAACTACCTCTTGGTTCTTGCCTGGGTTGTCTCTTTTGACCTGGAGTCATCAAGTTCTGTTTCAAATATTGGGAACATATGCATCAGTGAGACTTCACCTTTGGGAATTAAGGCTCAGGTGTGGAATAATGGCATCACATTGCTATTGCATGCAATATATTGCATTTGCGGTGCCTGGAAACTTTGATAGGAAATTATTTTATGATCATTTTCCCACACAAAGATAGCTTTGTGTAACTAAGATACAACATGAAGCATCCCTTATGTGTAACAGGTGGGACAGTTGTGCTCCCTGAGCAATTTTGGTTTTCTAGGCTGCTATTTGTTGTGTCTCTTTCATTAACTAATCACTCTGTTACCATGGAGTTCCTGTTTGCACCAGGAATGGTCAGCATCTTGTCATGGAAAATCAGGCACTGCAATGAACTTATGCATGGTATGTGTATTTCATTGAACTCTATTGCTTTGGCAGCATAAACGTAGCTTTAAGCAGATGTAACTATTACTTATGCTTAATAAAAGTTACTTCATTGTGTGTTTCCCTTAGACATTCTAACCATAACTTATTATTGGTGTTGTTCCAGGTCTGTTAATTGGATTTCTGCTAATAAATTTTACACATTCTTCATTTATAGCTCTCCAGCAATTTTAATTGAAATCAGTTTCTTTTCTGGTTGCATTTGAAGACAAGAATTCCAATGTTGTAATGTCCTGTTTTGTACAATGTTGTAATGGTTGGAATCTTGGGGTATTTGATCAGCTTCCACTATGAAACAGGGTTGTTTTGCTTTTGAGGAAGTGTCCGACACAAATGCAAACAGTCTTGTTATAATAGCTGGGAACAAATAATCTCTTTCAAATCTTATTGCTCATGCTTCCTTTTGGGTGTGACTTCCAGTTTGGTGTTGATATATGCTAATTCTGTTTTGCCTTGTATTATTGAGACAGGAGTTCCACTTCTTAATGAAATTGTGTGTACTGTAATTTGTTTTTGAATCCTTCTGGAATAGATACCAGGACCAAAGCACGGAAATTAATTGTTCACATTGAAAATTATATTTGATTCTCCTTGTGTATTTCAAGAACCTTTCCCACAAATGCTTATTAATAGATAGAATCTTTGATGGGTTCAGCACCAAGTAAGAACTCTGACTGGAAAAATACTTGTAGAACCTCAAGCATTCAAGAAGGGATGAGCTAGGATTGAGAGTTCGTGGGTCTCTTTATAGACAGCATGGCTGTATTACTTGGCCCTAGTCCAAGACCTGAGGAGCTTTAGGATGCTTTTTAAGGAGCTGGCCCATGCTCCAACCTGTCCCCCTTCTGAAAAAGTTTCCTATGAGAAACAGAAAAGCAGTAATGTAGTGTTTATGATATTTCTGTGGAAATTTTATTTTTCAGTTGAGTATTGAATGGTATGAGTGCCCATGTGCCTACTTGCAGGAAGAAACAGTTAGCTCAGTTGCTTATGGCATGGAGCTGATAATGACAAGGTTGCAGGTTCGATCCCCAGAGGACCACCTGCATATTTATGCAGTGCAGGAGGTTGGACTAGAAGACCCTTGGAGTCATTTCCAACTCTACAAATCTAGGAGTCTACTGAGCTCTGCCCTGCCATAGCCAACCCCATTGGGGTGTGTTTGTATAGAGAGGGTGCGTGTGCTGCACGCTTGGAAGACAGTATGCTTTTGTTTCCACCCAGCATGGGTTCACAATTCACCCCTTGTACTGTCTTATTGAATAAGAAAGTCTTCACTTTGATGCAAGGCATTAACAATTCTGTGAGCAATATACCTTGTGATACCCATGATTTTGGGCTATCTCAGAGCTAGCTTAATCTTTGATCCTGAAAAATAATAGCAGCTTCTGGGAAGCTTTTATTTTGATGTCTGGATAGCCAAGTGATGTTCTACATCCAAATGATGTTGGAATATATGCTTTCTTCCCCTAGGCAACTTTTTAATGAGAGAAAGAGCACATTTGTTTAATCCATGATTTTTTTGTACCATAGTAGTCTTCTACATCCACAGAGTTCTCTTTGATGGCAGACAGGCAGTGGTCAGGTGCCTCTGCTGTTACCATGTGATGCCTTTCAACACCAATGATCTGTGATACCGTAATTATCTATTAAGTAACCCCCAAAAGCAAATTTTTAAACGTCCTCATAATAGTTTGTGCTGCACTCCCTCCAGGAGTTTGAAATAAACTTTTCATTTTAAAGTAGACCTACTCCTTCTTTCACTCTAGAACTGTTGTAAAAAGTAAAAATATCTAGTACAACAAGGTACTAAATTCCGGGAAGAAGCAGCTGAAAGGCAGGCTTGTTAATTTCAGTTTCATATGAAATGCACCCAGAAATATTGCATGCTTTTCCAACTGGAAAGTGACTTGGTTGGTAGGAATGAAAAACACCATTTAGCTGTTTAAAGATTTATCATTCAAGCTGCTTTATTTAGATAGTGAAGCAAAGTAGTGATGTCTTCAGTTTAGTTATTACAAACAAGGTGATGGAGAAGAAGAAAAGAGGGAGCTGGTTGCCTTCTAGGAAAGAGGAAACTTGAAAATATAGGCAATGCAAGTGATGTGCCGGGGGGTGTTGTACTGGCTTGGAGTTGTCTAGAGACGATGATAGTTTTGAGAACTGAGTATTCTTATGGGCACCCTGTCTGTAAAGTGTGATCAGGCCATGTATGTGGAGGCTTAAACTGAATTTGAGTTTTCTTTCTGTATATCCCACCACTGCATATGGGAGTATCCTGAAAAGGACTTCAGGCCTTTCCCCCTCTGTGTAAAGACTTGGTAAATGTTGCCATTCCTGGACTATCCAGCTCAAGCACATTGAAGGAAGTAAGCAGCATATTGTTGTATGGAGTGAAGTAGTCCAAGTTGCACTTTCGGACTGTCACTATTTTGGGGTAGGATACATTTACATACTGGCAAATCCATGTTGCACAATTATAGTTGATTGGAAGGTCTTGCACAACAAATCTTCTTCCGCAGAAGATCAAGACTTTTTCCCACTAGGAAAAGGATGGGGAAATGTTCTGGAAGGAGTGAGATAACATTTGCTTTAATGCAACCCCCCACCCAAACAAATGGGAATGAATGCTCATTAAATAGCCAACATTGTCTAATCTCCCTGCAAACCAATCAGGATGAATGCTCAATAAACAGATTGTCTGGAAGTGACCTCTGTCCTTGGTGGATAAGAAGGGGCATGAGTGAAATAAAGAACATTCTTCTGTATTATTGTCTTGCTTTGACCACTAGTGCCGAATTAAGAACATATAATTTAGGCCCTTACTTGCAGTCACATAGAATCATAGATGCTTTACTTGCTCTGTTTTTCGTTCCTGGGGATACAATTCCCTTTAGAAAATTGCATGCAAACAACTTGTTATCAAAGAATCAATGACTAATTTTACATCTTTAATAATGAGCCACTTTATATCATGAAAACACCACAAGAGTTTTTGTTGTAAAAGGGCAGAATCCAAAATTGCCCATCTTCATACCACCTAAACTGGGAAAACAAGATGTGTGTCAAGAATTCAGTGTCTCTAGAATTGATTGCCTCTAGGATAAAAGGCAAAAATGCTATCCTTGGGGGAATTAATGGTCATTAGAAGAACTGTCTAGCTAGCATGATTACCTTTTATTCTTCAGGGAAGGCTTAGGGAAGGCACACCCAAGTTGTCTGGTTTACTATTGTATGAGGAGTTGTTGTTGTTGTTTAGTCGTGTCCGACTCTTCATGACCCCATGGACCATAGCACGCCCATGGACCTAACCTATTGTATGAGTTAGGTCTTTGGAAATGTACCCAAACACTTGCAGGTATTGGAAAGTATTTCTAATTTTATTCTAAATCTATGTTCAAATATTTTTATCTTTCAGAAGATTTGGTGAAGCAACCGAGTCATATCAATGTGCTCAACGTACTAACATGTCTCAATGTTGCTGATTCAGGAAACAGTGGAAGAAAAGAGGAGAACCATAAAGGAAAATAACCAAGGTTAGTTTGTTTTGTTAAATTTACAAAGAAATTGTGGGAAATTGGCAGCGAACATTCATTTATGTCTTGAACCAAATTTTATGTAAAGCCCCAGTTATTGCCTGACTGGGAAGTTTGCAGGCATACTGTTTAACTGCTTTTGATAATTTGAAATGTTCACTTAAGAGTAGAAGCATTATTCATTGAATTCCACATTCCCATGAACAAATACAAATACAGCTGAAAGAAGATTCTT
The DNA here is from genome assembly GCF_963506605.1 of Zootoca vivipara. NCBI lineage: Eukaryota > Metazoa > Chordata > Lepidosauria > Squamata > Lacertidae > Zootoca > Zootoca vivipara. The sequence continues at coordinate 65,661,705 of NC_083278.1, forward strand.
TCCCCTTAGCCTAGATGAAAAAAATGTTGGCTTTGGAAGCTTTTGTTTCTATCTTTGCTTAACCACAGGTTGTATCCCCCCCCCCCGAATTGGCAAACTGTTATTATTGTTAACTATCATTTCAAGATTGCTTGTTTAAAGCAGACCATAGTAAACAATAATAACATTTTGTTGGCTCAGATGACATGACAAGTTGTGGTGAAATAGAAGTGGAAACGAAAGGAGATGGGGGTGTGGGTAAGCTCAAGGATCACCTAGGCTCATTCATGTCTTGCTAAAGCAGGCATCCCCAAACTTCGGTCCTCCAGATGTTTTGGACTACAGTTCCCATCTTCCCCGACCACTGGTCCTGTTAGCTAGGGATCATGGGAGTTGTAGGCCAAAACATCTGGAGGGCCGCAGTTTGGGGACGCCTGTGCTAAAGTATGATTTCACGTAATGTCTGAATGTAGCCATTCTGTTTAGCTTTAATTATTTGCAAATCTAATAGGCCTAAAGATTAAGCAAGCTGTGAAATGGAGCCCTAATTACTAATTATTTTGTGTGATTATTTCATTATGATATAATATTAAGAAACATCATTTTCGGTTGGGCAAAGTAATATTTCCAAGTTTGGTCATTGCTCACTTTTTTATTTGGGTTCCAGGCATGTTGTGCCAGCAGGTGAACCTAAACATTAATCTAATTAGAAGGATTCCAAGATTGTGAATAAAGCGTGAAAGTACTATCTATTCACACTTTACAAAAAAGTAATAATTGACCAGTGAAGTACTGGAAGGCATTTGATTGTTTATTAAATTTCCCTTATGTGTCGTTATTGTTGTAGAGAACCTACATAACAAAGAATTAGGCAGAATTAATTGATGGTGCTACAGCCAGTTTAACCTTTACCTTTACCCTAATAATTGTGTCATTCCATTGGATTCTAAAGTAATAATGTTGATACTAATAGTTTGATTAGAGCACTGGCATACCCAAGTCCTGTCCAGAATAATTTCTTTCATGTTGTCTGCAAAATTGTTATAGCTTTCCATGTGAAGAACTACCTGATGATATTAATACTTTTGTTTATTAATATTTGTGTTGTTTGCTATTTGCTATATTTTTCTATTCCCCTTTGTGCTGTTTTGCTTTTGCCTTTTTTTAACTTTTGCCATTCCAAGGGTATGTGTTGGGTAGCAATTAACAAGTAGATAAACCCAAGGATATGAAGTATACAATAAAACCTAGTTGTTCTATTTATTTAAAACACTAAGCTTGTGAAGTCAGTCATTTGCCCAGTTCAGACAACATAGTCATGCCATCATTGGTGATTGTAACCTTAAAGGATCATGGGCTTGCATAACCTTCTTACATGCTGATTCCTTCATCCCTTTCCTACTTTCTTCAAAGCATAATATACCATGATCTCTGAATTGGGAAACCATGGTTTGAGCAAAGAAAAGAAGGAAGGAGAAGTTGGCAAGAATGATGAAGCAGGATCAGATTAACCCAACTGGTGTTCACAACTGCCAGAAAATGGTTTGGCTGTGATCTCTTGAGTCTGACCACAATTCAATAAGTGAAAATACAGTGATTATCACATTGATTTTCACACATTTAGTAACATTTACACAAGTGGTAATTTTAATAAGAATATGGTCTTTACCTTTTGCCTCTAATGAATTGTGTTTGCTTTATTTGTCAAAGTTTTACTTTCTCCACATGTCAGCTTTCCTTGCCAAATTTTGAATTTGCACAGTTGGCTGTCAGGATTTGATTGGCATTGGTTTACTTTAAATTTAAAACTCCATTAGAAGCAGGCGTGGAGGCAGAGAGAAGAAATATTTTGTATATTGTTATTTTTACTGGCCTTTGAATGGCAATGGCTAAGGTTTTCAGAAAAGCCCAAAGAAATGAAAAGTTTAGTAGAAATGCCTAGTGTAGCCCAGACTTAAAGAATATCCCATTCAGTATGCAGAGACGTTTTTTTAAATATTTCCATTTCATAATAGTATGATTTCCTCTAGACAAACACCTAGGTAGTGTGTAAATGAGCATACTATTAGTACTAAATAAACAACACAGGGGAAAAAGAAGCTGTATAAGCAGCAAGTCAAGGTAGGGGTATTACCCAACACAGATATGCATTCTTTTTGCCTGCCCTTTCTATTTAAAGGTGAGGATTTTTTGAAACAAAGATTGTGTGTAAGTGTATGTTGCTTAAAATAACTTTTTGGCCCATGCTGTATAGAAATGTTGTTTTCTATCTATTTGCATTGGTTTTAAGCCATAAACCAACTGTACTTCCTAATGGCATTTCTATGCAACTGTATTTTTTTATTTTAAACTTTACATGTGCTTGAATGCATGTGAATACCCCAAAATTGAGTTACAACAATCTGATATGAGAAGTTTTGACAATGAGCTGGACAATGCAATGGTTTACCTGTAACTTTAAGTCAAACCATGGTTTAGTGCAGGCATCCCCAAACTTCGGCCCTCCAGATGTTTTGGACTACAATTCCCATCTTCCCCAACCACTGGTCCTGTTAGCTAGGGATCATGGGAGTTGTAGGCCAAAACATCTGGAGGGCCGCAGTTTGGGGATGCCTGGTTTAGTGTGTTGTGGGTTATTGGAGAGGAAATTGCGATCGCTGTGCTCCTTTCCTGGTCCTCATTCTACGGTGAGCTAAGCCATGGTTTGCTTTGGTCATCTGAACCCAGGCTCATGGCTTGTCTTCTTCCAAACTATTCATGGGTTTACAGCTCAAGGTTTGCCTGGAGGAGACAAACCACAAGCTTGGGTTCAGACAGCCATGCTTAAGCAAATAATGGCTTAGCTGACAGCAGCAGGAGGACCAGGGAAAGAGTGAAATGGTGGCAATCTCTCCTCCAGGGACCTGTGCATTTGTGCTGTTCGACAGGTTGGTTTAGTGTTGTATGCAAACCAGCTCTATGTTGGAGCATGTAAGCCTTCCAAACTGAACCTTATTGTGGTTCCCTGTTCTGGGCCTGTAATCCATGCTTTTTCGATCATTCATATCTCTATATGTGAAGAAGTTCACTATAGCTACTGCCTGAATACATCCAGGCCAACCCATCTTCTTGCACCTCTTCTTCGGGAGGACAAATTTTTAGCTTTTAAGAGAATATGAACAATATTTTCAATTGTTCTTCACCAGTTTTGTAATATTGATAGAGACTGAAAAGCAAAACTTCAATTCTGTTTTTAACATCTCATGGCATTATATGTATAAGACGTAACATACAGGTTATGTTCATTGAATGAGTGGAAAGTCCATGTACATCTATAGTTTGTTGGCCCACAGGAGCTTGTTATACCTTGTTTAGCTTTTAGGAATCAGTTTTATATTTCTCACAATAACTGTTTGCTTTTGCTAGGCACGACCCTGAGCAAATAAATGTCTGAATTTAGACACTGAACTGCTCCCTTTTCTGCAGGCGCTTTGTTTCTTCAGACTCTACTAAGTTCTAAAGAATCTTTGAGATGTGTGTGTGTGACAGACAGACAGCCCATCTGGCTATTTAGCAATCACAAGATTTAAGTGTCCTGAGCTCTCATATGGATCAGAGATAATCATCTCTCTTGTAAAAGGCAGGATAAACTGGGGCTGAACTCCTAAGAGCTAGATCATAGTAAATGAAATGCTATATCACTGTAAACATCCAGTTAGTGTATGTGTGTAGGCGTGTGCGCCCACACCCACGCACATATATGCATGTATCTCTTGCTGGTGACCTAGAGAGTTGTGGCATATGACCTTTTCATTTTCTGGGTGTGTGATTGCCAGATATGGTAGTCCACAGCCAGTACACAAGCTAGCCAGCTTCAAACTGTAGCAGCACAAGCTGATTAAGTTAAGATGGGCTAATCATACAAAGTCTGAGTTGCTCCTGTGCCCTAATAACCATAATGAGAAAAACATGGTGGGTGGGAGGTTAGGCGAGAGGTTGAGTTGCAAATATTCTATTTAGAACCACTGCAGGACACATAATTTCCTATGGGAAAACTGGATTTTGCTGGGCTGGGGTTAGTGAGGAGATGTGTGGGGAAGAGCTTTTTCTTATTTAAGGGAACTAGGGGTCACAATAGGTGGAGTCCAATAATTTGGGTTTCTTCTCCATCTTCCTTCCTTGCAAAAATACAAAGTACACTTAAGAAATGTAGTAGAACTACTGCCTTGTTCCTACCATACCACCAGTTCCTCTAATCCAGTACTGGCTCCTCTGACTGGCATTGATTCTCCAAGGTCTCAGGCTCAGGGCTGTATGCAGCCCTGCTGCCTGGGCATCTGAATGTGAAACGTGCTTACCACTGAGTTGTGGCTTCTGTCTTATACTGTAAAACCAATTGCAGTCGTTAACAGTTGTCAACAGGTTTACCACACCTATCAGCCAATCACCCATTCCCACCACCCTTCTGAGTAATAGCCCTCCCCACCCTCTCACTATATATAAGGGTCTGGTGACTTCTGTTTCAGTGTGCACACGAAAGCTCATACCTATGGCAAACTTAGTTGGTCTCTAAGGTGCTACTGGAAGGAATTTTTTTTAATTTTGTTTTGACTGTGTCAGACCAACACGGCTACCTACCTATAACTTGAACTATAACTCTTATTGATATTTTGTAGAGTTCCTGCTCTGCTACACCTCTTGACTTGCTCCTTCTGCTCAAGGCAATAACTGTTAATGCACGACAAGTGACTGTTGTGCTCCTGCCCCCTTTTATTACACTGATTGTCAAGTGGTGTTTCCATAGGATGAACTTTCACCAAAGGACAAAGTGCCTTTCAAGTAGTCTGTGCCTTTTTATAAAAGAGGGTGTTGTCAAACACAGTTCGTACTGATGATGTTGCAACAGGAGGGCTTGACCAAGACTGTAATTGCCCTCTTTCCTTTTCCTCATGTTTGCAGTAAAGATTTATTCTGATGAATGCAGAGTAAACAATGGCATTGATTCGTAAATGAAGGCAGCTTGGTAAAAACAATGGGTGTAGATTTCTCTTAAACATAACCTTGAGGTAGATGTGGATATTTTATCAACTAGTGAATTGTTTTGTTAGTACTATGGTAGTCTAAGGCTGAGCCAGAATGAAAGAACAGCCCCCCCCCCAAAAAAACGCAGGTCATCCCCACATGAAAAGGACACCACCAACCCCAATTTTGGCTATCTCGTGGGAAGCAAAATATTTGCTTTAACCACATTGCTATGTGGGATGTAATTGTTCTGCTTTTGACAAGAGAGGATTTGCCCCATGGTCACTTCATTGTACTGGGATCCAAACAGTATGATACCAGCATCTGGTGATATAAATACTGGAAGTGTGGTGCAGCATACCAGCTCAAACACAACCACAGAGCTGAAGTAGTTCTATTCAAGATTAGGCAGAAGAAATGAAGCTTAAAACAAATGGAAGCTAAGTCAAGGAAGAAATGAGAATAGAAACGCCCTGTTGAGAGTTGTTGCACTAGTAAAGGCCAGCCAGAGACTTGGGGTGTGTGTGTGTTTCTATGCTAGTACAGCCTGACCCCTTCCAGATCATTAATTGGGCTACAAAGTGCAGTTAGTGCCTCCTACACCTGAAGAGATCCTTCGTAAGTTTCTTTGCAGCCAGGTGTACACTCTAATTCTGTATCACCCAGCACACCTTAGGTCCTGGGAGCTGGGACACACATGAAGGGAAAGGGTCTGTATCCGTGGTGTGGTGTACATTAAGGTTGCACTCCCAAGCACATTTACTAGCGAGTAAGCCCCACTGACTTGCTTCTGAGTTAGTATGCCCGGGGTTATGCAGTAATACAGTTCCAGGAATTTGGAAGGCTGTACATTAAAATGTTCACAGATGGAACGGAAATGACTGGGCATTCAAAAATGGTTAAAATAATAAATCAGGATGAGAGAACTTAAAACACCTGGCTTAAAATGAATATAGCTTCTAGGTAATCATTCCGACCTAAATAGATGGTTGAATTAAGGCCAGTCCAGAAGTTACATGGAAAGGCTTCTACGTGAACTTGTTCTGACTGAATTATGCCCAGTGCTTGACAACAGTTTTATGAACTGATTAATGATCTGTGTTCTGTAGGCGCGGGTTTCCGCTTTTCCTGGCCAGTAGTATTGTTAGCATTCTACAAGTGCTGCATTCCTAGAAAATTAGGAAAGGGTTCCAAAAGGAAACGATTGAGCAGCAAACTAAACAAAGTAAAAGCTAATATTCCTTTTTGAAAACTGAATCAGAAGTTATTTCTGTAAAACACCAGTCTCTTTGCTTTTTAGTGCATCCATGAGACTTCTTCATACCAAGCATGAATTGAATCACCTAACCACCACATAATTACTCATTTTGTGCAATTGTGACATGTGTCAGAAGCCACCCTGTGAACCAACTCCCATTATATAAATTAGGTAGTTATGATATGCATGAGCTGGTCGAGGGATTTCCTAATAATCTAGGTTTGTTAAGAGTGGCCCTCATATTTCTCAGTTCCTTCAAAACCTGCTAGGCTGACACATCTGCACAGAGGGGCACATACAAATGCTGCTGCTGCTGCAAGGCAACCTCTGCTTCCCTTCCGCATTTGTTGTCTAGAAGTGGGAATGAACATTCTATTATTGTATTGGTTTGGCTCAGCACACCAGGTCCCATTTCATTTTTTAGAAAGTGTATAGTTTGTTGTTTGTTCATACTATTCTAGTGGCAAGACATCCCCCCCCTCCCCAAAAAAGTTATCTTGCACATAATTGACTGAATACTGCACTGTATACTATGAAAATGAATGTCTCAAATTCAGTTATCAAAAAACCAAGATACTAGCCTTTGGGGAAAAAACCTAAGCTTAGAAGCTGGGAACTTCAAGGCCACAAATTAGAACAAGTCACAAATTATAAATATCTAGGAATGGCGGTACAGGCCTCAGGAACCAACAGACTTCATATACTGGTAAATTCTATCGGGAACTCTACAGAAAAAAACGCAAACTGCATACTCAACCAAGGGGGCTTTTTTGTCCCCGCGGCCCTCAAACTTACAAGGCCAAAATGCTGGCACAGCTCCTTTATGGAGCCTTTCTGGGTCCGCCTTCTTCTACCTTCTCCCCTCTGGAACGCGTTCAACCCAAATTTCTTAGAGCTCTCCTACAAGTCCCCAGATGCGTTTCAAATGCATAGGTTAGACTAGAATCGGGGATGATAAGAGTGGAGGCTTTAGTCTGCCTAACATCAATCTACAAATGGCTGACATTGAATCTGCTGCCTCGAGGAATAGCCCCATTGATCCTCTGCGACCAGTTCCAGTCAGGCTGGCTGACAGCAGTCCTGAACTCCCTCCAGAAACTGGGTTTCGCTCCCCAAGCCCTTCTAAGTCTGGGATTGGGTCAAGGAAAAGCCACGGTGAGACAAAGAATCATAGACACCGAGAGACAACAGGACTGCTCAAGATGCCCCAACTATAAAATCGGAGAAACTGAGATATACCGTATTTTTCACTCCATAGGACGCACCTAGTTTTTAGAGGAGGAAAACAAGAATTTTTTTTTTTGCTTTCTTGAATTGTCCTAGGCATAGCAGCCAACTCCTAGAGGCCTAGGTGCCTTCCCCCCCGTTACATATTTGAGGAAGCTGCTTTTGCAAAGGGGGGAAGCCCCATTTTTTTTAGGATCAGCTCAAAGTTGTGCAGCTTTTTTTGCAAATGGGAAAAGCCCCGTTTTGGGGGGGGGGTCAGCTCAGAGTTGTGCATCTTTTCTGCAAAGGGGGAAAGCTCCATTTTTAAAGGATCAGCTCAAAGTTGCTGAGTATCCTTGCAAAGGGAAAAATAATGTTTTTATGGGGTTCAACTCACAGTTCTGCAACTTCTCTAGGAAAGGGACCCATTTCTACAGTTTCCAGACAGATATTCTAATCAGCCAGTCACATGCCTGCAGACAACAATTGAGGCCTAGGCAAGGAGCTGGGAGGGGCCTGGAAGGGAGCTAGCTCTCTTATCTCCCTTCCCGATCTCTTGCAATCAGCTGTTGAGCGGGTTCCTTTCTCTTTCCCTCTTGTTAGCCTTTAGCTCTTTTTTTAAAAAAAAGCACGACCTGCCTTTAGCCCCTGGGCAAGTCGGCTCCAGGGACAACGCATTCGCTCCATAAGACGCACAGACACTTCCTCTCACTTTTTAGGAGGAAAAAAGTGTGTCTTATGGAACTAAAAATACGGTATTTAGCCACTCCGGCATCTTACTTCTTCTTTCTCCTATCCAAAAACACAAGGAGGGCTTTTACACTCGCCAGAAGCTTGGCTCTGCCCTTGCCAGTCCTGGAAGGATCCTACAAAAAAGTCCCATACGCTCAAAGACTCTGCGTCTGTTCATTGGGGGAAATAGGAAGCCCAGAGCACCTTTTTTTAGATGCCCCTTCTATGAAGAGGCACGTAGTGAGACCATTGATTCCATGCTGGTGAGGCTAGCTGACCTCCCGGAAAAGCAAAAATTCGACCTGCTCCTGTTAGGCAAGGATCAGAAGATGACCCGGATGGTTGCCCGATTCTGTGTTCAGATCTGCAGGCATAGACCTTCCCCTGATCCAAATTAGTTCGCTGGAAAACCCCTAAACTTGGTTCCGTGAGCGACCCAGGGTCAGTTGTCTGCGACAGCTTATCTTAGTTTTTAAGTATCTATATGCTTATTACATGTATAAACATTAATTTTACCGTTGTCCAATGTTTTATATGTATGTTTTGTCTTCTGGGATTGTTCCCCCAAATGTGTTTTTATAAGCTGGTCTCCGACCGTAATAAATTATTCATTCACTCAACTGAATACTGCCCTCTTCTTACTTTAGTAGCATCCATAGCAATGCAGGTAAGTGTATTTTAGAAATACAGTGTAAGATTGTTATAATGTTGCCTATATTTTTTTCCTCTGTTGTAGAACATTTATAGGGGGAAAGTAAATAATCTAGATTATCTGTCAGATTGATAATTAACCATTTGTTGCATAGAGAATGGCTTACATTTTCCTCTATGCGGTGTGTGTTCCACATAAAATTTCAGCAACTTTAAAAAAAACCAAAGCATTTATTTGTGCCTTCAGAAATCAAAGGAATAAGGCAGCACTGGATTCTGGCAACAGTTTGAATAAATCATATTACAGCTTTGTTCTATCACAAGTCTAGGATCTCCAATTATTATTTGCAGGAGAAGTGGCCATGCAAGGTTCTGTTACGGTAGATTGGCAAAAACTGCTTCTGAACCCTGATAAGATGCAGGCCATTGTGAGGAAGCTGGATGACTTTTCTGAGTGAGCTGTTTTGTTACATGTGTTTGCTGCTTATCTAGATCTTTTCATGTTGTTCTGGTATATGTGTTATCCATCAAAATGATTGATTAAAGAGAAAAAGGATTACCACACTGCAGGCTAATTTCTTAACAAGATAATTTTTAGTTTTAAACGTTATCTCTTCACCTTTTTAACCTCAAATAGCACCCTTGGCAGCAAATAGAAGCCAGTCAAGGGGAATTCTCAGTAGATTGCTTTTTCTTCAAAAGTGCCAGTTTAAAAACATTGTTTTAAAAGCATGAATAGCTTTTAAACAACTGCATATTACTTCCATGTTCATTTGTGAATCCACTTTATTCTGCTTTCAGTGTAGCTTCTCCTGCCTCAAATGTTGCAAGTTCCTCAGCACAGGAACCCTGTGTACAGTCATACCTCGGCTTGCGACCGCAATTCATTCCGGGGAGCCGGTCGCTCCCCAAGTTCATTGTAAACCGAGGGGCTCTTCTGCGCGTGCGCGAAGCGCCGATAGAGCACTTCTGCGCATGCGTGCACTGCGGAACCCGGATGTAACCACTTCCGGGTCCGCAACGGTCGCAAACCAATCGGTCGCAAACGGAGGCGGTTGCAAACCGTGGTATGACTAATAAATACTGATGGCCCTCAACTAACAATTGCAATGATTAGTAATATTGCAACACAGTTGCAATTTCTCTACAGTACAAACAATGTTTTAAACAAAAACTAGAGAAACATATAGTTGCTTCCATTCAGTTTTTGTTTCCTGCCCATTTTACTTGCATGATTAAAATGGGCTCACATGGCGATGTTTTCCTTGATTAGCATGATGGGCTGTAAAAGAGTAAAAGAACCCCTGTGTGCCACCCCCTTCCCAACAGACCATGAGTAGAAAGAGTCCCTTGAGACTTGGTGAGTAAATTCAGGCTATTAAGAACCTGCCATTTCAAACAAAGGCACCTCCAACAAGCAAAATGGCTGAGAGTTATTAGATGCCTTGGCAGATGTTGAACTTGTCTGTGTCATTAATTTTGCCTTGGGCAGCTTTTCTTGTAGCAGCAAATTCCAATACACATCACTCAGCTTGTGATGTCCAAATGCAAATAGACACACTTTTATTTTACATGTTATGTTTTTGAGATCATTTTATTTGAAATTGTAATGGCATATTTCCTCCCTGGATAAAGCTAAGCTAGCCAAATACATATCCCCTATGCATTTTTATGTAAACAAATGGCAATGGCAATCTGATAAGCCAAAAAACTAGATTAGGGCTTCTTATAAGATAACATAGGACCATTTGCTATGAGTAGTTATTGTGGAGTCAAGAAGCAAAAAACTGGAATGTCAGAGTTGTTCTTTCAATTTTCACGTTATATTGGACCCAAGTTAAAACCAGGGAAATGCCTGAAATTCTTTACAGCCTGATTCCTGATAAGAGAAACCCACTTTAAAAGTTCTGCAGCTAAATGGGCTGAGCTATTTGACCGATGAGAGGAAATTGTTCATTGTTGTTTTGATGTTCAAAATTCCAAGTGCCATTCACAAATGGTTGAACGTGCAGTGAAGGAGGTTACTAGAGCATCTAGGATAGTTATTGGAGAGAAAAAACGTGATGCTACCATCAAAGCAACAATGAACAATCGCTCTAAATTCCCAAAACAAGAGACAAATAAGGACTTTGCACCAAAATAGACGTTTAGTGTAATGCATAAAAGCATATTTTAGCATGATATAATATGGTGTACATGTACAATGTATATATTGCATAAGGCATAATTTTATTAATTACACAAAATGTAAGCATTTAGTACAATTTATACCAAGTAATTAAGTACAATGTGATGTTTTGATGCAACACAAAATGTGAGTGGCGTTTTATTGTTTATGTTTACTTGTTTAGTACACCGTTTGCTTAATTGTTCCATATAATTTTTTTCAAAACCATTGGTCTTTCATGTAAATTATAAACATGTTTTATCTTAAATAAATAAATATTGCAGAAAATAATAGTATGCAACTATTATTGCTCTACATAAAACCTAAAATTTTTGTTTATTAGTTCACAATTTAACATACTGAGAATTAAATGAGTCAAATTCCTATGTTTTTATCACTCGTAGTGAGGCAAAATTTCAATCTGTAGGAGCAGGGTCTAAATATTAACCGATTTGTCCCAAATTTGAAATTTGACTATGTTTATACCATAAGCCTGAGATAAGATCAAGGGAGGAAACGTTTTCGAATTATTTTTTTATCACCCACCCTATTATGCAGTCCTTAATTCACATGGCTATTCTATCATTTAATGGACTGGTGCTATATGAGAGAGGAAGGGGGGAGAGAGTGTGTCATAGAGGTCCCGCCACCTGATTGCCACCCTTAATCTTGGCCAGACACCAGGGTTTTGTTTTCTTTAAAATGAAGTTCTGCTGAAACATAATGACTATTACTGACTGCCTAAAAGTACAGTAGTCGGGTATTGCCTTGTACACAGCTCAACACACATACAAGAGAAGGAGCATGGAAAGAAGTGGTAACACATCAGTATATATCAAGATAGCCATATTGCCCAATCGGCTACTCTCAAGCATAAGAAATAAGATCCCAGATGATGTAAAAGCGTTCTAGGTCCCTCATCCCTCTGGAGACCCAAAGTTTATGTGTTATTATTATTATTTTGCAATAGCCAAAGTCCATAGGTTTTCATACAAATGCTGATTTTTTTAAATAAAAGTTTTGCATGGCAGGGCTAATGAAATCCTAGCTGCAGTTAGCACCCCTATCAAAAGTTCTGTTTTCTAAAATTGGTTGAAAAGATGTGTCATATTATTCCACCTTACCCCTTTTGTAGCATTCACTTACTTGTGGTGATAGAGATTGGTGAGATCAGCTTGGCAGTTGTGCGCTGGTTTTGACAGTTTCAGAAGGGCTATTGCAATCTGCGTTGTATGAATTATCTGTGTAGGATTAATTATTGTAACAATGCTGCAATAATTACAAGGCAACTTTTTCTGCCCTGTAAGGCTCAATCTAGTGATACAGTCTTGTTCTACAGTATTTTGCATTTCTTGGGTGGGCTGGTGGGGAATACAAAAAAAATCAGAAATCACTAAAAGTGTCCACATAGGAAGCTAAAATAGCTTCAATTCTTTATCAACAGCATATATTGGAGAAGCAATTATAACCTGTTACAGTGCATCACTGAGTTCAAGGAGTTTTTAAAAAGTTGTGAGGTCTAAAAAGCAACCATCAGTTTACTTTGCCAGGTAAATGTCTCATTTCTTAATGCATTGTATTATTTTGATAGGACTATGAAACTTTGAATTACTGTTGCATTCTGAAATAAAGAGCTTTCATTGTTGTTAAAGTTATTGAGGGTTAAAGTAATTGAGGCCTATTGATGGTTACGGCTGAATTTTTAACATTCTAAAATAAAAGCAAGAATCTGTCAAGTTTGACTATGCCTAATACTATGCTGCACAATAACTTTAAGGACTTTATATAAGAAATATAACATTCCATCTGTGGTTTGGGAAGTTGCTTGTTTATCTAGGCGAACTATGTTAAAAAGAAGAAAGTTAAAGTTATGCATTGTTAATTAATATATATAGATATATATTTTAAAGACACTGAAGTCCTACCTTTTAAGCAAGCAAACCTTTATTCAACAAGCCTTTTAGTAGCTTTCCTATGGCACTTTGGTGGTAATTCAGGAATGCAGGGTCAAACAACAGCCTAGTCATAGAGTATTCCCTGAAGGCTTAGAGGCATTATGGCAGGCTGTCCAGGCTAATCATTTCAAGCGGCCCATGGAAAACCACTTTCTGGTTAAGTCTGCATCATCCTGTTCCACCAATGGAAAAAATTGAACATGAGGAGGGTGTGTAGCTTGCAGACAAAAATATATCCAGCGTAGCACAGGATCTGTTTTTAGCCCATAACTGCTGAACATTTTGGAGACTTAGACAGAGTTTCCTGGCTTACCAGAAGCAGAAAAAAGAAAGGGAGAGTCTGTGTGTATGTATGCTAAACGGTTCGGTGACACGTTTGGAGAAACGGACTAGAGCAGAAGCACTGGGCAGCAGAGATTGGGGTAAGGAATCTAGTGGGACACACAGCTGCTCAATAAGAAAAAAAGTTGTGAAGGGGGAACTGGGCAGAGTGGTTCTGTTTGTGATTCTTGGCTTTAAAGTTTTGCTTTCCTTTCCAAACAGATTAAGAGGGACACATTTCCCTTTCAGCAGTCTTTTGAGCAACTTTGCTGAACGAACTAGTGGTTGCTGTTGTTTAAACCTTTGAGTTAGCTGCTATTCACATTGTCTTACAGTTTGAGTAGTAAAAGATTTATTTTCTTACGGAGAGAGATTTCTGCAGTAGAGCTTTTATCCTGCCTGCATACACTATGGCTAATCTGTAAATAACCTTTGGTTGCTCTCTTGGTTGTTTTCCCCTGAAATTTGCAGTGCATAAATGCATTGCTTAACTGTCTGAAAATTTACTTTATTGTTATTCTGTATTACTTATATATTAGATGAACACTTCAGGTCTGAACTTGCTCCAATATTGAATTAAGTAACTTTTTAAAAAACAAAAACAAAGTACGGATGCTTCCTTCTCCCCCTCCTCCCCCCACCCCCGGCTAGGATGGATCTTTAGGCTATTGCATAGCTTTTCAGATGGAATGTTACTCATATGCTGCACAGTATAACCATTCTAATGATACCTTTGCAGTTCCAAACGATAAGTATCTGGCAGCTGCTGTTGGAATCGACATGCTACAATAGATGGAGCCTTGGTGTGATCCAACAAGACATATTTTATGTGTTTATGAAAGAAAAATGCTACTCGAAAAGAGGAAGTGTCTTTATTAAGAGTGCTGATCATTATTTCCACTAGAAGGGAATTGCTAAGTTGATATGCCTTCCTTGGTGTAACTGGCATCCTATTCTAAGCCAGTTACTTTGAAATAATTGGCTTAGTGGCATTTGGCATTTTGTTCCAGCTTTATTTAAAACTCGTTTATTAGTTACAGGATAGCTCTGAATGTTCCCAGAGTAAGCTTTTTGTGTGAAATCAAGAAGGACTTCATGCAGCAATAAGAGCACCAGTGGTTTATCTCAGTTCAGTGGCTGCTCTGGGCCAGCACTGGCATTCAAGGCCACATCAGCAGTGATGCAGCAATGAGTGACACCACTGAAGTGTCAGGCAAAAGCATTGGCTTTGGCAGAGAAAGTAGTTGATGGGCTGGGAAAGGATGTGGCCAGAAATACTTAAGCACCCTAGGTAGGGAAAGGAGAGAGTCTGTGACTAGGAGCTGCAGTATGTCAAATGAGCCTGTGACCATTTAATTCAGCTAAAAGGAAGGTGAGGTGGTGATTTCTAGCAGAAAACCAGTACATGAAAAGAGCCTGAAGGAGTAGGTACTTTTGTTTCTAGTCCTAAATGTAGCCCTCTATGTTGGTAGAGTTTACTGTTGGGGCAAGTTGGTCTCTGTCCAACTACCCAAGGCAATTGGAGGATGTTCATTGGGCATGAGTGGGAACCATGATTCAGGACTTTGCCGCGGATGGTGGCTGTGTAGCTGTATGGTAAGACTAGAATGAAAATGCACAAAAACTCAGTGTGCACACAGGCATAATGGAAGCAGTGTCAGTGGATACCTTAATGCCATAGTTGGATGGGTTTTGCACTTTTAGAGGGAAGTGGATCTTTATAGTTGGGATTGCCTCACACTATTATCATTTCTACAGCACACTCTGCTGTATAGCATACTTAATCCATCTATTATGGAATAAACTAAGGTAGTAGGTACCTTTATCAGGATACCAGATGTATAGGGATTTGAGGCTCAGTTTCCCACATCCAAATCCAACAGTCTATCCACTGCATCACTCTATTGACCCCAGTGACATTATAAGGCATGATTGAGGTCTTCACTTTCTTTTTATTAGATCGGATCTTGTGCACTATTAATGTTCAGACCTATAGACTAATTTGTATTCATGCGATAACTTCCTTCTAATTCCAAAATGCAATGACTTACTTGTTTGCAATTAGTACTGTTGGTATGTGCTAATTTGACAAACCTACATTGGAACTGATGGCTGACCACAAAGTGTAATGCACCGGTGTGTCATTTCCATTATATCCTTTTCTACATCCCAAATTGAGATGGTGCAGTGGAGACAGTAGGCAACAGCTGCATGTCATTTGAGTAATCATGCTGAACCTTGAGTATACCCAGAGGAGCATTTCCAGGAAGACTGCATAGTAAAGTTGATTCCACATGATTTTAGTCTTATCTTAAAGTAGTGCAAGGAGTGGTGATTTGAATTTGTGTTACTTACTGTGACTACAGAATCAGAAGGTCATTGCTATTAAGGAATAATTAACCTGGAAGATAAGGATGTGATTTTGCATATGTACTAAAATAAAGTAGTCCACATTTAATCTTCAAAATAGAACACGTGTACAAGAAGTGTCTACAATTGCACTCTGCAATGTGCCTTTCTTTTCTTTCTTTTCTTTCTTTCTTTCTTTCTTTCTTTCTTTCTTTCTTTCTTTCTTTCTTTCTTTCTGGAACGTATGTAGATTCTTTGGTTTCAAATTTGGCGAGAGACCATTCTATAATGGTGTCAAAGTGGCATTACAGCTAGAATACATAAATTATGCTTCCAATTGGAGTAAGTGAACCCTTTAAGACTAAATAGGACTATAAAAATCATAATCATTTGTATTTGTGTGGCTGCTCATTCCTTGAGTTTCTTGGTATATAATTTAAAATAGTAAATCTGCCAAGAATATCATACCAGTAGTAGCATTAGTTTGGTGTGTGTGTGCGCGCGCATGTGTGCGTGTGTGTGTGCATGCATGCATAGGAGTATTGGTAAGATTGTAGAAATCAAAAGCTCTGTTTTTAGTTTGCAATAACATGTGACGATGATGCCTGGTTTTCAAAAATGCAGGAAGTTATGCCAGGAAGTCTTCTGTGAAAGAGCTGGAAACTAACGGTTATGCACACATCCCCACTCAGTTGCTTGATATAGTAAAAATTCACGTGTGGCCTTGGCAAAAGGTGCATGAATGTAATTATCATCTAAGTGGTTTTGTCCTCTTACATTTGCAGTTTTACTTTTAATACAAAGTGTTCAACTTGACAAGGAGATATACTAGGTACATATCCTTGTGTGGCTACCCAAAACATAATTTCCTATTGAATATCCTGCTAATGCAAACATCATGATCATACGTGTGCCTGAGTTATTGACATAGGATTGTGATGATAGAAAAGCTGTTGTGAACATAAGGAAGAGCCCATCTAGTCCAGCATCAGTTCTCACAATGGCCAACCAGATGCTTATGGGAAGCTTGCAAGCAGGACATGGGCACAATAGTACCCTTCCTGCTTGTGATCCCCACCAGTTGGCATTCAAGACTCACCCTATTTCTGTGGCTGAGATTTGTTTTAACTATTTTACTCCTGAATTTTAGATTGTTGTAACCCACCCAGGGACTGTGGACTAAATGTGGGTAATAATAAGAATACCACCTCTGATACTGGAGGTTTTGCACATCCATCATGGCCAGTAGCCATTGACAGCCATATCCTCCACCAATCTGTTTTAACTCCCTTTTAAAGCCACCCAAGTTGGTGGCCATCCGTTTATCTTGTGGTAGGGAATTTAAGTGCGGAAAGAACTTTTTTTGGCTGTCCTGAAACTTTCCACATTCAGCTTTATTGGTTAACTCGGGGTTCTAGTATTATGAAAGAGAGAAAAACCTCTCTCTATCTACTTTCCCCACAATTATTACTATTAGTATTATCATCACATATTTATTTATACCCTTCCTTTTTTCATGGTGGCTTACAAATAAAAAAAGGTGAATAACTTTATACATCCTTATCATGTCCTGCCTTACTTGCCTATTTCTAAACTAAAACACTTCAAATATTGCAGCCTTTCCTCACGGAGGAGTTGTTCTAGCCTCATGATCATTTTGGCTGCCGCACTCTACTGATTTGCAATAGCTAGGTTTATGCCATTTTATTTTACACCATAGCAGTGCAGTAAAATAACATTAAGTTTGCAGGAGGAATAGGTGGATGTGTTTGTCTCACCGCGGAAAAACCCATTGACTGAAATAAACTCTATGGCCATTGGCCTTTAAGAAGCCAGCAACCTTTTTTTTGAGTGGGGGGGGCACTATAGTTTTCTTATAAAATAGCCTCCCCTTACATTTCTGCTGTCATTCCCCCCCCCCCTATGAATTATAAAATTCAAGGTCTGGTTACACTTTTCCACTTTGTTATTTATTCTAAACATGATCCATTTGTATGATGTCAAAGTCCCCTAGACCTTGAATCCATTTGTTTGAATTATGTGATGTTACATGATAGTTGTGAAGACTTGTTGGCTAACAAAAAAAGAAACCAATTGTTTGTGAATATTCAGGTGCTTTGAATGATCATACCTGGGGCATCCCCCCAAATAAAGCTGAATCTGCTGTGTGGCAGAACCCTTGAAATGACCATCAACTGGATGGTTACTGGGTTGTGTCTGGGATAAAGAACTGGTGACAATAAACAGAATTCACTGACTTTACTAGGACCTAAGAACCACAAGAATGAGCCTCAGCAAGCCTTAGCTTATGGTGCCCACCCTCCAGCTGTGTTGCAGGGAGGTATTCAGGAGATTTCATTTCTATTTTAGATTATCCATAGCTTGGTGCATTGTTCAAACTCAAACAAAATAAATTCAGCCTTAACTATAGTGTGTTGAAACTACCGGTAGCCAACTTCAAGCCAAGATTATGAATCTAGATTATTTCAATTTAACCATAATTAAGATTAACCACAGTTTAGATTTTGGATGACACACTGAACCATGGTTAATCTAAAATGGAAATGAAAACTTCTGATCTCATATTTGTTAGTTTAGGTAGTACTAAGCTAAATGGACGAATGGTCCAACTCGTTATAAGATAGAGATAAAGGAATGCCTCTGTGGCAAATCTAGCCATGGTATAATCTTGCAGTGAGACAGCCTAGCATATGAATAAAGTGAACAAGTTATAACTGAACATGAGTTTATTACCAAGTGTAACCAGGACTGAAACACATACAGTGGTACCTCGGGTTACAGATGCTTCAGGTTACAGACTCCGCTAACCCAGAAATAGTACCTCGGGTTAAGAACTTTGCTTCAGGATGAGAACAGAAACCGCTCAGCGGCGGTGTGGCAGCAGTGGGAGGCCCCATTAGCTAAAGTGGTACCTCAGGTTAAGAAAAGTTTCAGATTAAGAACAGACCTCCAGAATGAATTAAGTTATTAACCCGTGGTACCAGTGTAGTTTTAAGTGCTGGCAATCTCTTGTGTTTGCTTTCTGCTGTTAGGAAGTTGCCTTACGTGATAAGAAATAGTGCTCCATGCAGTGCTTGTAGCCTTAACTGTTCATTGTCCTGAGTGTCAGCTCATTTTGCATACCTGCCTTTGATAGACGTATTTATTAACCATCTTCATTGTATTGGTGTACAATGGAGGTTGTATCAGTGGCTTAAGTCTGAAGAATTGATGCTTTTATACTGAGGTCTATAACAGCAGCTTGCTTTCCACTTGCTCTGTTAAAAAGGATTATTCTGTGAGTGCACAATCATGGTAGAGACCAGATGGTCTTTGACTGATTCTTCAGACAAATTGGGCTTCATGTCCTCTTATAAATAGAAATAGGCTTCTGAAAGTTGCCTTGTGTATGTAGTTTATGTTCTTGTAACTTAGGTTCTGAATATAAATGCTCTCATTGGTGACTCCTCTGTGTTTCATTGGTCAGTAGTCCCCTGGAGATTTCCATTTACACAGTAACAAGGGGCATGCGAAATTTATGTGGTGTTTTCCTTCCAATCATCACTGTTGTTTTGTCTGTATCTTACCATTGTGTTGTGCCTGTTACCCGAAATGTGCTTTATGTTGGTGACATTTATATATTGAAGCAATTACTACTTACAAAGGAGGGGGTGTCATAAATATGTTTTTAAGGTATTTTGTGTTGGTGTAATAAGATTGAGTCACAGCACTTTGTATCAGAGTTGTACAGCTAATTTTCTATTAGTGAAAATGTTCATGACTTTGTATACATTGATAATGCAGGATATAATCTGGAAAATCATTGCCATTTGTTTGCTAAGCTTCCAATGTGGCTTCTTTGTGTCAGTGCTATAGTAAGGCTTCATTAACCTGTAGATTAGTGATTTATCTGTTTGAACAACAAGTTTGTGTAAATTTTTTTTGTAAGTTTGACAAACATTACAATAAAATGTCTGCTTTGTTTTTTAGAAAGCGTAAATCTATTCACCTTTAGGGCACATATTCTTAAAATACTTAGGGCTCTACAAACATAGATTCTAGAATGTACATCAGATAGCTGAAAGTTATAAAAAGAAATAAGCCTCTTGTGTGCTTTAGAAATACAAACCTCCTTGCAACGTTCTACGATGCTGTTCTATTTGCTTTGAAATTCAGCTTTCTGTATGCTCTCTGAATAAGTTTCTATTAGACTCGGTTTCTCAAAAGCTGCTTTTGTCCCTTGGTGTGTGCAACGCCTAGTGCTTTCCTTTTGTTGTTGTTACTTTTCTGGTAGATCAACTTTAAAATACAAACAGAGTTTGCCAGCTGGTAGGATGAGTGAATTACCCAGTGGCCTTTTACCTCTGGGTCACAGCTGGAATTCAGACAGGATTGTGAATTGAGAACTACAAAAGCCCCACAGAGATTTATCAAACTATAATTTGAGATCCAGCTATTAAACATAAAACTTTGAATCATATTACAGCATCTCACTTGATGGTAATTTTAATTGTAATATTCTGCCTTGGGATACTTGGGCCTGGTTCAGATGTAATGCCAAGCATGGTTTGGCAGTATATGAATGTGTCCAAGTAAACTCAAAATTTTAGGCAGATGTAGTTTGCCCACAAACCCACTTTAGACCATGGTTTGTAATCCTTGGATGTGGGCAAGTTTGCACTAACCATAGTTTATCTGGCTCCACTGAAGCTGCAAATTGATTTGCTGAGACCCTGAAATTAAGGGAAGGAATATGAGCATAGAGGGAACACATGAGCACAAGCCATGGTTTTTGTGTTAGCATGGTTAAGTCATTTGAAATACCGTAATTACTGCTAAGTCAATGGTGTCTAAAAAAGCATTATATAAAACATTAAATACAATATGAAGATGTGTGTATTAACTTGACTGAGACATTACCCAACCACTTGTTTTACAGGGATTCATGTGGAATTATGTGGGAAGCTTGGTGACCAGCTATCAAGATAATGCCAAGGACACAGACTGGTTATTCCATCTACATTTGAGTGATTCTTCAGGTTTGTCTGATACAAATGTTTTCATTTTGAACCAGGAAGTGATGAGCGGAATGAAAAATGAAAGCAGCCCAGCAGATCTAAACCTTGGTTTGCTGAGAATCTATAAATTAAAGCCCTGACATGGGTGTAGCACAACCTTTAAGTTACATTTGAACTATCTGTACTTTCTGGAAACAGTTGAAGACATTTTTGTTCCAACAAGCTTTTCTAGCTGGAAAAGCTAGAAAAGCATGGTAAAGCTGGGTCTTTACCATGAATGTACACTTGTTAGGGTTTTTATCTTGTTTTAAATGTATTTGCTATTGTTATTGTGTTTTTAACTGTTTTATTTATATGCAAATTACCTTGGGATGGTATTTTAGAAGGTGGTTAATAAATTAATAATGATGATAATAATTTTAAGGTACCTTCCAGGATAATTCCTATGCAAACTAAATGTGCAAACAACAACAACACAACATCCCTTGTTTTGTCCCCAGAAAAAAAATCCAGATTAGTGGAATTTTCTTATAAGCAAATATTTTTAGAAGTTTAAAAGTAAGACTGAAAGTTTATTTTGTTAGAGTGTTTTAATAACCACAGCTGTTCATACTCTCTTGATTTAGTGAAAAATGGGGAATTCAGAAAGCCAGTACAGCCTTCAGGGAACAAAAAACCATACTAATTCTACACCCAGTGCCAAGCAAAAGCCTTGTTCTCTGAAAATTCGCAGCATCCATGCTAAAGATGAGAAGTCCTCTTCCACTCAGGGATGGAATCACAGCACCAGCGGCACAAACTACAAATCTCGAGCAATAACCAGAAGTTGCCTTTCTCATTTCAAGAGTTCTCAGCCTTATTCCTCTAGACTTGGTGACACAGTAGTGAAAGTTTCAAAGGGTAGCAGCCATGCCAAACATAGGACGCACAACTTGGGAAGCTACAGTCATGGGAGCAATAATGCAGTTTTGCCTGAGAAATCGCACTACATTGACTTTGAAGCTTCCAGCAACCATGTCGCTTCCAGGGAATGTAATGGGCATTTCTTAAATTGCTATGGGAAGAAAGAAAGCCCACCATCGGATGACAGAATGAGTCCAAAAGTCCTCATTAAGACACTGGGAAAGTTGGATGGGTGTTTGAGGGTTGAATTTCACAACAGCAGCAGCAACAACAGCACAGTCTCCAGAGAGGATTCCAGTGGACCAGTTCAACTCTTGCGGTACTCACCTACTTTAGAGTCTGAAAAGAACAATGTGCTTGAAGGGAAGGAAACTTCTGGCACAGACTATGTTGGAAGTCACCGTCTGTCAGCCACTGATTCAAGGCTTAGATCCAGTAAAGGGAGCTCTATTAGCTCGGAGTCTTCATGGTATGATGCTCCGTGGGGAAATAATGGAGACATGAATGAACTGGATGGCTCATACTTGTCCAGGAGTACCCTCGATGCAAGTATCCAAGTTGAATTTCCCCAGAATGACTGCAAAAAACCATTGAACCAAAGTTCGTCTCTCTCTTCCCTCCGTGATTTATATAGGGATTCAAATCTAAGAAGCTCCCAAACCTCTGATATTGGGCTCTCTGCAGATTATATCAATGCTCATCATGCTGGTTTAAGCAACCGTGTTTCATTTACCTCAGCCATAGACGTTCCTTCTAAGGTAGAGGACAGGAGACCTCCTCAGTACTCTTCCTATACTCTGCCCTGCAGAAAATCTACAACCCTTAAGGAAGAGGCAGCAAAGAAGGAAACACTGAAAAGCCGTATGCGCAGAATCAGTGATTGGACAGGAAGCCTGTCAAGAAAGAAGAGGAAACTACAGGTATGTGGAGTTTCAGCCAATTCCCCCCCCCCAAAAAAAGTACAAATCTTAGCCCCTTCCCATTAATGTATATGACAACTTGGTTTGTTGCCAAGTCTTTTTGTTCAGAAGTGTGTGTGGGTGTAAATGATAGCATTTTCTCTTCAAAATAACTAACTGCTCCAATTCAGTGGTCTGAAAATTACTGAATGGTTGGGAAAACAGACCACTGGACTCAGGCATTTTTAAAAATAAATAAAAATATGCAATGTTGCTTTGCAGTTAGACATTTTTAGGGTGTAAAATAACCTTAAGACTTGCAGGATATCTGCAAGATTGCTGATGCACACATGCACAAAATTCTAGCCAGCTTGAGTGTTCAGAAAAAAAAACAAGGATTTCATAAATGTTAAGTATTTATCCTACCCCAGTCGAGCCACTGCATTGTACCAGCTGCAGCTTCTGCACAGGGTGGTGCCCACCTCTCTCCTTTCCTGCACTGTTTCAGCAAACCGCTTGGCTGAGGTATCATGCAGGATGGTTTTATAGCAACAGAAAGGTCCAAGAGAGAGGAGGGTTGTGTGCAGGTATTGGAAGTTTATGTGCATGTTCTCTTGCATAAACTGAAACCCAACTAGCACATTTTACTGTACATCATTGTTGGCATTTTAGAAAGTCCACATTTTAAAACCCATTAGCGTTGGTGTACAACATGGGTATGATGGGTGTAATCTATGAAGAATAAAAAGGTCCAAGATTAGTGTATGTCAGGGCTGGATATTCTCCTTGGACCTCTGAATAAACATTCTGATCGCAATGGCTTTTTCATGGGAAGAATGACCTTTCTAATGACAGCTGCAGCTGTGGGTGTACTGCATTGGTGTGGCTGCATGTGGGAGGTGGGGACTCATCCGGTCCAAAGCGTGACACAGCTTTTTTGATGAGTGACCGTTTAAGGCAGGGGTTGTCAACCTGGTCCCTACCACCCACTAGTGGGTTTTCAGGATTCTAGGTGGGCGGTAGGGGGTTCTATGGCACAAGCTGAATCCTTCCATCAAGCACTGGTGGGCGGTAAGGAAATTTTACCATCAAGAAAGATGCATTAGTGGGCGGTAGGTATAAAAAGGTTGACTACTCCTGGTTTAAGGAGTGGGCAGTGTTGCATGCCATTCAGTGCTTGTGATGTGATCATAGCTGCCAAGTTTTCCCTTTTCTCGCGAGGAAGCCTATTCAGCGTAAGGGAAAATCCCTTAAAAAAAGGGATAACTTGGCAGCTATGGATGTGATGATCGGAAGCACCCTGTTAAGACTGATTCTATTTGTTCTGTCCTTAATTTCTTTTTAAAGTTCAAAGCAAATCCTTTAATAAAGGCTATGTAAGCATCAGTGGAGAAAACAATGTAAAACATTTGGGAGGCTCTTCTGATGGCATGGTGAACAGCTGCCTTGGATAGCTCTTTCAGTACTTAATATTATTAAGTAATTGTGTTCGCTTATGACTTACTCTACACATGCACATGTTCTATTTTAAGCATTTCAGTAATAGTGTCATGCAGGGATACTCCACCCAGCAGAACTGATTCTCAAACACTATTGAGAAAGATATTTATGTACAAAGATATTTATTTGGGAAGATTCTCCTAGAGCTCTGTGGGAGTTGATGGTAATTATTACCTTCTGCTATCAGGCCCTATAAACTACAATTCTGTAATGATCTCCAGACAGACTAGCATACATATAAGCAGAAGATCTTGAAAATGAGTGCTGCCAAATTAAAATAAAAATCATATGTCAAGTATTCGGCTCTAAACAGTTGACTGCTCTGCCCATCTTATAAAAATTCCTTCACATAGTCACAGCTTGTGCAAATGGGTAACATACAACTTTGCTCTGATGGATCATTAGACTTTCAGAAACAGCAAACTAACATAATGTTCCAAAAGTTTGTGCTTCAAAAAAATACTTGTCCTATATATTAAAGATGAAGGTAGAGTTAATGGTATATGCCAGCCTTGGAAATAATGGCACAGTTAGGCACCTTCCCAAACAGGAGTCCACAAATATAGTCACCACATTTGTCATGGTGACCATGAATTTAATTCTGGCAATCAGAATTGAGGTGTAGTCTCTAGCAAAGAGAAGCTGTGGTATTTTGCCCTTTTAAATTATAAACAAACAACTGCCAACATTTTCCCTATTCAGAGTGCAAATTTCATTGCCAAATCCATCTCTGTTGCTGTGTCAGTCCTACTCCGCCACCTCACCTCAGCCCTCTGATTGGCTGAATGGGAGCTGGCAGTGTCTTTTTTCAAAATTCCCTTTTATTTTTTTTTGTACATGCTTTTCTGATTCTCTCCGCTGCTTCTCTGCCTCAGAGTGCTTGTCTGTTTCTCGCTCATTTTTCTGGTCTTCTCCTCTTCATTTATATTCTCCACACACACACACCCTACACACTTTATGAAAAGAGAATTGCAAGAACAAAAGGTGGGCAAAAACTAGGGTGGACTTCTGTGGAGGATTGGGCATACTTGTCTTCTGTTGCCTTAGTACTGAAATTGATTCTTGATGGGGATACATGTATGTCCCTCAGCTCAAATGCTTGCAGAGCTTCCAGGCACTCAAGAAGTACCTCCACCTCGTCCTTCCCCTTCCTCTGTCCCGAGGCTCCCCAGAAACTTACATTGGGTCAGAGGGAAGGCAGAGGCAGCTTAGCTTTTTCCCGGCTGGAGGCTGGACCTCTCAGCATCAATAGCTGCATATGACGCTGCACATACAGTTCCACTTTAGGAGAAGGCCCAGTGTCAGAAGTTTGGCAGCTTGTGACTGTGGCTCACAGTCTGGCAAGGTATTTCATGGTTGAATGGTGCACACTGGCTGGTGCAGTGTTTAATTGTCAGAGAATGGCCCTTAAGAGTTAGGAAAACAGCATATATACCTGCTATCCTGTAGACCTCTGTACAGAAATGGGTCCAAATAATGAATGGAATGCAGTTCTTCTACCAAAACAAAGCAGATCTGGCCCTGTAAGCTGCCTGGGTGGGAGACTGCCTAAGAACCCTATATGAGGTGTTCTGGGGAACCGTTCAAAATTATTCCGTATAAAATAGTGAATGTTTTGAATTAGTCAGAACATTTTAGTACAATTCTAATAATACCAATACAGTCATACCTTGGTTTTCGAACAGCTTAGTTCTCGAACGTTTTGGCTCCCAAATGCCGCAAACCCAGAAGTGACTGTTCCTGTTTGTGAACTATTTTTGGAAGCCAAATGTCCGACAGGGCTTCCGGTTGGCTGCAGGAGCTTGCTGCAGCCAATCAGAAGTTGCACTTAGGTTTCTGAACGTTTTGGAAGTTGAACAGACTTCTGGAGCAGATTCCATTCAACTTCCAAGGTACAACTGTAATAAACATACCCTGCCTTTGTCAAAGCTAAAAGAAGTGGGTGGATTTGTAGTCCTCGGGGCTGCTTCTGATGCCTACTGGCATCAGACTCTGTGCCACAGACATCACAGCAGTTGCTGCTGTGCTATAGATTTCATATAAGACCTTAGAGTCAGCAAGTGCTAATGTTTAAGGGGTGGCCAGGGCTCTGCTGATTTACGAACTTTACCACTTTATCCACAGGAAACAAAGTGCAAAGATTCAGGTGAATACTTTGACAACGGAATTGAAAGTCTTTCTCCAGACACTCTTGCTCCCCCACATTTCTCTGGTTCTCTGTGGTCTGCTGGCTCTGGCCATTTCTTCCCACAGAGAAGTGAGTCTGCTAATGCAATCAGCAGTGATGTCCTGAGACAGAACATTTATGAGAACTTCATGCGGGAGCTTGACCTGAGCAAGACCAACAATGAAAACACAGACACCTCCACAGGAACAGAGGACTCGAGCAGCGAGTCACTTGGCTCCTTAGAACAACTAGATCTGCTGTATGAGAAAGAACAAGGAGTGGTCCGCAAAGCTGGGTGGCTCTTCTTCAAACCTCTTGTGACCCTACAGAAAGAGAAGAAACTTGAGTTGGTTACTCGGAGAAAATGGAAACAGTACTGGATAACACTGAAAGGTCAGTTATGGCTCATGGTTCTTAACCAGTGTAGACTGCATTATGTGGCATTATTTGGCAGTGCATTTTAAATTTATTTTTATTCTTTTTATTTCTAAAAAGCCTTTCAAGTTCTAGGACAGAAGTTATCAAAAGCATATTTATAATGAATGTTTTATGGTTCCCCCTTTGTAACCTTTTTGTTGAAAGATTTCAGAAGATTTATCCCATGTGCAAGTATTCACAGTTCTTGTAACTCAAATATGTTCTGTCTGTTCTAGTTAAATATGTGTTAATATTTCTTACTCTTTTGCTTATTCCCTGGTCTGCATTGGGTGTGTGCTGCTGCAGTTCACATCCTGAAACTTTTAGAGTAAACACCACCGACAGGGTTGGCCCCACCATCCTTATTTTATTATTCATTAAATTTATATATCGCTCTTCATCTGCAGATCTCAGGGTGGTTCACAGCATAAAAATACAATATGTGAATACACATGAACCGCAGCACATGTATAGGCATCCTCAGTGCAGCTGCCCAGGACAAAACATGGACATCTGGAAGTGGAGCCACAGTAATTGCATGATGCCTCCTTTATAGGATTCACATGTCAAGGGGTCTATCGTAGAATGGAAATTGAGAGGGCATTACTGTAGTGTGATTGGGAGAGATAATTAAGAACATATGTTATTATGGTACTAGTACTCTTAACTGTACATATCTGGTACTTTGATAGTCAGTGTGCTTTTTGCTGGAGTGTGAGGGTTCAGACGGCAGACATGTAGTGCTCTGAAGCACTAACCCTCAGCCGGTGCTCACATTTTCTCCTATGTTTTGTGTTAATAGAACCTGGAGTACATAGCATGCTGTCTGAGCATGAATAATCTATGTTTCCTGGATATTTCCCCAGTTTTCTTCGCTCCTCATAGTAATGTCTCTTTGTCCTTTAACTTTACTTCCATTCAGTTTTAGTTCCATGAAGCAATACTTTGAAAAACAATGTCTTCTTAAAGAGAAAGTGGGTCAGTGATAAATCATGTTATAGTTGAATTATTGTTATAGTTGAATCATTTCCTGCTTGGGCAAGATGGCAGGTATAAATGTCCTTGCTGTTTGACTTCTAAACTGTGAGTGTTGGAATTCAGGTCTGTTATGGCGTATTACCAAACAAATAAAATTTTCTTATAATTCAAGCCTACTTAAACTTCATCCCTTCTGACCTATAAGCCTTGTTGCCTAATGCAGATGTTTGGCAGGAGAGCTGATAATAGTTACTTAGCATTGAAGGAAAGTAGCTCTGCATGTGCTAAGAGCACCATGTTACCTCACCTGTTTCAAGGCTTGAATTCTGACAAATGATTTGTCTGTGCGTTTGTAAATATTTTTATTGATTTTCAAAAGTACAAGAAAACAAACAAGGCAGTTATATCAGTCAACGTCCAGTGAAGTTGGTGTATGCAGAACAAAATAAACACCAGTTATACTTTGTAGATGGATGTCAAAGACAATGGCTGAATAAATTATATGCATTGCAAAGCATGGATCAGGATTAATTAATTTGGAGAGGTGGTGATTTCCTGCATATTTTTTTTGCAGGGTTTGTCATTCAGCACATACTACTTCAAAGAAATATTGTGTGTGTGTGTGTGTGTGTGTGTGTGTGTGTGTGTGTGTGTGTATGTGTTGTTGCTGTTGTTGTGTTGTTGGTGTTGTTTTTGTGTGTGTGTAATTTATCTGTGTTATTATGGTAAAGGAAGGGATGGAGTCAGAAAGGAAACCCCATTTTAACAAGATTTGCCTGTTCTAGAACACATTAGGCACACTGTCATTGTCTAAAAAGTGGAAATGCTGGTTTATTTTAATAAAGCTGGAAGAAAAACAATTTTTTTGGTCGAGAAACTAGGAATCTGCCTTATTACTAAGTATAAAATCATAGAATTGTAGAATTCGCTTGATCTGGACACTATACTTCTGGTGATGCAGCCTAGAATAGCATGAGCTTTTATTTGCTGCTGCTCTCTTCTCTTTCCTCTCTTCTCTTTGGCATCACACTATTGACTCATGTTAATCTTGGGGTCTGCTTAAGACCCCAGATCCATTTCATATGTACTACTGATAATCCAGGTGTCTCCAATCTTACATTTGTACTGCTGGTTCTTCCTGCCTAACTGTAGAACCTGACATTTGTTCCTAATGAACACGAAATGCGGGTGGCATTGTGGTCTAAACCACCGAGCCTCATGTGCTTGCCAATCAGAAGGTTGGCAGTTCGAATCTGTGCGACGGGGTGAGCTTCCATCACTCTGTCTCAGCTTCTGCTAACCTAGCAGTTAAAAAGCATACCAGTGGAAGTAGATAAATAGGTACCGCTACAGTGAGAAGGTAAATGGCGTTTCCCTGCGCTCTGGTTTCTGTCACGGTGTTCCGTTGCATCAGAAGCGGTTTAGTCCTGCTGGCCACATGCTCCGGAGAGCTATCTGTGGACAAATGCCGTCTCCCTCCCTTCGCCTGAAAGCACCACATCCCATAGTTGCCTTTGACTGGACTTAACCATCCAGGGGTACTTTACCTTTACTTTTTTTTTAACCTATTGAAATTTGTTTTGTTTGTTTTGGCCCAGTTCTCCAATCTGTTAAGGTCAATTTGAATCCCGATTCTATCTCCTGTGGCATTAGCTGCTCCTCCCACTTTTGTGTTCTCTACAAGTTTGATGAGCATCCCTCAGTTCCTAAACCCAAGTCATTTATAGAGACACTGAACAACAATGGGCCCAGTACAGAACCCTGCAGCACCCCTAGCTAAATATTATTCACAGCGCCTGGCATTGACTTTCCAGGTTTTTAGGCAGGAGGTGCTTGGAGTTGAACCTGGGATCTTCTGCAAGCCAAGCATGTGCTTTTCCACTGAGCTGGGGCTTTCCCCAAATAAGTCAAAATATCTAATTTAATGTTCAATTGAAAGGTTAAACCTTTATCTCTGTTCATTTTCAAGTAATTTTGCCTAAGTACAGAGTGCTTATTGGATTTCTTTTTAATGATAAATCAGGCAGCCTATGTAAAATCAAAAAAGACTTTTGGATTTTTGTAGCAGTAGTATATATCTGACTTGCTTTCAGTAAATTCATAAGCCTCCCATCCCTGAGACTTCTCATACTACAATTGACATCTTGGTGTGCCTCAAGACAAAGCGTATATTCAAAACGTTTGTCCAGCGTCACAATTGACTTGAATGATGTTGCCGCCTGTTGCTGCTCTGGGCTTCATTATGACCTCTTCTGCTAAAACATCCTAGCTTTGTAGATGTTGTGGCAGAAATTTACTTGCTTTCAGATCATTTAACTTGTCAGGCACTTGGAATCTAATTGGCCAGATATCAGTGAGTGTTCCTAGCTGTATAAATGGCTAGAAGCTTCTGTTTGTGCTTTTAACTTACTAAACTAAAACCACTGATTTGTGGAGGTGGTATTATTTTCTGTGCCGTCTCTTGAACTATGTTTAGTTTTATCAATGACAGAAAAGATTACAGCCATCTGGTCACCTGCCAAAAGTGAATTGATGGGTGTCCTGAGACTTCAGCGGTGCTTAAATGGCCATCAAGATCATTCTTTTAATATGGAATGTTTTTCTTTACCATCTGCCCACCCTAATTAATTTATCCATGCAAGGAATATTACATTCCAACCATGTTCTGATCGTAGCACATATGTTGTAATCTGGTCCTGGAAGCAGAGGTGGGGGCAGCCTCAAGAAGGCTGTCTAGTCCCATCTGTGGGCAGAAACAGGGGCTGTCATTTTATTTCTTAACATAAAAGGGTGGTAGCTGATTAAGTCCTATAACAGACCCACTGAAGTCAATGGACTGATTTAAGTCCACCAGCTTCAATGGGTCTGCTTAAGTGTGGCTTAGTTGAATATCATCTATAATATTGCAGTTCCCACATAAAATGACAACATAAAATCATGGTGATAGCTAAGAAATGTGTTTCAAGCACGTGTGCGTTTTGGATAGCTTTTCAGCAATTGACATTATTTGGGATTGCTAGATTTTTAACAGAACGCATTGTGTGTAAGCAACAATACAGTGGTGTCATCTGCTTCGAATTGACAATTGCTGTTTGGTATCTTACAGCTCAACAATAAACACGTTTACCTGGCAGCAAAATCCAATGATGTCAATGAAACTTGGGGCTGGCAGTGGACCTTGCGGTCTCAAATTTCAGCTGCGCCTTGTGTGATTCCAAAATCTGGCACCCCCACTTCTCACACTCTATTTTAAATCATAGTTGTCACGTCCCTGAGGCTCCATGTGACCGAACCAGTTGCAAGTACTTAAATCCACCTCTGTTTTCCATAGCAAATCTAGTATCTCTGGATTTCATACATATGGGGGAATGGCCTTCCCCTGTATAAACTTTTCCTAACATTAAATTCAGATGCAAAAGGCTTGCTTTCTGTAGAGAACTGTTTAATAGGTATATAAAGCGGGACATTTTTTTAGTGGTGGCACCAAAATATAGAATTCCTCCTCCATATAAGTTTACCAGGCTCCTTCTTTGTATTTCTTACATGTCTCTGGAAGCTTGTTTCCTTCCAGCTTTTAATATTTCAGGATGTACCACTTTTAAGACTCTTCTGTTTAACTTTAGGGATGCTTGAAGTCTGACACTCCTCTCTGTTGGCCTCCCAGAGGTGTTGTAACACATACCTCTTTTGTTTGGCCTTTGGTAGTTTGCAGCAGTCTTGAGTGCTGGATTTTTAAAAAAATGTATGCCTCTGACAGAAAATGTGTGATAATAGCAATCACAATAGTTCACATCTTTAACCAGTTATTTGCATAAATCCGGGGACCTATTTGGGCCAGAGTTCTCAGATGTGTGTGTATAGAAGTTTGAAGATGAATACGTTGCCCATACTTGTTTGGTGCTTCCTGTAGAAAGTTGCTCCCAATTCCAACTGCACATATGAACATTTTAATATTATATTTTAAGAGGCTATGAGTTTAGAAAGATCCAAGACATAAACCAGAACTACTTTTCATTTTTACATTTTTCGTTTGAAAAGGATGCACCTTGCTGTTTTATGAGACTTATGGGAGAAATTCCATGGAGCAGAACAGCTCGCCTCGATATGCCCTGTTTGCAGAAGACAGTATAGTGCAGTCTTGTCCAGAACACCCCAAGAAGGAGAATGTTTTCTGTCTTAGCAACTCTTTCGGCGATGTCTACTTATTCCAGGTATTCTGTTTTTGTGTTTTATCATTAAATGAAGTCATATTGTATTCAAATCAGTGCTCTTGGAGTAGAATCCTAGATCATGTTGTTTTGTCTCTGTTCCTTCTGCGTGTTCCAGAAATCTTAGATAAACCTTCTTCCTTTAGGAATTCTACTCACCAGACCATAAAGTAGCAGACCAGGAAGCATGCAATCTTAACTATCTAAAGGTAGAGGGACTTCTACCGAATTAAAGAAATCGTAGTCTATTAAAAGGATGCTATTTAATCAAATTATTTAAGTTAATCTGCATAAATTTGAGCATGCATATGAACCATAGTTCTGAAAAACAGCTTTTATTATGTACAGAGGTGATGCGATGACATTTCTAGTAGAAGAGGCCTACCATCTATTTGCCTGAGGGAAGAAAGAACGCCTCTTCTTATATGACAGATGTCACACATAGCTTTTGTAAGAACCTGCATTTGTAAAATAAATAAATAAACTGCCCAACTAATTTGAGAACACCTTTTGGAATAATTCATTTATCAATTTAATTGGTTGATCATAGCCAGTCATTTATTGAATTCTTTTTTTTGAAATGAAATAACTTTTGTCTAATGTTTTCACTTAAACATTATGCAACACAGATATTACTGGAGACACAAGAGTATCTCTGAAGATTTTATCCCTGAGTGTGATTCAGTTAATGAGTCCTGTCAGTGCAAGCCCTGCACAATGACTTCTGCTTGTGCAACAGGTCATTCCTCCCCACATCTCCCCTGTACACCCCCTGTACACCCCCTGAAATTGGCTTGAGGTGTGTGAGGAGACTCTCCTGGAGCAGCATGTGGATTCCATCTGGCAATCCAAAATGCTTGTGCTGATGGAACAACCAGAAAGGCAGAGTGTTGAATCCCCCTTTTCCTATAGTGTGTATAACAGTATGTCCTTTTATACGACAACATAACCCACGCCGCATAACTGAATGCCAGCATGGAATAAATTCTCATACAGACATTATGTAGAGAGGTCAGAATCAACATAGGGATGCTCTTTTGGGTTGCATCACTGAGTAACATGTATTCTTATCCAAACCATCCACATAACTTTCAGAAGCTGCCCTAGCTCTGCTTGGATGTTAATCTAGGACAGGCATCCCCAAACTGCGGCCCTCCAGATGTTTTGGCCTACAACTCCCATGATCCCTAGCTAACAGGACCAGTGGTCGGGGAAGATGGGACTTGTGGTCCAAAACATCTGGAGGGCCGAAGTTTGGGGATGCCTGATCTAGGACAACAATAATGATAGCAAAATAATGAATAGAAGGAGAACTCTAAACCTAAACCTAAAAATCCATACCTGCTGCCTTGTGGGACATCTTCAGGAGAAGAAAAGACTAAGAAGTAAATCCTACACAAATCCATAGTGGAGTCCCTAAGATGGTTGGGTGGTGTCTTGTACGCCTCCTGGCAACTCCTGCAGGCAAGCTGGTGCCAAACATAATGCTCTGCTTTCTTTTGGACCACAGCAGTGAGACCCAGAGGGGGGAGTCTTGTCGTCTAGGCAGCCTAGAACCTCCATACACACTGCCTTGGATTGTGCTCCAGAGAGGTCACTTCAGTGCTCCTAAAGCATCAAATACAATGCAGGTGGCAACAGTTATGAGTTACCTCTCTCTGCTGCCACAATGGGTACTGTGATTCTTCAGTGGTTCGGTTTCACCCCCACAGGCACACCCAGTTGCTTCTCAAGACAGACGGATACCAACATATAGTTAGACCAACAATTCTTATGTTTTGGGATGCATAATGGACAGGCATACTTCTATGCAGCCAAGGGCTGCTTCAAATTTGTATGTTTTTCCTTAACAGAAAACGCTTTGTCTCTGTATAGGAAAAGCATATTGATTGAAGAGGCCCATGATGGATTGTAGAAAGCAATTGGAAAAAATTAGGAAGGGAGTGCATTAGCTGCCATTGGATAGTTATTAAAGTCGGTGTCTTGTCTCCCCTCCCTTTGTGCTTGATGACAGTTTGGTGTATCCTGGTTCATGCATACTTTCAAATGTAACTTTAGTTCAGTATATTTTTAAAATATTAAACTAATAATGGGTTAGGTAATTGCTATTCCTGTAGCCAAGCATCATGTGATGAATGTCATCTTTTATACAGAGTTCTTCCTCTTTTGATAAAGAGTAAGCATTGCTAGTAATTACAGTTGCCAGTTGTTCAAGGAAACATTAGCATAGCAGAAACCTTTTATTATTTGCAGACTTTGATAGGGAAAGTTGCATATAAGCAACATGGTGCAATGAAGTGGGGAGGGTAAGTGGATCCCACTTAGACTGGCCCCACACTGTTATTTTTGACTGAGGTTGGTTTTGGAACCCACCAGATGCTATTATAGCATTTTGTTTATGAAGTTAATTTTCTTGCTTTTTTCTTTTTTCAGGCTACAAGCCAGACTGACCTTGAAAACTGGGTTACAGCAATACACTCTGCTTCCGCATCTCTCTTTGCAAAGAAACTTGGGAAAGAAGATACAATCAGATTGCTGAAAAATCAGACCAAAAGCCTTATCCAAAAGATTGACATGGATAGTAAGATGAAAAAGATGGCTGAGCTGCAACTCTCAATTGTTAGTGACCCTAAGAACAGGAAAGCAATTGAGAACCAGGTACTAAACAAAGGATTAGCTTCTGCATATTGATTCTTGCAAGGAGTATCACTCTTCAGAGTACACAGTTTAAGCACTTTAAGGCTAGAAAAGAACCATCCCTATGGATATGCATTGCAAATGGGAGCATCACTAGTGTCTGTATGATGCAGTAGATCAGACTGAATTGTCGTTTACAGGCAACTGCTCTTGGAGTCAAACTCCCCCCCTGTGGAAATCTTGAAAGAAGCAAAACAAATTTTCATTGCGCTTCCTGCTATGTAAATTGAGGGCTTTATAAATAAATAAAACATTTATCTTTCAGCTCAAAAAGAAGCCCCACTGGCCAACAATAAAATATCAATACAATTAAAATGAACATCTCCCTAGCTGATCCCCTATCCAGAGTACATCCATCCCACTCCCTTTTCTCAATGGTCTTGACCAAAATTAGGTTATTGCATTGTAATTGTGGTTAATAACATTAAATACACTTCCCTCTGGGGTAGTAAATCTTGATTAAGAGAGAACCTGGTTAGCATTAACTGTGATTAACATTTGTGTCCAAGGAATGCTTAATTAGTGTTCAGTGTGAGGGGAATTCACCCTAAAGGGGAATGAGTGCACACTCTGCTCAGTTCCCTTGTGCTAAATTAACCACAACAGGGAAAGTAGGAGCTGCTACACACATTGTCTTCAGCACAGGAAAGCTATCAAAACCAGTATCTTCACAGGAAAGCTATCAAAACCAGTATCTTGAACCAAGGACATGTATGTCCTTGGTTCATACACGTGCATTCTGTGGAGGTTGATCAGCCTCACTACATTTCAAATAGACATGGCCCTATTTCATATTCCTGGCAGTGGTAGTGGCTGGTGGGGCACCATGCTGAGCTCCCCTCTTGAAAAGACAACAGACTATTGCAGCCTTACCCATGCTGCCCTGTCAGCTGCTACTACCTAGCAGCCATTGGTTGGAACATGGCCACTCCAAACCTGATTAGGCTGTTGCCATGGCTAATGCATCTAAGTACTGCCAGGTTTATCTAGTCCAGTGCTTCCCAAAGTTGGCAAGAACACCCCCTGGGGGGTGCTGGAATGATTCGGGGGGCGGGGCGGTAGTAGCTTCAGGGTCAATGGGGGCATTGAACAAAAATAAGGGGGTAGTGGAAGCATAAGTAAAGAAGAAAAGAAAAAAAATTGAAAAACCATTCGAACATGTTTCATCTGCTGTGTAATGACGCTCACTGCCAAGTTGGGCGTCGTTGCAGGAGGACAACAATGCCTCCCCTGGATTTGGTGGTCATGCGAGAGGTGAGAGGTTTTCCTGGGCTTGAGTGAACACTTCTTGGCTTCACCCACGCCTGGGAAATGGATCACACCTTGCCTGCCTCTTTGGCCAAAGGTAGACAGGCTGTGGCACCAGCCCTGCCCCTTCACTTAAAGAAGGTTGCTTTTCAGGGGAGCGCGGAGTAATTTTTTTCTGAAAAGGGGGCAGTAGGCCAAATAAGTTTGGGAACCTCTGATCAAGGCTAAATCCCCCAAAGTTGGCAAGCTTTTCCATTATCCTCAGTCATGGGTAATGTTTTTTACTAAATGGTCTGGTTTCTGGACAGATGCAGAAGAGGCGAGATTAATTAACAAAGGCTGCATTCAGACAGCTTTTTATTCTATCCTCTTGATGTTTTCTTCCCTTTCCTTCCTTCCACCAGGTTTCAGCTGAATTTTCGCATGACAAAAATTCAACTTATGTAAATCTTAGCACAAATGTACCTGTCATTTGTGAATTACTTGTTTCTGTAAAAAAATCCATTTGCAACCATATTAACTTGCTAAATCACAGAAGGTTTGAGCTGTAATTTTCCTGAAAATGTAAATGAATTGTTAAATATTTTAACATTCATAGTAATGGGTAGATATCATGTATTTGTTCATAGCAAATACAGAGACTGAGCAAACAAGACTTTAACAAATTGTAGTTGAGTGATCAGGGAGGCTGTTGCCTATGGAGGCCCATGCTATAATGCAGGCATGTCAAACCTGCGGCCCTCCAGATGTTTTGGACTACAATTCCCATCTTCCCAAACCACTGGTCCTGCTAGCTAGGGATCATGGGAGTTGTAGGCCAAAACATCTGGAGGGCCGCAGGTTTGACATGCCTGCTATAATGTCTCAAATACTACAGTGCTCTTTGTATTTTCATTTTTAAAGGAACCTGTAAGAACACAGCAGTTATCATCCTCAGCATATGAAATAGTGTGAAATAAATGTGCTTTAAATGGAATTAACCATGGCATTATGATTATAAGTGTGAAATGATTTTTAACCATGACAAGGTGATGGGATCTCCAATTTTTATATCTTAGATCAGGCATCCCCAAACTTCGGCCATCCATATGTTTTGGACTAGAATTCCCATCATCCCTGACCACTGGTCCTCTTAGTAGGGATCATGGGAGTTGTAGGCCAAAACATCTGGAGGGCTGCAGTTTGGGGATGCCTGTCTTAGGTGAAAGAGCTGCTTCAGGTACAGTTGCAGCTGAACTGAATTTAGCAGGGATCAGCAGCTGAATCTGCAGAAATCACTATGTTTTGCATTATATGTAGGGTAGATGACAAGTCTGTTTATTAAACACTTAGAAAACCACATTTTCTGTTTAATGCTGAAAACAGGCCCTTAACTGTATAGAGAAGAAGTGTATCTTAGGCTGAAATTTCATAGAAATTCTTAAAGACCTTACCCTACCTGGATCAAATGTTTCACACAGAGAGATCAGGGAGTACAACTATTTTCTCTCACTACAATAATAGTGGCATAAAAATGGCATGAGTGAAATCTCCAGATGCCCAGTGCCCACCAACATCTCCTATGGTATCCACAAAAGGTCTCATAACACAACTGCTTTTCCTGTTCAGTTCTTGTGTGCTCTGATTCTGCCTGTCACACAGTGAGCACACCCCCTTAAACATTATCACATTTAACTGGGTGCCATGATTGGACACCCACACTCCTGTCTGTTCTGAACAGAGGTGAGGTGCAAATCACTCCTGCCTGTGACCTAGTTTTGTGGTGTCCACTGTAGGTGCCTTTAAAAGGAGATAGAAATGCCTCTTTTGTAAAAGTTACTAGAGAAACACATGGTAGAATAGTTCCTTCCTGCCTGCCTGCCTTCCTTCTCGCCCCCTCCAAGTCTCCAAGCTGCTGACTTTTAGCAATGCAGTGCCTTCAAAAGAATACTTACTCTGGGTCTCAGGACACTTAGCCTTGCACAGGTAAAAGCTTGATTGGGCTGCAGAAGACTCCCCCCCCCAATCTCTTTATTAATTAGCTAATGTGGGAGACAGGCCAGGACTTGGAAGGCTTCTGGGGCAAGTCAATTAGAGATGGCAAAAGTGGAGACCTGAGCACTGTCACTTGCCCCTTCTCTGATGAACCAGTTGCATGAGCAAGCCTTCACTAGGTGCCAATCTTTACCTCTTTCATTAGGATATCATAACCATCATCTGCTTTTGGCACTCAGAATTGCCTTTCAAGTTGGAAGACTTATGGCCCCAAGAAGTCATCTGACCTCACTCTGAGAATTGTGCCAGAGCAAGGGTGTTTAAAGGGGATAAACCTCTCTGTATAAGTCTCAACAATAATAAAATTTTACCTCCATACTTACCCTGTGACTCAGTGACTCTCCCTGACAGCCGCTTGTCCATGGGAAGCACAGATCTATCTTGGATCATCCACTTGATCTCATCTTTCACAAGCCTTTTGGTTCTGGCTTCCCAGATTTGCATGAGTAAAATAAGTGCTGTATCAAATTGGCTTTAGAGAGAGCCTTGTAAAACAAAGATGAAACAACCTAAATACTTGGTGAGTCATCTATGCCATATGGATTGTCTCTGAGATGTAGTAATTGAAGTGTAAAAAAGTTTTTGTGTGTTGTGTTTGTAATGTGGTTGACAAAATCATCATATAAAATAGCAGGACATCTTAAAGGAGGAACAGTCTCTGTGGGGTCCTAAATTTTTGCATAGCTCCATCGTTAGAGATACCCAGTAAATGCATCACTCGTACCACTATGCTATTTATTCATCAATTAAGTCATTGCAATCACCTACATGATTAACGTTTTATTCATATTATCAACCTTTTATGTACAGAGTGATGAATGGCATGTTTAAGGTTTTATAAACTTGGAGAAGGGATTGGGTTATGAACAGCCTTCAATAGATTCTTTTGGGCCCTTTCTGCTTCCTATCAGCTAACATGTGTGCTTCCACAAGGCGGTTCTTTACCTTTCATCTTTAAAGTAGGAGTAGAAAAAGACAACTTTAAAATACTTCCTTCAAACTTTGTTTAATCTTTAAACCAAAGAGATAAGATGGGAATTAGATTGTTGTATCCTTGTAACAAAATGATTGTAACTAGAAGCATCTTCGACCTTGTGAGGTTGTGCATATATTTTGTGTTGTCTTTTGTGTGTATTACCGAATATGCTTCCAACAGGTAGGCCACTCTTAGTAATTAAAGATGGTGACTGTGATCCAGAAAAATTGTCCCCATATTGTGAGACAACATTTTGCAGCCCCAATACTGAAGTCACCCAGGGCACCCTATGTGGAGCAATCCAGATAGGGAACATAATGTAATCTGTAAGTAGTCTAGAGCATTATGGATTGCAATAATCCTTTTTTAAAATGTTTGGCTTCTGTGGGTAACCAACTATTTTCCCAAATAATGATGTCAGTGTGCAGTTAAGGCCACCAACTTTGTTTTATTTTGATCCATTTTTTGAGGGTTCATTTTTTGAGTGTGACAGAATGTCTTTTTGGACGTGACCAACTAATCAGCCCTCCCAATGCTCCAGATGAAAGTGATTTAGCTGAGGGTGAAGAGATTTGACCACCCTCCATAAGCCATTAATTTTTCTTCTACTATTTCATTTGTGTGTATATAAACAGATCCAGCAATGGGAACAGAATCTGGAGAAATTTAACATGGATCTCTTCAGGATGCGCTGTTATCTAGCCAGCTTGCAAGGCGGGGAGTTGCCAAATCCAAAGAGCCTTTTGGCAGCTGCCAGTCGTCCTTCGAAGATGGCATTGGGAAGGCTGGGCATCTTCTCTGTCTCATCCTTTCATGCACTGGTGAGTTGGACATGGCTTCATATAAGTGTTTCGTAGAGGAGTTTATTTGTGACAAGATGCAGAAATGCACCATCCCTTCCCCTTCCCTCCATAACATATGTTCCTCTTCAGGCTATACCCTTTTAAATGTGTGTCTGGGTGGGGGAAGGGGTTATTGGTTTGTGTGGTTTTTCCATTCTTGTTTGTGTTATGTATTTTGTGTTTTTATCTTGTATTTTTATGTTGTGAACTGCCCTGAGATCTACGGATGAAGGATGGTATACAGATTTAATAACTATATAAATATTTTGCTGATAAATGCCATTTCAATGTGAATCTGACTATGAAAGTCAGTTTTGGGACCCCTTTCTTGTCTGAAGAAAAAGTACTTTTAAAAGACCAACTCATGTTACTCATTTGTTTAGAGCAGGCATCCCCAAACTGTGGCCCTCCAGATGTTTTGGCCTACAACTCCCATGATCCCTAGCTAAGAGGACCAGTGGTCAGGGATGATGGGAATTGTAGTCCAAAACATCTGGAGGGCCGAAGTTTAGACCATTTCTATCTCACACGCCTCCCAAAGATCGCAGGGTGGGTGTTGGCAAAATTGAATAGAATGCTGTGTCTGTACACAACATAATGAAAACACAACTAAAGCAAAACTACACCAGTTACTGAATATTAGTGACCCCTCCCAAAAGCTTGAGTTTTGAGCTGGTGACTGAATACTATCAAATTGAGCACCAGCTGAATTTTGGAATGAGTGAGGGGTAGACAGGTTGTTTCAAAGCCAAGAGAAAAGTCTATGGAGAAGATGCCATGTTTTGCCACCAGATATGCAACTCCTAGTGGCAGAATGCTAGGAGGAATCTTTCTGGGTGTTCTTAACCTATGACAGGATTGTACAAGGAGATGCACTCTTTCAAGTATTTTGGTCCCAAGACATTCAAGACTTTGTATCTGTAAAATACTTAATTTGGAATTGAAATGTGTTGGCAGCCAGTGCAAATCTTCATAAGAGCAGGTGTAATATAAGCTCTGGACAGAAAGTCTGCTTAGGAGCCAGGTCACTGCAATTTCTGTGTCATCTTCAAGGGCAACACTAAATAGAGTGGATTACCGTAATTAAAACAGGAGGTTATCAGGTCATAGATTACTGGAGCTGTGTTATCCTGGTCCAATAATGGCTATTGCTGGTTAACTAGCCAGAGCTGGGGGGAAATTCTCCATGACACTGCAGACGCTTGAGTCTCTAGTGACAAAGTGGAATTGAGGATCATCCCAGGCTATATATTTTATTCATTTATTTATTTATTTATTTATTTATTGCATTTGTCTATTACCCTTCATCCGCAGATCTCAGGGCGGTTCACCATTTAAAAAATACATGATCAAAACACATAATAAAATCAAGAACAAAAAACAAAACAATAACCTCCCCACCCCCTTCAAAGAGACTGCAATCTCATCAAGAACAAGTTGTTCACCTAATTCCCAGAACTGCCAAACCATAACATCTCTATCTTATCAGGATTCACTTGCAATTTATTTACCTATTACTGTGGCTAGACAGTGATCAGCACCTGATTCACTTGATGTGGAAAAATGGAACTCCATGTCAGCAAAGTTGAGTTCCTTACTGTAAAAGTATTCTCATATTGGAAAAGACATGAACATTCTTGTGGCAATGGCATACATGACTGTTTTTCCCCTGGGAATCTATAATTGGCCACTGCTGTAGATACAGTGAAATAGATGAATGTGTGATCCATCACACAGTTTGTTTGTTTTTAACTACAGTACTTCTATTTGTTCCATAGAAGTGCCAGCCATGTAGGAAATTTGTAACATTTGAAATGATCCTGAAAGAAATTTCTACCAAAAAAAGCTAACAGTATACATATTGCCCTTTTTCTCTCTAAAACACTAAGCTCAAAACAACACGAATGATACTTTGTTGAAAAATGAGATATAATATCTACTTGCTAGTAAAATCTTATGATACACTAACCATATTACCGTATGTATATATTATGTATATTGTTGGTGTATGTTGAAAAAGTTTATGTTGTTTTTTTAAAAAACAACAACTATGTTCCCATTGTTACTGAAATATGTAACTGATTATTAAATATAAAAATGCATATAGTCTCTTAAAATATCCAATTAAACCAAAGTAAAATTAGTTCCAAAAATGGTTTTAAAATCATTTTTTTCAAAGCTCGGAAAGCTTTCTCGAGGATGCTGGTATTGCCACATTCCATTAAGATCTATAATTCAGCCTTACACTAAACACTCTGTTTACCCTGCATGTTATAATGCATCTCTTCCTTTTGGAATTTGGCCAGATCACAGCTTACCATTCTTTGTTGGCTGCTTTGCAAAAGCTTATGTGGGTTTGGCAGGAGGTATTTCACAGATAAACCGTAGCTGGTGTGTTTGCTTTTTAAATGTCTTTGGCTGCAATTCTAGACACATTTACACCTAGGAGTAAATTCCATTGAGCTCAATGACAAATATTTCTGAACAGATATGCATAGGATTGCACTGTTCATCTTTTGTGTCATATTTTATTATAATTAGGTTTTTGTTACCTTTTGTTTTGATGAACAAGTTATGAAAAGCTTATATGTATAACTATGCTTGTATCTTCCTCGTTTCCTCCCCTCCCCCCAATTAGATCTGCTCCAGGGATGAAGCAGCTCTTAGGAAGCGAACACTGTCTCTCTCACAGAGGGTACGGAGCAAGAAAGGTTTGTTTTCCTCCCTTAAGGGACTGGACACTCTTGCAAGAAAGGCAAAGGAAAAAAGGCCTTCTATAACACAGGTAGTTCCCAGTTGATGCATATATATATGTATGTATGTATTTAAATAAAAAAAAATCTATAAAATTGTTCTAAAATTGCATTG
This sequence comes from Zootoca vivipara, assembly GCF_963506605.1. Lineage (NCBI taxonomy): Eukaryota > Metazoa > Chordata > Lepidosauria > Squamata > Lacertidae > Zootoca > Zootoca vivipara. Next base: position 65,704,079 of record NC_083278.1, read on the forward strand.
ATCATCCACCAGTGGTGTAAGAAACAAATGGCTTAAATTAGGATGCCTAATTGGCTATTGCAAACTGCGGTATGCAGAAAGCCGGCAGCCACACACATGCCACACACCATGTTGCCTTGCAGTTGCATGTCAGCATCTCCCATATCAGGTAGTCTTCAGATGTCATTGTAAGATGCTAATCTAGACCTAGCTAGTTAAGAGTGATAAAAGTCACTTCCCAGCAACGGCAGGATATGCAGGATGGTAAAACAAGATGGTTGGACAGTGTTCTCGAAGCTACGAACATGAGTTTGACCAAACTGCGGGAGGCAGTGCAAGACAGGAGTGCCTGGCGTGCTATGGTCCATGGGGTCACGAAGAGTCGGACACGACTAAACGACTAAACAACAACAAAAACATGACACTGGATTTGCCATTGTAACAGTCAGGCCTTTCCTGACTGTTGAAGGTGAAGCTGAGTGATGTGTTCTCAAATGACCAGCAAGATAAGGAAACATGGATAAAGGCAGTTTTATCAGAATGAAACCAGTTTCCTCCTCTGCCCTAAAGAAGACATGCGGGTGAATTCTCAGTTGATAGGAGCTCCCTAATCACAACTGGTTCCTCTGAAGTACTTTTTTAAAATATAAAAAAACCCTTTAAATAAATAGTGTGAGCATTTAATAGACAAGAACAGGAAAGTGGAGGGTAAACGCGACCAAGATAGGCAATACAAATAAAGTAAAACTTTTTTATGATTGGGAAATCACCAGTGACACATAGGTTGCCTCTCCCTGGTTCCAGAAATGTAATGAAACATGGAAATAAAAACCCAGTCTGAAAACTTTACTGTAACTGTAAATCAATGGAACAACTTTTCATATCTATAGAACCTAGGTACCAAATCCATAACATATTTTCTCTTGTTCCTGGATTATTATTATTAATTCAGTCACTATAAAATTGATAACAGCCTCTCTCAAGTGAATGACTTTGCTAATATATTTTCTCTAAATTGAAGAGACTGGAAGTTACATTATCTATGTTTACATACAGTGGCTACCTATCCTTTTGATGTGGCTTAATGACACATTGTTTGGAAAGATTATAAAGTATGTCGTTTAACTATAAACGACATGGAGCACGTCTCATTATAAATCTCTTTGGGACTTCTGCTGTGGGAAATGATACATAAATTCAGTAAACCTAACACAGCGTAAAGCAAAGTAGTACACTGTACTTAAGAAACATAGGGCAAGTATGAAGCATCAACTGTGGGAACCAATGTTACTCTGCCTTCTTTTTGCAAATCCCACTGGGTTAAATGGTTTCTAATAGGAAACCTTCCATAATATCCTACTTTGCAAATGGGAAATGTGAGCCAAGTTTATATAGTTATTGTAAAATATTACGTTCTCACAATTGAATACTTTGATCAAACCATTTTGTAAATTTTCAACCTGCAGACTGGACCAGAATATTACAGCTACCACTAGAGCCCTCATCTGAAGATAGATATTCTGGAAACATGACATAGCTAGGGGCTTATAACTTTATGTCAACTTTTAGTTTATCCCAATTCCTTCATTTTAACAAGCAAACCTTATGACGTGAACATGTCATTTATCTATCTTGAATTTTCCAACATGCCTCTTCACTGGATCTCCATGAGTTCCAGTGTTATGAGAGAGGGGCAAAAATTTTCCTATTCACTTTCTCCATGCCATGTATAATTTTATGACCCTGAACAAATCCTTTGGGGATTTCTACTTTGCTGGACACAGTGGACTTAATTATCTCTTTGACATACAGAATGGCACCATGTTCTGTGTGTCCTTCCCTGTCCATCCTATAGAGTTTATATCTGAAGATAACCCACTGATGTCCCACTGATTTTCTCCATTCCACCAGGTTTCCATAATGCCTACTATAGGAAGTGCATGGCAGCCATGAGTGCTGTGAATCATTTAAAGCCATAAGCACAGTTCCTTATCTTAAAATACATTTAATAAGATACAGATTAATAATCAGAAGCATATCAGAAAAACAAAACAGCTCTGCTTTTATCTTCAAGTGGTTTCTCACATGCTCCTTATCGAAAACCCAGCTATTGAGACATAAGAAAAATGATAGCAGTGACACATCAGTAGAACAGATTTTATAGTAATAATGTTTTTAAGGAGAAAAGGGGAGGACTTCATAAATATTCTGAGTCCTAACTTACCCTTGAAATGTACTAAAGGGCTTGCAGTTTACCAGGCTGGCTTCAAATCCCAGTTAGTGTTAACCAGGTGGGAACTGGAGGGAGTGCCTTTCATGGAGAGGGAGAAGCCATGGGTAATGAGTACATGATCCAATGTTTCTTAAGGCTTGGAAATTTTACAAATCGCACACAAAAACAGCTGGTATGGAGCACTCATTGAGTTCTGTGTCTTACTCAGCAAAAACAGCCGCCATTGATTACTGTCATTCATATATTGGGTTCAGCCACTGCTACCTAGGTTCAGCTGCTGAAAGGAAAAGATCCTGACTATTTTGTAATGGTTTTATTTGTTTTAAAATTGTATGTTTTATTGTTGAAACCTGCCCTGGCTCCTTATGGTGTGTGGCAAGTGAGAAATCTAATAAACAAACAAACAAAAATAGGAGTACATGATTTGCACTGGTATTTAATTGTTGTATGTAAACTTTGAGTGTGTGACGTTGTTGGTATGTATTTTAAACATGGCTGGATTAAGATATAGGATTGCCCCAAGAACCTTTTTCAGAGCATTTTAGTTTGATAACTGTAACAAGTTTGCAGTGAATTCTCCAACTGTGCTTGAAACAACATGCGGGCACAAACACTTTGCCTGCCTAACCAATTGTTGTTGGAGAGGAAGGATTTGGCCAAGGAGTTCTCCATGTAGAATCCCCCCCACCAATAATCACTTGGACTCCTGATATGCTACCTCTGAAACAAATGCACTCACCATTGATCACTACCATGACAAAAGAAGCACTCTGCATTGTCTTCATTACTGAAGCAACTATTTGGGAGACATAAGTGGACTTGGGGACAATGTGCCAAGGGGCATACTTTCTCTTAGTCAAGCTATTTGCATCCCTCTCTTCCAAGTTGGCAGTGAAGGGAGAGCTAGGCTAAGAGTGGCATGTGGCTGCTGAGAAACTGGTTATCAGGATGATCCTGGGAAAGGCTTGAGAGAATTGGATGTGAAGTCAGTTTCCTGATTGGCAGCTCTTTGTGTTGGCTGCTTAGTTAACACAATTGCCCCAGGATTCCAGGGCTAGTGTGTACAAAATGCTCTCAGCTGTCAGGACAGTTCTCTGGCAGAATTATATAGTGCATGCATGGAAGGTCTGAATGTCAGTATAATCTCTTAGTGCAAGGGGCTTCCACCCTGCCCTTTTCTTGGAATGCCTGCACACACTAACACCCAATAGTAAAATAGTAAACTGCTTTTCAGTTGTTCAGCTTTACTGATCTAAGTTCACTAGCTTTTCGTTCCTTTTTTGTGCATGTGAAACCGTTTTGCAAGGAATGCTTTGTTTATATTAGGATACACATTCTTTTTAATTAGATTTTTGACTCAACTGGAGGGCATGGATTTACTGGAACACAGCTACCTCAGAATTCCAGTAATTCTACCGAGGTAAGGGTTCTAAATCTTTGCTGTTCACTATCTATCACATTTTCTTAATGTGTTTCTTAATTCATGATTTATCTATGTTTCTCTCTCTCTCCGCTCCCCCCAAAAGAACTACTTAATACATTTTGTAGTAAAAAAGGATTAGCTAGTCTTGAGCATGTGAAACTATTAGAAAGTCATAACTTATATATGTTTGGCCAGACCTTAATGTTTCACGGATGTATAAGTAGTGAATACCTATCGAATCCTAACCCTCAAAAAAGGAACAGAGGGCATGGCTACCTAAATATTCAATATTCATTTAAATTGGGTGGTTGTAATTTGATACAGATTAGTCTTTAAAAACTGAAGCAATCATAAATCCTGTGTATAGATATATATATACACACACAACATATATAAATCCTGTGTGCAGCTGTATGAACTGCAAACCAAAGGAAACTTTTTGACTGATTCTCTCCAATCCCACCCTCCTTTTGATCTATTAGTATGTCTTCTTTGTATTTTCCTCTGTCCTTTAGTGGACATGTGCTAGGAATACTCATTTTTCTACTACAATAAGAAATTGTCATGTAGATTTCCTCTGGGGTAAGCAGGCTTCAGGACCAAACCAGCTGTCATAATTGAAAAGCTTTTAATGAGCCAACACTTCAATAATACCATAAGCATAGCTGGCTGTGCGTCACTTCAATGGTCCTGTCAGCAGGACTCAGCAGGACTTCAGGCCTTTTATTTCAAACTTAGGCTAAACCTGTTTGCTTTCTTTTTTCTTGGGAATACACCCTCCATCTTAACATCCAGTACCCTGGTTAATTCATGTACTTGTTCGTTCTGGAATTTTAAAAGCTTAAATTATTATCTTAAAAAGCATTTTATCACCAGCACCTACAAAGTGTGCCAGTTGACACGTCACGCTTTCAAAAATTCCTTCCCTAAACAGTGAAAAGTCTTATAAGGTAGAAGACCTGTTCATCTGACCTTCCTGTGCCTTGGGATGCTAGGATGGGTTTGTTAGTATTATTTGGGTAGAGCATCTGTGTTGCATGCAGGAGGTCCCAAGTTCAATATTAGGCATCTCCAGGCAGGGCTGGGAGAGATTCCTGCACGAAACCCTGGAGAGTAGACAATACTGAAGAAGATGGACCAATGGTCTGTTTCAATATAAAGCAGCTTCCTTGTGTTCCTTATGTGGGCTGCATTTGAAGTGATATCTTTTTAATGCAACTCTTTATAATTGGACAAAAGCTTGTCTTCCGAATATCTCTTGATATTTCCTATTACTGTGTCTTTCTTTTTTCCATACATCCTGTACTTCTAAAATTTATTGGGATATTGCTCAGAAGTGTTCAATAGCTTTAAAGTCAGGTGGAAAAATCTATAATTTTATAATGAGCTTGGATTTTTAAACCAGAACTATCCCTTCTTTGGAACTTGGTTTATGAGCCACTGGTCTTATGTCTGCTAAATGAATAAGATTGGGCATTGATCTATGTAAACGTTTGAAGGACTTGAATAACTGTCTGCAGATTTGTAGGGGTTTCTACAGTTTCTTCATGCCTCATCCAACAACTTTTTTTTTTAAAAAAAGTGATTCATCGTAGCTCGCAAAACCACCAAAGTTGGAAACAAGCCTATTTTGTTAGGAAATTTTGAAGAAAAACAAAATCAAACCGTTACAAGAGACTTCCTGATGAGTTCAGTGAAGCACAGCCCCATTAAATGTTCCGTGCAGGTTTTCTGAGGTGTTTCATATAAAATTTGTGACAAAACAAAGACAGGAAAATCATGAAGTAACCAACTGCTCTTCAACCAACACCGTGGCAAAGCATAGTACACTCTACAACCCTGGCATAGATTTATGGAAAACTGAACGTGTTGTTGGGCCTCTGCATGGCTATGGATGAATAAAGTACTGTGGTTATTACTCACTCTGCAGACGTTACTGGGTGGGAAAATACAACCCCTTTAGATTCAAAGATGGAAAATTTGGATGGAGTAAAAAAAATGTAAACCACCATAGAGCGTTTCCATAAAACAATCAAAACTTTTACAAACGTTTTTGTTTACTTATCCCTGGTCACAGTAAACCTAAAACAGTTTGTAAAGACTCACGCCTATATGAATTTTCGGCATTGTTTTTGAACAAGTGGTCTGTCTGTTATCACATTGCTCTGGGACCTGGATGTGACAAAGGTAGTTGAGGTTTGAATATTGGAAAGCTAAAAGAAACTTAAGCCTAAAAGAAACCCCCAAAAACTGTTTTTAGTGTGAATCCCCTGCATTACATTTCTGTTTCCAGATATTATTGAAACGGAGTGCACTCTGCTGATGAAATTTACACAAATCTGAACATCTGAAAATGATTCTGTTGAATCATTTATACATTGTATATTTTTTGTGTATTGTTTTATCACTTAGAAAAGCACTCTTGGGTGCTCAAGATCGTGCGATACAGACATTTATATTGTGACTATTTATATTTGAAATGGCTTTCATGCACCTCATGTATGAAGTGATCTTATGTGTGGCCCCAGAGTGTCTGGGGCAACCCAGTCAGATGGGCGGGGTTATAAATAATAAAATTATAATTATTAGTTGAAATTAGAGTGACTTATTTCCTACGCCTCCTCCTTGTGTCATCTCCATTCTTTCCCCTCTCCCTCCGCAGTTATTTTTTTTCTTCCCGTTTTGCTGCTGCATGAGCAGAAGCAGTGCTGTTGGTTTTTCTCTTGCCCCTTGCACCTCATCCCTGCTTTGCTTTGAGAAAGGACCAAGAGGGTCGGTCCTTTAAGTGAGGCATTCTGGGTGAGTGGACCAGGAAAGCACTTCTGCTGCCACTGTGATTAGAAATTCTAAGTAAGTACATAAAGTCCAGTAAAGTAACTGGAAACTGGTTGTAAAAAGAAGAAGAAGATTTAAACACTCTTTCAGTGCAGCAGTGTTGCAGGAGCTGCCCTGGTCACTTCTCACAGAATCCCTCACTCTGAGAAAAGAACACCTTGGTCCTTTCTCATAGTGAGGCAGGGAGGTGATGTGAGTGGTGATTCAGAGCCTAGCATTACTGGGTGGGTGTCTGCCTGATGGTTTTGGTCACAGCAGGAGTACTGGCAGGCTCAGCTGGCCAGCCAATAATGAGGTAAATGAGTGCGGATCCTGGGAGGGGTGCCAGTTTACCTGGGACAATTGCCTCGTGATTGGGCCAGCCCTCCTTAAATAGAACTGTGTATCATGGCTCTGTGAGTTGTGATTCAGTGAACGTCTTAGGTTGTATTCATGAAATGTCCATCCTATTCTCCAAATTCTTGTTTGCTTTCCTATATTCCTCTTGTCAGCTGATTGTCTCTTGTGAGTGCAGCATGTAGGAGGCAGAGGTATTGGGAAATTAGAACAAAAGCCACATTGTTATTTCATTCTAGCAATCTTCTATCACTCAGATTATACAGTGGTACCTTGGTTCTCAAACTTAATCCATTCCAGAAGTCAGTTTCAAAACCAAGGCGTTTCAAAACAACCCCCAAAACAGCAATTTTACATGAATTTTACTATCTAACGAGTCCATTGATCCATAAAATGAAAGCAATAATCAATGTACTGTACTATAAAATAAGACAGTATTGTAGGTGATAAAAATTAACATTTTTTTCTTACCTGCACTGATGATAGTCATTGTTCGGATGGGGGGGAGCTTTTATCCATTTGCCTCATTGAAAACTTTTGAAAACCGGTACACTCACTTCTGTGTTTTTGGCATTTGGGAACCAAGGCGTTTGAGTACCAATCTACCACAGTACTATATAGTATACTCTAGTTGGGTTAGGCAAAACGGAGAGTGAGGTGTTCATACCCCAATGTGTGAATGTTAACACAATTATTAGTAGACAATGGACTCTTTGTTTGAAAAACATCAGTAACAAAAATATTTAAGTGATACTGCTTTATTAAATTGTTATATTTTTCTTCCAGCAGAAAGTAGATGAATTTCTAAATGTGTACTGCCCAGCTCCAGAAAGTTGTTCAAAAGAAAATACCTGGGACATCCAGTCACCTGTTCACTTTCCTGATGGCCAAGGAGTGATGCTAACTCTCAAGCCAGAACACAGAGTAGACGATGTTTTGACTTTGGCATGCAAGGTACATTATTCTTCATCTTAATTTGTCTGGCTAATCCCACTGCTTAGAACTTTAAAGCCCAGGTGTTGCATCCTTGCAAATATGTATATATGGTTTTAAAGGATTCTGTGTAAGATGATACTGCACACAATGCAGTTCAGTCTCCAGTAAAGCTAAGCACCAGATTTTAACCTACCGTACTATATTTTTCTGTCTCTAAAATTATGAATTGGCTTTGCCCCCAGTATAGCCGAAAGATATGTAACAGTGAAGCACAGTATGAAAAAGTTGAATGCTAGGATCTCAGAATGTACTATAAAAACAAATTGATTTAGAAAGCCAAACCATAATGTATTTTTTTCTCAAAAAACACTGAAACAGCATTTTAGATCATAAGAAAAATTGCATTATAACAGGAAGCAATAACATCAATGGATCTATTCTTAGTAAAATATGCGTAATACACTCATAAATCCTAATGACTTGAATGCAAACATACCCATGTGCACAGAATCACAGTCAGTGGCAAAAAAAGTACGGTAACTACATTAATATATATATTTTTGACACAAATAAAATCTAGTCATTGAATGCCTGAAAAACCCAAATTAAGCCCAATTAAATTTATTTGATTTTAATAATACTGGAGTGTGTTCAGCTTTTTGTTGTGTCACTTCTGGATAAGCAAAGCAAAGTGGTTTGGCCTAAGGGTTGCCCTCTGAATCACCCTTGATTCACCAGTAAAATTAGTCTGGGCCTCTTTGTTTAAGGTTAGCCTTAAAGTGGCTTCACTTTAGGTGCCATAAACAGGACATGTCAGTCTTGCAAGCACATCCTTAACTGGCCATATAGCAGAAGGGGAGGGGGTAGAATCAGGCTTTTCCTAGCATTACTATTAGATGTTAACATGCTTGGCTTTAATTATACCAAGTCACTACAAATATATATTTTTAAATTGCTCATGTTGCCCACTTTAGCTTATAGTTTTATCTTTTGTTTCCTATTCTATGAACTAATAAGTAAGGGAAAAGGCAATGTATCATAGGGAATGCCACTAGGTGGCGGGAGAGACCTGAAGCCAGGGGGAAAGGGGAAATTGAGAAAATACTGTTATTTGAACAAGGAAAACCTTGAAGAAGAACTAATACCGGTAAATATAGATACTGGGGATTATTATTTTTTTGTAGCTTCTTCTCTTTTTGTATATATCACTTCATTGATCTGAAGTTATTTTGATTTCTTTATCAATTAAAACTTTGTTTCTCTTTTATCTTTCTTTCTGTTCTGAATACTTTTAATGTTTTTCATAAGCAGTCTCTTAATGCTGACTCCTTTCTGCTACATCTTTCCTGGTTCTTTTTTCTTACATTTCCATACTTCTCTGGTGAGTGCTGGGAATCTTCATTCTTTAGTGCAAAGTGGTGTTTGGATGTTTGTGTATGTTTTGCAGTTGTGTCTGGCACAAGGGTGGTAGATAAAGACAAAAAGGGGGGGGGCATAGATTGCTTGACTCCCACTGTATTTAAGTAATCTGACTGTGCCTGTGTAGTAGGCACAGTTAAGGATCTTCCCCATTACCTGCTGGCATCATTTCTATACTTGGATAAGAATGACGATTTCTAGATTCCTATTTAGATCCAACAAAAGATGATTGCATATCAGGTTAATATGTTTCTAAATGGAACATACGAATAACAGAGCAAGGATAATCAGTAGAAAATATATTAGTGCATGAACTTTTAAAAGAGCCACATACCCAATTGCTTTACAGTACTTTTCTTAAAAATGACTGCTTTATAATATAATCTATCCTTTAACAAGTATGTATACGCAGTCACAAAAATAATATTTGAACTCATCATAGACCAGGTTCAAGGGGAATAATCATGATCCAGGGAAATGAGCCACAATCGCATAAAAGAGTCTTGCTAGATTAGGCTAATGTCCCAATAGCCCAGTATCCTGTTGCCACAGTGGCCAATCAGAGGCTTGTGAATAGCCTCTGACAGCCTTATGCCTGTTTGCTGCCTCCTTGTCCTTTCTGTTCTCCCTTCACCTCACAATTTGGTGACCGCTCAAACATCTGAATCAGGAAACAGTGGTTTAAAGGCTTCTTTGAAAAATAGAATATGTAAAGAACTGATCCTGAACTGCAGGGAGCGCTTAAACTACAGATGAAGATTAGGATACTTTGCCAAAGTCAGTCATACAATGGAAAGGGGAAGAAGAGAGGGTGTGAGCAAATGGGTCCATCTCAATATGATAAACTGTAGCAGTCAAATTCACAAGGTGAGCTTAATTGCATTAGAACATTTGCAATGCACCCTGTACATTTGGCAGTTCTCTTGAGCAAGTGTAAGGTGCTGAAGAAGACATACTCAAAATATATTTTGTGAAAGCAGCAATGCCACAAACATGTCTTTTAAAGAATGGATGATACCATGAAGCAGTTGGTTTTATATACAAGTTTGGATATGTTGCTATTTTTCTTACATTCCACTACATGTCTTCATATACTTTATGGATTATTATAGTGGTGGATGATTGATACAGTTTAGTGTATTAGGATACTGTTCATTTACTTGTTTGCCTAAACAAATAAACCAGGAAGAGTGCTTTATTTGTAGCATCAAAGATTCACTGAGATTTTGTAAATAAAAACTTGGTCATTTACAGCAGCAATAGATGCTGGATATCAACATCTCCTGAAATGTTTTATTTGGATAACAACCACTTACTGGTACTTTTTTATTTGAAAAAACTTCTGCTAGTTTCTCAAAGTTGAAACTAAATTGATACAAATTGTGCAGGATTGCAACCATTTCCAAGTACAGTGGTACCTTGGTTTACGAACTTAATCTGCTCCGGAAGTCCGTTCTTAAACCAAAGCGTTCTTAAACCAAGGTGTGTGCTTTCCCATAGCGGGGGAGGGGGGGACTCACTCAACAGGAAGCGAAACATGTTCTTATTCCAAGGCAAAGTTCACAAACCAAAACACCTACTTCCGGGTTTGCAGCGTTCTTAATCCAAGTTGTTCATATCTTAAACCAAGGTACTACTGTATTTGTTCATCCAGGTTTTATGGAATAGATCCTTTATTCTTTGTGCTGGCATTCATTTTTTTTATTTTATTAATGTGACATATTCAAGAAATACACAATTAAATAAGATGAATCAGAATGTGACACGCTATGTAAAAATCACTTTCTGCCCAAAATATTGCTGAATTACCTTGTTCAACTGAATAATATGTAGCTGGAAGATGCAATTCCATGAGCTGAGTTCCACTCACAGAAAGATCCCATGAGCTAAGTTGTGTTTGCAGAAAGGGCTTCCCCAGCACTCTTTAATAGAAGAGGTGGGGGAAGGCAGTATTCTCCAGTCCTTTCTGAAGCCTCCTGTACCTTCTGATCTGCTCTGCTGGGTTGAGGGGACTCTTCATGGGAAGTGGCATGGAGGGTTGCAGCCTCCATTGGATCAAATCTTTATTTGCATGGAAGGACTCCTTTTGAGCATGGAAGGGTATGATAGCCACCAACCCTCTCTTTTAATGGATGCACAGACTGTTTTGTTTGAGCTGTTAATTTGTTGATGCTTGAAATGAGATCAGTGCAACTTCAGCTTTATCCCAAGAGCTTAAGGAACAGCACCTCAAGGGTTGCACTTTGTAAGGGCAATCTCTTGAGGGAAGTCCTCCCTCTTCCGTTATTTAGCTTCCTGGAGGTAACACATGTTGTGGAAAAAATAGGTGGTGTTTCACGATCTCAGCGGAAATGGGCAGTAAAAAGTTCAATAAAATCTAGCTGATGCAGAACATCCTTCTCTTAACAGCCTTTGTGCGCATATGCATTTTATACATCAGATGTGTATGTTTCACTGAGCAGAACTAAGCCATCTGGAAGACCTGTAGAAACTTAACAGATGTCAGTTTAAACTGAGGAAGAGAACAAGGTTCAAAGTTTATTTACCCACCTTACCAGACAGTTAATTTTATGTGCAGGAATAAACATTACAAACCTTTTGATTTTTAAAAGCAACAAAACCGCTGCTGTGAAATCTGTACAACTTAAATTTATTTATGGTGGTTATTTAGGAAGTGGCTTATTGAAGATTGCTGTTGCATCATTTGATGACTGTATCTGTGTGCATCTGCTGTGACATCTAGACTTGTACAAATAATTTCTGAATTCTAGATATATTCTTTTCATCCATTAGATGAAGCAGCTGGAACCAAGACATTATGGTTTACAACTTAAAAGGCTTGCTGATGAAAATATTGAGCACTATGTTCCTGACCAGGCAAGTGACACAATGAAAGATGTGCACCCTTGTATTATTGATTGATAGATTAAATTAATATACCGTCCTTCTTCCAAAGATCACAGGCTGGTTCACAACATACAAATGATAAAGTTAGACAAATATTGCAAGATTGAGCAGAGTTGGACTCATCCAACACTTGCTCTTCATCAGTCACATTGTTGCAGAGGGTTGGACTAGATGACCCTTGTTGTCCCTTCCAGCTCTACAATTCTATGATTCTTTGAAATAGGTTACAAAGCACAGTATGGGCTGGAGGAGGAACATTTGTGTTTATTCAGATGGGGTAAAGGTAAAGGGACCCCTGACCATTAGGTCCAGTCGTGACCGACTCTGGGGTTGCGCGCTCATCACGCATTATTGGCCGAGGGAGCCGGCGTACAGCTTCCAGGTCATGTGGCCAGCATGACAAAGCCGCTTCTGGCAAACCAGAGCAGCACATGGAAACGCCGTTTACCTTCCCGCTGTAGCGGTTCCTATTTATCTACTTGCATTTTGATGTGCTTTCGAACTGCTAGGTTGGCAGGAGCTGGGACCAAGCAACGGGAGCTCACCCCGTCACAGGGATTCGAACCGCCGACCTTCTGATCAGCAAGCCCTAGGCTTAGTGGTTTAACCACAGCGCCACCTGGGTCCCTTCAGATGGGACTACTTAATAAATATGGGTAGAAGGTTGCAGTTTCCTCCTTGGTTCACTCTAAAACAGGCATCCCCAAACTTCGGCCCTCCAGATGTTTTGGACTACAATTCCCATCTTCCCCGACCACTGGTCTTGTTAGCTAGGGATCATGGGAGTTGTAGGCCAAAACATCTGGAGGGCCGCAGTTTGGGGATGCCTGCTCTAAGAGAAACAATTGAGGCATGCCAGCCCTAATGCATGGATACCAAGTGAATTGGTCGGATATAAATTTGAAATGCCTAGCTCTATCTTAGGGCCGAATTATACATGATGTTAAAGATATTAGAAATAATGGGGGAGGAGAGAGGAGAGGAAAAAATATAGGTACAGGGGAAACATCTTCATGCTGACTGTACCAACCCCTTTTTGATATGTCAACAGAAAGGACAGATAATCAAAATCAGCATGTCTAGTTTGAGCTAAATGATAAATAGTTGAATAGTTGGCACAACTTAACTTTCACAACTCTTTCCACCCCCCACCTCTAAGGTGGTGTACAATGAGCACAAACAAGTATGGCACATGAGGCACAAAACGTAAATGGGGTCCTGCATGGTTAAAATATAGTAAAGCAAATAACTGGCACCTCTCTAACTAGAAAATGTGACCCAGAGCAGCTGAAACAAAATTAGTCTAATGGTGATTAGGTTGGGAGTTCCTTCTGAGTACATCTTTGAGATGTATTTCTCTACAGTTAAAAAGTTAAGATTATATTTTCTCTCCTACAGATATATGATGAAATAGAAATCTTTCCTTTATGTATCTATCACGTGCATCTGACCAAGAATGAGGGTATAACTGATTTTGGTGAGTGCAGTTTCCAAAATATAAATTTAAGAGATGCCAGTGCATCATAAACTATACTACTAAGTACAGTAACCTTGTCTTACAAGCTAAACTGAAGAGATTCAATAACAGAGATTTATACCTGCCACTGCGTGTACATACATTCTTTGGAGAAAGGGTGTGTGGGGATGAGTCATGCCAGACGCCTGTAGCCTTGAGCTGCTTCAAGAGGCCCATCACAGCTGGTGTCCTAACCTTGAACAGAAATCAGACATGGGAGAACATATTCCCAAATTACACCAACGCCATTTACCCCCTTTTCCAAGTTAAGATTGACTTCTTTTTTGATCCTCCGGTGGTGTCGGGAAAATTGACAGATCTTCGTGATGAGTTGGTTCACACTTAAGGGCCTGCTGTGTGGATACAGCTGCCATGTGAAAGGATTTTAAGTTGCTTCCAACATAGTATTCATAATGTGTGCACTGTCTTAGTTGCTAGTCTTTTGTTTAGTTGACCTTGATTGCACTAGAAGGAAATTGTGGCTCCAGGGTGTCCATAGCCATCCTGTAGCTGCAGAACGTCTGCTTTAGGAGGACGACTGCAAAAATGAAAGAAAACGGGAGACTTTCGATTGCCAGTATATGTGTGGGGGCAGGGGAACTAAGATGAGCTGTGGTAGGAGTCATTTGGTAGGAAGTATGGGACTTCTGAAGACACCAGCCCTTCTTTCTACACAGTATTTTTTAAAAAAACATCTGCATTTTATTAATAATTCTATCCAATAAACACAATTTTGCTTTCATGTCACATGAATTATGCAAAATATTAATAAGATGTAACATCAGTGTGGTGTAGTTATTAGTGTGTTGGCCATAGGACCTGAGATGCCAGATATCCATTCCCCACTCAGCCTTGAAGCTCTCTGGGTGACCTTGGAGTCAGTCATAGTCTCTTAGCCTAACCCAGGCACCCCCAAACTTCGGCCCTCCAGATGTTTTGGACTACAATTACCATCATCCCTGACCACTGGTCCTCTTAGCTAGGGATCATGGGAGTTGTAGGCCAAAACATCTGGAGGGCCGCAGTTTGGGGATGCCTGGCCTAACCTAACTCACAGGATTGTTGAGAGGATAAAATGGAAAGGCGGGGAATGAACCATGCTTGCTGCCTTGAGCTCCTTGAATGAAAGGTAGGAAAAAGAAGAGGAGTTTGGATTTGATACCCCGCTTTATCACTACCTGAAGGAGTCTCAAAGCGGCTAACATTCTCCTTTCCCTTCCTCCCCCGCAACAAACCCTCTGTGAGGTGAGTGGGGCTGAGAGACTTCAGAGAAGTGTGACTAGCCCAAGGTCACCCAGCAGCTGCATGTGGAGGAGCGGAGACGCAAACCCGGTTCCCCAGATTACGACTCTACCTCTCTTAACCACTACACCACACTGGCTCTATCCTACGGTACATTTGTAGGATACAAATGTAATAATAAAGGAATGAATAAATAAACACATATTTATTCATTTAATACAATTTATATGCCACTTAACATTAAAAAAATCTCTAAGTGGTTTACAAGAAAAACTACAATAATAAAATCACAGCTAAAAATCTCATAGGACAGAATCAAAATACAGCAATTACACCTTTGTCGTAATATAAAAGAGGATTGTTTCCAATTATGAGAGTATTTCAACTCGCTATCTGATAATCTGATTTTTAGAATTGTTTTAAGACTAATTTAAAACAGCACCACTTTTTTTAACTCCAGGATTTGCAGTCACTGCACAAGTGGATGAACACCAGCATCTCACCCATATCTTCATAAGTGATGTTCTCCCTGATGGGGTGGCTTACAGAGAAGGTTTGTGCAGCCTTGTTACGTATCTGTGTCAGCTTTTCTGAGGAGGTATATATGGGAGTGACTGCCCTTTTATTGGTTAGACATGTTCATTTCATCAAAGTGTATATCATGGCCTCATAGGTAATAATATGAAGACCAGGGTACTGGTTTGAACTATTGAGGTGCTATATGGTTAGCTGAATATTTCTGACTGCTCCAGTATGCCTACTCAATCTTCTTTTACTTCCTCTTTCTCATGCTCCCAGGGTTACGTGTGGGCAATGAAATCTCGACTATAAATGGAGAATCGGTGTGTGATCTTGACCTCAGACAGATGGAGTTATTGTTCTCTGAGAAAAGCGTGAAGCTGACTTTGACTACAAATCTCGGCAGCAATAAAAGTGCATTATGCACTTCGTGGTCAGAGGGTGACATTTCCAGGGAAGCAAGAAACTTTCTACCTCCTCCTAACCAGTCACAACTCCTGGAGGAATTTCTGGACAACTTCAAGAAGAATACAGCAAATGGTGAGATACTGTTCATGGCGGATGCTTCTTCCCCGCCTTCCTTTTTCATTTTATCATAGCTGATTGCTTCTAGATAATATCAGGATGGCGTCTTCTTTTTAAAGTGCTCTATGTACCAAAAGGCCAAATGCGATTATTTTAATGTCATCTAAATGACATTAGCCTTTAAAAAAGAAGAAAAAGACAGAAAGAAACAAAGCATTGAAAAAGGAATGAGTGGTTTATATTATCAGCTGATCTGAGAGGACATGTTTTTCAGAGTCTAGTCTGCTGCTATTAGAACAGACTTGGGTGCTTCCCACGTCTGGGAGATAGGCAAGTTACATGTTCTAGATGGGATTGCACTCCCACTGAAGGAGCTAGTGCATAGCTTGGGGGTACCCCTAGATGCATCTTTCTTTCTGGAGGCCCAAGAGTCCTCTGTGGCAAGGACTGACATCAGTCTGGTTGGGGTTCTTAGCAGAAATTTTTCTGCCAGAGGAAGAAGCTGCCCTGGAAGCCTCAGGTGGAAAGCAGACTATACATTTCAAGAATAAGAGAGAAGCGCAGGGCTTCTTAAATATCTAAATGTAGCTGGAATATTTTTAACGTGTCTTTAAAACACATTTGGAGGGCTAGTCTGGAGGGCTAGAAAGCCACTTCTTAAAAGAAGGAGCAAAAGAAGCAGAAGCAGTAAAGGGGAGGTGGTGGTAGCTGCTTGTTCCGTACAGTTTTTAGGAGAAATGTTAACAAATTATTATTAATAATAATAATTTATTTAAATTATTATTGTAAATAATTTGTGTTCAACATAAGCGACCTTGCTTTGGTGAGATCAGCAGAATTTCTTTCTTGGACACTAAATCACTATGGAAGGGTTGTAGCCTAGGAAGGGATGTAGCTCAGTGACAGGGCATCTGTTTTGGATGCAGAAGGTCTTGGGTTCAATCCCTGGTATCTCCAGATAGGGTTGGGAGAGGCCGCTGCCCCAAACCCTGAAGGAGCTGTTGAAGGTCAGTGTGCTGAGCTATATGGGCCAATTGTCTGGCTCTGCATAAGGCAGCTTCCTGAGTTCCACTTCCCAGAAACTGTGGGAGCATGTTCAATATTCACGGGTGCAGATGAGCATTGCACAACATTTTCTTTTTATGAAAAGTCACCTCAGGGACTAGGAAATTGACCATAGAAATGGTAGCTAAGAGACTGCTTAATCATTTCATATCCTGCCATATTTTAATTTTTACCCCAAAATGTCTCCCCAAGTTGCTTTTCCATTCATTGAGGAAATGATCCGTATACATCCTTTTTTTCTCCATAGGTAAAAAGACATATTGATATGGTGATTTTTGAGTAGTAAAAATAGGCCACTGTTCCTTTGATCAAACTCACTGAACCCATGGCTGCTTTTTATGTTCTTCTGTAGAAAAAAAAGTGAGCTAAATTGTATTAGCTATGCAGTGTCTACACTGACCAGAGATGTGGTTTATTTTCTGCATCTGCAACTTGCCTACAGTAGAGGTTGCTATTAAACTTTGGCTGAAAATGTAACTGAAGTGTGTTGTTCTTGGGTAAGTGATTAATGTGGTTGATTCAATGTATCAAGGGCTTTTGATCTGATTTTTTCATACCTCTAAAAATTGAAAGGTCACTAAAGAGAATTTTCTAGGGGGGATTTAATTATAAAATAGCAGCTTTATTGGGTCATACTTAAAGTAAAAAATGATGGCAAGAACTGTGGCACAGTAAGGAGCATCTTCCTCATGGGTCATAGTCCAATTTTAAATACTATTAAATTGACTGTTGGCATATAAAAGCTCATGTCATAAAACAAAAAATTATGGTGCTAATTAATTAGTCTTCATTTTATTAGGGCTATCACTCAGATTGTAAGCTTGATATCATAAACCAGCATTACCTAGTGCATTCGCATAGTAAGTGTATGTGCCCATTTACCAGATTCATTATTCTTTAGGGACACATTTGCAACTTGTGTTAATCTCCATATATTATAATAGGAAATTGTTAGAAATGTATGTTGCTCCCAGACACCAAAGGATAAAAGGTATTTTGGCTTTGACTGTCTGATTCAGACAGCAACCAAGGCAGACATGTTTACAATGAGTTGGGGGGCAGGGATAATTATTCTAAATTAATCTCTGTGAGAGAGTCTGTCACATTTATCAGATTATAGTGTGTCGGCATTTGGTTTATGCATTTTCAAATGGCTTGTTATAGAAACCAGTACAGGCAGCCCAGCTTTGACTGAATGCATCTGTTTAATTAGTTTACCCTTTTCTGCCCATGTTCTCTCACATTTTATGCCCTGACTTCATTTGCTGTGGCCTACCATCTTAGTTGTGTCTGCATGAAGTTGTGGAAAATCTCCACTAGTCCTGATTTATATAGATCTGGGTCTCCCACTTCCAGCTCTGGTTTAAGTACAGCGGCCGTGGCGAACCTCTGGCCTCCAGATGTTGCTTGACTACAACTCCCATCATCCCTGCCTACCATGCTGGCTGGTGCAAATGGAGTCCAGCCACATCTGGAGGGCCACATGTTTCTCCAACTCTGACATACAGGATGGCTGCAATGATTCTCTTAGGTCAAAAGGCCCACCTAGTCCAACATTTTGTTTCCAATAATGGCCAGTCGGTTACTTCCTGGAAATTCAAAAGCATAGCATGGAAGCATCAGCCCTTTTCTGTGGAATCCTGATAATTCATTTGTTGTTGTTTTTAATTAGAGCAATATCTGGGATCCATTGAAATTAACGGACCCACCTTAGTCATTTCTATCAGTAGTAGTAGTAGTAGAGGATTTTAGCAAAGCACCAGGTATGGTAAGATCTGTATCATCTGTATGGTCATCTGTATCTAGTTAGGGTTTTCTTTTTTTGTTTCAGAATCTTGTGGTGATCTGTAATGAGAGAACTAAGACAACGGGGACTGGGTGGGGGTGGAGAGAGAGAAAAGGGGGTGACTCCTTCGATGAGCTGAAAGCTAGCATTTCTTCTAATGGTTGCAAACTATGTCTTAAGCTTAAGCATTTTAGATTCACAGTTATCCATGTCTTTGCTACCATCTGTCAGTTTGTGAATTTCATTTTCTTTATGAATCATTCTTTGCTTACATAAGAAGGCTATTAAAGTAAACACCACATGGCCACTTGACAATGAAAGGTATGGAGGTTGTTTGTTTTTATAAACTTTAATTTTCTACAGATTTGAGTGAAAATCTAACTTTTACTACAAACTTAAGCATTTATATATTTGGGGGGAGGCTGACCGGGATTGCAAATCAAATCTTATTCATCTCTTCCTAATTATGCACAAAGATGTACTGAGCATGCGCTACGATTCTCATCCCTGATGTCATGACACCCTTGGAGGAATCATGGAGGGGATGGTCAGATCCTGAGGAGGAATGGGAATAGCTTGGGCAACTGAAGGACCCTGGGGAGGGCTCTAGCAGGATGGGGGAGGTGGATCAGGATGCCAATAAGTTCCTGAGCTAGGAAGGATCTGGGGTGGGGGTAGGATGGAGATCTGGATTCAGAGGAGAAGACTGAGCAGGTTGTCAGAGGAGTGTCCCCCCCTCTGGCACCTCCTCCTGTCTGTGAGGAGCCTGCTATTCTGGGGAAGTGACTGAGAGTAAGTTTGATGCTCAGCTAGGTCTGACTCCACCTCAGTAAACACAGAATGCCAGCACCAGTGTGAATAATCGTCACAGAGGCAATCCACTTGAAGGAGTGCCCATTTACTTGTGGTAACTCTGGCCACTTGCCATGCAATTAGCTGTGCCCACCCTGCTCTTCAAAAGGAAGGTGCAGGGATCAACGTCTTAAATGTTAAGGCCTAGTTTCTGACAATGAGGTGACAAATCTGTGATAGGCACCTTTATATTTTTAGAATGTGTACCTGTAACCTTTAATTTTTTGACAGAAATTTACAAAAATTGCAGGCCATTGTAGTTTCCTAAGAAGATTAAGCCTTGCTAAAATTTTAACACTGTGTGTATTGTGAAAGGGGGGGGGTCTTTAAAACTTGGGGGTTGATAAGGAATTAATATTCCCCATCCCATTTTTTGAGAATTTGTATGAAGAGGCATATATCACAGAGGTGTCTGTAGGTAAGAAACCTGCAAAATACCAAGAGGATAGACTCAGGAATTGGAGAGCTACCGGTAGGATTCTGTTTTCATTTACCCATTGAGATTACTTGGGCAAACACTATCATTGAGATTTCTACCACATTAATCAGCTAAGTGATTAATCAGCTGATTGGTCACAAGTATTCATTTCAACTTGATTCTGAAGCATACAGTGTTTACTGTTAAATACTCCTAATAGCTTATTTTAATAAAAAGTGCTGAGCAAGTAATTAATGTAATAAGCTGATAATTAACAATGCATAGTGTTTTCAACAAGTGATTTGTGAAAGCTGGAAATGTGCTTATTCTGTTCTGTTGAAAACAGAATAGCATTATTTTTATCTTCTGGGCTGACTGACCATTAACCTTGGAATTGTTGTTTGCAAAGGGAGAATTGTTTGTAGTTCATTCAACAGCTGTTTTCATTCTTCAGGATGCAATATAGTATTTCATTTGCCGCTCCCTTCAACATTTTTCCAGTCATTACTAAATACCAGGACCACCAAGGTTTTGTACCTTGTTGAGGTTTGGCTCCATTCCTGAACTGCTTAAACAGAAGCCTTTCAGCAGCTTGCCTGATCAAAACATCTAGAAGAATATGAGAAATTTCTGATGTAAGAGCTTAATAAATCTGACCCCATTCATGAAAACACCAGTGCATGTGATTATATTTTTCTCCCTAAGCCTTTCCTCTTTCCTTTAAGATGTGAAGTATCTTGAGAGGGTATGTTGAGATTTTCCCAGTATTTTAATTTGGGAGCTGAAAGCGGGTACTGCAAGCATCCTTTGGTCAGCTGTTGCTTTATATCATTTTTATTATAGCTTTTATTACACAGTGTTGTTGTTTTAGTGGCTTTTTTTATAGTAAGACCTCTCCCTACAAGAGTAAGTTCATGTTCTGTACATTCTGGGAAGACTGATAAAGATAATCAGGTTCAAGAACATTCAAGCTGTATTTTCCTTGAGAACATATTTAAACCTCTTTTGTTGTCTACCAGCATTATGCTTTCCATTCTTAAGTTGGGAATAGAGCACAGTAGTTGCTGTAGAAGACGATAATCAGGTATCTAAGCAACTTGACCAGTCCAATGAAGTTGATGCTGAAGAATCATTGCTTCACTATATTAAATACTGTGTAGAACTGCTGTTTGTATTCTGTTTCAAACTGATTGTGGAAGAGCAGTGACTCAGCATAACTAAATCGCTTATTTTCCTATGGACCATTCACATTTCTTCTCCTTCTCATATTAACAGCTTTTCCCCACAAGGTATTCCATTCTTGTTGAACAAATAGATTGCCTGAGCTAAACACACACCCCATTAGACAGTCTGTGCTCTGAAACTCTCACAGGCATGACCTAGAAAACTGAACAAATTGCCTATGCAGCTTTCCTACTTTGTGAGAGGTTCGGTACATCTAATTTTCGCTGTGCCATCTGCTTTTATTTTTAGTTCTCCACCCCCTCCCCTCTATTACTGTCAGAAGACTAGAAGGTAAAGCACACCTCCTTTTTCTGGCTTGGAAGAGTCTTTCCCACCTACCCATGCTCTTGACATTTGATAACACTTGATTTTTCCCTCCTGATGAGCGATGAGCAATAAGTCACTTGTTCAGAATAGAGCTATGAATGGTAGGAAGCATTCCTAGCACGAAGATATTTAAGAGCAAGTTCTCTATTCCTCCTTACTCCGCACTGTAATTTCCCCTTTATTTGCAGAGAGAAGGATGCGATGGCAAGAGGAGTGCCGATTAGAATGTAATTAAGGCTTCATTAATCAAGTGGGCTAAGAGGCAACATGTGAAGGCTGCATCTGCTCTCTTTTCTTACATGGTAGAAAAGAGGGTTTGGTGGGGTTTTTTTAAGTACCCCCCCCCCCAGTTGTTTTCTCAGCCTTCAATATGTTAGCACCAAAAACCTCTGCAGCACATGCATGGTCTTTGCATCTAATAATTTTGATTATACCCCGTTGTCATATTTTATTCTGTGGCCTGTACCTCTGTGAAAGTGCAAATACCTGTATTCCCTTATGGTTGACAGATATTTGGTTCCTTCTGTGACTATCACATCTGTGCACACTCTGTTTGTCTTTAATTGAATAATCAACTGTAAGGGAATGATTTGGGAAATCGTGGTGTACTCTTTGAATTCTGGTGGCTACATGATCATTTCTTTTGAATGACGGTGAGTCATGGATCTGCCTGCCTGTATAACACAACGTTATGTAAGTCAGTGTTTCTCAACCTTTTTTGGGCCACGGCACACTTGTTCTATGAAAAAAAATCCCGCGGCACACCAACTCTGTGCCGCCCTATATTTAGTTTAGTTTGGAGGGGAGACGTAATCATTACACACACGGGTGCAAAAAGTGCATGGTGTAAAAGTTGGAGTTCAATGGCAAAAGACTGTTGAGGGGTTCCTTTGCGGGTCTGTTCTGCATTATGTCGTTGGCGGAGCCACTCGCCGCCTTCTCCCCGTGCGCGCAGCCCCGGCGGAGTTTCTGCAGCGGAAGGGAACAAATGACGGACCGACCTCCGATCGGTCCCTGTCTGTGTGGGCTGGGGCTTCTTGGTGAGGCTCCCTTTTGAGGCTCCCACATGCGGCTCCGGAGCCGCGGGTTGCCGACCCCTGGGCTAGCAAGAAGAGCACCTCACCTTCTGCAGGACTCCTTGCCGAAGAGGCCGCTCACTCCCGCGCCGACCGAAAATCTCCCAGGCGCCGCCAGCAAGAGGAGCAAGAGCGAGACAAACAGCCGCGGTGGTGACTGTTGAGAGCTGCGCTCGCCCCGCCCCCGTCGTGACCCGGCCGGCTTCCTTTCCGGCGGGTCAGAGCCCCTAATGGTGGCCGCCGGTCCCGTGACAGGGCAGCAAATTGCCCTTCTCGTCGCCAGCGTCTCCCGGCACACCAACCAGCGTCCCGCGGTTGAGAAACGCTGATGTAAGTCATGTAATTAAGGAGGCACTGGTCACACAAGACTGAATACAGTCAAGCACTCACTGAAGTTGTCTGCCATTGTCGGTGCTCCATTCTGAGTGCATCTGGGCAAAATACTTGGAGTGGTATTCAATTTGCCATTTGCTCTGATTGAGTGCTAAAAAGCAGTTTTCCATGGGGCAAAGCAATGGGACAAGAAGAAGTATGGATAAGCCCTAAGTTCTGCTCGGAGGAAACCCACTGATATTAGCTTGGTCATGTTCGTTTATCTCAGTGGGTATACTCTAAATAAAACTGAGTTGGATTCAACCTTGGTTTTGTTGCAGTAAATTCATACTACCGTATTGGCCTGAATACTGAATATAAGCCACACTCTACCCCCCCCCCCAGCAATTCCGACCATGAAAAGTTAAAGTGCGGCTTAAATTCGCAACCTTACAAAAATTGGCTTTTTCGATATCGCTGTAGGATTTTCTTCTATGTTTGCCATTTTGGAGTGTGAGTGCCTGCGGACTTTTAAGGGAGCGGCTTATATTCGGGTATTGTCTTTTTTCTCTCTCCGCCCCTCCTCCGAATTTTAAAGGTGCAGCTTATATTTGGGCAAATACAGTACTTGCCGCAATTTCAGAACTTCATAAGTTTTTTGAAAGAGAGGTTTGTGCCCAATGGTGGCTTGGTGGTAGCAGAAAGGTGAACCGCCCAATTTCAGCTGCTAGCCCTACCCCCTGTAGGCCGTCCCTGCTCCTGAAAAGCTACTATTGAGGGTTGGGGACCCTCTGGAACAATATGTGATGTGGAGTAGAGAGCTGTAGTCGGGAGGAAACAACAAAAATTGGGTACCCTGCCTTGCATGAATGTAAATGCTGTCTGCTGGCATACCACCACCACCACCACCGGGTGAAACCCACAGTTTTCCTTTGATTTTTGGCATAATTATAAGGCTACAGCTAATAACTGTACTAGTTAGGCCTTTGAACTATGAATTTGCTTTTAACCTGTTCAGTAGTATAGATGTTATCACTGATGTTTTTACTGTGGTCGCAGTTTTTATATGCTGTTCACCTTCATATTGTATTTTTTATGAAAGTGTGGTTTAGAAGAAGCTATAATAAAGAAAAAAATAATAGCATTTTTAAATTGAATTTAGAGGGCAGATTATCCTTTCCCTTTTAGATCTGTATGTGCAAATGTACCCCATTGAAATATGGATAGATTAACCTCTCTTGTTTTTCAATCTCTGGAGATCAGATAAGGATCCCACTGACACTGTCAGAACCATTCTTAATAAGTGGATCTCCTGGGAATGTTGGATATATAGTCACAGCTTTACCATCTCCTTGCTTTCCAATTTTCTTGAGGGTCTCCTTGCATTGAAGCCCCCTTGCTTGACTCCCTGAGTATTAGTGGGACAGTTTCTTTGGATTTGGCTTGCTCTAGCCCAGTAAGGCTGCTGGTGGTGGTAGCAGCAGCAGCCGCTGGCTTAGCTTTTGGCTTCTGGTGGCTTGGCCAGCCACTTCCCAGCCATGCTGTGATTGGGAAAGCAGCAACAATGGCAGATGGCTGGTGGGGCACTATGCCAGCCCACCCCCGCTGAAAGCTGAGTCAGCTGCCTGCCTAGTGCAACTGATTTTAACATGATGAATGGTGTGGACTCAGTTCCCCAAAACGCTGTACCTTGGAATATGGCTGGGGAAACTATTGGTTAGTGGGGGTGGCTGGGGAGAACGCATAATAACCAGAAACAAATAATGCATTATTTTAAACTTTGTGTTGTATGCTCCAGAGTGCAATTTTTGTTGGGTGAAATTAGTAACAGATTCCAGTTCAGGTTGTGGGGTAGACTTAACAAATGCACATGGGCTCTCAAAGAGAAAACATTGAACTGATTGTCAAACCCTAGTATTGGTCTCATGGCCTGAGGTGGAAATACTTGGCGGAAACAGTGAAAGAGTCATGAAGTGTCAAAAAAGAGTATTGAACTGGGCTCCTTGCTGATAAGAATATATGCTTGCTGATAAGAATATATGCCGTGGTGAATAAGTTGTGTACAGGACAGATGTATTTATCCCATGTTTGCAAAATTCATGTGTGTGTGTCTGTGCATGCTTGCAAAATTTGGGTGCTTTTATTGGGAGATTTGAACCTTCCTTTTCTTTTTGCCTGCACAATGCCTGGTGTTTGTCAAGGATAGCTCTATCATCCCTCCATTGCCAGTTTTCCAAATTGTTTCTCTAGAAAACTGCATTAAGAAGGAAGCCAAGGTGGTTCTCTCCCTTGCCCACTTTGCTCCATTAATGTATTTATGAACCACGTCATCTTGCAGAACGTTGTGTTCATCCAAGAGAATCACTTGATACATGGAGTCATTTTTATTGGTTGTTCCCTTCGGCCAGCACAAACTGTGCTACACTGTAGACAGATGATGCTACATTAGGAATTTGGGGAGGAACAGCTTAATTTCAGCAGATCAAATACGTGCATTACTTCAGAGAAGCTGTTTTAGCTGAACTGCCTTTTAAAAAAAGTGGGGGGGGGAGCAGCAGTAGAAGTAGCAAAGGAGTCGTCCTCCTCCCCCTCTCCCTGGTACAGAGAGCATTTATGAATGAAGCAAGAAATGCTTTTCTACTGCTGATAATTGAACACTCTGAATTTTTTGCTTTTCATTTGCATGCAGATTTCAGCAATGTGCCTGACGTTACTGCAAGTCTGAAAAGAAGCAGTACGGATGGCACTCTGGACCAGGTACCCCAGAAGGAGAAACTTGAATTACCTTTCCAGGTAAGAGCACTTCTTAAAAGCCTAGAGCACAGTAATCAGCAAGCAGTATTAGGAGACTTGCTGACAGCTCTTATACATTATATAATTTAGCATAAAATTATGTACTCAATAGCCTTACCTTAATCTGTAGTACATTTTGGAGTATGACTGCTATACCTGTAGGAAAGCACTTATTTTTGGGGGAGGCAAAATACATTTTCATGTGTCATGATAAAGATGAACGAAGTCTGTCAATGATGGTTATGCTTGGTAATAAATTGTCAGGTACCACAGCCTACAAGCTGTGTATTGTTGTTGGCAAAGTGCTGGACTTACCGCTGGGACGCCTGGTTTCAAACTTCCTGCCTTTATATATAACTATGATCAAATGTAACACAAACATTGTGAATGAGATAACAACTGTCTATCCACTAGATCAGGCATGGCCAAAGTTGCCCTCCATGTTTTCAGACTACAACTCCCATCATCCCTAGCTAACAGGACCAGTGGTCAGAGATGATGGGAATTGTAGTCCCAAAACATCTGGAGGGCCAAGTTTGGCCATACCTGCTCTAGATGTTGTCAGTATTGATACTCCTTCAAATGCTATTGAACTTTGGCTTATTGTTTTTAGGATTAAGAGGATCATAGTTATTTAGACCATGACTTGAATGGCTGTTCATTTTTGTATACCTCAATCATGTGCCCAGTCAAGTGAATTGGCATGGGTTTACCCCAGGTTTGGTTTGGCTTGGGACTGGTCAGCTAGATCAGCATTGCAGTGCACAGGAGGTTTGTGAGAAGGTAGGTAAGGCTAGGAAAGAAACTATTTTGGAAGTGTGGAGCATTTGAGGGGCCAAAAGGTGTGTTCTGACCAGTATGTACATACAGTGGTTTCTGTGGGCAACTCGTTTTTCTTCTAAAACACGTTTAAAAGTAGTTTCTCAATGCGAGCCGGGTGATGCCCTATCCAAACAATGAGGCTAGTAGTCTCAGGTTGGGCATCAGCAACATCTGGAGGGCTACAGGTTTCCAAGCCCTGCCCTAACCAGTGAGTGACTTTAGAATTAAGTGTCATTGAAATTACAGTCAGCCCCTCAGCCACATTTGGGCCATGCTAGCTTCTAGCGGAAGCTCATGGAGGAGAAGTGAAGAGCATCAGGTAGTACCTGTATCTCCTTCAAGGACTTCTGAAAGCTCAAGGCTGCACACACACACACACACACAAAAAAAAACACACACACATGTGTATCTTGTTCCCCAACCCGTCTGTGCTCCTTGCCTTCTTTCTTTGTCTCCTCAACTTCTTTAACCACTGGCCTCACCTGACAGCTGATTTATGGCATTTTGAAACTGCCTGGACTTCTACAGTCATGCCTGTACCTTACCCGCAATCTCCTCCTTGGTCCCTGATGACAGCTAGTGGTTTTCCAGTGCCTACAGAAGAGGCCGGCAGTGAGCACCAAGAGCTGTGGCAACCCCACATCACCCAATGCCATCTCAGAGAAGCAGGGGTTGATGCCTCCCACAGGCTGTTTGCCAAATGGCAGGTCAGTAGCCAGCAGTAAGGTCTGTCCTGGGCCCTCCATGAGGGCAGAAGCAATAAGCAGCTGCTCGATTGTGCCCAACCCTGCATGCCAGCCATGGTTGGCTCTACCCTTGGTCTTTCATCTTTTTCATCTCTTTCATTCAGCCCTGTTCTCTCTGATTTCAAACAGGGCTGCAGGCAATAACTGCATCCAAAAAAATCCCCCTTCACCTTCAAAATTGCATTACTACCTATCACTCTTCTTGTCCGTCACACAAATGATATCCTCTTCCAAGTAGAGTGCTACTTTCCACACTCATAAGAAATGGAACTACTTGTGCTTCAGCTTGAGGGAAGCTCAGTTTTCAGTCAGTTGTAGGTATGTATGCATGTATTTTATCTTTGTTGATTCTGGGCCATGAGGTACCCAAAGTGACTTAAAGCAAGAAACAATACTAACATCTTACCAGAAAGTAATAACACAAAACATTTTTTTAAAAGCTACCAAACAATAGAAAAAACCCTTCAAGCCAGCAATCAACATACTATATACCAGTGGTGTCCAAACTTTTTTTCAAAGAGGGCCAGATTTGATGAAGTGAAGGGCCGTGAGGACAGACCAAAGGGCCAACCAAAGTTGTTGGCCTTTCTTTAGGATTGTAGCTGTTGAGCTTTTTTAAGGGATGAAGTTGTTGAGGTTTTTTTAGGATCCCCCCCCCCCCGGAAATAAACTACCGTAGGGGGCGGCTTAATCCCACCGGTGGGCCAGATTAAGCCCCCGAAATGGACTTTGGACATGCCTGCCATATACTATTTAAGAAGGGCTTGGGGTTAAAAAAATAAAATACTTTCATCTGCAAGTGGAAAGCAGTTTGGGAGTTAAGCAGATCTCTCTGACATTAAATTCCTGAGAGTGGGTGTAGATCTCTTGTTGATCTTAATATGGGCAGAAGATGAAACGTATCTACAAAATTCCACTCCCTGATTTCAAAGGATAGGAAGTGCTGTATGAGAGAAGATGCTTCTTGAAAGAACACCCATTGCCCTTGACATGTAGGATGACCCTTGAGACACCAAAACGTCCAAGGGGAAAGCTACTCACACATATGCACTAGCAGTCAAGGAAGCTGCAGAAAGAGGTATAACTACTTAGCATAATAGTAGAACAAATACGGGAACGGACAACAACAAATCAAAGCAGAATCAGGTCTTACTTGGATGCTGCTTGATTACATGAATCAGTTGCTTGTTTTTCTTGGATGTGTTTAATGTTTTCTTGGATGTGAATTTTTAACAACTGTTAAACTGCAGAAAAACAAGGGGGAATAGCTAGCTATAGCTCTACTTCTGTTTCCTATGTACTTCATTACTTGACTGTACCCTAAAGTATTCTCTTAAGATAAAACCCAACAGAAGAATTTTTTCCAAGGCCCAGGCACAGGGGGCCGGCCACCTGTGCATATTTTTGGTACCCCAACCTAGTTTTACTTTTTCGTGAATTTTGGTAGGTCTTGGAGCCTACTATGACAACCAATTCGGCATTTGGAATCCACAGGGAAGAATTACCCTCTACTTATTTGCAACTGTTCTAGGCTGTGACAAACTTTTCAAGTGGATTTTCCTCTGTCTGTCACATCCAGCTTTTTAGTATAGCAAAACAAACCCTCATTTTAAGGCAGGTTCCAATGCCATGCTAAAAATCAAAATGTCTGGCTGGTGATGCTACATTCAGTTAGTTTGTGCCATACTGAAGTAGCCAGAAATCAATATGATCTAGCCAAGTTGCCACAGCAGCCACATGATGATTAGGTTGTGGAAACAGACCCCCAAAGCACTGGTTCTAAGTTGTGGCTCTATTACATGCAATTGAAACACCATTAACCAATTTTGTGAATGCCTATTTCTGTGATAGAATTTTTATTTTGTGACTTGCACTATAACTGGTTGTGAAGCCATAGTCCTTATTCACACTGTGAGATTGCAGCTTTTCAGCACAGTAAGGGTATTTTTGCATATAATCTTTGATTAAAATGTTCTGAGCTTTCTGGTATAAATATGGAGGGAAAGAGCTATTTTAATGATGACCAGCTGAATGTGTGCTTTCATAATACAAAATCACATTAGTATTACGAAGGGAGATTTAGTGTTTGAAAGGTGACCAAGGAAGAATACAAGGAATAAACAGAGAAATATATTAAACGAAATATATTGTTGTTGTTGTTTAGTCGTTTAGTCGTGTCCGACTCTTCGTGACCCCATGGACCATAGCACGCCAGGCACTCCTGTCTTCCACTGCCTCCCGCAGCTTGGTCAAACTCATGTTCGTAGCTTCGAGAACACTGTCCAACCATCTTGTCCTCTGCCGTCCCCTTCTCCTAGAAAATCAGTATTGTCTCAGAGTGCCTGGAGCTGGCCAGAAACCACCTTCTTAAGCACATTGCCCAGAAAGTGAATGTTTGCAACTGGCCTGCAGATGTCAACATCTTCTGGATCCAGGCAATGTTTATTTTAAAGGGCAGTCTAATGGTTGCCTCTTTTAAAGAGGCTGGGACTGCACTCTTTCTTGCATTGAGACACATGCAAGCTCCTGCCTATTTGATGTGATAAGTCCAGACGGCTCGTGTCCAGCACATTAGCCTTGCATCTTTCATGAAGTTGTACTGTATTATGTTCTGGTTTCAGACTAATTTCCACAAACGTTTCTGTGAGAATCCCCACTCTGTAGTTTCAGACCCCTGGTTTAGCCATCTAGTTCTACAGTGTTGTTCAATCCATTCTTCGCCCTTGGCCCTATCTCCTTGCTCAAAATAAATAAAGTAGAGATAGCTCCATTGTCTCAGTTCCCTTGCATTTGTTCTTCTTATTTTAAAAAAAAACAAAAACAAAACAAAAAGGAACTCCAATCAACACGTAATTTGATGACTAAAGGAAAATAACTGCTTATCAAAAGAATTTCTGCTTCCTTTGTCCTCTGCTCTGGAAGCCTGGCAATAACAGCAAATTTAGTGGAACGGCTACACATAGACACAATTTATTTATAATGCTTTTCAGTGCAAACTGTAAGTTGTCCTTTACATTCCTCTGCATATGTTACTTTAACAATTAATTGGAAAGGTACAGGGAAGTGTTTCTTTATAACTTTGTTTGTGTGTGCATGCACATGCATGCTGACATGTTTGGTACTAGTTTTCATAATGCACTAACACTATTGTTAGAGCATTTTGTCCTAGACAATGTTGCTTTTGTTTTAAGCAGTTAAGTAAGGATGTTCTAGATTTTAAGATGCAGTAGGGGAAAAAATGGTTTGAGCTTTAACACTACCAGACTTGAACCACCAACTGTAGCAGTGTCTGACAGCCCTACAATTTCTGCAAATGGCTTATAATCGAATGCCGTTTTTTTGGTTGGAGGGTGCCTATTACTGTCAGAGCAATTTGTATGACCCTGTCTGTCTCCAACAGATGTGTTGGGTGTGTGTGTGTGTTGGGGGTGTGTGCATTAGAAAGTAGTCTTGCTGAAAAGATCTTGTGAGCGGAGGCAGAAAGAGCAAAATGATGTCTCTTTTCTTTTCCTAGCCTTGCTTTAGACATCCTCTTCGTGAGTAGCCTTAAGACTTTCATAGCAATGTATTATTGAAAATGCTTGGTTTCCACCCCAGCTTCATATTTCTGCATGACTTCATTGAGTGCACTTATGTGAAAGTACAACAGAAGAAGCATCTTGGCTTTATGTAATATTGTTAAGTGTGGGACTTTGTAAAAACATGATGTGAGGAAGACGGTCGTGGCGCTAGGAGGTTTTCAGTGCAGGCTGGAAGAACAATGAGATTGAGGATTATTTTGTGAAACAGGGATTGCAAGAAGTGCTCAGTTCCTGGCAGACAACAGCTTTAGATATCATCCGAGTCTGGAAGGAGAAAAATATTATCTGACTCTCTTTCCTTAACATATGTAAGTAAAGAAATCAAAATTGTAATTAATCTAAACTCCACAAGTAAGTGTGTGTGTGTGTGTGTGTGTGTGTGTGCGTGCACATAATGAACAAGCGTATATCTGAGTTTGTGTTTTTCTTCATGCTTTATAATTTAAAGCTTAAGCAAAGTAATGCACATATTTTTTAAGCTTCTTTGAATGTAAATTTATTTCACAACTTTTGGGGGAAGGAAGACCTTGCTCTTACTGTACTCCACACATTTACATTGACTAGCAGACTGCTCTGCTTTTGCAACTGAGGTGGTGGATGAAGAAAAGGATTTCTGTCTGCAAACTTAAAAGCAAATTAAGACAAAAAGCAACTGACATGTCGCTTAATTTTCCAAAAAGGAAGTTGTTTCCCCCTGTGTGGAATGTGTAAATCTACATTCTCTTGATGATCCTTAAATGTTGTGTTTCTTTCCCTTTAACTTTCTCTTTGTGGGAGTTCCAACTGCTTTCTTTTTAAAAAATAAGACACTTCTGTTTTCCTTCAGAACCACAATGTAGCTGTGTATTGCAATGTTGTGGATATCATAGATAGAGAGATGGTAAGACTTCAAACTATGTTTCAAAACTGTTTTATGGTAATGACACATACACTCTACAACTGTTGCCTTGAAACTATAACAGAGGACATTAAATAACAGAGGACATTGAAATACCTGAGGATGCAGTATAATTGCTGAGTGAAGTCTTTGTGCTTTGTTGAATCATATCTGAGGGTCTGTGTGCTCTTTGCTTTTACATAAAGGCTGATATATACTGACAGTAATCAAGGTCAATAAATTATCTATACACTAAAATGCCATGTTCTACATGTTGCCTGACAAGATAGTAGTTTAGATGCTTCTTTTTCTTTGTTATGTATATTGGTTAGAAGTTAAGGATTGAACCAAACTAAGGCCCGGGAGCCAGATGCGGCCCAATTGCCTCTAAATCCGGCCCACAGACGGTCCAGGAATCAGCATGTTTTTACATGAGTAGAATGTGTCCTTTTATTTAAAATGCATCTCTGGGTTATTTGTGGGGCCTGCCTGGTGTTTTTACATGAGTAGAATGTGTCCTTTTATTTAAAATACATCTCTGGGTTATTTGTGGGACATAGGAATTCGTTCATTTCCCCCCCCCCCAAAAAATATAGTCCTGCCCCCCACAAGGTCTGAGGGACAGTGGACCAGCCCCCTGCTGGAAAAGTTTGCTGACCCCTGTTTTACCCTGTGTATACTCGTTGAAGTTAATGAGTCTAAGTTAGTCATGTGTATTTATTTCATTTGATACAGTCTAAGTGTTTTGCAGCCCAGTCCTATGCATGGTTATTTGGAAGTACGGTAAGTCCCCATGAGTTCATAGGATTGCAGACTGAAATGATTCTGATAGAACAGGGTTGGCTAACTTTTTTAGCACAAAGGTCCCATTCACCCTTGGCCAATCCTCAAAGGGATATGTGCTAGCATGTGGCCAAGAATTGTTGAGGCCAATGCATGCTTTCACCATTACACTCACCACACACACTGGTTGCATTGGACATACCACATGTGCACACATGACATACAAAAATACAAGACATGCGCACACACATCCCCGATAGCCCCCTGCTCACCTTATTCATGCAGATCAACTAGGTAGGGAGCATAAAGTCACCCCCTTGCCACTCATCAACTTAATACATCTCTGGGGGTGGATGACATTCTTTAAGTACTCATGTGAAATTGCTGGACTACTTTAAAAAATGTGCAAGTTACTAAAATCACATATCAGAGGATTAGAGGGATAGCTCTCTTAAGTGAATTTGTAGAAAGTGACATTAGAGCTGGAATTGGTAAAATAAAAATGGGGGGCAGGCGGGCAGGAGAGCTGGATGAATCAGAATGGCTTTTGCAAAGGGATTCCTGCAACACCAACCTTTTAGAATTATTTGATTATAGGTCTACACAACTCCCCAATGCATTAAAAGTATATATTAAGGAGTTGCATGATTGTGCCAGCTAGCACTATCCAACACTGCCAATCAGGCCTGCTCCCTGGAAGCCCACCTCCAGCCCACCTGTGATTGGCCAATTTCAGGTGAGCCTGGACTTTGAATTCCCAATGGCCAATGAGGAAAGGATGTGACATCTCCCGCCATCTGTTGGGCAAAATTCCCAGAGCCATGCCACTAAGGAGAGGGGGCTTTCCTGGTAGAAGCAATATGGAAAGTGGCAAAGTTCTGGTGGCCAGAAACCGATGATCAAAAATAAACTCTGTGTTTTCTGTTTATCTGCTAACCATTGCAAGAAACTCTATAATTTACTTGAGGCCTGAATAAAAGTGCTGCATAACTGAAACTTGTCTAATGGCATTTTTGAAGACTTGCTGGTCCAAAGGAAAACATAACCAGTTCTGTGTTTCTGTATGGTGTAGCTCAGGCATCCCCAAACTTCGGCCCTCCAGATGTTTTGGACTACAATTCCCATCATCCCTGACCACTGGTCCTCTTAGCTAGGGATCATGGGAGTTGTAGGCCAAAACATCTGGAGGGCCGCAGTTTGGGGATGCCTGGTGTAGCTCATAAGCCAAGTACTTGCTGTAATAGGAAGTTTTGCCCTTGAACTCATGTAATTGTTGACTTCTGAAAATTTATATGAGCAAGTATGGAACAGATAGCAATGAAAAGAATGTTTGATTATTACTCAAAACGGTTCAACTTTAATGAAAGCTCCTTATCAGCCACTGACAGGGGGATCCATTCCTGTGATCCTGAATCACCATTGTTATACTTTTACTATTCCATAATAAGTTCTTTTTACTATGCCATTTAATGTTTCAAACCAAAATTGGGGTGTCTTTATGTTAAATGGCTTATGAATAGCAAAGTCAAAGAATTCTGAAAAGATATGAGTGATACCGAGAATGAATTCTCAGTGGTTGCCATAGTTTCCGACTCAGATCCTTAGGAAGTGGTTATGGAACAAGGCTCTGTCACTCTGTGTAATTATAGTAAAGTGGAATGTTGTTAATGTGGGAATTCATCAAACATTTGAAATAAAATAAAATAAAATTTGCATTTAAACATCTTCACACCAAGCCACTAACTTTCTAATGTCAAATATTTTAGCCAAATACACCCACCCACTAGGTAGTATATGGATTCAAAATGTCAACTCTTTGGGAAAATTCAGTTTGGGGTTGCAAATAAATATTTTATGTATTACAATGTAGGATATTATAATTTTATAATACATTGGCAGAGTGTAGTGTGTCATCTAAACTTCAAACTGTGTGGTTAATCTTAATTATGGTTTGAGGTCAGCCTGTTTTAACAAAGCATGGTTAAAACTGGCCACAGTTTGTTGGAGTTCGGACATAATGAACTCCTTCCAAACTCCTCACAGCCATGGCAGTGAAGGAAATCTTCATGCCATGGTTGCCTCCTGGAAGAATATGTTAGGCTAGTGTGGAAATAGAAGGCAGGACCTTTTATCTAGTCCAGCAGAGTTTCTCTTACATTTACAAAGCAATTTGAAAGGCATCTTGTTTTCCAGTTTACGGTACTTGTATTTTTCAAGTTGCAAGATAAAGAGATTTATTGAAATATTTGATACAAAAATGGTTGCAATTTTTAATTAAGAGCTTGTGCCAGCTGCCATATGGTTAGCTTTTAATTCATGAAGCTGCTAAATCTGTTCCGCCTCCAACATGGAACTGAAGCATTTGCTGTATACTTTGAGCAGGAGTGAAGATTCTGTTGACTCTAGAACTATGCAGCCTTTTCCAGTCATGGCTTAACAAAGTGTGGGACTGTTTTCCAAGATTACTCTGTTGGAAGAGTTGCATATCACACATTGCAAATGCACCAAATGGAAAAAGTGGTTTTCACTTAGTGAAGGATTGCTGAAGATGAAGTTCATCCACATATTGTATTTAGACACCAACTAATTAAGAGAATGGCCTTTTCTTACAGGGGTGTCTTTGGGCTGGTTCTCATATGTACAGTATATACATCCCTTGATTACTTTGCATTTGATGACTTGCAGCATGCTTCAGCTAACCATTGAAAACCTGTCTGGACTCAATGGCACATTCACACATGCTATTCCTCACTCGATGTTGCAGTTATTAAGAGTTGGGTGTGATCTGCCAACCAGCATTTGCACTTCATTCTTTGTTCAGTTTCAAGAGCGAAAGTTGAACCAATTGCATTATTGAATAGCAACAGGAAAGGAATACTCATGTTATCAAATTACATGGGTTCTAATCTTTCTCCTTCCCTTTAAATTGGGTTTGGCTAATATGGTGTCCTCCAGATGTTGTTGGACTCCAGCTCTCATCAGCCCCAGCTAGTGTGCTCAGTGGTCAGAAATTATGGGAGAAGTCATCCAACAACATCTGGAGGGCACCACATTGACTACTCATGGTTTAAATTTTTATTCTTTCCCATTTGCACTCAGCACATGTTTCAGACCTGGACAATGGCCTTCATTCACACTAAAAAGAGAATGGAAAGTAATCTGTAATGACTTGGCCAGATTTATCTCACACATACCCTCAGATATACAATGCCATTGTGCAAAGCCATTCTGACAACTGCATCTTACTGATAAGGCTAGGGAGCAATGTGTCGTGGCTACCATGGCATCATACGTCATCACTTCTATTTTGGGTTCCAGTTATACAAGCAGCCAGTTATTATATGTCTTTTTTTAAAAATCACGATGAGTTGCATTTATTTTTCAGAAATGGCATTATTCTGTATCGCTTCAATTCATCATCAAGTATATTCTCTTTCTGGCAATCAGCCACAGCTACATTAGGTAGTTTCAGGCAAATTGTCATCTTTAAGCCTTAATTCCCATTCTTCAAAAAAGAAAAAAGAAAAGAATAATAGTGACCTATCTCACAGAATTTCAATGAGGAAGAAAAAGAGTAATTGTGAAACACATAACTAAGACATTAAGATAGGAGACAGGGCAAGACTACAGAGATTGGAATTGGCTCAGTCTTTAAGGGTTTCTATTCAGTTTTATGAGACAAATACAAGAGCTGCAGTCTGTAGGGGGTTGGGGTGGGGTGGGGTGGGGGACCTTTTGGCACTCGTGTTACTTCCCTGGTTCTTTCTATGTTGGATTTACACAGTTTTAAAGTCTTCAAATGAAAGCGGAGTCTAGTGGCAGTGAGCTAAATCAGTCACTACCCTGTTTGGGGAGTGTGGATGTCCCTGTTGTACACCTTTACTTTTTCTCTATCAGTGAGTGTCTGCCATTCCATTCCCATTGGGTCGAGTGAAGTGTTGGCCTTCACTAAGGTGGATGTATATGTATATGTATATGTATATGTATATGTATATGTATATGTATATGTATATGTATGTATGTAGAGTACTACAAGCCCCAGACTCTTTGCTAACTGGGTTCTCTCCCCACCCATCCTACCCTGCCTGTCATACCTGGCATTTTGCTAGTAAGTAAGTAAGTAAGTAAGTAAGTAAGTATGTATGTAAAATAATTGATGCATACAGTCTTAGCATACCCATCCTAACCATTAGTATATTTATACTGTAGCATGTCAGAAGTTAAGAACAGAATTGTGCAAAGATTGACATCATTAGACAATAGTCGGTACTCAGTACTGCTGATTCCCTGCCTGCCTGCCTGCCTGCCTGCTTGCTTATGAAAGCCACTTCATACATGCAAAAAATTACATTCAAGCTAAGCATACTAAGAAGTTCACCATGATCAAATGGCTTCTTTGTGAATGATGGCGTTTCATTGCACACATGCACCTAACCTATTGTGCATGCAGATATTACTTGGCTCATAAATGAAAATAGCCGCTGCATGTCTGAAGCTCTGTATGAGTATTGGAGACCCAACTTTGAGCCATAATTATTGTCTTAATATTCTTGCTGTAGAACCAGAATAAGGAACCTTTGGACATTGGTGAAAATGCAGATCATGATGCCAGTTCATCTGGGCCTAAGCACTTTCCATGTAGTTCAGTTGGACCACATCTCCCATCATCTCTGACCACAAGCCATGGTAGCTGGGGATTGTGGGAATTGGGTCCCACAATATCTGAAGGGACCCATTGTTGGAATCCCTGACCTTTCCAGCTGCTCTTCCCATCTCATCTTTGGCTGCAGAGCCAAGAGACACTGGGAAGCATACATGCAGGCATGCAGGTGTACTTGCTCAAAAGGCCACACGTGGAGTGTGGAAGCTAGATTGCCATAGAGAGATGGGCCAGCCCTGGTGTTTTGTGGTTGAGAACCCCAGCTAACCAGGCATCCTGGCTCTTGCCCCTCTTCTTGGCTTTGAATAAGAGAGGGAAAGGGTGTGTATAGGACAGATTTTCATGCTTTGTGAGTAGATGTAATGTGAGTATGCCCTGTTCTAGCCCCAACTCTTTTCTGAAATGTGATCTTGGTTGGTATCAACCAGCACAAAGGTTCTCCACCTTTCTTGTACATCAGTCAGTAACTTTGGAGTTCCTCCCATTAGGCATAGTCTTTATTGTCTTCACACCACCTATTGAACACCTTTTTTAAACAAGACTTTTTATTGGAGATCTATATATCTGTTTCTATCTGTACTGGACTAGAAATTTTATTTACTTACATATTTATTATTAAATTGCTTTATTGTCTTTATTGATAAATTATTTCAGAACTTTTTATGGGATTGATTCATTAATAGAACATATTACTTAAGGGGGAGAAAACTAGGATTTCTTGAACATTTAATCTAAAGCAGTACTTTTTCTACAGCACTACTGTATGCAGAAACATTTTCTGTAGGTTTCTTCTTAACTAGCTCCAAGAAATGCAGGCTTCAGCAATCACCATGCATCACATCACATAGTATATAACCTGCCCTTGGACTGCGACTTGATGAAGGGCAAGATAGAAATGGAAAGAATGAATGATGGATGAAAGAATAAATAAACAATGTATCCAGAAGCATGTTTTCAAATCTTCTCAA
The DNA here is from genome assembly GCF_963506605.1 of Zootoca vivipara. NCBI lineage: Eukaryota > Metazoa > Chordata > Lepidosauria > Squamata > Lacertidae > Zootoca > Zootoca vivipara. Next base: position 65,742,239 of record NC_083278.1, read on the forward strand.
AATGTTCTGGAAACAATCCCATGTGTGTTTGTTTAATTAACCCCCCCCCTTTAGCATTAGGTCTCCAAGTGAGGTTGCAAAGTAAACATTAAAAATAATAGTATTCAAATATCACAAATGTACATTTAAAGCAGGGGCCATTAATTAAGATACAATGAAGTATAGGGAGTTAAATGTCTTTTCAAGCATTAATTTATTCATCAGCACAGCTTAGATTTTTGTATTGACACAATTACAACTGGGGAGATCAAATAAAGGACAAGAAAAATTATATAAACAAAAACCCCACTGAACTGTATACAACTTTTGGCATTCTAACTTTCCAGTGCTGTGTTGTTGTTTTGGAAGCCACGGCATTCAGTGTCTGAAATACCTGACAGAGCATCAGTGGCACTGAAAACTCACACTGACCTTCACAGCCATCCAGCTTCGCTATTCTCTCTCTCTCTCTCTCTCTCTCTCTATCCAGCAGATTTCTAATAGTACCTAATGTTTTGGGTTACGTGTTAAATTTCATAGGGTTTGTTAGCCAGAAACCTCTAAATGGGATTTGATCCACAAAACAGATACTGTATTTACCTTAACAATATTCATTTCCCCATCTATTTATATCTAAATTTTGGGTTTCTTTAAGCAGAGAAACCCTGTGGTGTTCAGCTGAATCTTGAAGGTATTCTTTTACCCCTTGCAGTAATTGCAATAGTTTTGTAAGAGATATTTTATAGACTTGAGTAGCGTGCTTTTTCCTCTATTTTGTTTAGCTCAACTAAATGCAGAACAGCAGAATATCAGGTTAGCATACGTCAGTGCACAAGGTAACTGCTGGGTGCTGTTTTTTTCCATATTGCCAAAGTGCACCTCAAAATAATGTGCCAGAGTGACTTAATAAAGGGCCTCGTCACCTTCCCTTTTTGAAGTATTTGTTTCTTAAGGGAGAAAAATTCATTGAGGCAAGTTATATAATGCCTGCCTCCAAGCACAGTAAAACCAAAGTTAAGGGCTTAGTTTTAGGAAGGACAGCAAAGCAGCAAACATCAGCAGCTTACGGATCCCTGCAGAGGATAATTTCAAGGGTAAGTGTTTCGTTCTTTAAATTGCTTGAGCAAACTTGAAACACAAAATTTGAAAGAAGCAGGAATTGTATATAAAACTTATGGACTGTCCTTCCATTTAATGCATGCACAGTTGTTAATCTAATAATATCCGTAAGTGAGCATGGCAGTAATTAACAGAATTGATCTTGAGTAAGGGTAAACTTAACTTGCTGTGTGTGTGTGTGTGTGTGTGTGTGTGTGTGTTTAAAGGGATTATGTTTGAGATTGGTGTCCAAAACAATACTACTCACAATACCATGTTGAATCAAACTTCATCAATTGTTCTGTTTCAGAATTCTTTGCAAAATTGTCTCCCTTCTACATCTTGCAGCTATAAACTATCTGAGAAGGCATTTAGAAGAACAAGGAAGGGCATCTCTAGGATAACTGTGCTTATGATACAATCTGCAACTAGCGAAATCCTCCTACTTTGGCAGTAGAGGAGTTTCTTTTTCAGATAACATTTATGTCAGAATGATTCTTTTTTTGGGAGAGGGGGGATTTTGGCTGCAGCGCTGCGCTGTCCCTTAAGTTTCCAACCTCAGTGATGACAGGATTTACAGCACTGATACACATAGCTGTCAAGTTCTCCCTTTTTTTAAGGGAAATTCCCTTATGCTGAATATGCTTCCTCGTGAGAAAAGGGAAAACTTGACAGCTATGCTGATACAGTGCAGGAGACTTGTATGCAGAAATGGGAAATGCAAGCCCACACGCAGAAACCTCTATGTAAATTGCGTAACATTCTTGATTTCTCATTCATAGTCATGTATAGATACAGATTGAAAGTAAAGCATTGTGATAGATGGGCTCCATTATCCAGATGTACATACAATTTGCACTTTCATTCCTGATAGGAGCACAGAAGTGAACCTTCCATACATGGATATCACATCTGAAAACTAAAATGAATTTACTTAAGTACAAAGGACAATGAGTTAAATACTGCAGACTTCGACAGTTGTTGCAATAGCCTGCAACTTACTTCTTAATTAACACTTTCTGGATTTTAAGAGTGGCAACAACAGAAGATGACAGAGAACTCTGAGTGCAGGGACAGCTTACGTCTAAGCCATGCTTTAAACATCTGTGATAAAATTGAATCCTGAAGTACCTTTTCCATTGTATACTATTGAAATTGCATAGAGAAACCACTTACATTCTTTCTAATTTATTATAAACACAACATTAATAGCCAACAAGCTTTAGAATTAGGCTTCAAACTAATACTGATTCAGAGGCTTCCATTGAGCCTGAGCCTCCTTGAATACATCACCTTAAACAGGTAGGTAGCCGTGTTGGTCTGAGTCGAAGCAATGCCTGCACACTTCTTCATATACCAAATGCATGCACACAAAAGCTCATACCAAAATAAAAACTTAGTTGGTCTTTAAGGTGCTACTGAAGGATTTTTTTTTATTTTGCTAAAATAATGGTAGGAGTGATGAGAAGCCTAAGTCTGAAGCTTGCTCACCGTGTCCATTTTATCTGTTGTTTAATCAGTAAGCAAAAACTAAATACATCATTTTCTAAATAACTTTTGGTGCATTGCATCCAATTTATTGAGGGGGAGGCGTAGGTGCAACTGCACAAATTCATTTTAGAGAAAACTTTAAAGTCTACAATTCTGGAAGATTAAACTACATGAAATACTGGGACAGTGAGGAAGAACACAAAATGAAATGTGACAAGTGTGTTGAATCTTGACACAGCTTGAAGTCACTCACATTCCTGGAAAATGCTTTGGGCAGATGAGTCTGGCACAGATATAGCACTAAACTAGAAAACAGCACTTCATTATCAACATCTATCTGTTCCGGTGTATCTGTGAGCATGATAACATTTTGTTCTTTATAACAACAATTTAACATCTTCAGATAACAAACTGAGGATTCATGCTGACATTGTTTGTGGGTGGTCATTTGTTATAAAAACGCCAGGGTCTGGAATACTGACCATTTCTAACCCCTTCCTACATTCTGTGAGTTTTTAAAAATACACAACAATGTTTCTTTCTTGTCACTTTTCCCTTGACCAATGCTACTCAGATAGTAAAATAATGTATTTCGAGAAATAGGAACATAATACTGTATTACTTAACAGTAGGCTGCATGACTAGCATGTCTGATCTGCAGCATTGTTGACAATGGATGTCATCTTTTTGAAGCACCTACAACCATTGTTCTGTGTGCAAGAGATAAAATAAAGGAAGCCCTTGAACACAGACCTCAAATCTGCAGGGTAGGAAATATGAGGAGAAAAAGGGGGAGAGGGGTTAAAATAAGAAAAGGCAGGGCAGCAGGCCCAGGGATGGCTGATAATCACAAGAAAGATTGAAAAAAATGTGTGGTTGAAAAAGGAAGTTATCATACGACAGCAATTCAGCTAGAAATGCCATAGTTACTGAAAATCATAGTCGAAACAAAATAAAAAAATTCCTTCCAGTAGCACCTTAGAGACAAGCTATGCACACGAAATCTCATACCAATAACAAATAGTAATAACAAACTTAGTTGGTCTCTAAGGTGCTACTGGAAGGAATTTTTTTATTTTGTTTCGACTATGGCAGACCGACACAGCTACCTACCTGTAACTGAAAATTATAGAATTGCTAAGTTGGAGTGGACACCAGTGTCCATCCCCCCCACCCCATCTAGTTCTCCAGCTTGAGGTCAAACAGCATATTACATGAAATGTGTCGTCCTATTTAACATAACTGGTGGTTGTTGTTGTTTATCCTTTCCTCTTGGAGCTCTAGAGTTATGTGGTTTTCTTACTGTTGTCATTCAAAGGCTGATCTAAAAAAGTGGCTTTGTGTGTGTATTTTTTCTGATTGAATAAATGGGTTGTAACAGGAAAATCAGAAGCCAAGCAGTTCTTAAAATACATGTCTGAATCACTAAATGAAAATAGGAAATCTTTGCTATTTTCCTCCACAAAAAATATAAGAGCATTGGAAATTATTGGTTTAGGACACGCTTATAGGTTCTTCTCTTGGAGAGCTCTAGGCCTAGCAATGTCTAGTCTTGGATTCTGCATTTCTCTTCCATTCACGTAATAAGAAAGATTCCCCCCCCCCAGTTTTTCCACAATCTAGAGCTCACTGCACCATAACTGACATAACTCCCAAAGCCCCCCCCCCCCAGCTCCAGGAACTGCTTTTTTGGAGGATGGGGAGCAAGAAAGAAAAAAGAGAGAGGAAAGTTAAGATTGAAGCCCTGATTTCTGCTTCTTATAAATGTAAATTTTATAAAAGTTCTTAAACCTTATGGTTGGAAAGCTGACAACTGAACGTGTTTTTAGCTTACTATTTAGTATGCTCACATTTGTGCATTTTACACTATCTCCCATGGATATTTTAGATCGAGCAAGAACCTGTATTACGTATTTGCATCCTAAATAATTCATTCACCAAATGGAGTGGGTGGGGGGAATCTGCCCCCACTAGCATAGCCAACGGGCACAGTTGATAGAAGGTATAGTCCAACAACATCTGCTGGGCCGTAGAATTAAGAGTTTATCCATTAAACATGTAGGCTGCAATCCTATACTCATGTTCCTGGGACCAAGTCCAGTTGAACTCAATAGGACTTGCTTCTGGGTAGATATGGATGGGATTGCACTGGTTAGAAACTGTTGGGTTGCACTGTTAGAAATTGAACTCCTTAACCATGTATTTTCCTGCTATACGTGCAATGGTACATATGTCAATGTCAAATGTGCAGTGGGAAGCAAAGTATGATAACTAGTTTGTCTCTGTGTTTTTCAACCGACAGAACGCCGAACAGATTTCAGCTTTGGGTCCCCATTTCCATGAATCTCAGGTAAACAGTATGGAAGGAATAAAGAACATTCCGCCTCTGAAGCCACTGGCACGGCAACTTACGGACGCAGACAGACTTAGGAAGGTCATCCAAGAGCTTATGGACACAGAAAAATCCTATGTAAAGGTAATACAAACATTTTACTGTGTTCATTTTTCTTCATAGTTCTTATTTGGCTGGAAAAATTTATTTCCCTCTGTGTTCTAGCAGATGTTTTCCATATATTAACCAGCAATGTTTGCCTTTTATATGGCATCCCATAATCTTTTATGGGTATTTGCCCATGAATAAAAGATTCAAAATTTGGAGGGCACAGGACAGGATTTCCCAAATGTTTTCCCATGCATGCTTTCATGCAACTGCAGTTCTTTCCACGTTGCATACCCTGTGTTGGATGCACACGCGAAAGCTTTCCCATGTAGACCTTTGACCCTTGCCCATACCATAAGGTTCCAAGTCTTAGCAGTTTAGAATCTTTTCCCTTCCTATAATCCACCAAAAGTGTGGCATCAGTGAGTCAGTTTAAAATGTGATGATTGGAAGAAGTTTTAAATCTTCAGCTTTCATTAGTTCATATATTCTATTGTCCTCAAGAATCTTTTAAAGCTTTACTTTAAAAAGAACACAAAACTTGTGCTTTTGAAGACATTCTCTTGACAGTGTTAAAATGCATGAGAATTAATATCCAGTATGCCAAGAACCATCGAGTCAGCTCTGTGTGAAACAGGTCTGGCCAGCTGTGAGAGAAAGTGTCATACAGCAGCTAAGAGCTTAGACTTTTACCGTATGTGTTCTCTTAGCCTCAGTCCTCCATCTGCAGTATGGGATAATAGTACGGACTTAACTAATAGGGCAGTTATATTTGAATATATAATATATTGAATAAATTATATATTTGAATGCTTGAACACTACATAAATTTGTTGTATTGTTGTTGTTTTTAGTGTTCATTATTACATCAGTGTGACTTTCAGCAGAAATGACTCTGTAGATCTTCAGATCAGGCATTTGTTTCATAACTATTCACTATGGCCAGTTTTAGAATGTAATGCTACGCTATGGATTGGTGTTACAGGAGCAAGTCTTGGACTCTCATGCTTCTGCCTTCCTCTCTGCTATCCTTTTGCACACATGAGATCGAAAACTTCTCATTTTTCTTTAAAACTAATCACAGCTGTCTGCGATGTCCTTACATGAGAACTGTGCTCTGTTCTAACTGTGGTTTATAGACTAGTTAGAATAAACCACAGCCCTTTGTTTGTCTGGTGGATGAATCCCCTGCTTTAGAGGGTTCATGTTTACAGATACTAACAGTCCTGTGTTGCTGGAGAAGGCAATAATTGAGGGTCATGTCGCCACCTTGTGGTTAAAGGCAGGCAAGAGACCTTTAAAAGAGGACTTGAGGGAAGTAGGCAGCTCCCAGAATCTAATTCACTTTCCTGCCTTTCATTCTTTGCTTAGGCTATTTCCATTTTTGACAGCTAATATTGTTATGGAAGTAGGTCCCTCCCAATCAACATGTTCAAGCTTGGTGAGGACACAAATGTGATTCTGGGAGCAGCCTGCTTCCCTTCAGTTCTCTTTCCTGCTTTTTACCACAAGGTGGTGCCATAATCCTCAGTGATGATGACCTTCTTCCAGTGACACATTCAGCTAGAAATAAACAGTTCTTCCTCCTTTAACAAGTTTTTTTATTAAAGATTGTATTGTGTTACCAAACAAACAAGGAAAAGTACATATAGCGTCTCTGTTTTTGATCCATAGGGTCTTTTTCACAGTTTATTTACATTCGGGATAAGGACATTATTGTCATAGAAATCATGCGGTTGTGGGGAGGGAGGGAGGGAGGGAGGGAGGGAGATGGGGAGTAAGGTTCTTTTGTTCAAACTGTTCTTTTTTCATGTCATCATGTTCCTAAGCTGCCTTTGCTATTCCTAGTAAAAGTGACACAGTTATGGAGTTCAAGCAATAGTGTTAGAATAATAAGGCTTTGGATTCCAGTTTAAAACTATTTTTCATTAGTTTTATACCCGGGTGAATGTTATCAAGGAATTATTTTCTTTTGAAGCTGTGCAATTTTGGTGCCTTTATAGGACCTGAGCTGCCTCTTCCAATTATACTTGGAGCCTCTTCAGAGCGAGACCTTCCTCACTCAAGATGAGGTGAGAGGATTTTGCTTTTGTTGTTTTAACTGCTTTCCAATCTTTTGCAATGTTGCAAGCATTTCCATCATATCATACATGAAAGAAAAGACAATCTGTGTTTTTCTATCCACTGCATCAATCATGTCTTAGTTATAAAACTTGAGTACACTTCTGACGAGAATGTTTCTAAGACATCTTTGTTTCAGAAACCACTTGTTTTTCCATGTTCAGTGCCAAAACTATTATGAGACAAATTCATTAATGCTGTGTCTCTTTGTTTACTGTGGCAACATATTGATTGATTGCCTTCTCTTGGATAGTATTACCGTAAAGTACAAACAATTCACATGCTCCATATTTGATTCTCCTCCCCACATGTAGATGGAGTCTTTGTTTGGCAGTCTGCCAGAGATGCTGGATTTTCAAAAGGTATTTTTAGAGACTCTTGAAGATGGCATTTCCTCCTGCTCTGATTTCAACACACTTGAAACACCTTCTCAGTTCCGGGTAAATACAAAACCTCAAACTCATAAAAGTACATGTACATTTTGTTAGTAACCATTTTTGCTTTGTTTTCTTTCCATCTCTTCAGCTGAATTGTATTTATTTACAGGGGGCACTGTTTTGACTTTGGCTCAGTTCATGTGTAATGCCAAGCCATGGTTTAGCACTGCATAGACAAGCATGAGTAATGTGTTAGGCCTCCTTCATGGATCACTGCTTTGTCATGGCGAAGGGGGTTGAATAACTCAGAAAAGCTATGAGCTATGCCGTCCAGGGCCACCCAAGATGGACAGGTCATAGTGGAGAGTTTTGACTAAATGTGATCCACCTGGAGCAGGAACTGGCAAGCCACTCCAGTATCCCTGCCAAGAAAACTCCATGGACAAAGACAACAGGCATGTAAAAGTTATGACGCTGGAAGATGAGCCCCTCAGGTCGGAAGGCGTCCAACATGCTACTGAGGAAGAGCGGAGGACAAGTACAAGTAGATTCAGAGCTGATGAAGCAGCTGGGCCAAAGCTGAAAGGTCGCTCAGTTGCGGATATGCCTGGAAACAAAAGGAAAGTCCAATTCTGTAAAGAAAAAAATTGCATAGGAACCTGCAATGTAAGAACCATGAACTTTGGCAAGCTGGATGTGGTCAAAAATGAGATGGCAAGAATAAATATTGACATCCTGGGCATCAGTGAACTAAAATGGACGGGAATGGGCGAATTCAGTTCGGATGACCATCAAATCTACTACTGTGGGCAAGAATCCTGTAAAAGAAATGGAGTGGTCCTCATAGTCAACAAAAGAGTGACGAAAGCTGTACTGGGATGGAATCTCAAAAATGATAGAATGATCTCGATACGAATCCAAGGCAGACCTTTTAACATCACAGTAATCCAGGTTTATGCACCAACTACCGGTGCTGGGGACACGGGTGGCGCTGTGGGTTAAACCAGAGCTTAGGGCTTGCTGATCAGAAGGTCGGCAGTTCGAATCCCCGTGACGGGGTGAGCTCCCGTTGTTTGGTCCCAGCTCCTGCCCACCTAGCAGTTCGAAAGCACATCAAAGTGCAAGTAGATAAATAGGGAAGGTAAACGGCGTTTCTGTGTGCTGCTCTGGTTTGCCAGAAGCGGCTTTGTCATGCTGGCCACATGACCTGGAAGCTGTATGCCAGCTCTCTTGGCCAATAACACAAGATGAGCGCCGCAACCCCAGAGTCGGTCACGACTGGACCTAATGGTGAGGGGTCCCTTACCTTTACCGGTGCTGAAGAAAGTGGAATTAACCAATTCTATGAAGACTTACAACACCTTCTAGAAATGAAGCCAAAGAAGGGTGTTCTTCTCATTATAGGGGATTGGAATGCTAAAGTAGGGAGTCAAGTTTCCAGAGAGAAGGTTGTGACCCCCCCAAAAAATATTACATTGGGGTGAATTTAAGGGCATATGTGCATATTGCAGACCCAAACTGTTTAAAATTAATTCTGTAGACATAGGTTCTCTTCTCAAAGATCCTGGGAACTGTAGTTTCATGAGGATGATTTCTTCTCTTCCTCAGAATTACTTTTGTATAAAGCATTGACTGCTAAACTCTTTTCAGACAGTCAAGCATGTAGTGAGTACTCTTTTGGCAGGAGGAATTCATGTAATTTTATGTTAAGGGAAAGGGGAAAGAGTTTTCTTAATCTTAAGAAGCATGTCTTTATTGTCATACATCCGGAAAAGTAAAATAAGTTGAAATGTTTTCCCAATTAAATCATTCACTTTCATGATTTCCATGTCAGAACTTACCTGCATGGCATCAAGGTACAACAAACCCATGCCTGATCTCCCCCTAGTCCCATCCTATAATTGTATTATCTTGATAACTATCTGGAGGAGGAAATGCTGTACTCAAAAACTGAGCAAATTATTGTCTTAAGAGTCACGGTCACCCTGTTCTCTCTTGAACACAAACATTTTGCTTCGTACACGTAAATAACATGAAGCATTGACGTTGTCTTTGTGCTTTTTATTGTTATGCATCTTTGTTGTCCTTTTGACGCAAAAAGAAATATGTGAAATTGTTAGAACTTGATGACACCTGCAGTGCCAAAGTAGCAGTCGATAATCTAGCCACTGTGTTTTGAACCAACTGCACTTTCTGAACAGACTTCAAAGACAGCCTCACTTGATGTGCATTGCAGCACCAGGAATGTTCCCAGAGCATGGATCCCTCTGGCCAGGCTGTGCATGTCCATGAGTAGTCACACCATTGTTGAACACAAACAGGGTTATGAAGCTCTTGTTTTCTGATTTGTTCTGTGGGATGAAAAATATGGCAAATCTGGGAATAAGTGTTAGTTTCTTTCGTACAGTTGCTTACTACATGCCATGAAAGGAATGCAGTTTTTAATAATATCCCCCCCCCATATATTTTGCAAAACAGGCATATAGAGAGGGGAAACTAATTGTTGTTGTTGTTTTTCATGTTAGGGGTTTTTCTCATATTCTCTCATGTTTTTACAAACAATCTTTCAATAGAAAGATTGGCTCTACCAATCTGGTATCAGGGTCAAATATATCCAAAGCAACTTCTATACCACTTAATTATAATAAGTTATGTACAAGTAATTCAATATAATAAAGACAAAATTCAATAAAAAACTATGAAATCATAATTTACTTAATATGCCTGCTGGATTTTTATATTCACACACACACTACGGTATAAAATACTTAACTAAATTTTGATTTCATAGTTTTTATTGAATTTTGTCTTTGTTAGATTTAGATATAGATATAGATTAGATATAGATATAGAGAGATATAGAGAGATATTCATATTCAGTAGGTGCTGGAAATTCAACAGGGAGGGCCCTGTCTGGCCACAACTGGGAATGCCATTATCGGTAAACTAGGCCCACAACACCATGGGCTATTAACACTTCTGCATTTGAGGGCATGACTCTGGAGGTGAATTTCTGGTTTGTTTTTGCAGTGTGGCAATCAGAGCACTGGCTTTCCTTAGTTAAACCCCTGTTAATGTTAAGATATTTGCAAAAGGTGTTGCTGAGGTCTGCGTTCATCATTTTCAGAGCACAATGTCTTTGAATTGTATGCCATTATTTTAACTGCTTTTAATACACTCCCTGAATGCTACTGGAAGGCAGGCCACGAATGTTTTGCATTAAGGAATGGATCTTCTAACTAAAGAATGTACTAGAGTGCCTGCAAAATAAACTTTTTTCTCTTCCTAACTTCTGATTGTGTTGCTTTCAGAAACTGCTGTTCTCCTTGGGAGGTTCTTTCCTGTATTATGCTGACCACTTCAAATTGTACAGTGGGTTCTGTGCAAACCACATAAAAGTCCAGAAAGTTCTTGAAAGAGGTAAGTCTTACTGATGCAATATATCAATGCGACAGATTCACAGCACCAAAGTAATTGTTTTTCATGGTGATGGCATAAAGAAAATGGCTTTTGTTTTAGTTTTTCAGGCTGCCCTCTGATGATATAGGGACTATTTTGCAGTGCTTTTAATAGGGTGTGTTTGCCTCAACATCCCATACATTTTGCATTTGTACTTTCTCTCTTTCTCTACCTGGTTATGGAAATAATATTCTAGTGTAACCTCTGTGCTAAATATCAGGAATAAGGGTTGTAGCCAACTAAGTAATTGAGCAAGTGGAATGATTCCCACTCCTGCACCAAACCTCCTTTCCTCCTTCTGTGCCCCCACTCTCTGAGGGATGCACAGGGGCCTAGAACAGGCATCCCCAATCTTCGGCCCTCCAGATGTTTTGGACTACAATTCCCATCTTCCCCGACCACTGGTCCTATTAGCTAGGAATTGTGGGAGTTGTAGGTCAAAACATCTGAAGGGCCACAGTTTGGGGATGCCTGGCCTAGAGGGAGGGCAAGTTAGTTGGATTCAACTGTGGGTTTGGAAGTTTATATCATTTTCTTTAATATACATATATATAGAGAGAGAGAATGAACTTGTTCACAAGTACAGAGTGTTGGGTGTTTTGGAGGTTTATATCATTATATATATATATATATATATATATATATATATATATATATATATATATAGTTTGAACATGTTCACAAGTACACAGTGAGGCTGTTTAAAATAGTGTTTTTCCTTGAGTAGATGTGGCAGCTTGCCACTTGGAAAGAAAATGCATTGCCACAACTTCTTGGGAGTAATTTTAGATGGAAGTAGAATCTGTGGCATATCCCCTGAAAGGAGGATGATATTCTTTGTGACTGCTGGGAATGTTTGTAAATCTTTAGTATAGTCGAACACTTCTAGTGCCATAGCTGCCAAGTTATCCCTTTTTTAAGGGATTTTCCCTTATGCTGAATAGGCTTCCTCGTGAGAAAAGGGAAAACTTGGCAGCTATGTCTAGTGCACATTCCAGAAGTAAAATCCTTATCAGATACCACTCATAGTGAAGAGTTAGTAAGTGATTGATGTTACATTCTGCAACATATTCCACCACACACACCCCAAAAGGCTGATGCAAACATACCCGTAGTGAGACAAGCCTTTTAAATAAGCAAAATATATTTAAAAATTATTATTTTATATTTCTATACTGGCCAACAGAAGTGTCTCGCCCAGTTTTCCAGCAATGGGTTTGCTGCCATTTACTGGGAGGGACAAAGGACTAGGTGATGGGATGTGCTGTGGGCAGACTGCAAGGAGCACCAGCTTGGCTTCCCTGTGCCAATCTCCCTGCCATTTAGCCTCATCCTGTAAGTTGCTGCTGCTGCTGCTGGGAAGCTAGCATTGTAGCTATGCCCTGCCAGCCACTTCCATCACCCAGTAGTAAATGCCCTGTGGTCAATTCAATAGTTGTGGAAAACTAAACTGCACAGCAGTAATTGTAGATTAAGGTGGAGTAACAAAGAATGTATAATACAGGAAAGGATTATCTCTCTGTTGCTTATTGCTGCATAGAATATTGATGGCCTTTGCCAAGTAGGAGGCAGAGGAGTGTGGCCTATTGTTTGCCAGGTCCTGGAATGAAATGCAGAAGATTGTTTCTCCATATTGTTGCTTTTGGGCTGCTAATACGCTCTGGGTTTTTGTTTTGTTTTTCCTTTAGCCAAAACAGATAAAGCCTTCAAGGCCTTTCTGGATGCTCGCAACCCAGCTAAACAGCATTCTTCCACACTGGAGTCCTTTCTCATCAAGCCAGTTCAGAGGGTGCTGAAATACCCGCTGCTCCTGAAGGAGCTGGTATCTCTCACAGACCCCGAAAGCGAGGAGCATTACCATCTCACAGGTACTTCCCAGGGAAATAAGCTTTGCTATCTGTGCTTCCGAATACCAGTTGCACAGGAGGGGAGAATGTTCTTGTGCTCGATTCCTGCTTGCTGGTTTCAGAGGCAACTGTTCAGCCATGGTGAGAACAAGATGCTGGACTTAGATGGACCAATGGCAGGACCTTTTTATGTTCTTAAAAATTGTCCCAACTGTTTGTATCATGTATTTACCACTGAGCTAAGCACACAATAGGGAACCTCATTGCACATCACAGAGTGTAAAGTGGTTCCCCACGTGATTAATAGAAATTTTTGGCAAGACACTGGGAATGGTTTTGCTCATTTGGTTATCATCAACACTGCACTTCCTAAGATGATGAATTCCTGGGTTTTAAGTGACTCAAGTGTACAGCTTTCAAGTGGCCCATTCAGTGTATATCAAATAATGATTTGCCTTTACAAATTGCAGAAGCACTGAAGGCAATGGAAAAGGTGGCCAGTCACATCAATGAAATGCAGAAGATTTATGAGGATTACGGTGCAGTGTTTGACCAACTAGTTGCTGATCAGAGTGGAACTGAGAAAGAGGTAAGAAGATGGGAGCAGGGTTTTTTGTGTGCAGATAATTCAAATTTTGGCCTCAGTCTTTGTCCAACAGTATCATCATCGCTGTGGTCTAAACCACAGAGCCTAGGGCTTGCCGATCAGAAGGTCGGCGGTTCAAATCCCTGCGACGGGGTGAGCTCCCGTTGCTCAGTCCCTGCTCCTGCCAACCTAACAGTTCGAAAGCACGTCAAAGTGCAAGTAGATAAATAGGTACCGCTCCAGCAGGAAGGTAAACGACATTTCTGTGCACTGTTCTGGTTCGCCAGAAGTGGCTTAGTCATGCTGGCCACATGACCCGGAAGCTGTCTGCGGACAAACACCAGCTCTCTCGCCAGTAAAGCGAGATAAGCGGCGCAACCCCAGAGTCGTCTGCGACTGGACTTAACGGTCAGGGGTCCCTTTACCTTTCCATAGTCAAGACGTCTTACAACAAGAGTTACCTGAATTACAAACATAACAAAAGTAGTCATAAACATAAAACACATAAAAAGTACAGAATTATAATTGAAAATTTTCCGCATAAATCATTATAAGCGCCAAAAATTAAGATACAAAAAAATAATATCAGTAACAGCAGCAAAATCCCCCTAAACAATACCACAGCCCACGAGTCTGTTCAGCAAGTGATGCCAATTGCTGTATGTTAGAATGAATAACCCTTCTAATCTACAATGGACATAGGTCACAGAACTTTCAATGGGAGAACTTCTAATGCACTCTACTGTTGCATGGCTGAATCCATTCTCTTCATTGGGTAAAACAAGAAAAGACCTGGAACTTACAGTGTTCGGTGAGTGATTTATTCAAACTATGTCAAAACATCATCTAAAATAGTCCATGCAGTGGTTATAGGTATGTGTTGCTTGATATCAGATCTGTTAGCTTTCTATGCTTGCTCCTAGATGGAACTTGGTTGAAATGTATTCCACTACTGAAAATTGGTGATGGTGGCATTATTGTGAATACTGTATAGTATATAATTTAGCTCTCAAAAATTTTGTGGAAGTATTTACACATTTTATCACAGTGAAGCCTATAACAGTGCTACAAAGTAGGCCAGTATCATCCCATTATTAGAGAAGGATAAGACAGGTGGGAGCAGCAACAAAATGTTGCAGTGCAGATTGCTCCTATTGAGGGCCAAAGTCAGTTTACCATGCTCTTTCTGGTGATAGGGTTTTCCATTCCCTCCCTCCTTGATATTTCTATTTTTCCTAACAATCTGCCAGCATTCTGTGGCCTCTAAGCCTGCTTTGTCATTATTCTGCCCCATGTGGTTTCTCTGCTCTTTGCCATTTAAGCTACACAAGCTGGAATTCTTCTATATAACTTTAGAAGATGCAGGAGCCGTCCTCTTTTGCATCCGACTGCCCTAGGTCTATCCTCCTCCCTACATTTGTATGTCTGTATACCCCGGCATATCCAAGCCTGCTGATGCCTCCTCTCTTGTGTATGGTATTGATTTTGCTGCATAATGGCCAATGAATGAGTTTTCTATTAGTATATGATCATGATGTTTCTTAATGGCATTCAGTTAATAGCCGAGGGACTTCCTGTTTTGAGTCAGGGACTTCCAATTTTATGGCTCAGCCTATTAACCACTATGCTGCTGTACCAGCTCCCAAGTAACGCAGACCGTAACTTAAATTTTTGATCCTTTTAGCAGAGTGGGAGACACACCAGATAAAACATTGTGGGGTAGCAGGCTGTAGATGGCTAAGGTCATGGACAAGGATGAGACTGAGCGATGCAGTCCTATCCACTGATTGCCTTGACCTTCCTCAGTCACTTAGGGTGGCATCCAATGATTTTTGCATACTTGCCACAACAGAAATCTGCTCATACACCCATACTTCCCGTTTCTCTTCTGTCCCCTCCAGCCCCCTGCATACCCCCAAAATCTGCTGTGGAGGTTCCCTCTGCCTTTTGAAACATATTTTTGGAGAGAAATTTGCAAGGGGGGTGGGGGTGGGCGGCTGAGGTGAGGAGAGGAAGAACTGCCATTAAACATTAGGTAGCTCTTACCTCAAGTATTTACCGTAACTCCTCCCAGCTTTTCTTTTTAAGAACATCATTAGAATTAGCAACTAGAGTTCAAAATATGAGCAGGCTGCTATACATGCTACAGTTTCCATTTTGGAGGTGCTGAAAAATGCTTCTGCATCATTAAGGCTTGCATGAAGATTGTAACAGTTGCAAGGTGCTGACATGCATCAATTGTGCAATTAAGATATAAGACCTACGGCAATCATCAAATTTCTGTTCATGCCTGTTTCTATAGTTGTGTGAATGATATATCTGCAATTCTGCATATTATAAACAGCTCTTACTAAGGGATTATATATTCTTACAGATTGCATTATTATTATTATTATTATTATTATTATTATTATTATTATTATTAATTAGGTGGTTTGACTCTTATTCCCTTTCACTTTAATTTGTGTATCCCATTGTCCCAGAACAAACTTTTGTATGTTTCTTATACATAAATGCTTCTTCTGGAACTGTAGTCTTGTTAATAGTAAATTTTAATGATTCCACCCATCTCAGATAAATTTGATCCAGATTATTGGTGGGAGGAGAGAAAAGTGGATAACTTAGATGGGATTGGGATGCAGCTGTGCTCAGACTCTGTAAAATAAATGAGCTGGCAAAAATGTGAATAAACGCTTTAATGTACAGTAGAACATATTTACAATAGTTGGGAACAGGTAAAGTGAAAGACTTCCAGCTATACCAATCAGGCAAAAATCTTGTTTCTCATTAAATGCAACCCAAAATTGTATAAACATAAGCCCCAGGAGTGAAATGCAAGCAATGGCAGATCTAGAGAGGACGACACAAATCCCTGTGCAAATATCTGTAGCAATTTGCTTTGCCAGTTAAGATGCACTATTATTAGTGTATGTCATAACTGAATTCAAAAATTAAAAT
This sequence comes from Zootoca vivipara, assembly GCF_963506605.1. Classification (NCBI taxonomy): domain Eukaryota; kingdom Metazoa; phylum Chordata; class Lepidosauria; order Squamata; family Lacertidae; genus Zootoca; species Zootoca vivipara. The sequence goes on from NC_083278.1 coordinate 65,758,595, forward strand.
GTAGTACTCATTTTGGAAGTCCAATCAATAAAAGTTGCCTTGTCACTCTCTCTTCCTAGCATTCAAAAGAGCTGTCATCTTAGTATATAAAGAGAACTGCAAACTGAAGAAGAAACTGGTAAGTTTTTTAGTCAAAAAATAAGACTACCTAAGATGCATTGTGTATTATTGTTTTGATTTACAATATAAAATGTCTCAAGGCATATGTGCAGAAAATACATGGAATGATTGATACGTTACTTCAGAGAATTTTTCTAGATGAAGTAGATTAGAAATAGGTGAAAAAAATCTATAATCACAAGGGACTGTGATCCAGTGGAAGCTTCCCATTTTAGAAAGGGGTGGGGGAGATTTTTGTTTGTTTTGCCTTCTTACTCGTCACATCCAAATGGGGTGGTGTCAAAAAGTCACTCGCTTACATGATCCCTGATCCAGCCCCCGTCCCCGAAGCATAATTCTGTCCTCTAGGAATGAAGCTTTAATTAACTCTTTAAAAAGCAATGACACTTAAACTGATTCAGTACTTTTTATTTACAGGCAACAAATGTCCGTACTATGCATAATCATAATGATTTGGACTTGTTTAAATTTCGTTGGCTGATTCCTTTATCTGCTCTTCAAGTCCGACTGGGCAATACAGCAGGTGACCTTATCTATAGATAATAATACATTTTTATTAAACACTTTTATTGTTGTTTTTTGATGTTTGTCACCAATGAATGTGTTCAGTACTTTTATTACTTCAAATCTTCAGAAGAAACTGTCCACATTGAGACAATGATATGTAAACTATGGTTCGTTTTCCAAACAAGACAATATATTAAGGCTTCACAGCCTGTTTGGAACTAACAATAGTTTCCTAATTCAGAAAAAATAGGAACCTGTAATTAACAGTGGTTTGTTCCCTGCTGATGTGACAGCAAAAGTAATGTGGATGCAGGAGGGTGGTTTATAACTTGGCCTTAGCTAGTGATTTTGTTGTCACTATGGTTGATCAAGCAGTGCATCCATTACAACCTTTTAGAATATAGATTGAAGGACACTCGTGAAAGAATTCAGTGTTTATTATAGTTGTCAATAATATAGTGCCCATTTACATCAGGCAGCGTGTTTAACATGATTTGCCAAGTATCTTGCTATTTACCAATAAAAAACTAATTTCTTCAGTAACTGTGAATTTGAGATTAATATTTTTTAATTCAGTAGAAGATAAATGACAAAAAGCTGCCCTGTGTTGGGTTATGAACTTTGTTTGCTGTTAAGCAAACAGTGTGGGTAGTCTCTAATGCAATGTTGGATAGTTAATGACTCCAACTACAAAGAAGGGAGAAACCTGATTTTTCTTCCCAATAATCCATCTCAATAGTGGATGTCGTGATAGGGCTGCACAGCTTACCTGCTGCATACTAGCATACAGAGAGGGAGTGACAGCATCTTTATTTGGTAAAACAGTGATGGGGGCGAAATAAATTGCTAGAATTTAAAACACAATAGTGTCTTGTGTCTTGAAGATCTTGAAGCTTTCACTGTGGTCTCATAAGTCTTTCTATGAAAATTGTTTGGCTAGACTTGTAGACATCATGAAATATTTACAATAACATGTCTTTCTTTCCACATGCAGGAACAGAAAACAATTGCATTTGGGAATTGATTCATACCAAGTCAGAATTGGAAGGAAGACCTGAAACAACCTTCCAGCTATGTAGCAGGTACAATCGTGGGTTCACTTCCCCCTCCAAATAGTCTTTCCTCCTTTCATTCCTACCCCACATAACAACCTCTATATATGTGCATAATTTGGGCCGTTAGATATCCTTTGGAATTAGTGGTACCTCGAGTTACAAATGCCTCAGGTTACAAACTCCACTAACCTGGAAGCGTTCCTCAAGTTGAGAACTTTGCCCCAAGATGAGAACGGAAATTGTGTGCTAGTGGCGCAGCAGCTGTAAGAAGCCCCATTAGCGAAAGCATGCCTCTAGTTAAGAACGGTTTCAGGTTAAGAACAGAACTCCAGAACAAATTAAGTTCATAACTAGAGGTACCACTGTAATCACAGCATACTGAATTTTACTTGTTTGATTAACAACAGTTGTATGTACACTTCCCAAGAAACCTCAAGTGAAATATATTTTGTTGTTGCTCATGCAGCAAGGCCAATCATCTCCCTATGGATGTGTTTTGCCAACTCCACTCTCAAAAGCTCTAGAACTGAACTGTGTAGGCATAGAACTTTATGCAGAGACCACGAGGAATCACACATTCATGCTGATTATCCAGCCACTTAACTGTTCCATCTGTGGCCAATTAAGGTTTCCAAATTGCTCATTCAAATTAACAAGACAAAGCCAAATCATATGTGTTCGTATTGTCTAAAACCTAACTACACGTTTCTTGAATTTTGCAGTGATTGTGAAAACAAGACCAATATAGTCAAAGTGATTCGTTCAATACTGAGGGAAAACTTAAGGCGTCAAATAAAGTGTGACTCACCTTTGGAGAAAACATGTAAAAGCCGTCTAGTTCTGCATAAAAATCGAATTCCTGTTTCAGCAAAATTGGGTAAGAATATATTTTTGTCAAAATTTAAACCCATACTAGTTTGTAGTAATACTATCCAAGCATGTTCCAACACATATCTGTAGTATTGCTGGAGAGGAAACAAAGATTACAGTAACTAAACTAAGTCAGTGCTATTCTGTTTGTACTGCACTTTGTTGAAAATTACTAGTTGTGCAACTGTATATTTAGTAAGAGTTATTGCATCATCTTGCAGCTGAAAAGGTAGGAAGGACTAAAAGCAAAGCATGTAATTGATGTTTTTAAATATCTGTCAGATTCTAGGTTGGTTTTTTTTTGGGGGGGGGTTGCTTTTGATGCTCTACAGGGACAGGTTCATTTGAGACATAAATTTAGTAGTAAAAATGTGTACAAGTGTAGCTGATAGGGAGAACATTAATTTTGCTTAAACTAAAAGTCAGTTGTGTTGGATTATAAGGGAGGAAGGAGCCAGAATCCACCTCAGAACAACCACCTTACTAGGTCAACTCAAATGTCAGAAATCATCATGCAAGCTTTGAAGTGTTCCAGAACATTTAATCAGACCAGATAGTATACAAAGCAAGGGGATGGGGAGGAAAAAATTATTTTGGTTTATTTATTTAATCATAATAATACACATCAATTTACAAAAAAACTGAGACTAGTGATTAACAAAGCAGGATATTCTTCCACACAAAAAGTCTGAGCCACCTCCAAAATAGAAGTATTTCCTCTACACTGATTGCTTGAAATTACTTTCTCATTAACTTACTTAGCTTGTGACTGAAGAGCTGAAACTACCATAGAGGCTTATCCTCAGAGCAGTTAAGGTTGAAGCGTAGCACAGAAATGAGCAGTTCCGTATCTTCAACATAATGCATAAGCAGTGGCTATAACTTGCTCACTTCAGCATCATCTCCAGCTTCATGCAAATATACTTGCTCAGTACTTGAACCTTACAAACTTGTCTTTGTAGGGTTTTTTTGGGGGGGGAATAGTGTTAGTCTAGTTCAGGGGTGGCCAACTTCCAAGAGATAATGATCTACTCACATAGTTAAAAATTGGCAGTGATCTACACCCTTTTTGGGGGTTCAGGTCAAAGTTGATGAGCTTTTTTTTTAGGAAGGCCCATTCTTGGGGCGGTTCAAGTTGAAATTGGTTGAACTTTTTATAGGGAGGGAGCGGAAAGCCATGTTTTTTAGGGGTCCAGGGCAAAAAATTTGAGCTTTTTTAGGGGAAGCCAAACTTGTTGAGCTTCTTGGGGGCCCCCAGTGATCTACCACAGATGTCCAGTGATCTACCAGTAGATCACGATCTACCTGTTGGACGTGCCTGGTCTAGTTTATTGACAGGCTTCCACAGTGACTAAGCAGGAAGCACTAAACCCTGTTCCTTCCTAGTGCTACTAGGAGGCATCTTAATGTTGTCATTTTTACACAGTCAGTCCACATGGAGTTTGGCTGATTTATCCAGGAGCCCACAGAGCCAATCTAAGTCCAGGGTTTTTGTTTGTTTGAAGAAAGTCACACTTCACAACTTAAAATATCTCTCCTGTGATATAATGAAAGTAGTTTAAAATGTCAGGTTGATTCAGTTTAGCATCATAGCATCTTAACCTTAATATACTTAATTGTAAAACTATATAACTCTTATTGTTATGCTTGCCAGAGTTGTTGAGTATAGGAATTTAGCATGTGTTTTTACCCTGGCAGCTTCCTCAAGATCATTAAAGTTAATGAAGAACTCTCCCAGTAATGAATGGAACACCGAAGCAGGCAAAGTAAATGAATTGGATTCTGATGAATGCAGCCTGAGTAGCAGTACTCCAAGTAGCAGTTGCCATACTACCGATAGCATCCTGGAATCTAAAAATTTGTCTCCCGTGAAACATCTCCAGAACTGTGCATCAGATTTTTCAAACAGTCCTGTCAAAGAATCTGACATTTTAAGTGACGATGAGGAAGACTACCAGCAGATTCTAAAAAAAGCCAGTCCCACAAAAGACATAGAAATCCAGTTCCAGCGGCTGAAGATTTCCGAGAATCCTAGTGATGATACAGAGGATAAGTATTCTTCTGAGAGTGAGTATGGAGAAGGGCGGAGGGTGGGTGATCACCCTAAACTAGTCAGGGCGCACTTTTGCCCTATTAAACGGAAAGTGAACAGCAGCACAAGACGCGACAAAGGAACATTACTGGCAATGCAAGAACGGCACCAGTCTCTTGACAGCCATCCAGATGCTGCAAGTTTTGACCTGAATTCTATTTTAGAAAGAGAATTTAGTGTACAAAGTTTAACTTCAGTGGTTAATGAGGACTGCTTTTATGAAACAGTAGACAGGCATGGAAAGTCTTAGCTGCCTGATTCCAGCATCACCACATACAGATTTACATACTTTAAAAAAGGTGATAATTGTAACTTGAGAAACTATTCGATTTAATGCACTACTGTGTTTTCCACAGAAGTAGTTGTAAAGGCTTAAGTTATTTTAATTTATTGTGGAACAGAAATTTAGATTGAGCTGTTTACGATTCAGGGCAGTGTAATCTCATTTAAATAAGATTAAGAGATGTTTTTAAATTTTTGAAAAAGGGAATGAACTCTTGTCAATACCTATGTTCTTTTGAGAAAGTTCAAGCAACTTTAATTTGGGGCATTTAAAGCAAAAATTATTTTTAAATTCATCTTAGAAAAAGTCCTGCACTGAGTTGCACTAAGTTGTTTATACTTGATTTTTATATATATGTAAATATAAAAAGCCTGTACTGTAATCTTATTTTATTTTATTGTATTTTTCATTTTTCTCTACAATCTTGTACAGTAAAATGCTAAATGCAATTGGTGTGCTTTGTTTTGTATCCTGTTCTCTCTTCAATGAATTTCACATACTGACTTAACATTCCAACTTAGAATGTATTTCATTCCACTCAACAGAAACACATCGCGGCTGGTCAATTTTCTAGAATGAGCTAGATCACATCATCGTTAGTCTTGCAAAATCTGCTCCTCTTCCTGTTTCGCTTCTCAGTCAATTCATCCCTATAGTTATATGTAAAAAGTTTTGGGTCTTCATCACACATTTTTCTATAGACATCACAAAGGCTTTTGAAGTGAAACATGGAAAGCTGAGTCGGCCGCAGAGTTGGATCAACATCTGCCAGCTTGAGTAGCTGTTCTGCTTTTTCTAAACGTTCAGCTTCTGGAAATAATACCCTGAAAGAAAATAGTAGAGATAATCCAAGTGAGTTTGTTAAACGGGGTCTCTTCCTTTATTCAGGTTTCTTAAACCATCAGAAACAGTGACCCACTTCAATAAAATTACCTTACTAATCCATGCTAAGAATAGTTGCCTGCACTAGATGCAGTTACCCCACCCCAATGGAACCATCTTATGCTGCTCAATATTTTCTCTATCTCCTATAATCTGCTCCCTCACTCAGTGGTTGGCTTGCCTTGTCCAATTTTTTGCCTTCTCTGCACATCACTTAGAAATTTTACTTTCTCTTCCCGAACACTGCCATTCTCAATGGAAAGCTTTAGTTCTGAAATGAAAAGCCACAGAGCTCAAGCTTGCATTGACATCCTAACCATAAACCAAAGTTGTCTTTATACATGGAAACACAATATGGTTGTTTTAAACTGATCATCAGCTCAGCTGCAATAACAGCACTAAAGTATCACAAGTTTAGTATTCAGCAAGCAGCAGATCAGTTCATTTTAAAAGTCAGGCCACACTGTTAAAATTTCTACCATAATGAAAATTCCCCCTCCCAGTTCCGTAAGGAGGGATGCTGTCACAAAGAAAGCCTCCCCCTTTATCCCAATCAAGTTTCAGATAATAAACAGGCATCTGCCAAACAGCACCAAGGCCTCATTTTCTGATTGTAGGGCATAGAGGTGCGGTGACAAGATGGAGTTGTGTCCTGGCATTTAAAGCAAGGTTGGGGAGCCAGTGGCAATCCATATATTCTTGCACTCCAATGCCCATCATCCCCAGCCAATCCAAATTGCAGTCCAGCAGCAGGTTCCATACGTTTGCATTAAAAGGAGTGGCTTGCATGCTCTGATTGCTGTAAACCTTTCCATCACAACTATGGCCACTACTTGTCAGCAGGCATTTACTATATGATACTCCTTTTTGCTTGGTATACCATGGTCTGGATTGTGAAGTACCGGTAGATGCTAGTTAGTAGAAAGGAACTAGGCCTGAATAATTTCTCTCTCTCTTTGTAGGCCTATAGAGTGGCATGGGCAGAGTGTGATTCTGTGTGTGTCACCTTATTCTCAGAGACATATCTGAAGACACTCATTTACTTTGTTTCATGTTCCCTTACCCAATAATAAAATTTATTATGTTTATTTATTTAAAAGGTAAACACACATATATGTTATCCTCAGAATAATTGAGATTTATATCCACTTGTGATCCACTGGTCATGAAAACCTCACTGATTCAGTGGGGAAGCCACAATCACCCACCCTACACCTGACATAACATGGGATGACAAGCAGGGTGTGTAAGGGTGGGACTTCAAAGGAATGATCAGGAGCTTAAGATGAACTCCACACTGGGTGCATACCTTGCTCCAGCAAAGGAACAACCAGCCTTCAATGGAAACTGGAGGTTTAAGGAGCAGCATGGAAGGGAGAAGACCTCCTTCAGTAAAGTGAGAAGTTAATACCAAAGGACTCTCAAACAGCCCAGCATTGTGCTTTGAATTTCCCACAATCGGGGCTGCAAAGCACAACATCATTTGACCTCACTAGGACATCAAGTGATTGACAGGTGGGTGGTCTCAGGTGGTCCCAGCTACATGTTACATTTGGCCCACCTATGACTGGGGAGAAAAGGATCTGGCCCAAGAAGGAGAAAATGGTTCTCAACTCCTCCTGTAGATAATACAAGATGCAAGAGCTCTTTCTGATGAATTTGGTCTACGCTGGCTATTTCTCTCACACATCATGCTGACTGCTGTCACCAACTAAAGATTCCATGTGTGAAATTACTTTGCATAGCCATTGTATTAAGAATACCATTCTGAAGATTTTTTAAAATGTATGTAGGGAAAAGATCTCTTACCGTACACTTTGATGGCAATATTTCCTTCTGAACTGAAACACAGTTCGGACAACTTTCTCCACCAGCTTAAATGGCTGTTCTATTTTTGGTTGCACCAATGGGGTAAAATGAACAACAGTCACATCCACCTGTGAAGAGAAATAAAAACAGTGGATCTAAGAAAGTATCTGAGCCTAATGAAAAGCTACAGTACAAATAATAAACATTTGAAAAAGTTGTTAGCCCAATTTAAGTGCCAAAAAAACAGACAAAATGGTTATCATTCTGAAAAAATCAAGCCAGGTGCACAACCTTGTTCCTGTAGAATGATGTAAGTTATGATGTCATGTAATTAGAAAGACACAATTAAGAGCTGCTGCTGAATGTACAGAATATCCTGTTGGCTATTTTGATTCTTTCTATAAGGCTCTACACTGCAGCTTGGATTCAAAGTCCTGTATGGGAAAACCTGGAATAATTGCATTTACCTTGAACAAATCTACCCCAAATTCACATCAACATAGAAACTAGTAATTGCCAAAGTCATCCTAACTACTACAATAGTTGTGCATAATGGGAGCTGCATTCCAGCAACTTCTGCTACCCCTGTCCTATTATCATATATGGTGACAGTTCGTGGATAGGCATTCTTAGGAAACCCCTTTCACAGGTAAAGCAAAATGTTTATGACCACTTTTGCCCCCCCAAACGACACTTTGTGAGGGAGCCTTGTAAGATCAGTCCTGAAAGACAATACAGTTTCTAACTGTGTGTGTACCATGTTGGAAGATTCTGTGGTACGGTACCAAAACAAAGTTTTTGACTCAGAACCAAAACAAACAATGACTTGTGTGAATAATTGTGTAATCAATAGCAGGAGGTGTCTTGCAATGCAGTACCACAAAAGATTCATTGGTTATGTTGCAGTATGTGAAACCCCATGAATAAGGACAATATAGGAAATAGCAGTTAAGAACTCTACTGGCTTTCAAAGGAGCTTGTGAAAAAATATTGCATGAGCAGAAGAACACTGGATTTGGAGGTTCTTGTTCCCACACAGCCCTCTTCCACTAGGTCAGAAACAGTCATTCCATGAGCAAAGGACTTTCCACTTGTGGAAGTGGAAGCCCATATAAATAAATATTTTGGATAGTATGATACATGTTCCAATTAGTTTCCAATGGAAACTAAGATATACAGATATTAAGTACATTAGAATGTTTTCTTTCTGTGGAAATACAAAGCAATTTCATTACTTCATTATAGGCTTGGACTCTTAGAATACTAGGAAAGCTGCTTTGTTACTACGGGAACAGTTATAGAAAATGCTGTTCCCTTCTGATTGGATGCTTTGAAATTACTAACATTATATCCTATTTCTTCGTTGTGCATACTAACAGGCTGAATTTCAAAATCTAACAAGGTACACACAAGCATATTTTAAAACTGCTGATAATCATACCACCTTTACCTTATTTTGCAAATGTTTTTTTAGAAAACATAAAATTACAGCTAAGACAAAATACAAGCTCATCTACCTACACCCCAGCCCCGGCACAATTCTGTCACTTCTGTTGTCCAAGCTTGTTTTGTTTTGCAAACACAAGCCTGGATTTTGTCCAGGGTGGAATCTACATACATATAAAAAGCATTCTGAAAATGCATTTTTTTAAAAAGCGTTTGTAAAAATACAGTGTATTTTCCATAAGGCTCATCATCACCATTTAGTGTCACATTGTATATTGCACTTAAAGCACACTTAAAACATTTTATTTGCAGGTGCAGCCTATAGCTAAGTCCCAGTACATTAAGAAAAAGGACTTCTGGATAAACAGATTGCCTTTTTGAATCCTTTTCTCAAACAACATGCAGCTATATACAGTGATAATGTAATAAACATTTTAAAACTATATTGTGTTAACTCCCTAGTTTTGCTCCTCCAACTTTACCATCCTTAGCTGCTGCCTCAGAGTGTCCTGCTCTTTTAAACTCCAGCCAGTCTACTTTAATGCCCCTTCTATCGGAATTGTTTGCCCAAATAGAAACATCTACATTTATTTATTGGTTTTTTATTTTTGGTAAATGCACAATGCAAACTCCAATCTCCAATGGCACCACCAATCTATATTATTCAGTGTACAGTCCATTCCTTCCCACCTTTCAAGCAAAACTGAAGCCTGCGTTTTCGTCAAGGATAAGGATATGCATACAGGTATGTTTCGTTACCCTTGCTTCTTCCATATGTCTCTTGCCATTTAAAAAGTTTTATATTACAGTATAGATTTTTCAGGGTGGATACCTGCTTCATTTTATCTGGAAAATTCTGTAAACACCATACAAGGTCAGTGCTAAAACTATACGGCCTAGGCCCAGTGTACCTGAAGGTGTGTCTCCACCCCCATTGTTCAACCCGGACACTGAGGTCCAGCGCCAGGGCCTTCTGGCAGTTCCCTCACTGCGAGAAGTGAGGTTACAGGGAACCAGGCAGAGGACCTCGGTAGTGATGCCTGCCCTGTGGAAAACCCTCCCACCAGCTGTCGAAGGAAAAAACAACTACCAGACTTTTAGGAGACATCTGAAGGCAGCCCTGTTTAGGGAAGCTTTTAATATCTGTAGGACAATTGTATTTTAATATTTTGTTGGAAGCCACCCAATGTGGCTGGGGAAACACAGCCAGATGTGTGGGGTATTATTAATTATTATTATTATTATTATTATTATTATTATTATTATTATTATTTTATTAATTTAAAATAGAACATGTACCTAATGTTTGCTCATGATTAGTTCCCATGGATTTCAATTTACTTGCTATTAAGCATGGCTAGAAATGCAGCTTAAAATAGTCTACATTTCACTATCTATATAAACCAGTATTGTTCATTTTAAAAATGCAATAAAAGCCATTTATACAAAAATTTGTCTGCTCTTGAAGCTTAAGTACTTATTGCAACTTCACAAAATGAGTAAGGTAAAACATTCCTTTATTTGCAAAAAGGATTGAGCGCCTGTGGCCCTCCCAATTTAATGGAGCCCAACTTCCATTAGCATAGCCAGTGGTCAGGGATGGTGGGAACTGTAGTCCAGCAGCATCTTGTGGGTCAGTTTCCCCAATTTAGAGGAATACTAGCCTAGCAACTTCATAAATGAGTTACAACCACATGTACTTTTGCTGTGCATTTCCACTGTCAGCCATGGGGTCCACTGAGTAAGCCATCCATTTCAATGCTTTAAACAAATTTAATCCCATTAAGTCAAATACATGTGCAGCCCACTGCTACTTATGCTACTTATACTCAGGTATAAGTCCCACCAAGTTCAATTAGACTTGCACCCCAATGAAGTGTTTTAATAGAATTGTAGTCCTCTCCAGACATGACATGAAAAGCTTCCAAGTGTTTTCAAAGCGCATGTGACGCGGAAACAAACCCCTATCCTTATACTGGGCCGGAGAAGGGAAAGGATTTATCCTGTTGCTGCAATGAGCTTCACTCCCAAGCAGCTTCATTCCCAAAGCTCAATCAGAGACCCTGTTGCAGCCCAGGGTCAACCATTACCAAGCCCAGACACAATCACCAGAGGCTGTAGAAATCAAATGTGAAACTGCATTACTGTGGTATGGATCAGCCTTAAAAACTCAACATTAAAACTGTTCTGAGAGGAAAACGTAGAATCCCAGTTACTTCCAAGACAAATGAAGCAAGGGATACATAGCTGCCAAGCTTTCCCTTTTCTCGCGAGGAAGCCTATTCAGCATAAAGGGATAACTTGGCAGCTATGAAGGGATAAAATTATGTAGCTGTCAACTATCACATGCTACAAACCACTGCCTTTTCCCTTTCCACACACTGCGAAGAGTCAGACGACGATAGGGAGAACTCATATTTATCTTGCTGCACAATCAGCAGGTTTCCCTTCCCATTTTCTTTGCTTTATATAGTCTCCCTCTTGCTGACTTGTCAGGATCTCCTCAACAGTGCTCTGTATTTAATCACAAAGCCTCATCAGCATTACTACTTTATTTTGCCTTCTGGTATTTAGGAAAGGTGACTAATTACAGAAAGACCTAGAGAAGGCTACAAGCTACTAGTAGCAGGTATGTAAAACCATATACCTTCGTCACTTTAAATATATTTCTGCACCATAATTAATAGCAGGAATTATAAACTTATTGTGGAGGATTTGGGGTAGTGGTGGCTGTTTGCAATGTAAATTCTGATTTGCAGGTGCAGTAAAGGTCACTCTGAAGTTTCATTTCCTTATAATTAAAGCAGCTTTTAAAATATAGGGTTGGGGGGAATAAAAGTTTGTGTTTTTTGAAATACATATTGCTCTACATTTCTCCTGATTTCTAAACTACTGTCAAACATTCATCATAGAATCTAGAAATCATTGTATTTTTAGAATTAAGGGTTTGCATGTGTTTCCTCCATGATCTCTTTGCATTTGCTCCTTTCAACAAACTATCCCCCCCCCTTCAGTGCAGATTCATTAAACAAAGTAGTTCTTTATTCTCCAGTAGATGGTACTAAGACAGGGAATGGGCAGGACTGCTGTGGTCATAGCATCAGAGAGCTATTTTTGTTTTTTTTTAAAAAGCAATGCATTTTTTTTAATGAAGAGAGATTTTTACACTCAAGAGGAGTTGTTTCTACGACTTATACTGCCAAGAAAGCACCCTGAATCTCCCATTTAGCAGTAAGTACTGAAATTCATTAGACTCTGTACATTACAGTTTATGGTGTTTAAAAATGTTCTAGCCAAACATTGCAGTTTAATGTGCGTGTAATTTAGTCAGCTTATAGCAGTTATTGGGGTAAACTACCATTCGTATTGTCATCATGCTTGTTTTAATTTTTAAAGCTGCTGAAATGCAAAATCTGAAGCAACGATAAACTGTAAAAGAATGAAGGGTAGACAGTGCCACGCAGGGATGGCTCCATTTCCCACCCTAGCAGCCTATGAAATGGATGTGGAGTAAACAGGGGCACCTGCTCTGTGGCAGATCCATGGGTTGGTTGGTTGGTAGCCTGCTGGTCCCACAGAAATATAGATCTAGTTAACAAGTCAATCTCTGTTGTGAAAGAAAGGCGGCATAGAAATAAATGAATAATACAATAATAATATAACAGGACAGCTCTCCTGACCAGTTTCTCTTACTGATACCAACTTCTGTTACTAATTTATCTTACTGAGAAATTAATAAAGCAAAATTTCCTGAAGTTGTCAGAACCAATCAACTTTTTCCGCCATGGCAGCAGTTCCATAAAATGATCACTAACTGGGTATCACACCATAGCTGCCAAGTTTTCCCTTTTCTCACGAGGAAGCCTATTCAGCATAAGGGAAAATCCCTTAAAAAAAGGGATAACTTGGCAGCTATGTATCACACTTTTCAAAGACTACCAGAAGGGCAGGAAAGAATGTGTATCTCTGCACTGGTAGCAAATGGGGCAGATAACTAAAATCAGTTTCTCTGCTGAAAGGGGGAGAGAGGGCATGGAAACAGAAAATTGTTCTGAGTAGCCCAGGTGATATTTGCTCCCCTTGGCCCGTGACACAATCAAAAGATGCCAAGAGAACTTCACATCTGCCTGAAATGCTTTTAATGTACCTTTTGAAAAAATAAGTTAAATTATAGATCACAGCGGACAGACGGTTACTCCCTTCTCTACACAAGTTGCAGTATAATATGTGTGGTGGGTGGTGAAAAGGGTACAGTGGTGCCTCGACTTACGAATTTAATCCGTTCCGAAGGCACCTTCATAAATCAAAAAATTCGTAAGTCGAAAAACGCCATTGGAAACGCAATTTCCCATAGGAATGCATTGAAAACAGAAAAATTTGTAAGTCGAAGCAACCCTATCTAAAAATTCGTAAGTCGAAAAATCCCTATCTAAAATCGCTGCAGTTATTCCCCGGATTTCGAGACATTTGTAAGCGCGCGACCATTACCCCCATTCGTAAGTCGAAAAATTCGGTTGTCGAGTCGTTCGTAAGTCGAGGTACCACTGTACTTTGGCTCATACAACAGAAGAGATGGCAATTAGGGTTCGTGGGGAACTGAGCAAGATTTGTTTAGAAAGCTTATTAAAGTGCTTCTTTAGCTTTAAAATAATTATCCAGAAAATAAAATACCTATTAAAGGACAGACAGCATCAATTATATAAAATATATGTATAAAACTAAGCAAATCTAGTTTCTTTCTCTGGTCCAAGAAGAAGTTAAAATCAGATGTCATAACAGATATACAAATGCCACCCCCCCCCAAAAAAAACCCCCACACAGGTGGGCAGACCCTTGTTCTAAGCATAAGTGCATGCAATGTAGTATTTACAGAAAAGGTCAAAAGTTCTTTTTTCTTAAACCACTCTATTCTTCAAAATATCTAGCTAAGCAGGTTAAAAAAAAGGCTGTTTCAGCATAACGTTTTCATGTTTTTAAGATGTTGGCAGCACATTTCCAAGTCTTGTTATATACATGAGAAATGCATAAGTGGAAGAATCCATTAATTACTGGATTCTGAATATGCTCAGGCTTGTATGTCAATTACATGCTGCTTTTCACAAGATATGTTAGCTCATCTACCATGAGTATAAGCCCAGCCTTTCAAATTCAAATACATGTATTTTTTAAAAAAATCTAAACACACCAAGTCCTACTGTTACTTCTATTATACAGGTTGGCTCCAAATAGGACACACATATGCACTGAATTAGACCACTGGCCCATGTGGGCCAGCATTGTCTGTTGCACTAGGTAGCAACCACCCCCCCCCCCGAATACACTTTGTGCACTTTTCCACTGAATCCAAATGGTTTAAGAGGTACTGAACCCATGTCCATTTCAATGTGGCAGGATGTTTGCAGACGGAGAGGACCTAAATGTAACACCTAGAGCAAAAATGTATTGGATTTCCCCAAGCCTTTCTGCTTAGACCTTCAAGTGGTTCACTGGTAAAGTCCTACCAAAATTAATGGACCTGCAATTTTATCCACCCTGTTACTAAATGATACCACCCAACTTAAGTCACTGGCACTTTTTTAAAGCTAAGAATGCCAGTAAGTGGTCTTATGAACAGCTAAATTAATTAGATGAGCTTGCATGCATTACTTTAGGATTAATAGTATAAAACTAATGACCTTTCTCTATAGTTAGAATGCTCAAATCTCCTCTCCTTCTAAATCTAATTCATTTGAATTGGAATTAAAAGTAATTATAACATTATTATTCTATAATTTTCATTATCATGGAAAATACGCTAGCTCTTTGTTCAACAAACTATATGAAACCTAGAGCTATATAAGAGTTTTCAATGTACTGTAGTTTTCAATCATTTAGGCTGCAAGGAAATGATCCAGCTAATGTTAAGAACATTTAAGTGTCACTGATTTCAACGGCAGCATTGATTTCAGAGTTAACATGCAGCTGACCCTGCCATTTAAAACCAACAATATCTAAATGTACTTACATTTAGCTGAATCATTATTTCAGTCTTTAGTAATAGCTTTATTTACTCTTAGTTATTGTGCTATGTCAGAGGTGGTTAGTATGAATCAAGGGATAGGGTAAATTTAAGTTTCTAGTCCTTAGGAAATTCAAGTACTATATGGCCAACACAGAAGTTTAAACTTTGCTCTTCAGAAAATAGCAAGGGAACAGATTTTCTGTAAAACAACAACTTGGGACCAGTTTACCTGAAAGAATGCCTTAATTCATATGTCTACTCAAACACTTTGATATGAAGAACTGGCACTGTTACAGGGGGTGACATAATACCAATTCTGCATTCATAAGAAAGCAATCTTTTAGTGCTGCAGCACCCACACTTTGGAACCCCCTGCCTATTGACATCAGACAGGGGCCTTCACTGTGCTCTTTTTGATGCCTGCTAGAATCATTTTTGTTTAGATAATCCTCCTGAGATGGGTAGAATTTTGATGTGTGTTTTAATCTGTTTTTAGTTTACCACTGATTTATTTTAAAAATAATTGTTTTAACTGCTTTTATTGATCATATTATTCTCTTTGTAAACTGCTGGGGTTTTTTTAAACAATGAAGCAGCGTACAAATTTTATGACATAAATAAAAGAGCACTTGTTGAACCATTAAAAACCATGGAAATGGGGAAAAGATTATACTGACCTAAATTTCCAAAAATTAAAATTTCCTATGGAAACTGGGAAGAAAGTATATACTTACAAGCCACTGGTTTAGTTAATTGTAGATTTGAATAGATACCTTGTTCTACTTTTGTGCCACAGAAGCGAGATGGCCACTGAGGGCAAGAATAGCTCAATTTTGTATTTCTGTGTTTTTTGGCATTTACATGATCCTAGTCTTGTGCCTTCAGTGTTTCAATTTGAGTTTTCTTGAGGTGGCAGAATATTGAAAGGTAGTTCCTTGTACTCAGTCGCTCACACACTGTTCATTTATAATCATTTCTGTTCCAAGTGCCCTGTGTACAGCTGCTCTGTGCTTTCGTAGCCTTCTCATCTGCTGCAGGGTCACGTTCAGTCATTCATTCAGATAGCAGTGATTTTAAATGCAAGTGTTCTAGTTTGCTCAATTCTCTTTCCTTTGCCCCTGCCATTTCCCCCCTTCCTCCCCCCCTTCTATCGCATGCGGACAGCTATAGCTGTGGCTGGGGAGCCATCAGGCATACAAAGGTTTACAACAGGAGAGGAACAGGCAGACAAAAGGTGACAGCACATCTCATCATGGCATCAGCAGCTCTACAGTTCTTTGCTTTCATTCTAGCCTTGTTTGGCGTTTTTGGTGCAATTACAGCCACCTTGTTGCCCAACTGGAAGGTGAACGCAGACGTAGGTTCAAACATCATCACAGCCATAACTCAGATGCAAGGACTCTGGATGGACTGCACATGGTACAGCACCGGGATGTTTAGCTGCACATTGAAATATTCAATCCTCTCCCTCCCTGTTTACATCCAGGCAGCACGGACCACCATGGTGTTGTCTTGCATCCTCTCCACTTTTGGAATCTGCATCGCCACTGTGGGGATGAAGTGCACTCGGCTGGGAGGAGACCAGGACACCAAAAGCCACACTACATTTGCAGCAGGAGTCTTCTTTATCCTTGCAGGTATATTCAGCTTGATACCAACAGCCTGGTACACGAGAGAAATCATTTCAAATTTTCTGGACCCAACAGTCCCAGAAAGCAGTAAGCATGAACCAGGAGGAGCAGTTTACATTGGATTCATTTCAGCAGGACTTCTGCTCACTGCAGGTGCCATCTTTGGCACTTCCTGTTTTACAAAGCAGCAAAGAGCATGGATTTATCCCAACAAAATGCAGCAACAGTTCCCAGCTGCCCAGCAAGAGAACAACACAGGCTACAACCTGAAGGATTATGTGTAAATACTGTACATTTGTCACTCAGGGCTCCTGCTCAGTTGGGGGTGTGTGTGTTTATTGTAGTTCTGGGTTTTTAAAAATATCAAAGAAAGTTTTTTGTTCTTGGTGCAAGTGTCATAATTGCATTCTGGTATGGTACTGGGGAAAATGTAAATCACTGCAACAACCATTAATTTATGTTGATATTGCTTTGCAACTGAATTGTATTAGAAAAAACAAACAAAAAGAACAGTAAAAATGTGTACAGGTTGTTGTTTTTTAGCATGTGAAAGGCGATATCTGTAATGTGGCTTACTTAATTTCAACACGACTCTAATTTTAATTAGGGTATCCGCCAAACCTACTCTGCCTTTATGTGAAACCCTATGTATTGTTTTTTAAATTGTAGCTTTCATTGTCAATACCCAACTACCATGGTAACTAAATTTCTTCATTTAAAAACAAACAAAGCCTCGTGTATTTGCATATCAGAGGCTGAAGACACTGCTTCAGTTGTTGCCAAACCTGCCCCCTCATCTCCTGACCACCTGCAGCAGATTCCATTTTTATGTTTTTTTAAAAAATGTCTACTTAGCAGACTGCAGTTAATTGAAGGATTAGACACAACTCAGGACTAAGAAATGGGTGTAGCAGCAGCAGCCTCTGTAGCTAAAAGAGACTTGAACCCTCCAATTTCATCCCCCACTTTAAAAATATTTTTTGTCTCCTCCTTGACTTCTGTATGTTATACCCAAGTCACTGCATGATTTAACTAACCAAAATGCATCTGTTTAGGGCTACAGTGTGATTTTAACCTGTACATAATTTGGTTTCTTTAAATCCTTTATTTTATGAAAACTATTTACTATTGGATCAGAGTTACTGGCAATCTGCCACACAAAGAGTTCTTGCAGGTGATAGCAACTCAGTTTGCAATTACTTTGTCAGCATGATTCACTTGGTTAATTTTCCTTGCTTCTCATAACCTTCTTTTTAACATGCTGAAATGATTATTAGTCGCTGTGGGGAACCCCTCATTTCTATTCAGGAGGCGAGGCAGGGTTTGAATCCTTTGATATATAAGGAAAGGAATAGAAAAGGGACGTTTGGTCCATAACTTGAGACACATGTGTAAATTTGCATACATACAGATATTCTAGTGCAAATATAAGGAGTTCACTAAAGAATATGGCTTGGCCTCTTGTAAAAGATGAGTAAGATTATTAGTTCCATATTAGTTTTAATTTTTCTACCCATCTTTCAAATAATAGCGCTGAGCTGGAGATGTGAACAGCTCTTCATAGAAAAGGTACAGGAAAAGGGCACCAAAATGACCAGGGAGCTGAAGTAACTCCCATACTAAGAAATGTTGCAACATTTGGGTCTTCTTAATTTACAAAAAAGGTGAGTAAGAGGGGGACATGCTAGAGGTGTATAAAATAATGTCTGGTGTGAAGAGAGATGTTTTCTTGCTCTTTCATACTACTAGCTACTAGCCAGGTTCATTGAATAAGGCTGAATGGTGGGAGATTCAAGACAGGAACTGTTCACACACTGCATAGTTAAACTGTGGAATTCACCATCACAAGATGTGGTGATGGCAACAAAGTTAGAGGGCTTTAAAAGGCGATTAGACAAATTCACAGAAGATAAGGCTATTAATGACTACTAGCAATAATGGTTATAGGCCACCTTCAGGATAAGAGGCAGCATGCCTCAGTGTGTCAGTTGTTTGCAAACAACAATAGGGGAAAGTCTATTGCCCTAGTGTCCTTTTCGTGAGCTTTACAGGGAAGTCTGGTTGGCTACGTGTGAGAAACAGAATGTGGGACTAGACAGGCCTTTGGTTTGATTCAGCAGGGCTCTTCTTAATCAAATGTGAAACATGTTTTAAAAATCAATAAACTTGTTTCATTACCCACTGTAGATTGATGGACAGGACAGACCAAGAATGTACCAAAGTTATTTGGTGATTGCAGTGGTTCATTCTGCTGCATTCTGCAATTTTAGGTCTGTAAATAATAAGGTGTCTACCCCGCCTCCCCCCCCCCAGCCAACAACTCTTTTAGAATGAATGAATAAATACTGTCTTATTTTTATTGCAAATACCTGTGATACCTAAACAAGTTACCCAAACAGCTCAGGTGTGTTTTGGGGCTTTTTACAGTCCAATGTATATATTTTTTCTTAAATAAATAAAAGATATGCTAAAACTTAAACCAGGAGAAATAAGATTCATAGAAATATTAATGTTGCTACTTGATCATCAAGATCATGGTATGAAAGGAAAACCAAATACAGAATCCTCCACATGTATGACACCCACAGAGTAAGACATATAATCCAGACCACATTGCTCCCCGAACAGGGAGATCTAGAAGCAAACATAGCCCCTAGAAGAGAATACAAGCTCTTCTGAGCTACAAGCTTGAATGTAATAGTTATTCCAAAGCAGTCTCAATTATTTCAGCAGGTTTAATTCTCAAACAAACAATGGTGGTTTATCAGTGTAAGCAGTATGGCCATCATTTTCTCCAATGCATATTCGTAGCTCTCTTTAGAATACATCAGAGATCCAGAAAGTATTTGGGGCTTGGGCTTGGGGGGGGGGGGGAATCCAGCAAAAATATAAAATATGATAGGCAACAGCCTGGCACTCTGAACTGCTTCTGTACACTTTGTGTATTAAGCATCCCATCTGTAGAATTATTTAAAAGTTTGCAAAACTGAAACATATTGTCTGAACTTAAGGACTGAAAGGCAAGTTTGGAAGGTTCCATTAGCACAAATAACACAATATTAGAGCACTACAGGGCGATTCCAGCTAAACGCTTAACAGGCTCAGCTTTTAAATAAAGAAGTGAAAATACTCTGACAGACTACAAAGACAGTGCTGAAAAATGACACCAAGCAATTGCTGCCAACAAAACCATGTCAGAGCAAACGAAATGCCACATACAGAGAGACAGAGAAGGGGAATAGTCATTAACAGTGAGCACCATCCCTAAAGGCATATATTCTTGCTACAACATTCACATAGAAAGACACATCCAGTACAAGGGTGGGAGGCAGGTGAATAGAGCACCATCAGGAACAGAGCAGATGGCACCACATACTAATGCAGATGAAATTAACATACACAACTCTCCATTGCTACCACCATGGTGATCTCAAAAGACAAAACAGATCTGCAAGACAAACAAGTACCCTGTTGCTGGCACAAATGAACATTACATGACACAACAACAACACATGGCTCAATAGGCCAAGAGAAAAAAGCAGACCGAGCTCAGTCTCTGTTCTTCTCTCCTACAGACAAAAAGGACCACCTCCACTATGCAAGAAACAGGAATTATTACACCTGAAATCCAGAATGTCTTACACAAAACATTCTACTATATCCCACCAAGTTCTGAGAATCCCCAAGACTACTGTTGAATGTTTATAGAGGGGTATTTCCAGATGCACATAGAATGGGGAAAAGGCAACACTGTACAGAAAGCCCCCAACTTACATGGGGGTTACATTCCAGGGATAGCGCCTAAAGCCAAAAAACAGCCAAACCTCATTGGGTGGGTTCAATGGCAGGTGGGCTTCCCAAAGCCTTTTTTCCTGGAACTACGTCCCCTTTCCAAAAAAATTTAACTGCCACACACTTAAATCTAAATGTGCACAAGCAGGCTTGCTGTTACTACATTTAGAAAGGGAATAATTTTCATGCAGTAAGCTTCTGACAGTACGTACTTGAATGACTTCTGATTGTTTCAACCTAACAATGTAGATCAGGGGTCACCAAACTAAGGCCCGGGGGCCAGATGCAGTCCATCGCCTTCTCAATCCGGCCCGCGGACGGTCCAGGAATCAGCATTACATGAGTAGAATGTGTCCTTTTATTTAAAACTAGCTGACCCGGCCACACGTTGCTGTGGTACTTTCCTGTGACCCCCCCACCCTGTCACGATCCATGATGTATCCTGCCCCTCCTCCCTCCACCCCGGCTCATCCCTGTGTTTCGGTAGGATACCCTTCCCTCTGTTGTCCCTGGGGAGTGTTGGCCCCTCCCCCCTGTATTTCCATACCTTGACCCCCACCCTTCGAAAAGGAACTGTCAGGTTCTGGGTTCTATTTCCCAGCATGCACTTTTGTCTGAACCCTCTGTTGTTCCTGGGGAGTGTTGGCCCCTACCCCCGGTATCTTCCTACATTGGCCCCCATCATTGGAGAAGGAGTTGTCAGTTTCTGGGTTCCATTTCCCAGTATTTACTTTTGTCTGAACCCTCTGTTGTTCCTGGGGAGTGTTGGCCCCTACCCCCGGTATCTTCCTACATTGGCCCCCATCATTGGAGAAGGAGTTGTCAGTTTCTGGGTTCCATTTCCCAGTATTTACTTTTGTCTGAGCCCTCTGTTGTCCCCTCCCCCCTGTATCTCCATGCATCGGCCCCTGCGCATGCATCGTGAACATTTCTATATATTTAGATTAAGGATGGGGGGTGATGATGTGCCCTGGGACCCAGAGAACTACTTAAAAGTGGCAAGAGGAAGGTAGGGGATTGTAAATGGGGGGGGGGTGGCCACTGCAAATATCTGAGGACTTAAACTGGGGAGAGAAAGTGCATGGGTTTTTTAAACAATCAGTTGTTTCTCCTAAAATAAGACATTTGTGCAATATAAGTCATACCCCGAAAATAAGACATAGTGATAGGCGCAGTTCTGGAGGGCCCCAAGGAAGAGGCAAGGCTGGACGCGTAATGAAAAATAAGACATCCCCTGAAAATAAGCTACGTCAGCCCATGACCTATTTGAGCTCCTCCTCCCCCCACCTCCCACCCAGGGCTCCATTTGGGATAGTATTTAATGGGCTGTAGACCTGAGGCCTAGTATGTAAAATGGAGCCAAGGCCTCCTGTTTTACAGGATCTCGTGGCAGAGGCGGGGTTTGTGGGTGTGTTGTGTTGTTGTGGCTATTTCCTGTGAATGGCACCATGTGTCCCGATCCATGATCTATTCAGTTTGTCCCCCCCCCCATGACCGGTGTGGTAGTGTTGCTAAATGGTAAAGTAAAAACCCCTTGGCATGCAGGGGCCTACATAAATCAAAGGCTGTGGTGTGGCCTGTGCCACCCCCCCCCCCAGGCAGGCCCCGACCTCCACTTGCCAATGTTGGTTTTTTGGTGGGTTTTGTGCCACAGAAATTTGGTTTGTGGGTGTGGCTTAGATTTCACAGGAAGGGAGGGGGTGGAGGAGGGTACTACGCCACTTGAGGGCGCTGTTTGACTTGGTGGAAAAGCAGGTCTGCACCTGGGCAGGTGTGCGATTTGAGGGATTTTTGCCCCCAACAACGCTCTAGGAGTGGCCTGGATCGTTGTGTCAAAATTTCAGAACGATCGGTCAAGCGGTTACGGAGAAAAGTGTCAAACGGAATTTCACGATTTTTACATTTTTATATATATAGATGCATCTATGGGTTATTTGTGGGGCCTGTCTGGTGTTTGTACATGAACAGAATGTGTCCTTTTATTTAAAAAGCATCTCTGGGTTATTTGTGGGGCGTAGGAATTCGTTCATTTCCCCTCCCCCCCAATATAGTCCGGCCCCCCACAAGGTCTGAGAGACAGTGGACCGCACCTACTGCTGAAAAAGTTTGCTGACCCCTGATGTAGATCAACCTTGGGCTACTTCATGACCACTATCACTAGGAAATCTGCCTTGCTTCTGTATCTCTTTAGTAGTATTTAGTAATAACTACAATCGGTCATCTCATTACTAAAAGCACGAATGATTGATTGAAAATCTCCATACCAACCTTGCAGAGTGAATTTATGAAACGTGTTTGACACATTTGTATCCTAGTCTCCTTCTAAGGAGTTGAGAACAGCATACATACAATTTATCAGATGAGGGCCAATAAACTGAGACTGAATCCCAATTAAAACATGAGGTTTTCTGGCTTGGTTGTTCCAAGATCCAAGAATTAAGTAGGTGCATTGATTAATATCCCAGATTAATCTCTCAATTAATACTCAATTGACTCTGCACTATTGGAAAAAATTCTGCTTATCATTTTAAGTCATCTCCAAATCAGCTTCAACCAAGTTTGATTGACTCCACTGCTGACAACTGGGCTTGTAGCAACTGAGTTGAAAATGACCACATCAATTTATATTCATAGCAGTGCTATAGGTTCATTCATCCTCTGCTAGTGCCAAGCTTAATCTTCAAGTCTGCATTCCTAGTCTGGTATTTGTCAGCTCCCTAAACCTTTACTTAGATCCCATGTTGACTGTAACTGGCTACTAATACATGGGCAAAAGCAGCTTTTCAGATTACATTCTTTCTCTGGGCATCAGTTGGTCAATCCTCAAAGTGCCAGTTAGCTGTAAATCTTTAAATTCGTGGTCCTGTCACTGATCAACACTAATGCCTATAGTTTCAGGAATTCCATGCAATTCATTTTGCTTTGGGGGATTTTCCTCACATGGCAGGAATCATTTTACAAAGGCAGGCTGCATTAAAATTGCAACACCATTAGAAAAGAGGTACCATTTGCAAGGCTACAGTTCAAAATGGTCAGTTTGAAGAATTACTCAAAAAGAAGTTGGTGATACAATTACTCAGTATCACAAACAAATCATGCTAGCAATCCAATTCTGATACATATTCTTCAGCAACAATATTACTGTAACGTGATGGCTGATCTATTGACCCATCTCTTGCTTTTGGCTATGAGCCTGGTACAATAAAACTCATAAGAAGCTATGATAAAAACCAGACACACTTGCGATTTGCCTGATGAATTCCTGTCCTTCTCAAGGGCAGGGGGCAGCCAACTCTAGGCAATATTTGCCTCAGGTGGATACAGTCAATGAGCAATTCCCTTTTCAGGATCTTTCTCAGATTCAGTCAGCACATTCAGCTTGCATTTATCTGCTGGTGGCTTTGCCATTTCAAGTTTGAAGCTTTAATTTCTAATTCTTAGTACTAAAGAAAGAAGAGACTCACCTCTGGCTTTGGAACAAAAGCTCGACCTGGAATTGTGAAACAGTTGTGAACAGTGCACAAGTACTGAGACATAATGGAAAGTCTGCTTCGCTGCCTGGCTCCTGTACTAGCTGTCAATCTCTGTGAAAGAAGCAAACACTTTTTGGTGAGTAAATTAATTCCAGCTAATTAAGCATTAACTTCTAGAAATTTAACAGATGATATTTAACTCGCTAAAAACAGAAGAGACTTTCAGAGCATTCTCTTAATCAGAAAAATGATCAAAACGCTTCTGAAGATGTCCATTAATGTCTAAGAAGGGCATGTGTTTTATGATAAATTATTTATGTAATTTATATACTGCCTTTCACACAAGCCACAGGGTGGTTTATGATAGGCATATTGATTTTTAAAACCTGTAATCCTTAAAAACACATACCGTGTTTCTCATATTATAAGACACGTCTATTTATTTTTTCCTCAAAAAAACACACTATGGCTTATTTTCAAGGGATGTCTTATTTTTTCCCTCCTCCTCCTGCCGCAGCCAGCATTGCTGCTGCGCCTATCACTATGTCTTATTTTCGGGGTATGGCTTATATTCCTTGAATGCTTAAAAATCCTGCTATGGCTTATTTTATGGGTATATCTTAAAATATGAGAAACAGGGTAACAAAGTAAAGGGCCCAAGCTGGGCTGGAATGGACAATCCCCGCCACAAGGAGCTTGCAGTCCATGCTAATCAATGCCAAGAGGAAACCCCTTTTTCAAGAGGGATCAGCACAGCTCAAGAACACAACTGGAACTAATCCCAATAGGGCTTCCACTTAGCATCAAAGTTAGGCATACTGGACCAATTTTGACCAACGGCCCAGATATCCCCATATCTATGATGCAAGCAGTGAACATAACTTCACTACTATGGGTCTCTTATATAAACAGAAAAGGTCCCTTTGTTCGCTAAGGAGTTTCTCATCTAGCAAAGGTATCAGATAATGAAAGATGAAATAAGTTTTCACCAATTCCCCCTTCACCCTAAAGCTCCCAGCACCATTATCCACAATGTACTGAAGGGTTTCCCAACCCACCAGATCAGATCTTTGGGAGACAAAAGAGGCAACTGGCAAAAATCACCTCTTCTGTTAGTGGAGGTATCTGTTGAGTCAAAAGCCCTTCTGCAAATGGATCTGCATAATTGCATTCAACCTGTTATTCCTGGGACTGGACACTTGGAGTTTATTACTGCAGTGTAATGTTATCGGCACTGGCGTATCTGAGCTCAGTTCAAGATACCGGTTTTTGAAATAATGCCTTCTGATCTGGGTATTTGGATGACCAGCTAGATACGCCTCATGTATTCCATTTAACACCTGAAGACTGTAGTTTGGTGTATGTCTATCAGAAACAAGCCCTTTCCAACAACTTTATGTAATGCTTTCTACAGGCAAGCTCTCCCCAGTAATTTCAGGAATCAGGCTTTTTCATAAGTCTTTAAGGACTGGCTGAAGTTGTCTTTAGGGACTTATTTCTATGGTTGCATTTATAAAAAAGAACAGTGTTGGGTCAGAAGCAGAGTAACAAGAATCAAAATCTTCTCTTAGCCATGAAGATCAGACATTGCATCCCTCATCTCTCTCAGGAAAACCTACTTCACAGGGATATTGTGAGAATAATGAAAGGGGGAATAATGTACAAAAGGCTGAGCTCTTTGAAGGAAGGACTGAATAAAGATGTACCTAAACTTGAAAGTGTGGGGAGAAAAGCTTTTAAAGACCAGAAAACTTACACCAAATCTACCTCATGCTATTACCATGATCATACCACATTTCCTGTAGCTTTGTTCCTAGCAGATAAGCACGAGAAACTCACTGTGCATGGTATTTTCCATCTCATTTAAGCTACATTTTGTGCAGAAGCACTATAATCTGCATGTCACACATTAAGGGAAAAATTGATCACATATACAGCTGGTTACAGCTATATAAAGCACAGACTCTCTATTTCCTCCTAGCTGCCAACATACTGTTCCCTTTCATTTCCAGCCTATTCCAGAATTACAAGCCTCATCCACTGGCTATATCACTAAGCTTAGAAAGCAGGTCACACTATCAAATATTTCAGCAAATCAAACACAGCATTTGTGCCAGAAACCACGTGGATTGAAAACTGATAAAAGGGATTTGTTTTGTCTCAAAAACTGCATCATCTTAAGAGGTTGGTGTTGATTATCCTTACATCATGGCAATAACATAAGGAACTGATACAGGGGCGTACCCAGGATCAAAACTGGGGGGGGGGGGCAAGCCATGGTCGTTCAGGGGCGGGGCCAAGGCACGGGAGGGGCCACAAAGTAGGAATATGGGCGGGGCTACAGGGCCAGCGGGCCCGACAACTCGGCGGCGGCGGCTGCAGCTGCAGCCAGTAAATGAACCCCCTAAACTCTCTCACACGAAATTCCCCTGCTCTGAAGCAGGGCCGTCTCTAGGCCCGGGTCCGGTGGTGCGGGGCGCCAGGCCACCAAGGGCGCTGCTGTGCCCGCTGAGAGGAGCGGCGGAGGCCGCCCCAGGCACACCTCTCAGCTGTTCATCAGCTTCAGGCTGCTTTCCGGAGGCGTGCGGGCCTGGGGCCGCCTCCGCCGCGCGCAGGGGCATCGCGGGCCCAGGGCCGACCCTACGGCCAGGCTGGGTTGCGCAGGGCTTCGGCCCTCCAGGTGACAGCCGCGCAGTGAGCTGCGCCCGCCGTGCCGGGAAATGGGGCGGGGTGGGGGCACCAGAGGGATCCGTCACACCACGGTGCCAGGGATGCTTAAGACGGCCCTGCTCTGAAAACACCGCTCCCATCCATTTACGGCTAGCCATCCCCCTGAAAAACCCCTTTGGGCCCCGCTTTCCCTCCTCCAGGTCCCCCTGAAGCCTTGCCAGTTCCCACCCTATATATCTGGGATGGGGAAGGAGCTCAGAGGTCTGCTAGTCCTGGGGTGCCATCCCCCCATGGCCTGGGAGGATACTGGGGACCCCCCCCGCCAAGCTGAGACCCTCAAAGAAGAAGAAGCTGCCACCGCCGCCTTCCCATCGCAAGGAAGCAAAAGATGGGAAAGGTGGGGTGGCGCAGCGCAGGCGAGCGAGCCCCCCCCAGATGCGACCCTATGGCGGCGGCGGCTCCCCTGCCCTCAACGCCCCTCTCTCGGCAGGGGCAGCAAGGGAGAGCGGCTGGGGGGCGCATTGCAAAGAAGGAAACAGCAGCCAATGCCCGCAGAGGGCAATGCCCGCAGGGGGAGCGGAGAGCTGTGCCGCCCCCCCAAGGCAGCTCCTTTCCTATTGCCGGGGGTGGGGGGCGGCGAGGAAGGGTCACTGCCGCTGGGCTACTCCTGCCGCCGGCAATCCGGCGCAAACGCCCCCACGCAGCAGCCACGACCACTGCCTTCGGGCGCCGCCCCCACTCCTCCTTTGCGGGCTTCTGCCCGCCGAGGCTGAACTGGCTCCTGTCCGTGCACTTCCTCTCCCGGCCCAGGAGTTTCAGTAGCAACTCCTAACTCAGGGGGGGTAGGGGGTGCGGAGGGGGGAAGGGGCGATACCCAGCCCGCGGCGCCGACGATCGCAGTGCAGCCTACCGGGAGGCAGAGCGCGGCAGCGGCTGCAACCAATGCAGGGAGCCGTGTCTCCTTCGCTTGCCAGCCCAGCAGAACTCTTAGGCAGTGGAGGTTGCTGCCCGGCAGGGCTTTCCATTGGGAGGCGCGAAGGCTTTAGTGGGCGGGAATTGGTGCAAATGTAGGCAGGGCGGGCACCAGCAGTGTGCACCAGCAGCGTTTCCTCCCCCTCTCTCCTCCCGTGTCAACAAGCGAGGCGCCTGCGCAGGGTGTTTGCTTCCCTAGTCGAGCCTGCAGTTTGGTCTTCTGGGGGGGCAGCTGCACCCCCCTGCCCCATGCTGGGTACACCCATGAACTGATATTAAACATTCATAAACTGCACTATGTAAGATGCAATACAGTATATAAAAGGCCAGCTTCAATACCAAGTATGACTGAAACAGTGGCTCCAAGGTGCTGGTAGCACCTGATAGCAATGGTGTCATACACACTTCCACACTTCCACCCCCAAGAGGTCAACCATATCTGCCACAGGTGACTTACAAAGCCAACACCTATTATGTATGGATTTACATACAAAATAGGCAGTGTTGGTCCCAAGTTACCACTCATCTCTTGCTCTCTCCCCAACAAAAAGAAACCCTGATCTCTTGCCATATACCAGCTTCACCCATTTTTTGCCCCTGCTTTGGAAGTTTATTGCAAGTGTTTTAATTATGCTGGGACAAATGTATTGTTAATGTAAGACCCCCAAAACACACACACACACACACAGAGAGAGAGAGAGAGAGAGAGAGAGAGAGAGAGTGCACTGTGCTCAAATAGCAGCCTGGGGGACTCATGGGTAGGAACGCTCTGTTGGACTATGCATAGTCTAAGTCGGCTACTTTGATAGATGTCTCTAGTTTTTGTCAGGACTTGCTTATGAAGCTGCTAGTAGTAGTAGTACAAAGCTATTAGTAGTAGTACAAAGCTATTTATTTATTTTGTTTATTTTTATTTAGGAGGAGGAGGAGGAGGAGGAGGAGGAGGAAGAAGAAGAAGAAGAAGAAGAAGAAGAAGAAGAAGAAGAAGAAGAAGAAGAAGAAGAAGAAGAAGAAGAAGAAGAAGAAGAAGAAGAAGAAGAAGAAGAAATGGATTCCCCTTGGAATAGTTGTGGATGAAAGTGATAATGGTTCCACTACTGTGTTTTCATCCTAAAAATGAATTCAGTAAACTGAAAAGCCAGAATTAAGGAACTTCAAAATAATACCTGTTGCACTTGGAAGAATTTAGTCTAACTTTTATATTAGCATAACATGCAATATAATTTTTGTTACAAAAAAGTTATTTCCTACAAATCTTGAAATGACTGAAAGAGCAACACACTAAGATTTACAGCATATTAAATGTTTCAAAAACACAGAAGCCAAATACAAATGAGACATTTCTTCATTTACATATTAGATCTGTTTCTGGTTTAATAATTTATAAGGAAGTAATAAGCAAACTTACCTCCCCAACTTCCTTCTGAAAGGTCAATGTCATCTGTGTTCTACCATATCTAAAAGGTCCATCTCTCTTTGATATATTTTCAAGCCACTTGATTATTAGAGGGGTTGAAACACTAAAAGGTAGATTTCCTATAATATGTATGTCTGGTGGATCTATAAGAAAGTGTGAAAGAAAACATTTTTACATATCTCTATGTGATTAATTGATATTTATGCAAGAATGAAACACATTTTTACTATGGGTGGGAACTGGCCACAAAATTTGACTCATCTCTGTACCTATGGGAAGCAACCTTCCTTTGCTCTGTGCATTTCCATTATCTGGGACCATTAATGAGATCTGTTAAAAATGAACCTGTTTCTCACCACCCCCAAATTACTAAAAATAGCAATATATTTTCCCTCTTTTTCATATACCTTTAAGTAGATGACATTTGCAGATATACAACCCCCTCCAAAATGGATTAAGCCTGCAAATTGGTAGGCAGATACATCCAGCAACCCTATTTTTACTATAGAGAATCCAAAATACTCATTACCACCTTAGTATTTTAGCATGCCTGATGAGACATTTAGTGTCATGTCTAGTTTAGCCCTATATGTTTGCTGAAAGATTCACACATCACACTGATGAAGCCTTATCAAGGTATATGTAACCAGCCAAAATAAATTCAAAAGAAAGCTAAAAAGTTAAAAAGAAGGGGCCTGTCACACCTTGCTTTGGTTAAGCCCAGAAAGAATTCTGAGGGTCCTATACATTTTGTTTGTATGTTGTTGTTTTTAAAAAGTCCACATTTTATTCAGGTGAATGTTAAAAAATGTGCAACAGACCTCCAAAATCCATTTTTTCCCTGTAATTTGTTTTAATTTGCTGAGGTTTCTGCCAAAAGTCAGGGTAGTATGAAGGTTCAATTTATTTTTCATAATGAGAATGCGCTGTCCCTTCCTTTGGTAGGTTCCCAATTTTAAAAGACACAAATATTCAATCAATTCCTAGTTTTTAAAATATCTGCATATGCCACTAAAACTGCAATCACCAACAACTAAAAATATTTGATAGCAGGTGGAAAGTGAATTATCTGAACCACAGTGGGAGAGGACCTGAAGACCAGGAATTTGAGACAAGCTTAGAAAGGCAGTCTGGGAATGATAGGTAGAGAAGCCCAAATTAACCACCCATCCCAGTGGGGGAAGAAGCCTTCTTATCATCAGTCTTCCATTTCCTCTCAGCAAGAATTAAACAGCTGGAAAGGAAGCACCAAACTTCTAAACAAGAGTGAAACCAAGTGTCAGAAACTGGTAAATACATTGAAATTGCATCTATACACTGTCAGAAGAACAAGTGTAGAAAAATGACTGCTTCACAAGGTATTCACCAACCGGAAACAATATCCACAATTGCTTTGAGGAAGCATAATGTTGAGACAAGTATACCAGTCTCCTAGCACTCACAGATAACCAAAAATATACAGACTACTTAGTGTTCCATTCATTCAATAAGCAGCTAGCAATTTTGATTACAGAAATATTTTTTTAAAATTATTCTGAATCGCTGTAGTTCTAGCATACTAACCATCTTCCCAGTTCTTCATAAGCTGTTCTGGAAAAGCTTTGCCTAATTTATTATACGTTAAAATGTCTCCATGAACAATACGAACTTTTCCTGGAGCTGCATCAGACAACATCTGTGATTTTTCAAAGAAAAAAAAAGTAAAAATAAGAGAAAGAAGGGGGAGGGATAAAGTATAGAAAGAAGAGATAGACACTACAAGGTCCTTTATCACAAATATATCTTAACCCTTATTCCACACACAGAAGAGTAAACCCTCCCAGCTCTCACCAGGAACCTTCCTACTCTTCCCCCAACCTCCCACCCTGGGAGATCCTCTCGACCCTGCCCCTCACATAGGGGTATTATTATTATTAATTTATTATTTATACCCCAGCCATCTGGCTGGGTTTCCCCAGCCACTCTTCCATCCATCACCTTCCTGTGTGTATCTTTAAATCAAAGCATGAACACGGGCTAGATAAAGACCTCAAAATTTGTGATTAAGGGTGAGACTCAGATCATATTTACTGGAAAGTGAATGCACTTAAAAAACTTTAACTACCTGCTGAATAAACAGGACACTGGCAAAACAACTGAAATGTTATTTTGCACAGACTTAATAGGATATCCAACTTTTAAAATAGGATATCCAACTTGTAAAACAACTTAACTTGGAAAATTACTATCAAAAGTCTTGCGAAATATTTGGATACCTGAAGCCCTGGAATAAAACGTTGATCTTTCTCAATTAACAGGACTTCTGCAACACCAGCATTCAAAATAGATCTTGTGATTCCTCCTGGCCCAGGGCCTACCTCACACACATGTGCATCTTTCAGACTGCCAGCTTTTCTCACTATCTTATCTGCAAGAAAGCACACACAAATTTGTTCATCCTCAATGCACAGAGCTCATTAAGAGAAGCAGTTCAATGAATTCCTTTCAGAATGGAAATCAATGATTGCATCATCAAGTTAATTAAATTGGATATAAATTGGACTAAGACATCTACCACACTACAAAACTGTAAACCTAACTTATTTTTAACTGTATTAAAAGTTCCTCTTTCATAAAGAGTAATATTGGCTAGGGCATACACTCCCTAGACTATACATGTTTACCTGGGTATACGTTCCACTGAACTGAAGCGAACATATTGAGGACTCGGCAAATAAAACATTTTAAGTGTGTTGTAAAGTGCAAATACAAATGTGATACTAGATGGTGATGGTGAGCTTTAGCAAATTCAATACATTTTTCCAGTGCTTTTTTCTGGGGGGATGCAGGGGTACGCATACCCCTAAACATTTTGTGAATCTTAACTTTGGACTCATTGAGGGGCAGTATTTCAATATGAGTAGGAAAATGAGAGTACCCCTAAACATTTTTTAGAAAAAAAAGCACTGCATTTTTCAAAACTTTTTTTAAAAAGCATTTTCACAGCATGTTTTATGTGTGTAGATTCCACCAGAGCAAACATATATATGCTTGAACTGTAAAAGTAATAAATTTTATTAGTTTGCAAACATTTTCTCATTAACTATGACTTTAGTTTGCAAGCTTTTTTTAAGAAAGAAAAACAATTACCAGCAAAACTGTCTGCAAATGGAGAGATATGGCCTTCTAGGTTCAAAAAGGCTTACCTCTGCTTTAAACTTTGTCAGATTGTACTATGCCGTTTTCTTCCTTCATGCTCTCTCGTTTACTGATTCGTCTGACAGATTTAGTTTCAAGAATCACCTTTCAGTTGTCACTTCATTCCTAACCCTACCTTGGCATGACAATGGCACCAGATTTGTTTTGATTAGCAGATCCTACTGACCAGAAAGAACTGGGCCACTTTACATCTACTTTTTTCATATGGTATAAAAAACCCACTGTGTTACTGTTAATGAAATTTAGGCTATTTACTGGATATTCACACAAAAAAGTTCCCACCTCTCCAACTTCTCTGTTCAAATCTCTAGAATTTGGCAAAAACTAATCTTTCTGGGCCCTCAGACAATAACACAAAATGGCTGCTGTAGGTGAGCCTGTCTATTCACAAAATGACTGCCAAGAAAGTAACAAAACTGCATTCGATCGCTCTCACACCAGATCTTCACAAATGTACCTATGTTCTCTCCCAGATATAGTGACTGGAAGTGCATTCATATGTAACATATGACATTTTAACCAGTCCAATAGTCAAACCTATGCCACATAGTTGTGCTACAGTGCAAAGCTATCAGGGAGAATGGTCTAGCAAATTGGTTAAACACAGAACATTTGGTTCACAGGAATTACACTGCCACACATGAACTCAAAGAGAACCATCACTCTCACTAGTGGTTTCAGCACATTGTGTATGTTTCAATTTGGGTGGCATGCTTGTAAGGGAGGGTTGGTGTGGGGCATAGTGTGGTGCTCAATGTGGTTACCGTTACCCCATTGCACAGTTACAGTGCAACGTGGGGCGTAATAGGTTGCCTTCATGGCTGTGGGTTGCATCATCTCCCATGACAATTTCTCAGGTTTATAAACACATCCATGAATCTCAAAGGTTGATGAGCCCTCATATATCCATTACACCACACTGTGGTATTTCATAACTAAAGGAAGTAACATTGCACACAACACTCACTAGGTTACTCCCTCTGCAAATATTGCATTCCTGGACAAATTTTAGCTTTACTCTTGTTTTCAGTCATGCATAACTCTATTTAGAGAGTACTTGTTTTCCGTACTTTAATGGCATAGGAAAACCTTCAAAAAACCAACAAAAGGGTCTGCTCCAGAACAAACCTGAATAAAGTGTATCAGTAGTTGTCATCAATTTGGAACGAAATATATATTTTTTCTTAACACAAAAACAAGGAGCCAAAATGTTGATTTTCAGCACTTTTTAAAATTTAACATTTGGCACTCTCACAGACCTCATCAAGTCTGTGTATCAGATGATGAATGCCAAGTTTCAATTGATTATCCCAGCTGATGCCATTTTTTTAACTTATGGAATTTTGAGACTTATAATAATTGAATCTTGGTTTTAGTTCTCATCTTAACTATAGAAGTTCTGCTCATATAAGTCGGTTAACTATCAATGTTGAACTATTAAATCTAAAGTTCAATAACCACAGCTGCTCTTTCGGCGCAACAAAAAAGCCATATCTTGATTGATAACCTGGCTCTGCATAACGTACCTTTATCCATTAATTTATTTCATCAGTATATGCTATAGAGGTAAATTGATAGCCCCTGACCTATGGTACCATACTGAAGTATTCTAAACTGTAGACATTACATAATTAAGGCCTGGAGTACAGGCAACTCCCCATTATGTGTGTCCAAGGCATGCTCAACCGTGACCACACATATCGCCACAAACCTGGAAGTGGCACAAAAGAGCACAAAAACGGCCCCAAAAGAGCGCAAAAACTGCAAAAATAGCAACCCAACGAGACTTAACAGGTGCACTCCCAGGAACCTTTGCACTGACCTTGGATAGAATTGTGGAGAGTTGGAGTTTAGAGCGAACAATTGTGGTGGAATTGCCTATATGGAATATTTTCAAGAATCATGTCATATTTGCGCTTAAATTAGGCACTCACTTACCTGGAAGTAAGTCCCATTAAACTCAATGGGTCCTTTTTCTAACAAAAGAAATCTATGGTTGAATAATTTACACATACTGTAGTGCATTCAATTTAAATAAACATACAAATATAATCTATTTAAACATAGCTTTTTAAAAATGTAGAAAACCACAAAGTAGTATATGGTTGAAAACTGAACGATGACAAGAGACTGCTTACCTGTAAGTCTCAGATCCAGAAGAAAGTTCTGGGACAGCTGCTTTTCAGCTCTGAGTTTAAACAGTTTAATAATTTCTCCAATTGTTGGAAGAGGTGGTAGGCGGAACATAGCTGCTTGTCTTGATGCAGCCATTGATTAAGTGTTACTCTTTGCCACTAGCAAAATATTAGGAGGAAAAGATTAAATTAGAACTTATTATATATACGGCTATCAAGTTTTAAAAGAGGCCTTGAAATCCTACACCCACCCACATGAATGCTTTTTCAATTGGACCAGCAGCATCCAACACATGCTTTTCATCAGCATCAAACGCACTAAAGGGCCCAAAACTTTATGTAATATGTTTCTGAAGACTTTCTGACTGAAAATATGGCCTAGAGTGGATACAAATATTTATGTGTGGTTTAGGAAGCAGCACACAAGGTCACACAAATTGCCCTTGCACTCCTGGTTCAAAAATATATTGGAGTGCTTCTAAACTCACTTCGAGAAAACATTGAAACCCCGTTTTTCGCAGCCCTCATATGGCAACTCTAGCTTGCCTTGCAGAACTTGCAAGGGCCGAATAGAAAAACGCTGGTTTTCCGTGAGTGCAACCTGCTCAAGTTTAGCAAGCAAGGCGCCACACACCGCTCCTCGGCTGCTTCTGTGAGCTGAGGGGCAGAAGCTCCGGACTGCCAACTGGCTAGAGAAAAGAACCGCTCTTAGAGCCCGTTGACAACAGCTTATTATAATATATACGTTTTTCACAGCATTTGATAGTGGATTCAGATGGGATGGTCGAGGGAAGGGCATACCCTGTCTCCCGTCACGGGCTGCTTTTTCTTCTTTTTGTGTGTGTGTGGGGGGGGGGCGGCTTGGCGGCCTCTAACCCAAAAGGCTCGCGGCCAGTTCACGGAGGGGAATTGGCG
The DNA here is from genome assembly GCF_963506605.1 of Zootoca vivipara. Classification (NCBI taxonomy): domain Eukaryota; kingdom Metazoa; phylum Chordata; class Lepidosauria; order Squamata; family Lacertidae; genus Zootoca; species Zootoca vivipara. The sequence goes on from NC_083278.1 coordinate 65,793,863, forward strand.
CGAGCGCATAGGAGGAGCAGAGCAGCCGGCAAGAAGCCGCGCGCTCAGGTCGCCGGTGCGCAGGCGCAACGCGGGGAGGGGCGGAGGAAAACGCGCGAGAAGCGAAGGCGGGCGCCTGCCACTTACAGTTAAGGGTTCGTTCCCCTCACAAGACGCCACATTAGGAAAGAGGCGGAATGAAGTAAAACGACGAGGAACACAAATACCGGGGAGGGGGGGAGTGCTCGCTCGTTGCTAATGAGATTGGGTACCGTTAATTGCTCCTTTCCCCCAACCTCCCTTAAATAAATAAAAATACCCTCATGACCCCGGATCCGGATGAGCTCCGTGCGGAAATCCGTACCATTTGCCCTCTTCCCACGGCTGGCATGGAAAAGACGCTCTACCCCTTCTTCTTGTCTTCTCTCCAGGGAGAGTTCCGCCCAACCGCCGACAGCAGCTGGAGTTCATTAGAGCCTAAATGGGGCGGGACGCACTTGGCTGCGTATCGCGCTCGAAAAAGGCGTTCACCGCTCAAAAGCTTTATTGCTTCCCTACCTTCTTCCGGCTCTCTGTTATTTCTCGAGTTTTTCGCATGCTGCCTTCTGCCTCCCAACCTTCTCAGCCGGCCCTCAAGAGCGAAGAGCGGGAAGATCTGAGATCCTTCTGTGGCATTTAAGCTCTTCCTCCATCTTAAATGGAAATTTACTCTGGGTCAGAATCATGCAATAGGGAATACTGTAACGTAAGAGACTTCGGAGTCATAACAACAGATTCCAGCGAGAAACGAGCGTCTTTGGACATCTGCAAAGTGCATTTTCCCCTCTGCTTAGTAACCATGAGAGATAGTATTTTGGCATTAGGAGATGAGGTTATGTGAGAAGGTGTAGCTATTATGTAGAATGCAATGCAGAATACTAATGAAAAGCTAATTTTTAGAGCAATCAAGAACCCTTGGAGAGGATCAAGTCAGTCACATTTCCCCAAGTCTAGCAAAGGTGTGATGAGATGTCATAGACTTCACACTGACAACAGAAAGCAGCAAGACATCTCAGTTGTTTTCTCAGTCAACTTAGTTCCCAAACACTGGCACATGGACCACCAGTGGCCCACAAGCGTTATTCAGGTGGTCCACTGTGTGTCTGGATTTGTGGTTGAAGACAGAAGATGTCACATCTTTTGCATTAAATAGATTGTTTTTTAATTGTGTTGTTATGAGTTGTGGGGGGTGGGTTGTGTGCCCGAGCCCCCTTCTAATAACTAGATCCAGCACAGATTCAATTCTTGGAAGATCCAGGCTAGCTTTCTGGTGAGGTAATGCCCCTCTAACTGTCATACAGCAAATTGGGGGGGGGGCTCCCACAACTCTCAGCTCTGGCTTTTGTCTTTCTAACGACCATCCTTAGAAAGACAAAGGCCAGAGGTAAGAGTTGAGGCTGGATGCCTTATCTCTACTAAGTACTGTATAGAAACTTATGTGTTACATAAGATTAGTTTTGCAATTAGAAAATGTAGATTTTTAAAATATATATAAAGTGGAAGTATAGCAAAAAAACACATTATTTTCAATCTTTAGATTTTGTTTCATTCTGAAAAATATTTCATTTTACGGTTTATTATTGCTTTTGAATTAGATATATATGGGGGCACCAAAATCAAGTGCTTAGGGCCTCTAAAATGTTTTAATCTGGCCCTGGCCCCTCCCTTTAATCTAATTTTTCCCTTTCTTTAGAAAATCTGATAAATAAATAAAAACTGTTGGTGACAACACATTTGCAGTATTAATGTCCTCTCTGTAAGACCCATAAAAAATTATATTGAGAAGTATTTCTACAGCTGTAGTTTTCAGTGAACATAAAACACTTCATTTGTTCCATATTCTTAACTTAATCTGACAATAATAAAATGTTTCAGGTTCTCAATACTATGTCTTCGTATTCAGTGGCAATGTCCAATCAATTCAACATTTGTGTCTTACACAGGTCCTGGGCACCACTTAGAATTTTAAGTGTTGGGCTGCCTCCTTTCTTGCTGGGTCCATGGCCAACTGTTCTAGGACACAAGTTATTGAACACAGGTTGAAATGTCACATGCTAGCATTCCAGCTGCCGGATATAGTGTAGCTAAAAATACACATACCTTCGAACAATTTCTAGGGATGATTGTCAGAGGTGTCCTGCTGGCAAAGGAAGTGATTTTGGGAGGCCGTTTGCAAAAATGTTCCGCAAAGCAGGGAAGAATGTTCTCTCCATGGTACTTTAAAACTAATGGTGGGTTTCAAGGATTTCCTTATGGTTTTGTCTGTTTCCATTTTCTTACTTGCTGTTCACTGTGAGTATATGGCAAGACACTGTTTTGTGGTAGTTGAATGTTTAATAAAAGTGCATAGAGATTGTCTGGAAGATCAGGCAGTGCATTAGATAAGGGCAGAAATCTAACTTACTCCACCCCTTTTCACCCATTCACTTTGTAGAAGTGTTCAGTACTAAATGGAGCAACATGCACTTGTTATTTGGATAAAGGTAAAGGTACCCCTGACCGTTAGGTCCAGTCGTGGACGACTCTGGGGTTGCGGCGCTCATTGTCCGCAGACAGCTTCCTGGTCATGTGGGCAGCATGACTAAGCCGCTTCTGACAAACCAGAGCAGTGCACGGAAATGCCGTTTACCTTCCCGCTGTAGCGGTACCTATGTATCTACTTGCACTTTGACATGCGTTCACTTAAGCGCTTCTTAAAAGCATTAGGCACAGTGAGATAGGACATTAATAAATCTCAGCCTCAGGTGTTTGTACACAATCTAGGAATGAAACAGATATTGACGTACCATAAATAAAGGAAAAGAGCCCAGATAAATCAGGAGATCAAATGTACTGTATATTCCTGCTACAGGTAGGTAGCCGTGTTGGTCTGAGTCGAAGCAAAATAAAAAAATTCCTTCAGTAGCACCTTAAAGACCAACTAAGTTTATACCAAAATATAAACTTAGTTGGTCTTTAAGGTGCTACTGAAGGAATTTTTTTTATTTTGTATATTCCTGCGTATAAGACTACTTTTTAACCCAGGAAAATCTTCTCAAAAGTCGGGGCTCGTCTTATACAGCAGGTCATATTTTTTATACAGCGAGTATATCCCAAACTCTATTTTTTAACTGGAAAAGTTGAAGGTTGTCTTATACCAGTGATGGCGAACCTATGACACGCGTGTCAGCACTGACACGCATAGCCATTTTTGGTGACACGCGGCCGCATGCAGAGACCTCACTTCCGGCCGGCGGCGGAATGCCACTGGCGACGCATCTCTGGGGGCCTTGTGGACTTCCGGCAAGGCAAGATGGCGGTCGGCACGGAGCCGCGGAGCTCCTGAAAATGACCAGCACTGCAGGAGCTGCCGGATGGGCTCCCGAGCCACCAAAACCGCCACCGCCCGGACACTGGGGGCCACCAGTGCAGCAACCGGGGAGCTGCCGGACCCCACCCCCACCCTGTGAAGCTGACGGACAGCCTCGAGGCACTCTGGAGGCTGGAGGAGGAAAAAGGAAGCCCCGGCTCTGCTGCCGCCCCCGCAGAAAAGAGGGAGAAAAGAAGGAAAAACAAGGCAAAGGAGAACAGGGGTCTGCTCACTCCGTTGCCGTCCTCGTCGCCCCCGCCTCAAGGGAGAGGAGGGGGCCCTTGGAGGAGGGAGAAGAACCCCGACCCCAACCTCGCTGCTGCTGCTGCCACCACCGCCACCTCGCCACCATTCCCGGAAGAGAGAAGAGACACCCAAGTAAGCTGAAACCCCCTCCCTGTTGCCCCACGCAAGCATAGCCGAGTGAGGGGAGAGGTGGGCTGAAGAGGGCCACAAGGAGGCACAGGCCCAACCCGAGCCCACCTCCCCAGCGACAGACCCGTTGGAAGAAGGCCTGAGCCCAGAGTCCCACTGGGAAAGACCTCTGGGTTTTGCCTTATTTCCCCCCCTTTTTAATATATATTTTTAAAATAATAAAAATAATAATTTTTTCTCCCCTTTTTCCTTTTCCTTTTTTTAATACATATTTGTTATTTAAACTATAAATATTGTGAAATTATGGTTTTTTTCTCGAAGTGACACACAACCCGAGTTATGCTCAGTTTTTTGGTGAATTTTGACACACCAAGCTCAAAAGGTTGCCCATCACTGTCTTATACGGTACCTGATCTTCTGAAAGTAGAGCTTGCAGTTGGCACTGAACATAAATACAACACAGAGCAAGCCCCATTATCAGCAGGGAACTTCCTTTGCAGCCTAATCAGACGGCCATCTAGTCTAATCCCCTGCAATGTTGTTTGAAAGCATCAAAGTGGCCCATCAAGGTTGGGGTAGAGGAGTTCCGAATCAGCCCTGCTGCTCATCCTATTCCCCACCTCTCCCAAGACAAGGAAAATGGAATTTTAGAGAGGAACTGTCGGGTAAAACTGTGAAAGTTATATTTTATTCTCCTTTAGCTTTTAACCTACTCATTTAAAAAAAATCAAGGCTTTTTAACCAGCTACAGTTAAAAGCTGATCATTGAAAATAGAACTAACTATCTAAAGTTAAAAGTTAGCCATTTCCTTTTGTTTGCAACCTGTTAATTCCTATGGCTTCTACAAAGAGACAAGTAGGAGGCAATCAGAGAAGCAGAATGTTGGAAAAGACAGAAATTCTAAGTCAGAAAAAGTCTTAAGACCTGATCTAGGAGTGGAGGAGGAAGCACAGGCTCTTTAAAGAAAGATCACGAGAAAAATATTTGGGAACAACTCATCTCTTCTCTCCAGCACTCAGTAAATCTGCTCAGAAGGTGCAGAAATAAAGGCACAGCAAATAAACAACATGCACAGTAATCTGACCACTAGATGACACTCTTGTTCCGCGCTATTTGAACTGTTAAATTTCTAGATTACCAACACCACCAGCACCAAAAACCTGAATGCACGGAGCAGGTTAATGAAATAATCTTGCTATGAAGAAAGAAAAGAGGAAAGTACACATAATAAAACGGGATGCCACCTTGACTAGGAGGGGTAGATTTGCACAAGGAACCTTAATTTATAATGGAAGGTGATTTTTCTTTTTTGAGATTGTTTCATTCACATGGAACCCCTACTTAGCAATGCACTGATTACGCTGCCAGCTGACCATGAAAAGTCTTTAAAATGGCAGTTTCCTGGAGAACAGCGAGGTGGCAGCACAGCTAAAGGTGAGCATATTGAGAAGCCTTGGCTCCATTATATACAGTGGTACCTCGGGTTAAGAACTTAATTCGTTCTGGAGGTCCGTTCTTAACCTGAAACTGTTCTTAACCTGAGGTACCACTTTAGCCTCCCGCTGCCAACGCGCCGCCACACGATTTCTGTTCTCATCCTGAAGCAAAGTTCTTAACCCGAAGTACTATTTCTGGGTTAGCAGTCTGTAACCTGAAGCGTCTGTAACCCGAGGTACCACTGTATAAAAAAGCTACTTTGCCATGGGAAAAAATGCCTTATTTACATAAAGTGCACTTAATTGCACACAATGAATGAGTAATTTCAGTGAATACTGAGCAACTTGAGCCCAGAGCTTTCCAAACTTTTCATGTTGGTGACACACTTCTTAGACATGCATCCTTTTGTGACACAGTAATTCAGTTTTACTAGCAAACCAGAGGTTAAACGAACCCCTTTCCAGCCCCGAGAGAAGTGCAAGCAGCATTCACATGACACATCTACACACTGCAGCATGACACACAGTTTGGAAAGCTTTGCTTTAGCCCCATATTTTTATGTTACATTCGTATTAAGACACTCATGCTGCAAGTCTCAACACATTTTCTTCATCATAGTGCCATTACTCGCAATGAGACTGCTCTAGAGTAAATAGATCTAAGGAGGTTGTGACCTCAATGCTGCTGTTTCATTGTTCAGATGGTGTCCCCAAGAGTTGAACCTAAATGTTAAGATAGAAAGGTACATGTGAAAGACTTTTATGTCTCTCTAACTGAAAATGTAAACCATTTTTTAAATACTTTGGTGAACTTAATGCTTCTCCCTTAACACTCATCCATACAGGAGAAACTGAGCATGTGATTAACCACTTGTAGAATGACTGAAGGGAATTTTAAGTAGCAGTCTAGTTGTGCTTGTCGTGGGGACTATGGTGTCACTTCTGTCATTATGATAGGTTGAGCTCAAGCCCATGAACCAAGTTTGTGACTACCTGATTTCTTAATTGATAATGCTTGCTTCAGTTGACAGAGCTTTCCCTGCTTAACACTGCAACTAAATACTTAATGCTTTTGGGTAGTCATTGGGATTAATGAACATGGTCAAGTATAACCGCAAAACTGAGACAAAGGGAAATATTTTACTCCTCTGTTCATTTTCCTTGATATCCCACTGAAAATATTCATGCTGCAACAATGATTTTTGTATTTCTTGATGTTAAAGAATAGGAAGACATGAGACTTGCTAATCAATCTTCGTTATATTCCAATGGTTCTCAGATATTGCCCATCATCTGTGGAAGATCTTGGAGAACCGGTGTAATCCTGTACCACGTACCTGGGAGTAGGCACCACTGAACGTAATAGTGGATTAGATCTGAGTTGATATATATAGGGCAGAACTCATATAATGCCCTATCACAACCCAACAGTGGCGTATTGTGGGTTGCCTGCGCCCGAGGCGGGGCAAGTGCTGCACCCCCCACCAGTGGACTGGGTAGCTGGGGTGGAGGCATGCACTTGAGGGGCGCACTAGCCCACGAGGCACATGACTGCTGGTGCGGCGCTGCGCCGCACCAGCAGTCATGTGCCTCGTGGGCTCGTGCGCCCCTGCTGGTGGTGGCCACATACCGTCTTGACTTGATGGCTCCAGCGCTTCCCAGCTCAGCCAGCCAAGGGGCAGGGCACGTGGGCATCACTTTGCCAGCCACAAGGAGAAAGAGGTGTGACCCCAGCTTCTAGAGCCCAACCCAGGCCCAGTTTGCCTCCCCATGGCTCTAGAAAGGGGCAGAAGCTCAGCCACGCAAGGAAGCCTCTGGGAATTTTGTGCCCATGGTCACCACCCCTCTGCCCCTCCAACACTACACTACGCCACTGCAACTCAAGCTTCAAGAACAAGGTCTATGTGCTGTTTATTTCAGTTCTGCAGTTTCTGCTAAAGCTTCACATATCCAAAAAGCAAATTCATTTCTGTTTGTTATTTTGTTTTGCCCTTCATTCCACCTCACTCCAGGCACAGCTGCAATATGCACTCCTAAAGTTGTAGTCAATGGGCAAAATAGCACTTCTCCCAGCAGGGTTCTATACGTCCTCATCCTATTATCCATTTCTGATTTCAACCGCATCCATAATAAAGTGATCTTCATTCAGTGTAAATACAGTTTCATTCTAGTCTAACAAGCCTTGCCAATCTTTTCCCCACCTCCTTTCCCCCCCCCTTCATTCTAAGTCACTCACCCTGATACCAGGAAAATTCACCTCTCACAGTGATAACACTTCTGCTACTCAGTGAACTACAGCAAGGACTCAAAATGCGTCTTCTGTAGCATACCACATTGATTTGCAAAGGCGAGAATAAATCAAAGCAGTGAAGAGATGCCACATTGAGCTAGAAGCAAAAACATTACATCTTGTTGCAGGAGGCTGCCCTAAGTATAGGTTGTGGGGAATGAGAGCAGGGTACTTCAGACACTATGCTTGTTGCTTCCTATATAGGCCCCATTAAAAGAACCGCTCCTGGATCTGTCGGAAATTACCGCTTCTTTCTTTAACAGAGTAGCAGCTGATCCTTGTTTCCGCACAGCACTCCTCTTCTCTTCACAAAAGCTTGATGTTTCTTTCTCTATGAAATTTATATTTTTAATGTGTCAAGTTTCTCTGAGGTTCAGTACAACACTGAGGCGAAGGGAAGCCTCCGGGCAAACCACCACGGAGATTCATTCATCACTTACTCTGTGGCTCCTGTCAATGCCCTACATTAATCATTTCATACAGAGGGGGAAGAAGAAGAAAAACCACATCTTTTAAAACTATTTGGAAATAAAGATATACAGCCTTAAACTCAATCATAGTACAACTGTGCCTTTTATAGCAAGCTTTCCATACAAATTTGGTCCCCAAACAGAAGATTATAAAATATAACTGTAGCGTTCAGTAATATGCAGGTTTTCTTGCTCTGTATACTCTCTATTGGTTTGTTTTTTTTAGTGTTTTACCACTCCCTTGTACGTGCACGTATGTATAATGTTGTCATTTGTCTTGTTCTTCTGGTGACACACATGGGATGTTTTGCACTTCAGGTTTTATTGCGTGGATCAGTAAACGCATTATCTGATCCCCTTGATCCGTATTTTACACCTCAGTACAACCGCAATGCCTTTCTTTTGTTTACTGTCGAACAAATCTACTGCTATTTATATGCCAATTCTTTGGAGTTTTTATGGATTCTCCCCTCGCCCACACTTTTTGGAAACTTCACCATGAAGTATGTGAGTGTCAGGTTTCAAATACATATTCTTAATGGTTTATCAATGGCCAGAGCAAAGAAAAACAGCACTTACAGGGAGGTGGAGAGGAGGGAAGAAGCAAAGCACCTGAGTTGGAAAAGTGTTATGATCTCAGCTGGAATCTAAAAAGAGATGGAGTGGAATCAGGTAGAGAGAAAAAGGGGGAGCAGAACAGTCTGAAAGCATAGAAGGTAACTAATCTGGATCTAGGGGCACTTCCAGACTATGTTACTATTTTCAATCACATACCAGGCACATTCAGGTTGTGTAATTAAAGTAGATTTTGAGCTCTTGTGTAAGGATGCCATACATCTGGGGGAACCCAGACGTGTCCTCTCTTTGAGCGCCAACATGCCCATCTGGGCAGATTTTTACAGTTTAAAGGAAATGTTCAGGTTGGCGTTGGGGGCTCAAGCATTTCAGGCTTGGGCTGCTGTGCATGCCGTGGCTGCTGCCAACCCGAACCATGGAAACAGGAGTCCACACCTGCGCCGCACACCTCTTTCTCCAGCTTGGGGTTGCACTGGCTTGGCCTGTCCTCTTTTTTGCTCTTCAAGATATGGCAACCCTGTCTTGTGTGACAAGCTTGCTCCCCTCCCCGTGTGTTATGTCTTTGTAGATTATGAGCCTGAGGGGAAGGACCTGAAACTGATTTCTGTAAGCAGTGCTGAGAGCCTTTTTGGCTAAAGGGCAGGATATAAATTCTGTAAAGAAATACATAACAAAAGGGGGGGTGCAGGGAAGCCTTGAACAACACATTTTCATTGTTAAAGATCAAAAAAGGTTCAGACAAACTAAGACCCAGTACTCCTTAATAATTCTGAACTTGCAAGCTTTGTGTTCCATGTTATAAAGATTTGTAACCGATTCAGTTTCATGAGATTGTGTATCTATGACCAAGAAGGCTATATACTCTAGAAAAGACCTTACAGGACAGATAGGTCTGGTTCTTTTGTTCCTATAAAAACTGCACAATAGTAACATGTTGTATCTTCACTACCACACAAACCCGATCTTATTTGGACCACCAAATGAGGTACAATTGTAGTTGTCATTTGTTGTTGTTGTTGTTGTTGTTGTTGTTGTTAATGTGCAGTGACTGGATGGTGGGACTGGAGAACTGAGGTTCTGCCCATCACTTTTTTATTCTAAGCATGATCTAAATGTATTAGCATTTATATATATTATTGTTGCTGTTGTTTATTAATTTATATAACGCTTATATGCAAAAATGGCTTCTAAGTGGTTTACAGCTATAAAATCAATTAGAAAATCTAAACATAATTAGAATGCACAATAACAATTCCACCAGAGCATTTAAAGATCCCTAATTAAAATATACAATAAAACAAGCCAGTTAAAGAAACACAACAACTGAAGCAGTTAAAAAAAACAAGTTCAGAGGAAAACTTGCCTAAACAAGTACTTCTGGGACCTCTCATATTGCAGCAGGGAGGGCATTTTACAACACTCATGCTGCCACTGAAATACCCCACCTCCAGGTTACCATAAGTTGATAGAAAACCAGCCAAGTCCCATTTGCTAATCCTAATGCTCACAGAGAGGGGAAGATTGTTTTTCAGATGACCTGTTTGCTTAGCACGCAGAATACGTGGGACTACTGAGCTGGTGAGAACTTCCCTCCACTACTGTGAGGTTGTTTTTAAAGCATCACCTTCACTCTAAGCAATCTCGGGTTACAATTTAAGGACAAAGTAAATTCCTCTACTAAACACAGAATGCCCAATGTTCTGTTTCAAGATGGCACAATTCCACCAAAATGAAGAAAGAAAAAGAAAAATACACCAAACAGAGCTGTCAGCTACCATTTCCAAAAGAGGTCTAGATTCTAGAAACTTTCTTTGTTGTAGTAAAACTGAACACCTCTTGGATCAGCAGATGAATACCAGCTGCACTTCTTTCGAAGGGTTTGAGACAGAGATTTAGGTCCGCAGAAGAAAACACCAATGTTATTGCTGCCAAGAAAAGCAAGATACCCAGATTAATTTCAGAAGGAAGGAAAAGGGGGGGGGGGAGAGAAAAAATAATAATAATATGTAATGCCAACTTTATTACAGAGCATAAGAAATATGCTTCCAGCTTCATGACCATTATTTGGGGGATGCTGTCAGAACACTGAATGGCAAGATGAAGTTTGCACTGCCCTGGAGCTCCCCGCCCCCGTTTCTGAAAGTCACCCTTTGAAAAGGGTCAGAGGGCTAAATATGGATCAAACATTTTATAGGATAAAAATCCTTTAAAGCATGAACTATATGGACTTGAAAGCAAAGACTTTATATTCTGTCATTTTTGTGTATCACAGCTAATTTCATGTGGCCTCCCAGGTCAATGGTTAGGCACCTCTGGATTAGGTAGGCCACCAGATAGATTCCATTTGTATATTTTATATTCCATACGTATCATTCCTAAGGCTTGAATCCTTGCTAGGAAGTAAACTTTACTTGTCTCAATAGTGCTTATAGCTGAGTAATCATACATAGGATTGCCATGCATTTTTTCTCATTTAAAAAGACATTCTTATTGGTCAACTGGCAGGTCAATAGTGGGCACTGCTAAACAGGGACTGGTGGGTCTGTCAATTTCATTTTCTAATTCTTCCCATCTTATATTCACTTCTCCACATTTCCACAACAGCTTGTAATTAAAGAAAACATTTCCATGAAAATTCACCAGCATTTTAGTGCGAATTTCTCCTAATACTGTATTGCTTGTATATATACACATGCTTGTATATAATTCTGCCTAATATACACATTTATAATGCACTTTTCACACGTTACTTTCATTAGTATACACATATTCATACACACTGTATACATTACTTGGAGAACTAGATTGAAAAATTTGAAGAAATGCAAATTTCAAATGATGGCTGCATTTTGGTATACACACCGTTTCAGATTACATAGATTCGCCTTTAAATGCAAACTGAATTGAATTTCTCCCCCACCCCTACTGCTGTTAAGAAATCACAAATGATTTTTGTTTATGTCCTTTTTCTGGGTGATGAAGATAAAATAAGCTGCGGTGAGTGCTTCAGAGGCTACTGGGAACAAATAAGCCTTTTCTAAGCTTTTCTTAGCAAAACTCTGGAGTTCAACTTAGACCTTTCAAGCTGAGATGAACTAATAACATAAAAGCATTGTCTTTACATCCACAGCCAATTATGTTGGGGAACAAACACATCCTTGACATCGTAAGAAAAAGGCCTCACTGTTTATCTCTTTAATAACCATTTTCAAGGGAAATTAGTGTTACTTTGTCCTTTGTGCTGAACAATAATTGGATTGTGTCTTTCAATTATAGCTGGACAAATGCCAAGATATTTTAATACTTCAAATATTAGATTCTCCTGTCCAAAAATTAGATTTTATTGGCATTGTCTATCCAAAATTTCTTCATCTAAAGTTTTATTACACATAAAGATGCTTTCAGCGTAAGAACTCAGCTCAAATTATTATTGATAGTGTGATTGATAAAGTGGTACAATTTTTCTTCCCTACCTAGCTCACTGGGGAAAATGCAGTATAATGACATTACTTGCTAATTTGCCTTACCTTGGATGATTTTCTGCTATACGTTTGAATTCTGTGTCCCAGTTTGGTCGTCCATAGAAGGTCTTTTGTTTCAAACCAGTAATTACATCCAACTTTTCATCATAATGTAAGGCAATATGAGTAGCCTATATTGTTGAGAACCAAAAGGTAATTATTTGAGAACCAGCAAGTTTAACATCACCTTCAAGTAAAAAAGTAAAGGCTATAATCCTAACACATGGAGGAACAGATTAAAAGAGGCACTCAAAAGTCTAGATCAGGGATGCCCTCCAAATGACCACTGACCATGTTGGCTGTTCTGGTGGGATTTATATTCCAAGCTCATATTCTCCTGGGATAGCTCAGTCCGTAGAGCATGATACTCTTAATCTCAGGGTCATGGGTTCGATCCCTGCGTTGGGCAAAAGATTCCTGAGTTGGGCAAAAGATTGCAGGGAGTTGGACTATAGATGACCCTTGTGGTCCCAACTCTACAATTCAGAAGACAGCTTCATTTGTTATGATTGTGGTATTGTTGCTCTAAATGTTCACATTCTGTGGGGATGTTTCTGTAATTGTGGACCTGCCCAATCTCATGAGTGGCATCTGGTGCTGGCATGCAGACTTTCCACATTAGCAAGCAGATTCACATGGGTAGCCAAGCTACATACATCATGCAGCATCCACTCAAGGTCAGCAAGAGATAATGGAATTCTGTACCTATGCCTCCCTTCCCTCTACTCTTTCCCCGTCTCCCAGCTGCATATTCATACCACTTAACCCAGGGGTCCCCAAACTTACCTGGCTTTGGGCCGGATGCCCGCCACGCCGATTGCGTGGTGGGCCGGAGGGTGGGGGAGCGCGCGGCTGTGCACGCCCATGCGCATGCGCAAATGCTATCTGTGGCACACTCCCGACCTGGAAAGCGCCAGAAATAGCTTGTGCGCATGTGCAGAAGCCTCCTCCGACCCGGAAGTACACTGGAAATAATGCTTGCGCGTGAACACAAGCTATTTCCATCACTTCTCTGGGTCGGAAGTCGGCAGCCACGCCGCACCGCGCCAGTAACAGCGGGCAGCGGGGGTCCCCGGAGGCCGCATAAAAGAGCCTCGGGGGCCGTATGTGGCCCCCGGGCCGTAGTTTGGGGACCCCTGCCTTAACCCTTGCTTCCAACCTTGCATTCCTTTCATTATTATCACAGTAGCATCAGTTTGTGTAGCAGCCTGCACAGTGGGCAGGAATACCTGCCCTGGTCATCAAACTCCTGAAAGATAAACCCAAATTATGTATAGATAGAAGATAACCCCAGTGCCTTCCTGTTTCTCCATCAGTTAACCAAAATAGTTCAGTTCAGTTCAGTTTTATTACAGCAAAAGCCAGCAATACAAAGTACCATAATTCCAAACAAAAAATCAGCAATAACATCACCCGAAGCAGAACAGTGACACAAAATGAATTTGCAATGTATTATTCAATAGAAGAGATTTACGTTTCTTAATAGCTAAAGTGCAGAATATGGCCACATCATATGATACTGGATAGTTAGTGATGAATGTACAAGTTGTGGAGAAGTTGTGAAGTGCCATAAAGAGGAATTCAGTCAGGGTGGCACTGTCAATAAGGGGTTGGGAGCAGGCAGAGTCACGGGGGAAAGGAAAGCTGGAAGGAGGGAGGGAGAATAAAGAGTAAGAGAAGAACTAAAGAGAAGAGGGTTTGGGGAGCAGTTGCAGATCTGGCTGCCAATCTGCCAGGGCTTGGGTGCTCCTGCATCTGCAGAGAACCTGGCATCAAGTGGTGTACCTGGGACTACCGTGGTAAATATAGTTGGAATGAATACTTTCAAAAGACAAATGTTACAACTATTCACTCTAAGGAAGCTACGCTTTATGTGATTAGGCATTCATTTGATTACTGTTCCTTAGGCTGCAGTCCTGGAAAAGTAAGATTCAGTAACTCAGTCCCATAAGATTTCATTTATACCTGACTTTCATCCCAGCCAGTAAGAAATATGTGATAGCTTAGAAAATGGGCTTTCCCTTTCTCAGCCATTTGTGCTTCCAGCAAGCACAGGAGATCAGCAAACCACTCAAAGGCAGATGGATCTCGGCAAATCCAATAGAAATAAACCTGTCAAGGGAAAGTAAAACAATTCAACAAAGTGCAAGCTTTCATCGGGCGTCCTATATGGCTCTTAAATTATTTATTTGGAGATAAGTAGCTAATCTTATAGCTGGCTACTGTGCTCAGGTGTAAATTTATACTTGATTTTCTATCCAGCATTGACGATGTAGAGTCAATTTTTAAACATACTCCAGCAGTCATTCATATACAGTTTAAACGGATTTTTGAAAATCACAGCCACTGCCTCTAAGGCACTGAGATGTAGACATTCTTAATGCTCAATCTAAACTGCTTCCAATAATATGACAGCACAAGGGACTTGGACCAGGGAGATTTGGTTCAAATATCTGACAAGCCAGGATGCTCTGGCAACTAATATAAGAATTTGGCAAGTTTTGGCAATCAATATAAGAATAGTAACCAACATTTCTATAGCACTTCTTAAGTGTTCAAAGCACCTCACATCCTTTACCCCAGTAATTCTTACAACAACCCACTGAGGTAGATCTTTATTTTTATCCATATTGCAGATGGCTGAGAAGAGTGGCTTGGCTAAGCAAGCCCACCTGATGAGTCACATGTGAAGTAACATTTAAACTAGGAGCTTCCTGGACTACATCTCACACACTTAGCCACTACATTGCACCTCTTTTTAGGCTTAATTTTCATAATGAGTTCATGTACAATTACTGTCAGTTTTCTGTCGGTAAAATGGGAGTTTCAGTGACACACCTCCCAGCATTTGTACAAGGGCAAGACACCTCCCCCTCAACGCATTACCTTTTTGTGGAATACTGTGGAATACATGTAGAACTGAAAAGGGCGGGTGGTGGAGGAAATGAATTAATAATTCACCTCAAAACCTATCACTAGCAGGGCACCAGCACTTTGGCATCATGAATGCCAACTGACACAGTTAAACAACAACAATAATCAATACATATGTTCCATTGGGTGAAATATAGTGCAGACTTAAAACTTTGAATATCTAGAATTATATTAATGTATTTATGCTGAGTTCAAGGCCCCATCTGCACTATACCTGTACATTTAAAGCAGCATCACACCACAGTCATGGCTTCTCCCAAAGAATCTTAATACTATGGGCCATTTAGCTAAGTTTTGAACAAAGGTAAGAATAAGCAGCTACGGGTAGGATTTGCCTAGGAAAAAGCCAGACAGCTTTGCCTCCCTTACACAAAATGCCACAAATCAATAGAATTGGGACATTAGCTGGAAGGCAAGTGGCTAGTATAACCACGATGGTTATTTACTGAAATGATCCCCCCAAACGAGCAGGTGATGCAAAGCATATTTGCAAATGAAATATGTAACCACAATACTGATTACCTTTTCCAGTCTTAGTCCTGTGCTTAGATTACAGCATTTATACCAAATCGATTTCAGAATGGAAGCAAAAGGAGTGACTCCTATTCCGGCTGCAATGAAGACACTAATTTGATACTGGAACGCATCTGTTGCTGCTGCTCCAAAGGGCCCATCTACAGCTAGTCTGTAACAAGAAACATTCAGCTAAAATTAGAAGTCTGCCACTGTTTTCTTTTTGTTGATTTAACTCTATGTGGATTTTATTTTTCTAATACAGTGGTACACTGGTTCTCAAATGCCTTGGTACTCAAACGTCTTGGTTCTCAAACGCCAAAAACCTGGCCATAAGTGTTCCGGTTTCCGAACGTTTTTTGGAAGCTCCAATGCAACTGTCAGCTATTGTTTCTGGGTCACCTGCACCCATCAGAAGCTGCGCCTTCATTTTCAAACATTTCAGAAGTCTAACTGTCTTCTGGAACAGATTAAGTTTTTTTGCTATTTATTTTGTATTTTGGTTTTTGAGGCTTTTTTGTTTAATTTGTTTTTGTGACAATGTGGAACCCAGTTCAGCTACTGATTGATTGATTGATTGATTGATTGTGTGACTGCGGAAATGGATAAAAGCCCCCTAACCAAACAATGACTTCAGTGCAGGTAAAAAAAGAGAGTTAATTTTAATTTAATTTTTATTATCTACAATGCTGTCTTATTTATTTTATAGTACAGTACATTGCTTTCCTTTTATGGATCAATGGTCTCGTTAGATAGTAAAATGCATGTTAAACTGCTGTTTTAGGGGTTGTTTTTAGAAGTCTGGAATGAATTAATCTGTTTTGCATTACTTTCTATGGGAAAATGCACCTTGGTTTTGGAACGGACTTCCGGAATGGATTAAGTTTGAGAACCAAGGTACCACTGTACCTGTTATTTTAATATACGGATTATTAACTGTCATGGGTAAATGGAAGAACGGTGGGATATAATTTTTAATAAATACATAAATAGAATATGTTAAAGGACAAAATAGAATCATTCCAAAATGATGACTTGGTTATATTTGTTACAAGAAGAAGGGCACAGTTTTCCATGGGTGCTGCTTTGCTATCAAAGAAACTATTTAGCACAAGAGAGCAGGAGGGCTATGTGCATAAGGGCTCTGGCCATTTTATTTAAGCATGCAATTGCAATTTTAAGGATTCCGGCAATCTGATTAGTGACTTAATTGCATGGCCAAATTTAGTGAGAGTATTTGCATATTTAATTATGATTTAAGAAAAAAAGCATCCTGCTTTAAAAGTCTTATTTTCCATAGTGTGCAAATCAAGGCACAGAGGAACTGATTTAATTTTGGAATGTTTTTAATCAGTTTGAAAACTTCTTGCTATGCAGTGAAGGAATGAAAAAATGTGAGGGTGGGGATAGAATTATATATATATATATATATTAGCATGTAATTCATAAACATATGAAAATGTCTGCATTAAAAGGAGTGTTCAGAGCAAAACGAGCATGCCACCAATTCAGGAAGGGAGATTCCTTCTTCTCTCACACTGCTTCTCAGTCCTCCTGGCTAGATAAGTCTTTTTCCTACGGAGCCACTTGCTCTTGAATGCACATGACTGGTGCCCGACTGCCCATTGTTCTTTCTTAAATGCCATGCTTAAAATCATCTAACATCTTTTCTACTTTGAGGATATTTTGAAGACCTAATCCCTGATTCATTGGATAAAAAGTGGTTTAGTGACACAAACTCAGAAGACTTAAAATTCAGGATTTGGATTTAATATATAGGGTTTATATTTTAATCCTCTCTGGGGCAATCTGGTTTTTTAAAAAAGGATAGTTAATCATACACAGGAAGCTGCTTTATACTGTCTTAGACTATTTGCTCAGCTAGCCCAGGATTGTCTAATCCAAGGCGGGAGAACAGCAGGCCTTGCCATTTTCCAGGCCCTCTTCCTAAACTTAACTCCTTCCCAATCCACACACACTCTAGTCCAGGCTTCCTCAACCTCGGCCCTCCAGATGCTTTTGGCCTACAACTCCCATGATCCCTAGCTAGCAGGACCAGTGGTCAGGGATGATGGGAATTATTAAGCAGTGGGTGGACATATCAGACGACACGGAGATTTCTCCAAGTAGTTCTTTATAAGTAACCTGGGACTGAACTGAACAGCTCAGCCAGCCTGCTTTATACTGTATAGGCAGCCAGCTGTCAACATTGTTACAACAACAGCCCAGGGTTTCCCGCCTAAATTAACTGACGTGGACCTGAGTGAAAACTGTATACACAATACCCCTGGTGGCCGGGGTGAGAACATAACAGGAATTGTAGTCTCAAAACATCTGGAGGGCCAAAGTTGAGGAAGCCTGCTCTAGTCTCAGGCTACAGCCCCAATGGCCCTGTTTTGAAATGCTTCCCCGAACTATAATTAGGCCTCTCGCTAGCCTGAAAGGATGATAGAGAGATTTGGGTGTGGGGAGGGGAATGTGACTGTATGTCAAAACCTCTGATGTTTACTGTACAAGGGTAAGAGTCATGCCTGTTGCTCCACCTACATTTGCTCTGACCACCCACTACAGGCATGTGGCCCCCAAGGAACAGGGATGGCGGGGGAGTTTGATTCATTATGCGTTTAAAGCCAAATCTATCAGCCTCACACGTTCCGAAACAAAATGCAAACCAAAACACAGCCAGCTGGCCTTTGGAATTCTCACTTAACCAATTTTTGCAGTTCTCCAACTCATCAATGCATATATATTAGGGGAAAATGCATAAAAATGAAGCTCTCTATGGAAATAACATACAAAAACGCATTATATTAGGTGGGGATTGTTTGCAAGAAAGGGTCCATTAGTCAAAACTGCATGGAAAAATGTGTTTATTAGGAGATATTCACGCTAAAATGCTAAGGGATTTTCTGCAGGTTGCTGCAGAAATGCAGAGAGCTGAATTTAAGATTGGAAAATGGAGAAATACTAGGGTTGCCAGACTCAATAGAGGACAGGACTTCAGTGCCTTTAATTGCTCTGCTCTCTTTTGAGTCTGGAAACCTTAAAAAGAAACCAGCAGGCCTTTTGTTTAATTTCCAAGCAGAGGGTCTGCTGGTTTCTCCCAAACTTCGGCCCTCCAGATGTTTAGGACTACAATTCCCATCTTCCCCGACCACTGGTCCTGTTAGCTGGGGATCATGGGAGTTGTAGGCCAAAACATCTGGAGGGCTGCAGTTTGGGGATGCCTGCTGGAGGCTGTCCATGAGGGAAGGAGGCCTGAAGAAGGATCCCCACCCCAGATCCAATATGACTGGCAGAAGCTCTTTAGGATCTCAGGTAGAGGTCATCTTTGCCTCCACCTTTTACCTGATACCATTAACAAGAGATGCCCAAGGCCTCCTTGCAAACATTGTTCTCTGAGTTCTACCCCTTTCCTACACTGAAACCTGGTCATTTCCTATCAGGGTCCTTAGGCACCTTTAACTGACTGCACCTCAGTTCAGAAGGTATCCCTGACTGGTGGGGGTTTTATGAATAGTAATATTGCGTCAGGTCGCATGACATGTGCCAACTTTTAGGAAGCTGCAAGCAGACGGGAAGAAGATAGATTTGTGAACAACTTCCTGAGAACAAAATGCCAGCATCCAGCACCCACTGCAAATATTGCCTTGTCCCAGATACCCTGTTAAGTTGCTGGTACTATTTTATAATGATTAGGAAGGATGAAGAAAGTTTATTGCAAAGCTGGGGGGCGGGGAATAGCAAGTATGCTAACAAGCAAATAAGAACTGGCTGTAGAGCCAGAGTAGATTCAAAAAGTTTTACTTCCAATCTGGGGGTAATTTATTTTTATCTCTTTTATCCTTTGGTCATTTATAGGCACTGCAGCAAAAACAAACATTTCTGATTTTCAGTTAAAACATCTATCCTCTCCCTTCCCATGCAGCATAGTGGTAAGTATACATAGTTACTCGGAAGTAAATGCTATGGAGTTCAATGGAGTTCAAAAGTCCCAGTATTTGAATTACAGGGGAAGGAGTCTTTGTCTTTGTGTTACTGTTTTTAGAAAATTATGGAGGGACATGATTTTGCTAAAATTGGGGGGTAGGATCTGTGGATTTCATTAAGCCCCCTGCTTCCCCCCCCAAAAAAAGACATGTCCCTTCCCTATAAGTGAAGCACTTTATGGACCTTACAGTTGCAGACTTAAACAGTTGCTTAGCTTTCCTACTGAAAACCATGGAATATCAAAGTGCTTAGTTTTGGCTGGATCACGGGCATATCAAATAATATTCAATATCTTTTCCAAGTAGCATGAATTAAGCAGTCCTCCTGAAGGAAAACATTAATGTATGGGTTTTTTTCCTCCTGCCAGTGAGACTTCGAGAATGCTGTGTTTTACTACATCTATAATTATAATTTATACTATGTTTCGATATGCAAAAAAACCCCAAACCCTTCACAAATTGTTAGTTAATCAAAACAAAATGACAAGTTTGCAACACTGTAGTTAGTTAACAAACCTTGGCAGCTTCCACGGCTCCTTAAAGGTTTTCTCCTTTGCTCCAAAGGCGCTGAAAAGGGCTTCTGTCCAATCCCCAACTGACCTTATGTGTACACTGAAAAAGTCATCTTCTGGGGCTGAAGTGAGAGTGAAAGGGTGCCACTCCATCTGTGAGATAGCGGGGCACTGGAGAAAGATATACTGACCAGCCTCCATCTTAAAGCCACGTTTTTTCATATGAAGCTCCAGAACTCCAGAGGAATGAGACACCACCTAAGCCACAGTCAAATGACAATCAGCACAATATCTCTAGGAACCCAAGAGGTTTTCTTATACCAAGTCCACTGGTCCATCTAATTCAGTATTGTGTACACTGACTGGGAGTGGCTCTTTCCAGGGTTTCAGGCAAGGAACTCATGGAACTCACACAGCCCAACCTAGAGATGCTGGGGATTGAGCCTGCATGCAAAGCAGAGGCTCTACCACCGAACGGCAACCCCAAAATAGCCCTGTGCATCAACAAGGAATGTAATAATAAATGTGACTCAGCTGATTTTAAATGGGCAAATATTAGCTACCATTTGCACCTGGATGCATGACTTTTTGCTGGCCACAGCGCCTCCATATTTTTCACATGGTGATGATGTTGCATACCTTGCCGTTCAATTTCAGACTTGCCGTTGCAGGAAAACTTTTTTTCTTAACAGTATTATGAAAGTAAGGCAATATTGAAATGCTCATGTATATGGTAATGGAAAATGAACCCACGAACAGAATGTGCAATACACCAACAAAATATTGAATACAGAACTTTCTACTGATGAAGCAATATAACCATACATTTTTATTTTAATACAGATAATAAAGCTGATACGACATACACACCTTCGTAATGACAACCTCTTGCTGAAACCTCCAGAGCCTAATAATTCTTTCACAGATGTACAATATCACAGGGCATAAGACCCACTTCCAAGCCTGTTGGGGATCATATAAAGAGAAGTTTTAATGCATATATAAGCTTTAAATTTCTAATGGAAACCACCGCAGGCATTATGGTATTTCAGTCCATCTCCACCTTGTCTTTAAAGAGGATGCTAAGGTGGGCAATATACCCAAAATTCCTAAGCAAAGAGGAGGAGCGCTTGCCAAACACTCCACCACCCCACTGACTGAGAAGAGAATGCAGGTTTCCATCTTTTCCACAGGGGTTGGAAACTTATGGCCCATGGAGCTGTTAAGGGCTTGAATTTAGCCCAGTAACAAAATAGAAGCCAGTGCAGCTCTCTGAGCAGGGTGTAATATGCAGACAGGGTGTCACTCCTGTCAGTAATTGTGCTGCATCTTTCTGAACTAACTAGGTTCCCAAGGAAAGTGCAAAGAAAGCCCTACTTAGAATGTGTTACACTAATGCAATAAGGGCGCGGGTGGCGTTGTGGTCTAAACCACTGAGCCTTTTGGGCTTGCCGATCAGAAGGTTGGCAGTTCGAATCCCCGTGACGGGGTGAGCTCCTATTGCTTTGTCCCAGCTCCTGCCAACCTAGCATGCCAGTGCAAGTAAATAAATAGGTACCACTGTGGCGGGAAGGTAAACAGCGTTTCCATGTGCTCTGGTTTCTGTCACGGTGTTCCATTGCACCCAGAAGCGGTTTAGTCATGCTGGCCACATGACCCGGAAAGCTGTCTGTGGACAAACGCCGGCTCCCTCGATCTGAAAGCGAGATGAGCGCTACAACCCCATAGTCATCTTTGACTGGACTTAACCATCCAGGGGTCCTTTACTTTTACCTTACAATAATGCAATATTAAAGTAAGTACTGTAATGCCTAGACTACTGTAGGGAAACTGTGAGAAATGGAATTCTCTACCTGTTCATTGTTCAGAGTCCTGAACTAGAAAAAACAATGGGAGGCATTTCCAAGCTTCTGGGAATCAAGAAGGGGGTGGGCTGTAGAGGGTGCATGGTGTCAGTGGTGGGCTCTGCCAGGGCATAGGGCTGCTTGCACCTGCCTAAGCATGATGGATGCTGATGCAAGCCATGCTCAGTTGTTCAGGACATAGATCCTGTTTGGCTCAGAGAGTATAAATGCATGCTCCGTGAAATTGTCACTTCTCTTTTTCTAACACAGGCTCTCTAGATTGGATTCTTGAACCTTTAAGAAGAGAGACCCAATTTCCACTCCCTGATTCTGCTGTACAATTAGCAAAGTTTTCTAGTATGATGCATTGGCCAGAAATTGACCCAAAAAGTTCAGTTATGCTGAAATGACCTATTTTTATTAAATTGATTGGGCTGTTTTATTGTCAATAATTACACTTAGCAGATCTATGACATCAAGTTGCTTAGACCTCAAGATATTATAGCTGATAATTGCACTTCATGGTCATATATACTGATCATCCTATTGATCAAATGTACTTAGCTGACCATATATATTAACTGGTCATTCTGTTCAGCTTGAGCTGCAACAGCTTTAGATAATTAGATATAATGGAAGATGCAGGATTTTTTTAGACATGCAAGCATTCATTCTCCTGTTTTAGTTTTAGTATCGGAAAAACAGCTTACAATGGCTTATTTTAGTCAGCAGAGGATATGCAAAATGAATGTGCTTTCATTTATTGACTTTGCAACTCAATTATACCAAAGTACTTAGATTTAAGTTTCTCTTTAATTAATACTTTATATATCTTAATAAAACCAGGAATAATAGTATGCAATAGGGAGAAACACGGGGCAGTTGCCCTAGTCTGTATCCAGTGCTGAACAAAACTAGATCATGTTGCTATTTGCGAATATTATTGTTTAATCTTTGTTCTTTTAATTCATCAGATTCACACATTACCATCACATTTTAGATTGTCTAAAAAACTCTCATTATTAAAGGAGCTGATTTATATTCCCACATCATCAATGCACTGGGTGCAAATGAATGGAAAGACACTAGTTCCAGTTCATAATAATTAAAATAATCATTCCAAAGCCCACAATTGGGCAATACGTATTGTTATCAGAACCAGCTAAAGTGATACAGGATAGTTGTCTATAAAATTATTGAAACCTTGACACTGTAGGTTTCTCACATTTTTCATTATCCTCCTCCCCAGTTTTCCAGAGTATGGTACCATCACAGAACCAGTTGCAATGATTTCTGTTTAAATTTAACACAACATTGAGACAAAAAAATACACTGGGTTGTATCCACAGGGGACATTTTCACTAGCCGAAAGAGGCACCTGATATTCAATTATTCTCCCCTGACCTACTCAAGCCTCCTATGCCTTATTCCACCCCATTTAGAAGGATCCCTCAAACATCAAGGACCATGGTTTGGGGGTGGGGGTGGAGGACACTTAGAAATCGATAGCAAACAGGCCAAATCCTATGCCAAAGGTTAAATGGACATAAATCTGACATCAGGAATCATTAGACAGAGAAACCAGTAGGAGAACACTTCAATTTCCCAGGACATTCTATACAAGATCTCAAAGTAGCTGTCTTATTACAAAAGAATTTCAGAAATAGACTGGAAAGAGAGAAGTTGCTGAATTGCAACTTATTACCAACTTAAATCCATGGAGAGACCTGGTCTGAATAGAGACATTGGATTCTTATCTCATTATACATGGAAAAGCTATTTTTAGCCATCTCACCCCTTGCTTTTTCCTGTAAGACCAATTGCAGTCGTTAACAGTTATCAACAGCTATCAGTCAGTCAATCTCCCATTCCCACCACCCTTCTGAGTAATACCCCTCCCCATCCCCTCACTATATATAAGGGTCTGGTGACTTCTGTTTCAGTGTCTCTGAAGAAGTGTGCATGCACACGAAAGCTCATACCAATGACAAACTTAGTTGGTCTCTAAGGTGCTACTGGAAGGAATTTTTCTATTTTATTTTTATTTTGTTTCGACGGCAGACCAACACGGCTACCTACCTGTAACCTAACTCAGCTACCCTCTGGAATGGATTAGCTTTATTTTTATTTTATATAATGAAATTTATACACCACTTGATTGCAAATAGAACCCCTAGGTGGTTTAGGACCCTCCTCCCCAATAATCACATTGTCAACAAAAGACAAAGTTAAAAATAGGTATTTTAAGCAATCCAAAATACAATTAAAACCAACAGTTAAAATAAAAACAGATTGAAACACATGTCAACTTCTACATGTCTGGATAGGTTTGCCTAAAGTGTTTTTTAGCAGGCACCAAAAAGTGTACAGCAAAGTTACCTGCTTGATGTCAAGAGACAGGGAGTTCCAAATTGTCGGTGAAGCCATACTAAATTGTTGATTTATTACAAGTGCAAAACAAATATTTTGTGATACCTGTAGGAGTCCCAGTTCTGCAGTTCAGAGTGGTCAAATGGGCATATATGAGATAAGATTATCTGAGTTCCACAAGCTTAATGCTTGCAGCAGGGAGTCTAAGGTGTCACCACAAGATCAAAGTCACTCCACTGCATCGACATTCTTCAGCATAATAGGATTGCTGCTCAGGCTATAACTCATCTCAACAGAAGTACTGGAGGTAAAATATTGCTCTGGTTTAAGAAACTGCAGTGGTGCAAGTCACCAACGAAAAGTAAATCATTGACCTAATTACTAGCTACAGAAAAGTGAAAATCAAGCGTCTTTCTTCTTTCTGTTTGTATTGCACAGACAGAAAAACCCTGCTGAGGAATTTTTAAACTATTTGATATCCTCCCTGAGAATTCAGCCAAGGCTTTCAAATATGCTCCTTTGATCCTTTAGCAAGCAGCTGTAGAAAGTGCTATCTTTAAAGTGTTCTTTTTGTTGGAAATGAATAGTCTTTGATGACTTGTTGAGTGACCAAAGCTTCTTTCCTTGTATTCAGGACACTTGCCTTGTGCCAAGGTGACAAATTCATTAGTCCTGACATTAAATGATATCAGACAGGCTGGTGATGGGACCTGAGGACACAGGCTTTAGTACTCTAAAGGTAGATCACCATCACTTGGAGCTGAACCTGGACAAATCTATGAAGTGTGTTTCTTTTATATACGTTCTAAACACCTAATAACAGTTTAAATAACAGATGAATTCTTTAAAGAGATGATTGACTTCATTCCTTGGCAAGCTTGCTGAATTCTCCATTTGTGACACTTTTGAGACCCACTTTAGACCTAATGTTGTTGGCCTTTTTACTGTCCTGGAAATAGGCATTTCCATTTCAGTGCTACTGTTTGTTTTTTAATTATTATTATTATTTCCTGCCCATCTGGCTGGATTTCCCCAGCCACTCTGGATGGCTTAAAGTGATACTGTTTAAGCGATACTGTTCATATAGGCTTTGTTTTACACCTTTGTGTGGTTCCATCAGTGTTGACCAGTTACTCATATGTGCTCAGAGAGATTTACAAAGTTGAATCTCAAAATCCTCCAGGAGATATTCTCCCAGAGTTTGCTTATGGATGGCTTAGTGGTGGCATTGTAAATCAGAAGGGTTGGGTTTTGTTTTTTTAAAAAACAATGACCTGGTGACAGTCAACCATACATCCTTACCCAGTGCTGCCATGGCACAGGCACAAGAAACAAAACTCCTTAAGGAGTAAGATATAAGGCTGTAACATTCATTGCTTATTTAACGTTCACAAAGACTTCTTTGTGAATGTCTACATTAGGAATGTGGTAAGGAAAGCTTCCTTCTTGGACATCCTAATATCTGTTGAGTTCCACTCAGAGGAAATATTCCAGGAGGCAGTGAATGACCTGTAAAACTAAGTGGTATGTGCCAACATTGTGTTTTCCCAACTTCAATGTGTTTTCCATCTGTTTCATAGACCAAATCATCTTAATCTGGTATGACTTTGAGATTCAAGATCCATCAGCATTCAAAACTATGCAATAGGGACTAGTCCACCAGCCTCAACCTGCCTATCTTCTTACTTACTATCAGTCCAGAGCACTGGCTGTCAGCTTCCTCCTCCTTAGACTCAGTGTTGCAGAACTCAGAGGAGGATGCTCACAAAAGTAGAATTAGTTGGCATTGCGAGTCATTTGTTCTGGCTCCACCTTCCCTTGGTCACCTTGAGTTCTACCCAATGGGCCTCAGCCACCACTGAAAGCACAATGAAGCATCAGCTATGAAACTATGGAGATCGATTGATCTATCTATCTATCTATCTATCTATCTATCTATCTATCTATCTATCCACCTACAACACAGAAAGCTGCTGTATGCTGAGTCAGAGCATTTGTCCCTCTAGTCTACAATAGGGTTACCAGACATCCCCGTTTCCCGGGGATAGTCCCCGGATTTACGAATAAGTCTCCAGACAAATTCCATCCCTGGAATGTCCCTGGATTTCATCTAATGTCCCTGGGAAACGCAGCAGCGGCAGTCTCAGCAGCCCGGAGCTGTTGGCTCTGGCTGGCTTCAGGAGCTGCCCGGAAGTCCCCATATGATGGTGGTGCAGGGGCTCCAAGATGCAGCTTCTGGGCTGCTACCATCTTCCCTGACCCCAGCAACTAAGCTGTGAAGGGAGGCTTCATGCTGCCTATTGGAGGGGGCAGGGATCTCTCAGTTAGGCAACGGGAAGCCTCCCTTCCCAGCTGAGGGATCCTCCTGCTTGCACGCAAGTAGGAATGGGATTGGGGCTGCTCCGATGGGAAGGGAAGCATTGCGCTGCCTGAGAGATCCCTGCCCCCTCCTGCTGGCACACAAGTAGGAGTTGGGATGGGGCTGCTCCAAAAGACAGTGTGAAGCCTCGCTTCCCAGCTGAGGGATCCCCACCCCCTCCTGCTTGCACACAAGTAGGAATGGGATTGGGGCTGCTCCGATGGGAAGGGAGACATTGCGCTGCCCGAGCCTCGCTGCTGCTGCTCTCAGCCCTCCTTCTCTGCCTTCCATGCCTGACCCACCGTGCACCGCTTCCCCACCACCACCACTGAAGAACCAACAACTCAGGGGCTGCCCAGGCTCATGGAGAAAGGTGATACAGTGGTACCTCGGTTTATGAACACAATTGGTTCCGGAAGTCTGTTCATAAACTGAAGCGTTCATAAACTGAAGCGAACTTTCCCATTGAAAGTAATGGAAAGTGAATTAATCCGTTCCAGACGGTCCGCGGAGTAAGCGTTCATAAACTGAAGCGAACTTTCCCATTGAAAGTAATGGAAAGTGGATTAATCCGTTCCAGACGGGTCCGCGGAGTACTTAAACTGAAGCGTTCATAAACTGAAGCATGGGTGTAATTGGTTCCGGAAGTCTGTTCATAAACTGAAGCGTTCATAAACTGAAGCAAACTTTCCCATTGAAAGTAATGGGAAATGAATTAATCCGTTCCAGATGGGTCCGCAGCGTTCATAAACCGAAAATTCATAAACCGAGGTGTTCATAAACCGAGGTTCCACTGTAGAAGCCTTGGAAGAAGGGGAAACATGACGGTTGAGGTCAAGGCAGTGGCTGTCCTTCTGCCACCGCCATCACTGCAGCATCAACGTCCCGAACATGTTTTGTTTTGTTTATTTGTTTATTTGTTTATTTGTTTGTTTGTTTGTTTGTTTGTTTAAGTGTCCCTGGATTAATTGAAACCTTAGTCTGCAAGTCTGGTAACCTTAGTCTACAATGACTAAGAAGCTCTCCAGAATTCCAAGCAGGGATCTCTCCCAGTCATACCTAGCGATGCTGGAGGTTACCCCTGGGACTTTAACCATGTAGAACAGGTGCCCTACCACTGTCACAGCCCTTCCCCAACCTTGAGTACATTCCTTTGGGTGTGCAGGGAAGGAGACGTGCCTCACGGATGTTATGCGCATTAGTTTCAGTGCATGGTATTGCAAGACAACTGCTGTCTTTATTCACAGTATTTATTTCTATGGAGACACTAAGTTTTTAGAGATACATTAATATGCGTGCAGGGTAGTAGCAAATAATAGTTTTATGTGGGAACCAATCTAGGTCAGTCATTACAATCCTCCTAAGTTATTGATGTATTTTTTCCCATTGTATTTTAACATGGTAATTTTATTCCTGCTTTCTTTCTGCACAATCCTAATCTTTTGTGAATAGTAGCCTAAAAATATCTTAATAAATGTTAGATTTTTGTCACTCAGGCATGTGACAAGCATGCACATGATGGTTACTTAATTACCCCCTGTGGATTTGCATTCTTTGGAGAGTTTGTTTTTGAACAAGATTTCAAACTCTTAGACAGCTTACTATTGTTTTCTCATTTTGTATTTTTTTTTAAAGCCTCGACATAAAATATTGTTCTTTGCACTGGGTGGTCAGGATGGCAACCTTATTCTAATCAGAGCATTATAGGCACAATATGACACATAATGAAATCATCTAACAGCTTGGAAGGCATTATTGGCAAAGACGGTCAAGCAAATTAATTGGGATTTTTAAACAGGTGCCACTGTGATTCATTTTATACAGGAGGCACTCTTGTTTTTCTACAGCCTTGTAAACAGAGCAACACTCTTGGGGCTCTTCCAGATGTGTTTTGTGTAGCCCTATAGCTGACTTATTCTGAAATATCTTAAATAGTTCCACAATATTTTCATTGTGTGGAAGGTGCTTTGTGCAGTTTCTCACTTTTATATGTGGCAAGGTGGTGGTGGTTTGAGCAATTTTCATGGCATTTCCCCACTTTTTTTCTGACAGGAGGCCTGTCAATGCAGTCTCTAAAATGATGGACAGCTCAGACTGACTCAGTAAACCAAGTAGTTCCTGCTGTCTGTTCTCCTAATCTCCCACAGGGTCAGAATTATATAATATCACATGTTATATGCAAAACAACAACAACAACAACAACCAACAGTGAAAGGGGTATCAATAATTTGGGTGCATGTTCATAACTCCAACATTTACTGCTTGGTGGAATGAGGGAGCATAAGACACGGAACATTTCTCAATCTGAACCAGGTTTTCCCAAACTTAGAGATCTTCAGCTGCTTTTGGACTACAGTTCCCATCATCCCTGACAACTGGTCCTGGTAGCTAGGGATGATGGGAGTTGTAGTCCCAAAACAACTAGAGACCCAAGTTCGGAAAACTCAGATTCTGAGCAATTCCCTCCTTTGAGTGGATTGGAAGAAGTGCAATCACCCTCTAAGAAACAGCAAAGTAACAATATCACTTAAAAAAAAGAATCTGACTGAACAGCAGGACATCCGAAAGGGCCTACCCTGTTTCTCATATTTTAAGGCATCCCCATAAAATAAGCCATAGCAGGATTTTTAAGCATTCAAGGAATATAAGCCATACCCCGAAAATAAGACATAGTGATAGGAGCAGCAGCAATGCTGGCCGCAGCAGGAGGAGGAGGAAAAAAATAAGACATCCCTTGAAAATAAGCCATAGTGTGTTTTTTTGAGGAAAAAATAAATATAAGACGTGTCTTATAATATGAGAAACACGGTAGAATGAGGCAAGAAGCAAGAGTCATTCTTACCACAGGGTCATTGCCAGAGAACTGTGGCAAAGGACATTGACCTGATGTTTCCCACTCCAAATAATGTTCTTTGCAGTAAGTGACATTGTGCAGCAACAAACTCTGAGGGGTCTGGCCACGGATGAGCTGACTAAACAGAAAAAGAAAAGCATTATAAAGCTAGAGCTGAATAAAAAAATGGTCTTTGACATTTCCTTTTCACTTGCATTGCCACGAAAAAGTCGCTCTGTGAATTAAAAATCTCACGAGCCTTTCTTTTAGCACACATGGAATAACACAGTGGTGGTCAGCAGTGTCCATCACAATGGGGCAGTGCCAACAGTGGGATCTTTGCTGCTTGCTTAGACAATGTTCTGGGGAAAAGCTGGGCAGCAATGAGGTCAGGGCTGTTCAGGCACACTAGTGCAGCCAATCCAGTGCTTCCCCCAGCAAACCAGGCAGCCTCAGCTTCACTCTTGCCCTGCTTCATTCTGGGAAGTGGCAGTGTAGTACTACCCCACTGTATCAGTCATTCCTGATGGCAGCAGGCTGGGGAAATTTGTGGGCAGGTTACAGCAGGAAGCAGGAGTGTTGGCCTCTGAGGCTGTTTCTATGCTGCCCTCCAAGTGATCCGCTAGCCACCTTGCATAAATTTATAATATGGGTGATGTAACTTTGGGCACAATCTGGTAGGAAAGCAACACACAAATGATGACTTCTGATGATGACATTAAGTCATATTGATGTATGCTGATACTCACCCCATCCCATGAATAACCAAACCAATGAAGAAAACAACAAACAGGTGATGAGTATACCAGAACACCTCATAGAAGGACCTTGTGATGATCTCTGTAGATGAAGTCATGATCAGAATTAATGACACAGTGATCAGGAGACCTGTCATTCCAGCAGTGGTTGCTAGTATTTCAGTTGTATTCTTTTTATTTTATTTTTTTGGGGGGGGAGAAATAACAAAGTGTTTTTATAGGACAAATGAATAAATGTAGCTTCAGCATAAAAATAAACACATGAAAGATTTGAGTTTTTTTAATCAGACATACTGGGTTGTTTCTAAGAGTAGACTCTTAGAGTAGTAGGGTCTACTCAGAGCAGACCCACTGAAATTAATGGGCCTAAGTTAGTTATGTCTGTTATTTTCAATGGGTAGAACTAGCATTGGATGCAACCTAATGGCACTGATTATTAAAACTTAGGTTTGTGCTGGAAAGTGGTATAAATAATATTAGCTGCAATTTGTTTGCTTCTGTGAAAGGATTACAGGAAATGATATGACCTAAGAGGTAGCTGTTTTGCTACACTGGAGGGAATGAAATAGAGCAAGATTCAATGAAACAGAAAGGTAAGAACAGGCACCCCCAATCTGTGGCCCTCCAGGTGTTTTGGCCTACAGCTCCCATGATCCCTACCTAACAATACCAGTGGTCGGGGAAGATGGGAATTGTAGTCCAAAACATCTGGAGGGCCGAAGTTTGGAGATGCCTGGGTAAGAATGAAACTCATGCAGATTAATCTAGCTGTAACTTTCCAAAAGGCGGGTGTTAGGCAATAATGAGTTATACACGTGGTGCCACATTCTTCTTTCAAAATAAAGTGTGCTTGTGCAGACTTTTGAAGACACTAAACATTTGAAGACTTTTTGCTTCTATTGTTTCTATTGTGTGTGTGTGTGTGTGTGTGTGTGTGTGAGAGAGAGAGAGAGAGAGAGAGAGAGAGAGAGAGAGAGAGAGAACACACATTTTCAAGGTAGGGGAAGCAGTCCAATGACAAACACCAGCCAATCTCTAAAATGCCAACTTACCATGTCATAGTTCCTGATTGGGTTCAAGTAGGATTCATTAGGGCTCTTGCCAATGCCCGACAGTTTACGGTTTAACTCTCCTGCTTGCTTGGACTGGCTAAGATGGTATCGCTCTATGTTGATCAAATGTGCAATGATGTGAATGGCTTTGAAAAGAAAGAGATATTTAGTGAGGACCATAATATGAAATATTGGAAGCAAATAGATCCTCATTTCATGGATGAGTCATTGGGTAAACAATGGATGGCTAAACATGTATTCCCAGAATAGAGCTGGGCAGCCTTGATGATGGTGATGACAAATATTTTTCCAACAATGGTCAGGTAATGAGTTATGTGCTTGAGAACATAGCTTGGTTTACCTTTTGTATTCAATTTTCTCTCTCTCTCTCTCTCTCTCTCTCTCTCTCTCTCTCTCTCTCTCTCTCTCTCGTGTGTGTGTGTGAGAGAGAGAGAGAGAGAAAGAAAGAGAGAGAAAGAGAGAGAAAGAGAGAGAGAGAGAGAAAGAGAGAAAGAGAAAGAATGTCAAAATATAAACCATGAAAGGTTGATACATTATTATCCCTGAATACATACTTATACTATAAAATAATATAATATAAAACTGCTTCAGTTCATATGTGATACATAACATTCAAACATGGGGTGGTTCAGCCTCTCTCATTTTTATCTTTCCACTTTTTCTGCAGTGCTCCTTATCATATAAAACCTGTGGTGAAGAGGAAGAGGAGGAAGAAGAAGAAGAATCACAAAATCAAAATCACAAAATCATTTGTGATTTTGTTTAGTATACCATTATTTTTATATTATTGTTTCTTTAGTGTGATTGTGAGTGCTTTTTAATTTGAAATCCAATAAACTTTATTTTAATCTTAAAAAGAAGAAGAAGAAGAAGAAGAAGAAGAAGAAGAAGAAGAAGAAGAAGAAGAAGAAGAAGAAGAAGAAGAAGAAGAAGAAGAGTAGTAGTTTGGGTTTGATATCCCGCTTTATCACTACCCTAAGGAGGCTCAAAGGGGGTAACATTCTCCTTTCCCTTCATCCCCACAACACTCTCTCTGTGAGGTGAATGGGGCTGAGAGACTTCAAAGAAGTCTGACTAGCCCAAGGTCACCCAGCAGCTGCATGTGGAGGAGCGGAGACCCGGTTCCCCAGATTACAAGTCTACCACTCTTAACCACTACAGCACACTGGCTCTCTCTGTGAATACATGCAGGAGGGCTGGTTTCATCCGCATAGGTTCAAAACACCAGAGTTGTTGTCCTATTCACTTCTGCGGGATTGCAGAGGAATGAGCCCACAGCATTGTCTTTCCCACTACTATGAATGAGGCTGCCCTTGTAGGCAACGTGCTGTTCAGTTTACATTGAAGCCTTTTTGTGTGGAAGATGCATAGGCCCCCACTTTTTTGCACTGTGGAGAAATGTGTGCTTACGCCCATTGTAGTGTATAGAGCATCTCTTACATTCAAAACATGCCCATCACACGTCAGCAGCTATGGAAGAGCAGGCTATAAATCCAAGTCTATGATCATACATAAGTAGTTCATATGTGCTATTATTACTTTGTTGCACGCTAGTCTATAATTTTCCATCTATCTCATTGCTGGATTGTTTTATGGAGAGGGGGTTAGTAAATGAGCTGCAATTACAGGTCATTATCCATCAGTTCAGCATGTAGAGAAAGAGCCAAACAAGAGAGATGTCTTGATACATTTGGCTAATCTGTGTTTGTTCTCAGCGAAGCATATACAGCTCTTATTGAACTGATGCAAATACTTATTCAAGAGAGTAAAAGCCACTTCTCTGTCTTTCTGCATGCCTGTCTGGGATAATAGTTCACTGAAGTTAGTCACCTTTTAATTAAGTACTTAAGCATACCCATTACAACCAGTTTCCCGACTTGTATTATATGGATTCTTTTCTATTCATCAAAATGTTAAAATAGTACAATTTAAAATAATACAAAAACATATTTTTTAAAATGTTTAAAACTATCTTAAACATTTAGAAGCATCTCTTACTCTCACATTTATTAATTTCAGTTACCGTGCTCAGAATTTAACAACCATCAGTCTTAACCTGCATAGATTGCCAATGCCTCCCATTATTTACACCTCTCCTATACTGTGATCCCCACCATCCTGCAAATTCTTCCTAGTCCATTAATAGCTTTCATGTCTTATCATAAATGCATGCATACATACATAGTTAGATAAAAATCCCTGTTCCATTCCTACCAAGGCAGAAGCCCTGAGCAGTATCTGTGGACAAGAAATGTGTGTAAAAACTAGGGGGAAATCCCAACTTCTCAACAACAATGTTTCCCATGCATCACATAAGCAGCTCTGTCTAAAGCAGGCATCCCCAAACTTCGGCCCTCCAAATGTTTTGGACTACAATTCCCATCTTCTCTGACCACTGGTCCTGTTAGCTAGGGATCATGGGAGTTGTAGTCCAAAACATCTGGAGGGCCGCAGTTTGGGGATGCCAGGTTTAAAGGGAGCCCCATCTACATGTGTAGCGTTTTCCTCCATAGGAATGAGAAACATGACTGGGTAGTTTCCCCATCTTTGTGGAAGAAGCCCAATGTGTGCCAAAGTAGCTCTTTTCAGACCCAGTCAAGCCCATATCAGCTGGGAGGAAAATCTCTGTCCTGAAGCTGCTATTTGTATTGGGAGTTAATGCACCTTTAGTTTGCTACCTTGAGGAAACTAAAACAAGATCAATTAATCCAATTCTATTCCTGGAATGACTTGTTAATTAAAAGGGAAAATTGTGCATTCTTCAGGAATCCATTCTTATGATGAAAGAAAACTGGTATGTTGCTGGGCTGATAGAGAAAGATATCTTCACACAGCACTGCAATGTGTTCTGCATTCCATGCTCTTTTGAGGTTTTGAGCAGAACAAAAATCCAGCTGACTGATCCTGGTGGGAAGTGTGCCATCTTGGAGCCCTTCCACAGTCCTTCTTGAAGGCAAGGGAGTATCAACAGCTGTTGGGCAGAACTCTTGAGCCGCTGGTCCTTTTATTTAGACTCATCCCTTTTGCATTGGATCTGCATTGTATGCAGAAGGAATGAATCTAAGTTGATGGTTGGGTACAGGTGACTTCACACTTACACGAGGGTTACAATCGCAGGTACCGCACATAACGTGAAATCATGTATAGTGGGGAACAGCATCTAAAAAGCCTGTAAACACCCTCTAAACCTCTGGAACCTCATGAAAAATTCTTTTAAAAACCAGCAGCACTTCCTAGTCTCCCCCCAACACTCTTTTCACACCATTTTTGCAGTTTTTGTGCTCTTTGGGGGCTGTTTTTGCCTGTTTCACGCCTTTTTTGCAGTTTAAATTGAATTATTTATTTCCCAACACCACACATATACACGGTTGTATGTGAGATGAATGTGTGCAAGCAGGGAGTTGCCTGTATATCAAAGAATGTAATATATGTCTTAAAAAATGGGGGGGGGTGTTTAGTGAATGTATGGGAGAATGTTTATTTATTCAATGGCTGATGATAAAGAATAGATCTGAGTGCCGAATTGGTGGTGGGAACTATGGAGGACATTTGGGAACATCTGCTGGAGGAAGGAAAGCCAAAAATGCACACCACGAACAGCTAAAAGCAAGTAAAAATTTGAAAATCTATGGCTATTTCCAATATGTGAGACCTAAGGTTAAAAGATCAGGAAGAAGGCTGCGTTCTGATTGTCTTAGGACTCCTGAAAGTTCAAAAGATCAGGGAGTGGGAACCTGTCTGTCTGAAAAACAGCATATGATGGCACAACATACGAAGGTCTGGGAAACTACCCTGATGACCCCAGATCAAATGAGCTCAAATGCTACTCACTCTTAACTTTCGTCATGCTTGACGAAAACTGGAAAGTATAAAGCAAGGACTTGTGCACCTAGGATGTTGGAGATCAAGAGGACAAGTCCAGAGGTCGGAGTGCATCAGCCAGACTCTGACCTCTTCAGCAGCTCTGCTCAGATTGGCCATTTGAGGAGGTCTGCTTGAGTAAATATGAATGGATAGGGATAATGTTTAGACCATGGGTAGGCAAACTAAGGCCTGGGGGCCAGATCTGGCCCAATCGCCTTCTAAATCCAGCCAGCGGACAGTTATTGACTAAATAATTGATTGCAGCATATAGGGGTGTGTTTGGTCTTTGGCACTCCTATCCGTAAGATCCTCCTGTTTAAAAGGGTAAGCCAGGGGTCAGCAACCTTTTCCAGCTGTGGGCCAGTCCACCGTCCCACAGGCCATGTGGTGGGCCAGACTATATTTTGAAAAGAAAAAAAAAATGAATGAATTCCTATGCCCCACAAATAACCCAGAGATGCATTTGAAATAAAAGCACACATTCTACTCATGTAAAAACACCAGGCAGGCCCCACAAATAACCCAGAGATGCATTCTAAATAAAAGGACACATTCTACTCATGTAAAAACACACTGATTCCCGGAGCATCCGTGGGCCAGATTGAGAAGTCGATTGGGCCTTAGGTTGCCAACTCCTGGGGTAAGCCCTGTGACCCAGCAATTAAATGGTTAAAGGCATACATTTTGCATAACAAAGGATCTGTGTTGCTCCTTCCATGTAGTAAAGAAAGCTGCAGAAAACTTTGTAGAAAACTGGAATGGTTTGGAGAATAGCAAATGCTCGAGCCTCCTGTGAAGACTGCACATTTTGTAGTAACTAATGAGAGGAGAATTTTCTTGAGAGAATGCTGTCTCCTGCCAGGGAAGATTCAGAATTTTAAGTCTTGTTTTATGCTTTTATCCATTTAGGTTTTACATAATTGTATTTGGATTTGCATGGATTCATTTTGTTTCATCTCATTTTTATTTCAATTTAATATTGCATTTTGATATTTGTTTAAAAAGGGCCATTTTCTTTCTTTCTTTTTAAAGGGGCAGGGTAGTGCTATGCCAGGAAAAATCAGCGTAGCATTCAACTAAGTTTTACTAAGCGCAGACCCATTGAAGAGAATGGACCTAACTGAGTCACGATCATTACTTTCAGTGGGTCTACTCTGAGTAAGCCTTAGTTGACATTTGAAGCTTGTCTATGCTGTAGGGTTTCGGTGGATCTAAGTTAAACTTCAGTCAATGTTACCTTGCGTTACTTTCATTCTGTTAAACCTTTGTTTTGTAATGAACTGATGACTAGATAGAAATAAAGGAAACTGAATCTCACCTGCTACTAAAATATGTAAGAATTGCAAATCAATATTAGGGGGTACCATAAATGATACCTTTCCCCCCCAAAAAAACTGCATTTATCCATTCCCTCAGCAAGCCAGCCCCGAAATAACAGAACTGGTCTCCATCACAGCAGAAGGTGTTGCTATCAGGGAAAAGGGAAAATGTACTCTTACTTGGGAGTAAGTTTCATTGAAAACAATAGATTCTGAGGAGACATATATTTGAGAACACTGAGAGTGTCTCTGGATACCAAGGGTAGAAAGTTGAGTTCTTCAGAGATTCCCACCCGCCAATATATTTTTTATTTTGTTTGCTCACACCTGAATTCCAAATATTCAGGCATTTGGTTGAAAATGTGTGACTAAAAGCAGGGCCAGGCCACACATATAAGCCCTCCCTGCCCTCAGTGTCCCCACATAGGCCAGTTCCACATTGGATCTCCCTGCATTAAGACTGCATGATTAGCACTCCAAATTCATATCAATCCAGACAAAACAAGGAAGCCAACATTGTAAGCATTAAGTTAAAAAAATTTTTACTTGCATTCACAGCTACTCCATATGCAATAGTCTTGTGAAATGTGACACTTTTGTCAAGTTGTCTCCTCAGGACTCCTCCACAACACTTGATGAAAAGGGGGGAAAGATACGCATCTTAAATCATTTTTATGAACTTGAAATTGCATACAAACATAATTATAAAGTATAGTTTATCTAGTCCAGAATTTACTGAACATAGCTGGAATACTGCAGCAGGAAGCAATGTTCACTTTAATGTTCACTTTAATGTCCGGGAAAATCTGGACATACAACAACCCATAAAACAAAGCTCAACAACTTTGTCCAAAAGGTGAGAGGCGATTCCAAGATTCACCTATGCTCACTCCTACAATAAAAAACTATGGTTTATCATTACAAGAATGATTGAAAACCCTTAGGGAAAAAGGAGGTGGTGTGGCTGTCATGGATAATGGTGAGCTACACTCCAGAAAAACTGTTACAGAGTTTCTGCACACCTTGGAGAAGATGAATGGCATGGTCCCCCTCATTTCCTTGCTCAAAATTAGGCTGGAGAATTTCGAGATGCAAAACTCAAGTTAACCAATAACTGAAGTAGGCTCCTTTAAGTAAACCATAGTTAAAGCTATTTGAAGCTTGTCCTATTTGAATGCTAAACAACTGGTGGTAAAAATAAAATAAAAAATAGTAGCAAAAGCTTCCAATGTCCTCCCTGCAGCTATATTAGCTGAAGAGAAAGGAAGAGAGAGTGAATGAGTCTAAGTCACCTAGGCTCAATCCAGGAATGATAAACTTTTGTTTTTGTTTTTATTATGTATTTTCTGTTTTCATCTTGTATTTTTATGCTGTGAAGTGCCCAAATAAAATGAATGAATGACCTTTAAAGCCCTAAACGGCCTCGGTCCAGTATATCTGAAGGAGCATCTCCACCCCCACTGAGGTCCAGCGCCAAGGGCCTTCTGGCGGTTCCCTCACTGTGAGAAGCCAAGTTACAGGGAACCAGGCAGAGGGCCTTCTGGGTAGTGGCACCCGCCCTGTGGAACGCCCTCCCACCAGATGTCAAAGAGAAAAACAACTACCAGTCTTTTAGGAGACATCTGAAGGCAGCCCTGTTTAGGGAAGTTTTTAATGTTTGGTGGACTATTGTATTTTAATATTCTGTTGGAAGCCGCCCTGAGTGGCTGGGGAAACCCAGCCAGATGGGCGAGATATAAATAATAAAATTATTATTATTATCATTATTATTATTGAAATATTATAGCTATATTTGCAACACTGTGATGAGTCTATGGAAAAATACACTCCTAAATCCACTAGCAGTCAAATGCTACAGTTTATCAGTTTCTTTTAAATGTGCATTTATAAGCACACAGGTTTGAAACTAGAACATTATCAGTGAACCTTTTCAATGTTCGTTTAAAAGGTAATACTTGTGCAATAGGGAAAAAAGTACTTACGAAACTTGTTCCCCTTAAGAATGAAACCAGGTTTCTACTAACTGGTAAGAGGATTAGCAGGCAGTTAAAGTTGAGGCAGGTGGCAGAAGCTCTTGCCCAGGCAAGCGTGGACTAGACACAAAATGACAAAAGGTGTTACACATATGAAATGATTAAAAATACAAGAAATGTTTTAGTCCCCCAAAGCTGACAAATTACCATTTGATTATGTTTCACAGCTTTACAGCCAGGGAGGGCAATTCTGCCATACAGCAGGGTGAAGCGACCTGCTGTGTGTGTGAAATGGATGAAGGCAAGATTTGGAATTTTAATGCTGCAACAAGACTTTTAACGTTTTGGTCCTTGTGCCTCCCAGACATCATTGGACTACAATTCCTATCAGCCCAGTCATAATGGCCAATGGCCAAGAGTGATGGAGGTTGTAGTCACAAAGTAGCTGAAAAGCATCGGATCGGGAAGGCTGTAGTAGTATAATGTCACAAATCATACCATGTTAGGTAGTCAGAAATATTATGTTGTCCCTGCAGTAAGTGGTTCTGCTTGGGTAAGGGGTGCATTACTTTAGACACATGATTCAAGAAACAATGGATAAGTTCTTTTTCTAATCCAGTTTATGACTGACAAAAATGAATGAGATATGGATGCAGTATACTCCTAAATTGCAAAACTAAAACAAATCCAGTGGGATTTTTTTTAAAAAAGCAACCAGTTAGGCTGGTTTTAAAATTATGGGGAATTTGGTTACAAAAAACAGGGGGGGAAACACAAAGCAGAATGGCATGCAGATCAGTGAGACTTTGGGGTATATAACAATGCAGAAGCACATCTAAGAGAAAGCCTGGTTAAAGGGGCATTTAACAAACTTTTACTTACACCCAACATAACCCGAGTATAAAGATAGGCATCCTCCTCTTCATACCAGTTGAATGTGTCAATAAACAGGTATAAGTTCATTCCCAACCACAATAACTACAGTAAATAGAAAACATATTGATGATCAATTACAATTACTATGTTCTTTTTCTCTTTTTCTTTTCTAATGCATTGTATAATTAAGAATTCTCACAATTGTGTTGCATTTGTCAAAAGAACCCAATTCTAAGCAGAATGAAACTTTTGAGCATCAGTTGTGTGAATGATAAAAATGAAACATTTAGGGGAAAGTGGAGAGTTCCTTTGAAATATCAGAAAATGAATCAGAATCAGCAGCTT
This sequence comes from Zootoca vivipara, assembly GCF_963506605.1. Classification (NCBI taxonomy): domain Eukaryota; kingdom Metazoa; phylum Chordata; class Lepidosauria; order Squamata; family Lacertidae; genus Zootoca; species Zootoca vivipara. The sequence goes on from NC_083278.1 coordinate 65,833,461, forward strand.
GATTATGAAATAGATACTTACAAATAACAGAACTGACAAGCTTTCATTCAAAATCCAATACACCATCTTGATTGTCTCTGTTCTGTGCTAGCAACAATTCACTCCCTTGTAATACAAATTGAATTCTCTGTATCTTCCTCTTGCTGCATAATCAGCTCTCTGGAGCAGCAGCCTAGGAATATTCTAATTAAGGACTTCCTACCAGATGTCGATCTCCAAGGGGGACATAGTTTGTGATGTGAGAAACTAATCTAATAGGCAGTTTCTGTCCAAATTATTTTGGAATAAATGAAAGGTTTATTAGAATCAGTGAATCCCAGCCCCCACAAACCCAGTTTCAAACAACAGGTTTCAAATACACCCTAGATTTCCCGCACCCACCCACCCCTTACAAACACTGGAGATTAGGAAGCTGTGTTATAAATTGAAGCTGGTCTGTCTAGTTCAACATTGTCTACACTGACTGGCAGTGTCTTCTCCAGGGTTTTAGATAGGAAACTTTTCCCAGTCCTACCAGAAATGCAGGGGGATTCAACCTGGGACATTCTGCATGCCAAACAGGTGTTCTACTCTACCACCAAGATGTGGCTCTTTCCCAACAGTAATGCAATATTTACCGTATCCATGTGTGTATATTATATATGGAAAATATCCAATGGGTGCTGTGCAGAGCTTCCACCTGCAGTCTAGAATTTCTCATAGCTCCAGCCAGATTCCACATAAACTAATTTTACTTACCTTCAAAACCCTCCATGACATGGCCCCATTCCGCTATTTTTCTGCTCTAATAACCTGATGCATCCCAGCTCAACCATCCAAAGATCTTTTGCTCATTCCCCCTCACTGTCCCTTATGCCTGGAGCTTTCTCCAAGAATGTCTCTGTCCAACTGCTCTCATTTATTTCCTCTTCAGAACTCACCTTTCCCAGGAAGCCTTTGGAATATCCCCCTAGGTGCAACACCCTATTGTAACTAAGCCAAAGTATAATAGAATATATTCTTCACCTGTTTACCCTTTCCTCCACCCACTTCCTCTGTGCCTTTTAAGATGATATGGCTCTTGGAAGCAAGGACCCATCAGATCTGTTTTTTGAAAAGCACCATGCAGATGGATGGTAGCATATAAATAAATAAATTTATAATAAACAAATTTAATCCACAGTTTAAGAAGGATATTGACAAGTGTAGAGGAGGGTGACCAAGATGATGAGGGGTCTGGAAACCAAGCCTTATGAGGAATAGTTGAAGGAGCTGGGTTTGTTTAGCACGGAAAAGAAGGAACTGAGAGGATATATGATAGCAATCTTCAAATTTCTAAAGGGCTGTCATGTGGAGGATGGAGCATGTTTGTTTTCTCCTGCTCTGGAGGGTAGAACCCAAACCAAATGGATTCAAGTTACAAGAAAGAAGATTCTTGTACTAAATGCCAGGAGGAAAGAAGATTCCTGACTAAACATCAGGAAGAACTTTCTGACAGTTAGGAGCTGTTTGACAGTGGAACAGACTCCCTTCAATGGTGGTGGACCCTCCTTCCTTAGAGATTTTCAAGCAGAGGTTGGATGACCATCTGTCATGGATACTTTAGTTGAGATACCTGCATTGCAGGGGCAGGGGCCTCAGGGGTCCTTACAGAACTACAATAATATGATTCTGTGGTTCTAAATTATTGAGGTTATTATTACAGCATGGCAGACACTACACCTTTCTCACACTGGCTGAAGAAGAAAGAAAATGACAAAGCAGCAAAGAATGACCAGAGCATGACTAAGGTGAATGCCAATTTCGGCTCCCTCACCCTAAAAAAGAAGAAGAAAGTAAGTCTGCATCTGAATTAGTCATACTTCAAAGGGGGGGGGAGCTGTATGAGACATTCTGCTTTGAAGTACAGCTGATTCAGACACCAATTTTCTAAAATGAGTATTATTTTTTTAAGACATCTGACTGGGATTTTTCCAAGTACAGCAGATTCAGAAACTGATTTGGGTTCCTAAACTTGTCTGTGCTTGTAGCTGTACTTCAAAGAAGACTAGTTCTGCGTAGCATTCTGCTTTGAAGTGCATCAGATCCAGATGCTCGTTTTTTAAAGAAGCCAGTGCTAGTGCATGAACTGATAGTGCTTCTTTAAATTATTATCCAGCAGATAGTAGAGTACATTTTCTTACATGGAATGAATTAATATCCATTGTGAAAGATGAATGAAGTGATGGTATACTTTGTGACCTTGCCACTGATATCAGCAAGAGATACTTACCCCCTTTTTATCTGATATAAGCAACTGCCCAAAGGTAACACACCAAGTGTAAGCAGAGGATACTGTGTATGTACAGAGAATATACAGAGCGGTCCAATTTAAAATGCAAACAAGACCTTGTGAAAATCCATCCTAATGTCAGTTGGATTTCTCCTGCTGTGTGCATTTTTATATGCAGTTTGGCCCAATGGAATGCAATTATGAGCCTTATTTTCAGTAATACATGCATTTGTAGGCACACTTTGCCCCAGCACAGGAAGTTCTATACATATTGCTTGGCTCGAGAAGTGCACTGCAAAATCCAGAGGACTGCAAATTTCAAAGGATGGCTGCTTTGCGAAGTGTGCCAGAGACTGAAAATTAGGCAGGTTCACCTTTAAATGCAAAAGGAATCAAATTTCTCCCCCACCCCCACGTGTGGATCAGCTGACGTCCTACTCATTTTGATTAAACCAAATTAAAGTGTGCATAGTGCCTCAGACAGCGTTATTTGAAAAGAAGGGGGAAACCTGGTAATTCTTTCTGTTCTTCTCTCCTCCTCCAGAGCTATAAGCTTTAGGCTTGCCTGAGGCTTTTAGTGCTTTAGGAAAAATGCACTTGAAGGGTTTAAAAAAATATGTTGCAGTGCAACAGGTGGATACAAAATGTTTCTCATTCTGTTCAAAATGAGTTACTAGAAGATTGAAAGGAGCCATTAAAACGTGCAGGGAGCCTTAATATTCCCCAAGGAATGGCAGGGAGGGAAACAGAGTGAATTAATTGCACTTTACCATGAATAATTCATTTAAAAAAAACCAACCCAAATCTATCTTATTAGCATGACAAGTGGTACCAGGGGTTTCCAAAGTAAACAGGAGGGTGCTAATCTCTAGAGAAAGAGAGGTTGGGTTGAACAGGCAAAACCCTAAACAGGGTTTAGAGAGAGTTGGTGAGTGGACAGTCACTAAGACTTGGTACAAGCATCAGAATCCATGGAAGTGTGTGAGTGAGTGAGTGAGTGAGTGAGAGAGAGAGAGAGAGAGAGAGAGAGAGAGAAGCACATCTGACATCTGACTGCTAAGGGAATATGTGGAATATGGATCTTTATGCTTACCCCAGTCTATGCATCCTTCAACTGTTAAGTAGTCCTCCTTCCATTCTTTGCCTGGCTCCAATTCAGCTGTTGTTATTGCTGGAGGTGCCACCAACACCTTCTTTTTCTTCTGTGCCGGCATATCTGTAGTGTATGTTCCACATGTACAAAGCCTTTAGCTTTTTAGTTGGTCCTTATAAAGTGATTACCAACTTTGGGCTTTTCCTTCTTCTTACGAACCAGCATGGCTACCTTTCCTTTTTGCATCTCTTCTGGCTCTTAAGAGCTCATGATGATGCACTTCGGGTTTTTATCCTGTACAGTGGGAAGCAAGTGGCACTGTGGGTTAAACCACAGAGCCTAGCGCTTGCCAATCAGAAGGCTGGCGGTTTGAATCCCCGCGACCGGGTGAGCTCCCGCTGCTCGGTCCCAGCTCCTGCCAACCTAGCAGCTTGAAAGCACGTCAAAGTGCAAGTAGATAAATAGGTACCGCTCTGGCAGGAAGGTAAATGGCATTTCCGTGTGCTGCTCTGGTTCACCAGAAGCGGCTTTGTCATGCTGATCACATGACCCGGAAGCTGTACGCCGGCTCCCTTGGCTAGTAAGGTCAGGGGTCCCTTTACCTTTTACATTACAAGCATCTAGATGAGTGTCACTTTATATAACACACATGTTGGCTACATTAAGACTAACCTAGAGATGATAAAGGTTAACCAGATGTGTATGCCCTTGTAGGTATGAAGCCTTAACATTGAGGGCATGTTTTTGGTCAGACAATCACAGATGTGTTACAGGTGCAGCTTTTGAAAGTGTTTTAAATACTGGTATGCTTTTTTTAAAAGGTTGCCTCATTTTCCAGTTTCCTAGAGAAGTGACACTATAACATTTGTCTCTGAGGCTGAGTGGGTCAAGAAGCTTTGTGCTTTGTTTGATCATTCAGGCTGTCAAAGTTAAACAATATGCAAGATAGTGATTGGTTTGCAGACCCATTTTCAGATGATTTTGAGCAAGCAGATGCTAAGGTTCAGCTATGACTGATTTGCAATGTTGGGTGATTCAAAGTTCTGCAAAGATCCTACAGATCTTCTCTCAATAAAAGTAGCTGAGAGGTTGTCACATGTGGCCTATCCAGCAGTGCCTGCGTGCTCCTGGTCCTAGTAGCATCTAGTCCCGTTCCATCAGGTTTAAAGTAGAAGAGTACACTGGATTATCTGCCAGGTCATGCCAGATCCCCTTATCCTGAGAGCCCAGCACTGTGTGTGAGTGAGAGAAAGGAAGGAAGGAAGGAAGGATCAAGTCATGTTACGGGTCTAAGAATGTGGAAACAAATTGCATTTGTCTGTTAGGTATATTTGTGTTTTAGATGGAAGTCATGAAATGTGGCTGGCACTCAAAGTCCCAGGAGCTGATCCTACTATGATCATCCTACTGTGTGAACAAACTATTGCTTAGCACAGAGTATGGTACTCTCTTCCTCATTTTAATAAAGCAAGAAACTATAGCTTGTTTCAAACTGCAAACAGAAGCTTCTAATGTTGCCACCCCACATGAAAGAGGGGACAAGAGGAAGTGGGGTGCCATGGGTCAAAGGCTTGTCATAGTTTGTACCTGTAACAATGCAGCTACACTTAAAAACTGTATACATTGTTTATTCTGTCAGCTTATTAAATTACTAGGAAACACTCAGAAGCAGCATGTCAGCTGGTGAAAAAGAGGCTTGTAAATATACAAATAAGCATGTGAAGGTTAAGGATTTGATCTATTTGCATCAAGGCGTTCAAATCTATACAGTCTTGCTCTCTTTCCCACAATGCAGTATCTAGAGGAGAAGAGCTGCAGGATCTTCAGAGCATGGTCTCCCTGCTAGTCTTCCAATAGTACCTTTATTTTCTATGTTGACAAAGGTTTTCAGCAGAAGACAGGTGCACAGTTGAATCTACAGGCAAGGAACATTATATGGAGATGCACCATTGAAGGTAAAGGTAAAGGGACCCCTGACCATTAGGTCCAGTCGTGACCGACTCTGGGGTTGTGGCGCTCATCTTGCATTATTGGCCGAGGGAGCCAGTGTACAGCTTCCAGGTCATGTGGTCAGCATGACAAAGCTGCTTCTGGAGAACCAGAGCAGCACACCGAAACGCCATTTACCTTCCCACCGGAGCATTTATCTACTTGCACTTTGACGTGCTTTCGAACTGCTAGGTTGGCAGGAGCTGGACCGAGCAATGGGAGCTTACCCTGTTGCGGGGATTCGAACCGCCGACCTTCTGATCACCAAGCCCTAGGCTCTGTGGTTTAACCCACAGTGCCACCTGCGTCCCAATGCACCATTATGAGAGTGCATTTTTACCATTTAAAAGGGGGGAAGAATATTGATATTCATATACATACATTCAATTGATCTAAAATAGATTTACAAAAAGGAAGGTAGGAAGGTAGGAAGGTAAGAAGGAAGGAAGGAAGGAAGGAAGGAAGGAAGGAAGGAAGGAAGGAAGGAAGGAAGGAAGGAGGGAGGGAGGGAGGGAGGGAGCATACAGGACAAGAAATGTTAAGTATTTGACTTGCTAAGTGGTACCTGGTTTTTTTTAAAAAAAATCCTGAAAATTGCTTTCCATTTTTACAGGCATTTTAAAATATAATCCCTCTAAATATATATTATTGTGTACTATTCCATCAAGTTTGTATATTTAATTTTCAGATGAAAATTACAGGTTTCTAATACACTCATGGATAGACTCAGTGTGTTCTGCTGAATTATCAGCACTTTTCTCATAAGAACACAAAGTAATGCAGTTAGATCATAAAATTGCATGAGATAACACCAAATTGTAGCAGTATATATTTTTCTTCATCCACAAAGCAAACATCTTTGACTGTATAAAACAAAGCAAATTGTTCAGTTCCTGCATTAGGATAACCCTCAATCTCTGTTTATTTTACTAAAGTCCAGGGGATTATGCAGTATTAATATTTTAACCTCCCTAGACAAACACTTAATTTTACAAAATTAATTTTGCCTTGTTTGCTTAAGACATAGATTATTGGATTAAGATGATCTCACTGCTGGCTCCTATTCAAACAGTTTCAAGGATGATGACATGCTTTCAAGTGCATTGGATAGAATATTTTAAGCAGGATATTCAGTGTTCTTCCCTTGGTTGCTAGCCTAATTTTGCCTATCCTTCCTCTGGATATAACAGATGAGCGGCATGTGATGAGCTGAAATGGCAACTTTACCACTTTAAATAACAGGTCATGTGAGCCTGTTTAATGGTTTACAATGCTCAAAAATAGACTAGGTAGATTGTGCTGGGCTGAACAATTGCCAAGTTTTATGGGACTCAAATCGAAACCTACTATTGAGGGAGACCCAGCTGTTGTAGGCCAGTTGCACAACAGAACTTTGGGTTTCTCTTCTTCCCCTGATCAGCCCCTGCAATGCCCCAATCTGCTCTGGAGGGGCCTCCAGCCCTACTCATGGTTATATATTTTCTCTTCAGTGCATTTTCTTTGTGGTCATTTTAAAGGGTTCATAGCAATTTTATCCACAACACTCCTTTCTTTGTATCAAATTCCACAATATTCTAGGGCTAGAAGGAACTCCAGTTTAGTCATCAACTTGAACCCTTTGCTGTAAGTGGGGAAGTTTTCACTGAGAGGAGCTTTTGTTTCAAGCATGGTCCAGTTAATACAATCAGAGGTTTTTTAATGGATGGTTTCCAAAATATTTGTATATCTTTATCATCCTAGATTCTATATATGCAGGAACATTAGCATTTCTCACTATACGATATGCTGGCCAGTTCTCAAAGTAAAATAAAATAGCTGATATGAAGGTCCGAGCTAAAATATTTCAGCGACTATATGCGTCAAGGCAGTGACTGGTTTTCAAAATATGAATTAAATGTGATTGAATGCACCAAGTTTCACAGACAAAATGCTTTTTTACTTTCCCTGCATGTCCTTCCTAAAAAAGTTTTGGTCATTACAAAATAGTGGAATACTGCTCCTTTTCCTAGTTTGGGGAACCACTATATAAGCCTCTTCCAATTGGAGGGGAGCTCTGGAGACGGAAACATGCACAGATAGCCATGGTTAGATAACAGGTGATCAGATGCTTGGGAGGAGGAAAAATGGAAGAGGTCCCCTTTTGAACAGCTGGGTGGTACTATCACTGATTATCGGGGGGGGGGACTATAGCCCTATTCAGATGCGCTGTTTCTTTGCACAATGTGAGAGAGAATATTGGGGTTGGTTGGCAAGTCCCACGCCCTCCAGTGTTCCACTTTTCTCCATGATTAGGAAAGTGAATCTCTGAAGTGTACTAATAAAGGCTCCACACACAATTTATAGCCCTGATTTCGCGGTGTTCTAAATTGAAAAAAAGGTCCTCCACAAAACTCCCATGCAATGAGAAAGTGCACACAAGAGAGGGGAAGGGATGCAGTGGCTGACTGGATTGTGCCCCTGAGTTTTTATATGAGTGATCTAACAAAGTTAAACCCGCTGATGACCCAATGATGTTGAGGGACTTATTTATGCACACGCTTTAACCCCGACTCACAATAATTAATGGGCTTTAAAAGTGATCAGCAGGACTGTTTCCACAGCATTTCCCCCAAGTACTCAAAGTGACATTATTTGTGTGGTTTAGTCTCGTGTAGCTTATTTTTTGCTTTGTCAAAAAACAAATTGGCAAGGCCCTGAACCAGATTGGAACTGTGTATTTTTTTTGGGGGGGGGTTGCTAGGTTTGTTTGTTTGTTTGTTGTTTTGCCCTTACCATGATCTTTATTGGAATACCTTCATGCTTGCTGTTTGCAATGAGAACCAACTAGTCTGGTTTTTCTCATTGAAATTTATTCCCACCAACATTTCTTTATAAACATTAGCCCACAGCTCAGTTGCCACATGGTGGCAGTGCATGACTACACAGACAATGGAGAAGCGTCCACATTATCTGGCCAGACGTCACCCAAGGGGCCTCATGCCACTTCTGGCTAGGTTGCTCTTGTATAAGTAAAGGCAACAAAACTGAACATGGGAAAGTCCTTGATGGTATTCCTCCTTTGGAACTTGAGCATAAAAAATAAGAAATGAAAGAAACTATTTGCCCTCAAAGTTTTGAGAAAGGCAGTAATCTAAATGGAGTAATTCTCCAGTTCTTGAACCATCCTATATGTAAATGGGTACTATTTTGTACAACTATGTCAGTATTTGAAATATGTTGATCCTGTATGATGATGACAGGGCAGGCCTGGGTTTAAATTCATGCTCAGCCATAAAGCCCCTTGGCAACCTTGGGCCAGCAGTTGCTGCGAGAATAGGTTAGGAGGAGGGAAGCCTGTTGTGCCAAGCACACCCAGCCCCCCAATGAAGACACACGTTTGGAAGTTTAGCTATTTATTGGCAAAACACTCCATTACATCAACTCCTAAGGTGTAAGAATTGCATGCACCACTCCTGCTAAATAGCTAGCTAGCTAGCCATCTCCTTCTAAAGACCTGTGCTCCGACCTAGACAGTTGGCGCACCAATGCAACCATGCCTCCAACAGCATGTTTAAACCCCCTCTTCTGACATGGCCATTGGCACACACAAGCAGCTGATGACTTCTGCACAGCATCTCTGTCTCTCCTCATCCTGGAAGATCATGGGAGAAGAGATGGAGGAGAGTCTTCTGGCCCGACTCTCTCTGAGACTGTCTCTTCCACCTCTGCAGCTTCCTCCACCTCCTCTTCTCCTGCCTATACTTCTGTCTCTGATTGCCCAGCCTCTGCTTCCTGTCTCACAGGTGGCACAGAACCCCACAAATCACTGGTCCCTTCCCCTGGATCACCCTCCTGCCCCCTGCCTCCTCTGCCTGCCCTTCAGACTCCTACCTGTCCCTGACACCTGCACATCACCATTGGAGTGATGGTCTATTTCATTCCTGCTGGTTTTCCAGGTACATCACGCCAGCAATCGGTTAGCATGGGAAATTCAGCCACGGATGTGGCCAATGGCTGTTGTGGGCATGACTTGTCACAAAATGGCTGTTATAGGGGTGTGACATAATGGAGCACCTGGAATGTTGTGCAGCTGCTTGACAGAAATTGGGGTGTCCTGTAACAATATAATTGATTTGCTCTGTTTTCAGCATTGTGAAGTACAATTATTATTTTTTATTGCATTACTAAGAATTCATATAGTTTTTGATTTAAAGTTTGCAATTATAATTTGCAATTAGATGAAATGATTAGAATATCTTTCATTTCCTCCATATTTCCTTAAGGGACAAAATACAATTGCCTTCTGCTTCAAATGAATCAGGATAAAAGCCTCTCTGTATCTTTAATGTCCTTTCAGTTAAGGTCAGTGGGCAACATCTGCAGACAATATGTGAGGTACCATTCACTTTTGTGATGCTGGATATTTTGTGTAGCCCTCTTTGAGTGTTCATTTAGAACTCATGAAGGGGCAGGCAAGGATACATGGGGTGAGCTCCATCCATCCCCACAACGATACACTCCCTGGACAATGGGTGATCAGCATTATTGTGAAAGGGACTCCATTACGGGTAGGGTTTCGAACACTGAAACAGGAACCCTGAGTGATAGGTTAGAGACAGTCAATAGCCTTCTCAGAAATCTGCAGGCCTTATGGCAGGCCCATTGCAATCCATAGTTTCCACGCTATTGCTTTATTTTTGTCCCACGGTTGCCTCTGGCAGGTTTGCAGGTTTCAAGATACTAGGAAGACAACACTGGGATAAGAAGACTCCAATGCACAAAAGCTACTCCTAGACTCCTGCAGCTTTGTCGAACAGACCTGTCTCAGCTCCTTGACTTACTAAGATAGTCCCCTGCATTGCCACCAAAGCCACACTTGAGAATTGGGAAGAACCTCTGAGAAGCATTAAATGTTGCGCTCTCTCGTTCTCTCTCTGTGTGTAAGAGGGAAATCAGTTGAAATCAGAGACACCCCCTGGCACAAGTATAATTCTGCTCCACTTGAACCAGGCCACTATTGGATCCAAGACATTGTCTATTTCTAGCACAAATATCAGAAATTGTACTCTTAGGCTGCAATCCTAAATGCACTTACTGAATACAGTGGGACTTACTTCTGATTGACATGCATAGAATTGTGTTGCCAGTTTGTTACTACGTTTTAGAAAATTAATTTCCAGAAAGGCTGTTTGTCAGAACATTCAGAGTGGGACAGATTGCATATATCCTACCGCTGGCTAGAATCACATATATAGCCCATTGTCAAATAGAAATGAAACAGTCATGGGCTTCAGGTGTGTTAACGCTGCTGACATTTATGCTTGTTTTCATTCATTTTTGTGATCTTTGCTCATGACTACTTAGATGCAATACTGATTCTTTTTGTAACAAATAGATTAATTATACTAATCTTCCTTTTGCATAATGAGCTCCCATTAGAAATGAATGTCATTAAAAGCAATTTGCAGTTTCTTACATTTATGGGGGAGTCAGTGCTTCTAAGCAGTCATCAATTCCTCCCTCCCTCTGACAACCTACCTATGTCGTATCAGGATTTTAAAAGCCTTTTGAGTGCCATTTTTAGTATGTTTCTGAAACATCCAAAGTAACGTTGCACATTTAGGAGGGATAGGGAGAATACAACCTCATTAGCAGCTTGCTATGATGCAATGCTCTTTAACCTTGGGTTTTCAAATGTTGTTGTTGGACTACAACTTCCATCATTCCCAGCCACGCTAGCCAATGGTCAAGTATGATGGGAGTTGTAGTCCACCAGCTTTTTTGGGGCTCAAAGTGGAAGAACACTGTTGTGGAGCATTGCCTCAATCCAGAGTTAAAGATAAAGGTAAAGGGACCCCTGACCATTAGGACCAGTTATGACCGACTCAGGGGTTGCGGCGCTCATCTCACGTTATTAGCCGAGGGAGCCGGCATACAGCTTCCAGGTCATGTAGCCAGCATGACAAAGCCACTTCTGGCGAACCAGAGCAGCACACGGAAATGCCATTTACCTTCCCGCTAGAGTGGTACCTATTTATCTACCTGCACTTTGAGGTGCTTTCGAACTGCTAGACCGAGCTGGACCGAGCAACGGGAGCTTACCCCGTCGCGGGGATTCGAACCGCTGACCTTCTGATCGGCAAGCCCTAGGCACTGTGGTTTAACCCACAGCACCACCCTTGTCCCTCAATCCAAAGTTAGTTGCCTTGAAATAAATGGGTGAAATCAGTCACAGTTCCAGCTACCTACAGTATATTAAATATGTAACCCAGTGCCCAAGCAGAAGAGAAAATAGGGATTCTGTGCATTCTGTTACACAGTCTTCATGTCACTCGTGTAAGCCTATATTACCATGAGCTCATGCTGCCTCTAGAGGTCTCTACAGTCTGTATTCTGAGGTGTTTGAATAAGGCCTCTCTACTACTGCCCCAGTAGATGACAACATGCCTGCAATACTGGGATTCTGATGACTCAGAATGATTCCTCAACCTATGTGGAAGGTTTTGTTCATGTACAGCTTCACTGCACCATGAAATCTGCAGTTCTGATGTCCAGGACTTTACATGCAGCCTACCACAAGAACAATGCAGATTAGTATTACTGAGCAGGAACAGCAAGGGACCCTTTGATTCAGATCCCCCCCAATAATTGATTGCCATTGTGCTTGACACTCAACCTGAACTGTATGCTGCTGTAAGAACCCTACATGCTAATATGAGCCAATGAAGTGGGTTAATCACTGGCAAAGTCCCGAAGTGCCTAACCGCTATATGGGGATGGAGTCATTCAACCAGGGGACTTGTACATGATGCAAGTAAGAGAATCCCCTAAAAGTGTATGTGTGACACATACATTGTGTATATATGTGTAACAACAAAGGTGCCACAAACAACAATTTGAAACAGCATGAAAAATATAATCAATTTTTGGTTTGGAACTGTGGCCATAACTTTTATAAAAGAAAAATATCACACACAGTGCCAAGATATTAGTCTATGGTATGAAACTAAATAAATAATGAAAAAAATTAAAATTGTTATAGTTCCTTGCCAGCAATTTGATCACTACTTAATTTAATTTTTATTTTGTATTATTTAATCAAAACCAAAGCAAGCAACTCATTTGGGTTGTAAATCACACGACACCTGCCCTTTATTTCATGCACTCTTGATCACTTTTGTCGGGTGTGATTCAATAATTCAATCACTGGCCAGACAAAATTGCCACTTAATCAATAGGGAAGGTCAGAACTCTAAAAGTGATACAGAAAAACATCTAATAAAAATCTAAGACAATTAGGTCTACATAATGTTTTGCTATCTTTTAGACACTGTTATTGACTTCACAGCTGTTATTGGTTGTAACAAAGTGGCTTCAAACTTAGTTTCCCATTTGCATAGCTGTTAAGATGGCAGGATATTCCATCCTGTTTATCGATTGCTTCGGGTTATCTGATATCTGGCCTTTACATCCATGGATGCACAAGTGTCTCATATGAAGAAGTTTTGAATAGTAATCAACAAGTTCTGGACACATTTATGTATCTGGATTTTTCAGTGAAACTTTCCAACTTCCCATCACAGATTTTACATTTAGATGTGATCACTGTACCATGATCACTATGTGAGAGGCTGTAACGTTAAAATCTTCCAATTCCTATAGCTCTGTTTGGTACCATTTGTTGACTATATGCAAAGTATTGGATGCAGATAAACTTATTATAATGATTTTTAATTTGCTCAATAAATCTAAGGGTTTTTTGGATGCAGGCATGAATGTCCTAAATCTCTGTTGATTTGGAGTAATTTACTGTTGAATGTGATGATTTTATATAGAATTAAAGTAGATTTATATATCTTTAACAGAATTAAAATGAATGGGAAAAAGGACTCCTAAGCCCTGTGGCACCTTTTCAGGGAGGTCTTGGCGATGCCAGGGAGAGGAAGGTCATCTTTGCCTGCCTCCCTACATTGATAGGTTTGTCCTGAAAACAATATGGTGCAAAGAGTAGCATTCTTGGCATCAAAACCTAACTGTGCATTATATGTAAATCTAAAGCCTGTTAGCTGCTTCTTTTAGCTTTGTGACCTCATCTCCACACTTCTTTATGGAAAACCACTCACTCTCGAAGCAGCTTTTCATTGCAAACACCAGCCATCAGGCTTTAACACATGCAATTGAAGGGCTGTAACATATAGCCTGGTACTTAGTCACTGAATTCTGACCTAGAAAAGGCTATGTGCTGCTTTATAACCATAACTGAAAAAACTAAGATATTTTCTCTCTTAGATGTGAATGCACCAGTGCATTCAAATGGTTATCACCATTCTCCTTTGCCTAGATGAGAATTGATTTTGCTAAGTGGAATTGCATGAATACACCATGTAGTTCAGAGCTTGCAAATAAACACAGACTTCTATTTCACTGCATGCACAGCACCTCTGGCTGTGTACAAATAACACTACACCTAGATGTGTGTTGTTGCAGATGATCTCTATAGAAGGTAGGTCATGTTGGCTTCTTCTTTTCTTCTCCGCTCTTGGGAAAGGTGGGCAGGCTACTTGATAGATGTTGGGATACCAGGTTCAGCAAGTGGCATTCATGTCCTGTCACTGCAAGGATTTCTACTTGTGCAACGGGGTGTATTTCCCTCTCCTTCCCCCATGCATGTCCTGTGTCCTCCCCCAAACCTATTCCAGAAGGTTGAGGGAACCCCTAGGAAATGCACAGAAATGGGGTGTTCTATTGTGCAAGTAGAAATCCATGTGTGGATGGAACGTTCCTGTAGAGCTACTAGGGAGTCTCCTTCTTAACATTCCAAGGAAACATTAACTGGTCATTTTGGGTTGAAGCGAGCCATGTGATGAGCTAGATATGGGAACATTGCAGGTTTCTAGCATGAGAGTGGACCTGGAGATTCTAGATAGGAAAACCTGCCAGGTTAGGAGACTTTGGGAGTCAACTAACCCACCCAAATAAATAAGGCCTAGTTCTTGTCAAGAACAAACAATGCAGTAAATATGTTTCTAGGCTGCAAATTGGGGCTGGGGTGGGGTTCATATGATCGAATATCTCTTCATATAAACAATAAAATTCCCTGCATGCAGAAAGATGGCCAGTCACAGAATAAACTAAGGTAGAAACCCCCCCTCCTCCTCAACAGCTAGTTTTCTATGTACAGGGATTTCAGGGATTTATTTTTTAGTGGGCATTTCAGGGGGTTGGACCAGATGACCATTGGGGGTCCCTTCCAACTTTAAAATTATACTAATCATTGGATCATGTGGTTTTTTTCCAGAACACATTACAATATTTTCTTGTCAATACAATATTCAATCAAGAAGATACCAAACATCAGCTCTAAACAGTGTCGCTGTTCAGCATTATTGAGCTTACTTAAAGTGTGAGCAGTTTCAATTTAAACACACACTGCTATTTAATTATGCCTCTATAGAAGTTTTCTCTAACTCCAATTAATCAAAAAGACAGTATGAAAAAAAGTAATACGGGACTAAAAATGTGTTGCATGCACAGTAAATACATTTTTTCAATTGCTTCTGTTGCAGACTTTAAAACAGGGAGGTCCTGTAAACCAAATTCCCAGCCTCTCAAAAATAACAAGGCAGCGAACTTAGGATCACACAGCATTTGACATCCAGTGGTATTTGACATCCAGTGAATCACTATTTACATTTTATCCCAAAACATTTACCTGAGAAAAGGTCATGGTGTTAAATTTGGAGACATTTACAGCAATTGCCAAATGTTTACTATCTACATGAATGTCATGCTTCTTAGTCAAAAGAAGCCAACACACTAAATGTCAATTATTTCAACGTGTTTGATGGCAGCACAGATTGCCAAGCAACATAAAAGGAGGTTTGATAAATATTATATACACTGGTAACCATTAATCTAGCCTAGCAGAATTTTGAGTTTCACATATAAAGGATTTATAGCAAGAAACAGAATGTGATGCTTCGGTTATTGTGGCCTGGGGGAAAAGCATTATTGCTAACTTGTGGAACTTAGAACTTGTTTCTTCTAGTACACTTAGAAGAAAGCTTCAGTAACAATGAAATTATTATAGGAACTGGAACCACTACTGTACTGTAGAACTGTGCTGCCCCTGCTATCATTAGGATCATGGATGTAATTTCATTTGCAGACAATTTCTCTCTATATAAGTAAAAATATAAGGAGGTCATTTTGCAGCCCCCATTGAAGGATATGTAGAGCTGCCTCACAATCCTGGCTTTGCATGGAGAGGATGGTGGGTTCATAGTTGGGAAGAAGGCGAAAAGGGTGCTGTGCCAGGAGGAGGAAGGAGATGCAGGAGATTTCCATAGGGGTGGTTTGTGTACAAGGAAGTTGCACAGAAGGAGTGGGGAAGAGACCTGGGCCTGGGGGTAAAGATGAAAACAAAGTGAGAGTGAAAAACAGAAAACAGAAGTGGTTTTAGAAAAGAGGTTGGGTAGGGGAATAGCAAGCTTATGGGGCAGGAAGGGTAAGCTGTAGAGCAGGCATCCCCAAACTTCGGCCCTCCAGATGCTTTGGACTACAATTCCCATCATCCCTGACCACTGGTCCTCTTAGCTAGGGATCATGGGAGTTGTAGGCCAAAACACCTGGAGGGCCGCAGTTTGGGGATGCCTGCTGTAGAGGGTTAATGTGGAGGGGATGTCAGGGGTAGGTGAGTGGAGCAAGCAGGAGCACAGCCCCTAGCAAATACCATTTTAAAATTTGTTGTTTAATAGAAAGGCTAGGATGCAAATTGATTTACAATCCTTGCTGGAATCTGAGGAGCTACACAAACTTGTGGAATTACTACCCCATCCCCCTTCCATATCACAAATGCTTGTCTTCCTGTTTGTCAGAGGAAGCTGCTATTCTGTGAACCCTCCAGATTCACAGAGCTAGTTTCACAGGTCTTTCGATCCTGGCCCTTGTCTCATTCCCACAGTAACTCTGTGAAGCTCATTGATGTCTGTATTGTGTAGGTGGGGAATTTAAGATTGAAAAAATAGGTACTATCTGTATGTAAGGAACAACCGAGTAGAGATCGGAATGCAGACGGCCCAAACCAAACTTACCATTTGACCACAGTGCCCCAAAGTACTTAACAGCACAATCCTAACCATGCCAAAAGCAACTCCAATTGAATTTAATCCCATGTAAATGGGGTTAAGATTGCAGACTTCTTTAATGTGCACAACTTTGCTATAATTCAGCCAAAGTCAAGCATTTCAAAGTCCCATTTGTTTCAACAGAAGAAAAAGGGTGTATGGAATGAGGATGTGCTTAAGTAACTTTAACTGGATCATACTAGTTTGTTTGTTTTTTACTCCACTCTTGTAAGTATCTATGGGTGACTAGACTAGCTTCCTTTGAGCTGAAAGAGTTGCAGGAGGCTTCCCTATTATACTAGCTAATATTATGTTCACCCCAATTCTTTATGTGGCAAGACATTCCAGGGAGACAGCAATAGCCCCCTTCTGGTTCACTTTGGAAGGAATCCACTGGAAGTTTATTTGTGTTTTGTGGTACTTATGTTTATTTACATATATAAACACTGAACATAGGAGGACATAAATGAATATGTTTCATCACGCAGCCCAAGTATACAGTTCCCACATAAAACAGAGAGCACTCAAATGCTACTTGCTTACTAAACCCAAACTCATCTCTCTGTATCTTTCTTAGGGAGCTTTCAGGTGACCCATTTATTGCACAGTCATTCTCATTTGTTTGTGGAAGGTTTAGCTGACATTACATCAAAGCAAGTGTTATCCCACACTGTCAATATAATTTCCCCATTGCTTCTCTTATTGCAAAAGTCAAATCATTGGAGAAATCTGGTTTGTTGTGCAAGACCTCCAATCAACTATGGGTGTGCTATCTGAATTTGCTGGTATATGAATGAATCCCACATGGAAGTTTCTGTCTCACGTGTTCTTTTGACACACAACTAGCCCACTCCCAGTGGCTAGACTAGAAAGAGAATTCAGATGAGTTATCTCTTCTGACCGAAACCTAGCCTTCTTAGCTCCCATAGAGACACATCACCAGAACATGATGGGATGTCAAGTCTAGGTCTTGCCTCAGAGCAACCCACCTGGATATCCCCATTCAAAGAAATCTGGTTTAAAAAACCCATAACAATACTATATTGTTGGGCATATCTATACATAATACACTCTAGCATTCAAAGACATCTCTCCTCTGTGTTTAGTTTCTTCTTTTATCTTTATAGGGATATTTTTATAACTCCCTCTTACAAAGCTGCACAACATCATAAAGTTATGAGATTCAACCTGCCCACATTCAGTTGTCATTTCTTGGGTCACTACATTTACATGAATTTAGATTCTATGTATAGAGGGGCTGTTTTCCTTTGGAGGCTATTTCTGTTTACAGAATCCATAAATTCCAAGCTTGAATGACTGATAGGTCACACAGAGAAGGTTGCAATGCTGAAATAGTATAGCACAGCATACCTCTGTATGCTAAACCCCTTGCAAAAGTAATGTTAAGAATTCCATTCTGAATAAAAAGCAATCCGTCAATAATCCTTCCTCTGCTAACACACTTCAGAACTTCTGGTTACAATAACTAAAAGGGCTTACTAAGAAAGGAATGGCATTTCAATTAATTTGCAACTGATGCATAAAATAAGCTTGTCTGTGAAATCGCCACTCTGAAATTTCTCTTCTCATGCATTTTTCATTGTTATTATTTGGCTACCTCAACTCTTATGGGTCAAATTAAAATTCATTTATCCAGGTCTGATATAGAGACAGTAGATAACTTCATATTAGTGATTCCTATTGAAGTTTATACAACTGTTTGCAAATCCAGAAAGCTTTCTGATTGCCCAAGAGTATTATAAACTACAGCAGGAAGGTTCTCACATATAGTTTAATATACAACAGAAACAAAATGAAAAAGCCACACCACCCTTACAGTGGGGCAGAAGAAACTGGTGGCAGAAGAACCCCCTACAGGCTCAAATTTCAGGGCTAAGGTCTACCAACCTTTCCCTACTTCAGGTCCTACTCCCCACCCACCCACCCACCCAGAAATATACTCAGATGATCTGTGGTTTCAATAACTCACAGACACTGTAGAGGTTGACCAGTTTGCTTAATGCAATACAACTGTTGCTGTTTTTTTTTCTGTTGAAGGTGAATAGCTGGAAGTTGAACCACACTGGCTGCATTACTCTTCACTCTTTCTGGTAATTCTTGGAAATCATCAAATAAAAGAACCCTAGAACCAATTTTGTCTGAAAATTCACTGCACAGGGACCACTCTGTTTGCACAACATTTCACATACTATATTAATATATGATGATACATTCCCAAGTGCTCCCATGTTTCTACCTCGTGCCTTTCCTACCTCCTAGAATATTGTTGCTTGTTTTTTTTTAAAAAAACCCACTTTCTAACATTCCATTATTTTAAAATTTGAGCACGCTTCTTTATGTATGCCTACTAGTGCAAGTCCCACTAGCCATGAACTGAAACAGATAAGAGTTGCCACTGAAATGTTGCCAAAAGTAAAATTCAAAGGAAATGTAGGAGTTCTTCATCAGGTGAAACATCTCAAATAGTTTGAGAAACTCTTACATTTATTGGGAGAGTCTGCACTTCCATATATCAAATTACTGGGCATATGAATTAGACTGAGCTAACCAGCAGCATTGATTTCCTAAGATCTGTGCTCTGAGGAAAGATCCAGAGAGAGCACATTGTCACTATTTTCACTTTTCTCACTATTGATCACTATTTGTGATCAGCAGTGAACCTGCAGTACAGCTTCCAGCAGTTTTTGTTCTGGACCAGAAATCTCTCTTATTTTGAGAAAGACACATTGCTACTCCTATCAAAAGCATCTGAAGAAAAAAAAACACTCCAGAGACTGTACGCAAAGAGCCAAGGACAAAAGTTATATTTTCAGCTCTAGATGTGACCAAATTTTCAAAATTTAAAAGTGAGACACTTCTGAGCAAATGATTTGAACCTACTGGTAGGCCTATTATACAAGTTGCACTCCGATGTTTATCACTTGAGCACAACTGCTTCTATAAACACAAAACATTAACTCCTTCTAACCCAACCTGCCTCTTCATCTGAGTCCTCTTAAAGTGAACAGCTGCAGTGTTCAGAAACAATTTCAAAATATAGCTCGTTTTCTCGTTGCTTTTAACGCAGGTTCTGGTTTGGTTTGAAAGAATCTATTAGAGGAAAGGTTCTAAGACTTGCTAGTGATACCGTAGTTTCCCTAAAATCGCATGATTACAGAACACCTCTGTAATCTAAATATGACTTTTAGGAATCCAATTATTTGAAAATCAGAAAAATAAGACAGACAGTAAAAAGGGGGTGAAAGCCATAAAACTGATATTGCCATCTTGTGGCTTAAAGAGGCTGTAACATGCAAGTTAAAAGATGATGTCCCTGTCTCTGATGTTTTGTAAACATAACACATTTTCAATTAAATATGAGAGCCGAAGTAGCACAAGAAAGAAATACTATTCAGACACACACACCAGAATTAATTACAGGAGAAGAGGAACAATCCTATTTGCCTGAAAAGGCCAATCTCATGAGCAGCCATTAGAACTGATATGCACAGATTTTTATTCAATGAAATAGAGGTAGACAAGTTTCCACAACAGCAGCTCCTAAATTAGCAGAAGTTCCAAACACAGCCTGGAACATTTTTCCCTATGCCTATACTCAGTTTGAATGCGATCCATCCTGTACAAACAGAGTCCGAAATACAGTCACATGGAACAATGTACTGTGAGAGCAAACACTTGATGGATCTCAAGACATTTACTCTCTCTCAGCCTAACCCGCCTGGGTTGCTTTAAACATAAGATCAGACAGTACCGCGTATATGACTTCCTTCATTCACATTGGAGGATGTGCATAATACGTCTATAAAACTATGCCAGTCATGTGCAAGTAACAGTCCCATAAGCAGCCTCCAATGAGCAGATAAGAGTGTATACATCATATCATTTTAGCATGGCTTGTTGCTGCCAAAGGGTGTGCTTTAGTGGAGGCCTCACTGCAAAGTGCTCCTAGCTTTGCTACCACAGGGGTTTAGGGTGGGGAGTGAGCTAAAATGCTGAGCCACTGTTTCTGCCTATTCAGCCCTTTCTCCACTTAAGAAATAGCTACTGTTGAAAACTATTTATTGAAACAAGTAACTTTTTTGAAACAAGTAACTTATTTCCATCTGCATTCCAGTGCAGGTAGTACACGCAGCCCTATCTGCAGACTGGGGGGTTGTTGTGTCTAAACAGAACCTAAAACTGAGACTGATTATATTCAGGGGCAGAGGAAGGGGTGTGTGGTGGGGGCGGGCCTCCCCGTATGTCACCGCTGAAGGGGTGACCAAATGCCAGGCAACACTCACCGCAGGGCCTGCAGCGCGCCCGAGCCATGCATTTCTCCTGGAAGTGACACAGTGGCCTGGTTGCCCGCAGGATCTGGGCTGCCCCAAATGGTCCACCCACCGCCTCCTCCCACCCTCAACTGTAGGGCGGCTGAGAGGCAGGAGGCAGGCAGACTCCTCGGAGGCCCCACAAAGTGTCCTCCTCTGGCTGGCCCTGACCCTGGGCGCAGGGTACGCGCTCTGCCACAGGTGCCCAATTGGCTTGCTCTGCCCCTGATTATATTAGCTACAATTAAGGAACACAAGTTGGATTTGTAACAAAATGTTGCACAAGGGGAGCTCAAAGTTCCAGCCAGCCATGGCGTTTCCCAGGATACTCCATTCTGTTCCTCCACCCTGGTTTCCTGTCACCCTGCCCCCACCTCAAAAAACACAATCAATCGACATTCCATGGATGTTCGCCACTGAGCTGTTTGGGGCTTGCTCTCTCCCTTAGGAATATTCCCCTATGACAATACTTCCCTCTTTGGGCTACATAAGCATTAGCACGTGAATAATGAGTTTGCTATTTGTAATTTTAATTGTTTATTTACCAGAATTTGCATACCACTTATTTACAGAAACCTCTAAGTGGTTTACATAAAGTATACATTAAATTGTATAGTGTGTGTGTGCGCGCCCGCGCTAAATGGCATCTTTTTGGTCTGATTATGTGATGATCTATAAAATGGTATATCATCCAATTCTGAAGACAATGGTATTTTCCCTGTTAAGCTACTAAAGAAGAGAAATGGCTACATGTATCTATACACACTGGCTTACATATACAAGGTCTTAATCATATGCCATCTTCTAGCTAACCCTCTTCTATAAATGCTCACCAGTTCTCCACTTTGCTCAGTTTCATGCTACTAGCACAAAATGTTTCCTTAGATTTCCTACATTGCTAGCAAAATGCAAATGATGTAGCTGAACATATTTTAATAACATTAACATCTGTACATTGACATTCATTTTTATTCAGTTTTTTTTTTAAAAATACTTGTTTTTAGAAGGAAATGGTGTTGAGTGATTTAACTTTACTACACCACTTCTGATGATTCACTTAAAGAATGAGAAGTGATTCCATTGTTCCTGTTAGAAATATAATCCTGAATGAGCCCTTGGAGCAAAATCTGAAATCAAACAGTTACTTATCAACATGGAATAGATTAGCTATGATTAAAAACATAGGCTGATTGTGTACCCTTATCTAACTCATGCAAGTGAGATAAAAGTGCATGAAAATGACGTGTAAAATAAAGAATTTAATACTTGAAATGGCTGTGCCAAAGCCACAGAGAGCTTATCCAAAGCTTGTGCAAGGGAGACTGTTTTATTATTTGCTGTGTTGCTTGTTGGATATATTTGCATATTTCCATTTAATTTACAGGGAGAAAGGGTTTTTAAGAGAGTCGGACACGACTAAACGACTAAACAACAACAACAATAAATATGACAGACAACAATCTATCCTCAGCAATAGTCCTCTTCAGGGGTTACAGCTAAGGGGGAAAATATTTGGAGAAAGTAGTAATCAGGTGTGCGAGTCTATAGTTACAGAAAGGAATGATATACTTTAAAATCTTAAATTTCTATTTGCCCTAAAACAAATTCTACAATTATAAATTACCTATACTTTAAAAGCCAAATTCTAGAATCTCAGGGTCTAAATCAGTTCTCCAGATAATAGTCTATGGACAAAGAAGTGGTCAAGTTAGGATTAATAATGGGCAAGCAACTAGTGAATAGTGCTAGCCCTCAAAATCAAATGGGCCTTTGGAAATTATTGCTGAAAACTTGAATGCCTTCAAAAGATACTGAGCTTTTGAAGGAACTCAAAGTGGAACTAATGTGGGGGGGGATATAGCTTCCCCTTGGGCTGTGGTGAAGCTCCCTGGGCCTCTCCCCCTTCAGGCAAGTGATGTTGTGGGGGATCGTGGGTTTGACCTACAAGTGGATAGACCTCTCACTGGCTGTAGATGATGCTGCCAGTGGGAAGGATTGTGCAGTTTGTCGTTGCCAGGCTTTCTTGTGCGAAGGAGGAGACATTTCCTAAGCTCTTTCTGCCAACACTCCTCCAGCTGCTACCTGCCCCTTCCCCCTAGATTATTTTTCTTGAGGGTGGGGGATTTGGTAGCAGTTAGCAAATGGCTTAGGGGTGCAAGCAGAAACTGCCTACCCATGAGACTGCCTTAATTGTGCTTGCATGATCAAAGAACTTCCTGCTTTGAGTTTTTGCTACACTGCTAGTTAGAACCATGCAGTAGTATCAGCCCATACCTGGTATTGTTGTTGTTGTTGTTGTTGTTGTTGTTGTTATTTAGTCGTTTAGTCGTGTCCGACTCTTCGTGACCCCATGGACCATAGCACACCAGGCACTCCTGTCTTGCACTGCCTCCCGCAGTTTGGTCAAACTCATGTTCGTAGCTTCGAGAACACTGTCCAACCATCTCATCCTCTGTCGTCCCCTTCTCCTAGTGCCCTCAATCTTTCCCAAAATCAGGGTCTTTTCCAGGGAGTCTTCTCTTCTCATGAGGTGGCCAAAGTATTGGAGCCTCAGCTTCAGGATCTGTCCTTCCAGTGAGCACTCAGGGCTGATTTCCTTCAGAATGGATAGGTTTGATCTTCTTGCAGTCCATGGGACTCTCAAGAGTCTCCTCCAGCACCATAATTCAAAAGCATCAATTCTTCGGTGATCAGCCTGGTATTACGGTATGTATTATGAGAATGAACAGGACTCTGGGTTCCTGTTCTGTAGATTGCATGCTATGTAAGGGCATCTCAGATTGATGCCAATTGTGCATCAGCCGGGGAGCATGACTGACACATATGTGAACAAAACAGTGAAGGTACTGACTTACTGAATGCCGTAAGTGGGGTGCAGCTATTGCATTCTTGTGCTTGTTCGTAGCACTTTTGTACACAGTTATTTGCATATATCATATAAAATCCAAAAGTGAATTTCACACATAGAATCACTATTTTTGAAGCTATACTGTTATTATAAGGCCACTAGGACCAGAAAATGCCTTCTGGGGATGAGGTTGTGGGCTGGATCTTGTATGTTGGTGTTGGCCATCCTTGTTTTAAAGGAACTAAATAAAAAAATGCAATATTACATTTTACCATGCTGTTCATTGTACATAAAAGTTCTAAGCAGCACACTACAATTCACTGTAGCTACACAAAAACAAGTTTCTTAGATTTCTGTTTCTTGTCCTAAAGCATGTTGTTGTTAACAAAGGAGAAAGCAGATTAATTAGTAAGTGAACCAGTTAATATTAGAATTAAATCTGTCTAAGATTTGCCGGGGGCATTCTTGGCAATTCTGCAAAGTAAGTAAAGTAATAATGTTTGCTCTTTTCCCTTTCTTCCCATTGCATTACTGAAAGCAAGGGTTAGTTTAAAATAACATGGAAGGGGCAAAGTTAAATGAGGCAACATATGTATTTGGCAAGACCCAATTATAAAATCTACACAAGGGGTAAGAAAATTATCAAGTCCACCCCACATCCTGTCCTCAGTTAATATTTTCCTCATATCAGCTCCCCTCTCCCTGAAAACATATTGACACACATAACCACATAACCCAAAGCACAGTGTGCTACAGGGAGGTGAAGGAAACATGAATGGCACCTGCAGAGTTTACTGTTCAAGGTGCAAATGAGTCAAGATATATGCACTATATTGGAAAGAAAACTGAGCCTGACCTGAAGATCCATAATAGAGTCACTTTGCTGAAGCTAAGCAGCTTTAGGTTTGGTTTGCGTTTGTATAAGAGACCACCTGGAAATCTATCATGGAGCCATCTTGAGCCCTGTGGTGGATGAAAGGTGAGGCATAAATATACTAAATGAGGCACTTATATGGTCATTAGTACACTGGTATCTCAGTTTTTGAAAGTCTTCGTTGATGAACATTTTGGTTTCCGAACACCATAAACCCAGATGTAAATGCTTCAGTTTTTGAACATACCCCGGAAGTAAAACATTCCACGTGGCTTCCATATTGAGTTTTCCGTATTGAGTTTTTTATTTCCGAACGTTTCGGAACTCGGTCTTCCGAAATGGATTATGTTCAAAAACTAAGGTACCACTGTATAAGCTTTTTTTTTTTTTTGGTCTGGTCCCTTAGAATTCCATGGGACTAGATGTTACCAAGTCTACAACTCCCTCTCGCTATACTACACTAACAAATATGTGTGTGTGTGTGTAGCCACAAAATTGTGATGTTTTGGGGATCCGTTATCTAGAGTGACAGCGCATCACCACAAGGAGATTCTGCAGTTACTCTGGGGGCAATAGGGGACGGTGTGGTTGGGCAGAAATGCTTACCTGGCATCCTGGCAGGCGAGTCACTGCTGCTTACTGGGAGGGAGAGGGGATAGGCAGGGTCAGTATAGTTCAAACACACCAGCAGATACAATCTTGCACTCCTGATGGTGCATTGGCACCGTGCCACACTCCCTACCCCCTCATACTTCCACCTCCCAGCAAGCAGCAGTGGCTCACCTGCCAGGAGCTCAGGTAAATGTCTCTGTACCACTAGGTCATCCTACACTGCTTGTGGAAATTAGCAATAGCCTCTGGGTCCCCATGTGAGTAAAAATAGTTGGGACAGGAGGAAAGGGCTCATGTTTATCATGGGAGCGGGGATGGGAGGCTTAGTCCACTTTGCTCAGCTAACGGTATTATGTAATATTGATCTGTTATACTTGATTCCAGTACAGAAATTTGCTTTAGGTTCAGTTCTAGATATCCCTTTTACTTTTGTTTTTGACCTTTGTTATTATGTTTTATGTTCCATTAAAAAATAAGATATATATATTAAAAAGAAATCAATATGAATAATACTTAGGATTTATATACTTATATAGTCCTTTTAGAGATTTTCACAGTGCTTCAGTTTATTCCTAAGAATCCTAACAACAATCCTGGAAGGTCAGTGAGTATCATCACCATAGAGCCAATGTGTGTGTGTGTGTGTGTGACATAGAGAAAGAGAGAGTGATAGAGGCTTGTGTAGCTGGAAAGGTCATGACAAAGGTGACTCAAATGAGGAACTTCCTGATTTGTAGCTCAATTTCTTAGCCACTCTGCTTCAAGACCTGAAGAAAAACCTAATAACTGTAATCAGTACATTGCCAAGAACTCAGTCTTGTTGCTTTTGGCAATCGTTAATTAAATTTTATTTTTGCAAGAGAAGCATAAAGCTTTGCTTCTGACCTATTTCTTTTCTCTTTTTTTGAATTTGAGAACTTGATTTGCATATATGTCTAAAGGAATGAGCCAAGTATTTAGTGGAGGAGGGGTTAAGCTCGGAATCTTTCTTAAAAAATATTTTATTGGGGATAAGAAAAGTATACTATTACTGAGAAAGAAGCCCAGCCTTGAAAATAAGTGTTTCTTTGCCCTTGTGACCTGTTTTAGCAGTATATTTAATAGGTGAAAGGAAGAGCTGGTGACAGCAGCGTGGGAAGCTTCAAAGCACCACCAATTTGCTGGCAGGAGAGGCTACTTGAAAGAGAAGGCAAGGGTGAAAAGCAGTTGGTTTTCTCTCTCTCAGTCTTTTTCCAGTTCTATCCGCTCCATTTCTCTCCTGCTTATGGCAGTCCTGCAGATGTTTGTTGTCATCCATCTTGAGCGGGGTCAGCAACCTTTTTCAGCTGTGGGCTGGTCCACTGTCCCTCAGACCATGTGGTGGGCCAGACTATATTTGGGGGGAGGGGATGAACGAATTCCTATGCCCCACAAAAAAAACCAGAGATCCATTTTAAATAAAAGGACACATTCTACTCATGTAAAAACACGCTGATTCCCAGACCGTCCGCAGGCCAGAATGAGAGGGCAATTGGGCCTCATCCGGCCCCCAGGCCTTAGGTTGCCTACCCCTGATCTTGAGAGACAAAGGAGCGCACCTCCAGGGGAGTGGGAGTCAAACCGCTGCATTAGCAGCACTGAAGTGACCTCCCCAGGGTGCAAACACCCTGTTTTGCCTGTATGACAAAACAAAACAAAACAAAACACCCTTTCCGCCTCACTGATGTGGTTAAAAGGAAACCAGAGCAATACCTTTGACACCAGCTCATAGCTGCCAAGTATCCCGTATCCACCGGGAAAACCCCTTTTTTCTTACCGTTTCCCGGCGGTCTCCCGTTTGGCAGAAAATCCCGGCATTGTCCCTTTAATTTGCTTCTTCCCGGCGGCCATTTTTCTGGTGCCGCTTTGCCCTTCTATGGGCACCAGAAAATGGCGCCGCCGGTGTCGGAAGTCGCTTTTATGTGTTTCCGGTCATGCGCGGAAGCGACTTCCGGCACTGGCGCCGCCATTTTCTGGTGCCCATAGAAGGGCGAAGCGCCACCGGAAGTTGCGTCACACAACTTCCGGTCATGCGCGCGCTGCCGATCCCGGATCTTTACGATCCGAACTTGGCAGCTATGCACCAGCTTAGCTGCAGGAAATGCCGGAAGGAATTGTACGGAGCACCATCCAACCATCTTAGGGACTCCACTCCGGATTTGTGTAGGTTTCACTTCTTAGCCTTTTCTTCTCCTGAAGATATCTTGCAAAGCAGCGGGGGTTTAGGATTAGTTTTCCTTCTCCTAGATAGGCTACCTTCGAGCCCCATCTGCCCCTCAGCTCCCTCTACAGCAGTTGCAGAAACCACTTTCTTGACCATTGGACCCTCTATTGGTCTCATCTGCTCAATCTGCTAGAGCGTGTCTTCCCATGCAGAGGAAGTCCCTAGCTCATTGAGACCCATCAGCTACCCTCACTTGGTTTAGACAGCCAGTCAAAGCCACGTCCAAGGTGTGACAGCTGTCACATGCTTCTAGGATCCACAGGTGAGAGCTGAGGGCAAGGTGGGTACCAAAGGTGGACAAACTACCTTAGAAGGAGCATGATGTCACCCACCAGAGGTATCAACCCTCCCCTAATGCCCCAACCCTGCTATGTAATCCACTGTTAATATTGCAAGTCAAAGTTGGGTTGAGGCTGAGTTGGGATTCACAGGGAGGAAAGGCTTTGTTTGTTTTGGGGGTATGTATTCTTGTGTTTTTATATTGTAAACCAACCAACAATCCTGTGATCTTTGAATGAAGAGTGGTATCAAAATTTAATATAATACTAATAGTGTTCTCTCCATCCCAGTGTTGTCCATGTGATGTTTTCCCATTCTTGGAAAGTCTGAAATGGCCAAGATGGGGAAAAAATCCTGCATTTAAAGCAGGACAACACTGGGATGAGGAGGGTGTTATTTGGTAATCCCTACATTAATGTGGAAACAAGGAGGTGCAAATCTACATTTAGGTCCAGTGTGGACAAGTCTAAGTGTCTCTGCCTGGTGTTTGTCTTCTGTTTCAGTCTCTCTTACCCAGGAAACACACAAGTGTCTTTTTCAGGTCAGAGTCAAAGGACACAGCAGGGAGCATTGCAAAATTTAGTCCCCAGACTCAGCAGTTCCATTACGAAATAGTGGTACATTTGCATAATTGTTCTTGGCATCAGGCACAGAGCATTACATCAGTGGAAGGAAGTCTACAGCTGAGAAAAGAATGATACATGAATAGGAGGGTATCAAACTGTCTCTTTGCTTCCAGATGGCTGACCACAAGTTCACAGAAGGAATTTGTTTGCTCTAAACATATAATCATTCTCATTGCAGCTAAGAGTCTCAGTCTTTGCACTTAATCCTTATAACAGTTAACCCAACTCCAGTTATTTGCATTTTGCATTTCTTTCCTTGCTGTGTTTCTTTCCTCCCTCCCATAAAAGGTTGGTTTAGAAGCCAAAAAAATTGCAAGTATTCATAATTATATTAATCACAGAATTTGCTATAGCTGTATAAAAACTAAACAAATCACAAAATCATAGGCTGCATTGAATTTATTTCTCACATATTTAGTGTGCCCCTCCTCCAGAGCAACACATGGTCTGTCCCTGTTACTATCACAACAATCCAGTGTGGTAGGTTCCACTGAAAGAGGGTAATTGGCTCACACTCACCAGTGAGTTAGGATTTAAAGTTTAGATTTTAACTCTATAGCTTCCTAACTCAACCTTCGATTATGCCATATTTGGCTATCTAATGGATGACTTCCTCGCTCAAATGCTTCAAAATAAATGATTCAGCAGCCAATTGGATCCACATTTCCTCACACAGAGTTCAGCATAGCAAATCTGAAAGGCTCTTCTCAAGCACAAGAAGGCACAGGCAGCATCTTGCTGAAGGGATCCAGAAAGGAAGTACATCAGTTCAGCAAAACGAGCCAAGTCTAACTGACAGCACCAGCAAAGAACAACAGTTTCCCCACATGCTGAGTCCTGCTGTTTAATGGGCTTCGTGTATTGGCACTTTAACCAAGGGAGACGTCACAGACCCAATAAGTATCTGCCACAAGTTGCTAGTGCATCCAGATTTCCCCTTCTATGGCAGCAATGGGCATGTAGAACAGATGCTTTTCTCAGCTGATGCAATTGCAGAATAAATAGCTAACAAGCAAGCCGAGTGAATTTTTGTTTAACATGTCTGCACCCCTACAAACATAGGTTTTCATTTTATGTTCATTCCCACCGACCCCCAGAGTGGGTGCAAGCATGCCCAGGTGAGCTGGATATGAATTGCCATTACTATTCCCAGTGAAAACGTTCTCTAATCTAAATGCTCAGGCGGGAGGCCTTGGAGCAATCACTTTTATACCATTATGCTTGTACTGTATATCTTTTCCACTGTGTCCAATGATTAACTCACAACTGTTGCATGAGCAAGATCTCCCTCTGCCACCAGCCTGGGCAACATGACAACTTTTATAGACGCTGCTGTGTAACTGCACCTGTGTAACTACACAAAAGCATCACTTTATATGCAAAAGTCACAACCGCTATGCCTATCTACAGACCCCTAGCACCCAACCAGAGCACACCACAAGACCACTCTCTTCAGGCAAGCTCCGTGGTTGAGCCACCCTCATTCTAGCTCTTCAGACATGGACTCAGACCTTCAGAATTGACACCAGCTGTTCCTTAAACTATAATTCCCAGCTAATGAAGTAGGACAGAGGGAGAGGGAATTGGCATCAATGAATAATCTGCTACAGGACAGACAGAACACCACTTGTCGTTACCCTCAGCTCTTTGCGTAAACTACTTTAGTGTAACATAAAGGATCTTCGAGAGTCTGTCATGCACAATGCTACTTCTCTCTGTGTGTCTCTCTCAGGCCTTAGGTGATAGGCACTTCCTTGTTTACTGAAAACCCAGCTACTCAGCAGCAATGACAGGTCTCTTAAAAGGCACCAAACATTTCAAGGCACAGGGCTTGAATGCAGGGCTACTGAGAAGAGGTTCAGGGATCTCAAAAAATGGGGTACATGTAACTTAGCTCCAAGCCAGCAGGGAAGCCAGACTGCCACTTTTTTGTAATCAAAATGAAATCAAGTCAATTGGGCATTTATAAAGAAGGTAGAAAACAAAATGTGGAGCTACTATTCTAAGGCTGCAGATAGAAATAAGCTTCCAGAGCAGTACAAAAAAATGGAAGATTGTTGCTACTAACCTAATGCTGGATGGAGGAGCAGATTCTGCCATGCATTCTGTGGTATGTTGGTTTAAAGCACTTTCCACCCTGCTCACAGTATATCATTCACTCTCAAAGTGTGCTGCCTTTCTAGTATAAAACACAAATGGCTGCTTTGGCACGCTTTACTTAGAAGTAACTGCCTTGAAATAAACGAAGCTTCTTTCCTGAGAAAAAATGTGATATTGCAAAGCCACCTCCCCAATTCTTCATGCCCCCAAATAGCTTTTACTGGTCTGTTTGTCACTGGGCTGTATTTTCAAATTACCTGTTTGCTACAATTTTGCCTTATAAGTGCTATTGCTTTCTAGTTTTTTTTTCTGATCAATGAATGAAATGGTACTTGGGCAACTGTCAAGGACCCGGCACTATTTAAAATTAAAATTCATTTGTGTTAAATTTAAGAGATAATTTTAAGCAGTTTAGACAACTTGCATTTAGGATTTTGCTTTTTTGCTCACCTAACCATAATCCATCATCACTACAACTACTCTATTCCGAACTTAAAAATGGAAAGCGTAATGCTGGCGGTCAACGAATGAGGTTTAAATATTGTCTCAAGGCAAATCTAAACAAATGTAGTATAAACACTGACAACTGGGAAACACTGGCCTGCGAGCGCTCCAGTTGGAGAACAGCCTTTACCAAAGGTGTCATGGGCTTTGAAGAAACTCGATCTCAGGATGCAAGGGAGAAACGTGCTAAGAGGAAGGCACGCTTGGCAAATCCACACCATGTTCAACTCCCGCCTGGAAACCAATGTCCTCACTGTGGAAGGACATGTGGATCCAGAATCTGCCTCCACAGTCACTTACGGACCCATTTTTAAAACCGTGTTTATGGAAGACAATCTTACTTGGCTACGCATGGTCGCCAAAGAAGAACCACAATATTCCTGGTTACTGATTTCATAGCACCAGAGGAATTGTGAAGGCTGAACACATCTGCATGGATGTTTAGAGTGGGTTTTAAAGAGCATCTGAGGCACTTAATTCCTACTCTCTCCACACACACACACACCCAATAACCATACATATGTGACGTTGCTATTGCCATTGTTTCCCTTCTTTTTCCATAGCATGCATCAAAGAGTACAGGATCTGCTATTGAGCAACTGGTATCCCTGTATCAAAGTAAGAGGTATTTACTGAAGGACTCTTTCTTTGCTCTTTCTGTGCTTCCAGTTTAGCACTCCAGAATTAAACCATTAGCAGGGGAAGCTGTTATGCAAATGTGTACTTAGAGTAATCATTCTGTTGATGCTCTGTCGCTCAGGGAAACAGTTGCTTTCCTCCTTAAATTCCTATAGAAATTGGCTATGATCCAGAAAAAGGAAATTGTGCTCTGGTCCCATAGAAATTAATGGGAGTTGAGTTTACACAGCAGTTTAAATGAGACTTAAGCTCTGTCTTAATTGAGGCATCATCCTTTCACTCTTCTGATTTGAGCAGGATCCAGCCAAAGTCAAGCCTGTAAATTCCTGTTTATTACAATTGCAAAATTATTAATATACTTCCTGGTTGTCATTGAATCATACCCATGATGACACTTGTTATCCTGACTGTATTCCCAGATATATTTTTAAAACCACATTGAAGTGGTAAAATTGTAGTAAACCACCAGGTAATATTAAAGTACAATTTAGCCATATTGTTAGGGTGAAATTTGTTTGTGAAAAGATATTATGCTCTGCATGTGTGGTACAAAATGCAGAATTAACCAACAATTAGTTACAGTGAGTTTTAATTTCTCCTATTAAAAAAAGCTCCCTTTCACTGTGTCCAAATGATTAGCTCACAATTGTTGCATGAATGAGACATAAACCACAAGATTACCAGAGGCAGCTATGTAACAAGGGATTAAAGGAGGAAAAATCCATATATTTAAAGATGTGTTTCCAAAAACAGCCTGAAATATTGGTACTTTTGTGCTTTAATCTCTTGGAGCAGGATTTTAATTGTCTCCTCACAGTCTGAATAATATTCTAAGCCACTTGGCCACTGTTCATTCTAGTACTGTAGGATTATTTTCTACTTTCAGAACTCTTTGTTCTCTTTGTTGGGATCAGTATGGGGAAAATCGCTCTTGAGTTTAAGAAGTTGTGTGTGCGTAAAAACACGGATGGGAGAGTGAAAGCTTGGAGCTGACTTCTTCACTGTCTCAGGACACAGTACTGTTTGACATGATGGGAAGAAGACTGGAGAGAGACCTTCAGGCTGCCATCCTAGATCTACTTACCTAGAAGTAAGCCGCACAGAGCTCAGTGGGAATTCTTATTAGACCTGAGTGTATAGGATTGTGCCATCAGTCTCACTGAACATCAGTCTCCCGAACTTGCAAAAATAGGGAGTCTTTGGTCTGCAAGCTAGGAATGCAAACCAAAGCTTGCAGGTACAAATGTAACAGCAAACTATTGCTTACCAAAAATTCTAAAGTAAGTAATGGTTCTTCTGAGCACACGTGGGGGAGAAGAGGGCGCCCTCAAATCTGATGCTTCTTCCAAGAGTCAATGGTTTGGCGTTACATTTGAACTGAGCCACTCACTTGTATCAACATGGTTATTATTAGGGTGGCGTATCTAGTACAAGATGCCCTGATATCTAAAAATAAAAAATGGGATCCCCTTCTTTTATGAAAAAGGAAATATAAATTATGCCATGTCAAACAAAGAACACTTTATTTTCCTAGGCTTTTAAATCCTCCACATGACACCTCAACTTCTGAAAGTTTTGCTGCTATTCCAAACTCACTGCCACCACGTGTGGAATTGTATATCAAAGTAAGATGGTTATTGCCAAGGGCAGTCTTAGGGGATGCCAAGCCCTGGGCCTTTTGTGTATTTTTTTTTTAAAAAAACTTTACTTACACCTGCAAAGAATAGTGCCAATGAGACCCCAGAATCTACCATCTTATTTTGCCCACATACAAATTAAGCCCTAATGGCAGCAAGTTTGTTCCCCCCCCCCTGTGAAAGTCAGCCTAAATTTGAATCTTTACATATAAATTAGCATATGCATATTTTATGCAAATATGTGCTACGACCCTGTGCCCTGAGTCTTTAAAGTACCTAGCAACACCCCTGGTTGTTGCTGTGAAAGCTGTTAACCTTGAGAGTGGCAGCGTGTGCTTTGAATTTATCCAAGCCCCGCTGAATAAGCAACAATGTATTAATTCTCCTTTTTTAAAATAAGAGGAACAACTTTACAGATTCTGCACAAAGTCAACCAAACCAAGCACGTAATCAGTGCAAAATAGAGAAAAAGCTGCCCTCTAAATTATGGTAGCTAATTTTTTTATGTTAATTTCCCCTCTAAACTAGGTTAGCTACTTACAAAGATATCACAAAAAGGACAGATGTGCATACTTTAGAAATGATTCCTATCATTTAAAAATAAATTCAATACATCTCACTCTGTAACCAGCTGACCTGTGTGCCCATTTAGTCTGCTGTCCCAGTGGTTTTTCCTGGGTAACTTCAAGGCCCCTGCTATCCCTTTTTCTGATTTGTTTTGTTTTTAATTTTGACCTGGACTTGGACTGGGCGACTATTCAAATACTGTAGATAACTCCTTCAGGAGAGGGGGAAGGATTGCCTTCTGTCAATCCTTTAGGCAGAGAGCAGTCCTCTGTATATAACCATACTATAAGTCCCCCAAAGTGCATATGTGGTAGGGGAATCTTCCCCATCCCCCACCCCCAAAAAATCCCTCCATTTTTCTTCAGTTGCCAGCTCCCAGCTGACCTAAGTGAACCTTCTACTTAATTGTTCAGATCCTCAATGTCTACTCTCATCTCAGAAAAGAAAACCAAGCATATTCATGTTCTGTAATCTCCACAGCCTATCAAAACAGTAGGCTTGTTCACATGTTACATGGTACGAGCAATATCTACACATCTACAAGTGCTTATGTGAAAGAGTGTACGCTTGCTGATTTTGACTTGCGTTTTTCTTTCTCTATAATCAAGATATAATTACACACACACACACACACATATTCCTCATTTGGGGACCAGCTAGTCCCCTCACAAAGGCATAATTCCTGGAGTTCCCAGCAAAGAAGGATTGACTGAGATGGGAAGAGAGTTCTTCTAACAGCTTTTAGCACCCTTCACAAACTCCAGGATTATTTGAGGGAAGCCACGGCTGTTTGAAGTATCACCATACTGCTTTACATGTGTGTTGTTGATGGGGCCAATGTAATTGCACTGATATAGCTTTTGGTAGATCTCATCCCAAGCAGTGGGATGCTTGGGAAACCAGTCTTGGCACTGGGCCACACTATGTTCTACTGTTAATTAAATCATGTCATGGTCTTTTTTATTTTAATATTACATAAACCAACTCCTGACTTAGTAATACTTCAGAGCTAACCCGAACGTACTTCCAGCATTTATTTCCCCTTCCTTGCCTTGTTCAATTTGTACCCAAGCTTTCTGCCAAGTGGTGTTCAAGCTGGCTAACAGTGATAAAAGATAAAGTAAAAGATGAATGCCAGTTAGCGTACAAAGCACTGCATTTTATACAAGCACTGTATGATGTAAACGACTGCATTTAACCTGTGTGGCTTCTAACATCACCCTTTAGTATATGCACACTAATGAGCGGTGTTTTTGCAATAAATACACTTTGCATATGACATTTGAAGCTGTTGATTAAGGGAAAAGGCTAATTAAAACTTAATAGAAATGCTAGATTTCAATTTGAGCACTTTCTAGATTTTATAATTGCATTAGAGAGCTACAAGTACACACCATTCTTGAATGGGGTGGGGGTGGGGACTAGATATGGCTTCCTGGAACATTCACTGTAAAATAAATTATAAATCTTGTTTCCGGTACAAAATATATATTCATTTGAAAGGTTGCAGTTTGCTGAGTAGTTGTTGCATTTGTTAGTGTAAGTGCACTTGCCAACTTAAAGCTATAATTTGTCTAAAGGGATGGAGGGGGGAAGAGATGTGGTCAGGTGTGTCCTGCTGCAGTGAATGCTAATATGCCTTCAGCGAAAGCATATTACTCCTTTATTTTTGACTGTACATTGAATTATTTACACCTTCAAGGCAGTTGATTGAACTGCAGCATCAGTCAATTAGCAAATCAAAAATTTATATGATTCCAATTTAGCATGGAGTCCAATCTCTCTCCCTCCCCCTTTTTCTTTTTAGATTTTCACCCTGACAGTGACAAATTACTCCTCTGCTGGCTGAGATTGGAAATTAAAAGCATTTAGAGTTGCTCATGCATTTATGCTAATGAGAACTCTGATATGATTTGCATGCAAAAGAGGACAATTTGAAAGCTCATCAGTTTTTCATGCTCCTGCATTTTGATGTGGTAGGATTTTTCCCCTCCTGTTTTTTGGCATGGGTAAAAAAATAAGAAGGGTGGGGTGGAGGGAGGGCGTTACAATATAGCTTGCAAAAAAATAGTGTTTCAAGTTGGAAGGCTCCTTTAAAAAAAGTCTCCTGATTTTTGTAAAATCATTTGCCTTGCTATTTCAGAACTACATCCCACCTTCATTAGCATTTCAGATGTTTATCAAAGGAATGATCCAGTATCTGCCATCCATTGCCATGCAAGATTATAGCACAAGCCTCATTTCAAATTCAGTAAAGGAAAAAAAAGGAACTAAAATAAAAAAAGACCCTAGGACAGATCAGAAGAGGGATGTATGCCCCAACTGTTTTTCTTGTGGAAACTCCCTGAATTAATCTCATTTAGAGCAAAATCTGATTAATCACCAGAGCTGGTAGCTTCAGGTTTATTGCAGTAGTTAGCAGCACTGACATATTTTCAGGAACATTGTAGTAAAGCCTTTCTTGGTATGCAGCAGAAGAAGGTGGAATATAAAACTTTAATTGTATTAAAGTCGGTATTTTAGTATGCAGGTGCTTAATTTTCCTCATTAGTTTCGTCAAAGGAAAGAATGTGTCAGAACTGCCCTGATGGATTTGGCAGTTTTAAAATTCTATGAGCCTCATCCAAAGCAAGGAAGACTGCAAGGGTCTCAATTAAATCAGTGGAAATTAGGGCCTCTTCATATATTTTATGCTTTCAGATGTACATATAAGATGTTCTAAGTGTATGTAATGCCCTAGCCCTTTTGGAATGTTGGTGAGGTCCTTGTTGTGACTGACAGGAGAATTTTGGCAGAGTTACAGACTCAGAGTCAATTAAAGACTGTTTGAAAAGTCAATGGAGGCAGAAGCCCTACTCAGATATTCAAAAAAAAAAATGCCTGGCCAAAAAAGAAAAGAAAAAATAATGGGGGAGGTGCAGGGCTGTGCATGCAAACCCCACTTCCATTACCACCCCCCATGCCTACCAGCGCCACCCAACTTTCATGTGCTGAAATCAAGGGCCTGATGGTGTATTTATTATATGCACATTCAGCTGAATGGGGACCCTGAGCAATCATGGGGAGAATTCTAAGTGCGTTCAGTTGACCTCCAGACCTTCTTGCTCAACAAAGGAAGGTCAGATGTGGAGCTGGCAAGGATGGGAATCTCAGGGGACCTCTCTGATCTTGCAACCCCATTAGCCACCCAATTCCAGTTATCATTAGCAGCTAAGGGGCATAGTAGGCATTGAAATTTTGCGTGCCCCGCAGTGCTTCAAAGCACAGAGCTGCTGATTATAAAACAGAGAAGACAGCAAACCTCCTTAGAAATTGCCTTAGGTTGTTTTGTAGCATTGCAACTAAGGCTATTTACCTGATCAAAGAAATCTTAATCAACGTACTGTATAATTTAGAAATAAATTTGCCTATGAGTAAACATCATAGCTCAGTTGGCATGGTGCTGATAATGGCAAGGTTGCAGGTTTTATCTCCAGCGGCATATTCCTGCAATGCAGGGGGTTGGACTAGATGATCCACAGGAGCCCTTCCAACTCTATGATCCTGTGATTGAGATTTTAGAGGTTCCCCCCTTGTGTGAGAGACAAAGGGGAAAGGTAATACCTACCATCCACATTTTTTAACCTCTTTAAGCATATTTTTAAATAAAAAAGCTTTCTTAAATTTATCAAATTATCATATTTAATTCTGTTTAATTCATCAAACCCAACTAGCTAAACACTGCAGCCTTAACTTTGAGCATGTATATTTTGATTACCATGATTTTGAATCTGACATACTGTGCATTAGGCAGAGCAAGCTGACATACCTGGGAGAGGAGACCTGTTGTAAGCCTTCCATGGCGCCCATAGTCCTGCCAGCTTCTTCTAACCCGAGTAGAAGGTTGGGACACATAGATTTTCTGGTTTTTCCTTCTTGTCCTACTTCCCTCCCCACCCCCCCACCTTAGTACTAATGGTGGAAGGGAATATGCCAGCTCCAGGACTGGTGAAATCCCCTCTTCCTAGGAGTATGTTGAATAAGGGGGTTTTGAATCCTGCAGAAACAAGCCCACCCCCTACAACATACCCTTCTAGGCCTACAGCCTGTGGAGCTCTGTAGCTGGAAGAGCAATATCCATGGACATTTAGGCTGCAGCAAGGAGAAAGTTCCCACCACAGAGATCCTCAGCATCCAACAGCCCTTCATCTGTCCTCCCAAGGAGCTTAGACCTGTGCTTTTATATTATTTCTCCAGACTGTAAATGCTCACCAAACTATCTATCCATTCAACAATGTAAAGCATAGGTTTTCCCTGTCCACATTTAGAACGGCTTTGGAATAACCTATTTTTTACATGAAACAGAATGCATAGGGAAGGGGGATAGAGTCAAATTTTGCCCACCCCACATTGTCTTTGTGGGTTAGCCTCAACTCCT
Organism: Zootoca vivipara; assembly: GCF_963506605.1. Lineage (NCBI taxonomy): Eukaryota > Metazoa > Chordata > Lepidosauria > Squamata > Lacertidae > Zootoca > Zootoca vivipara. Next base: position 65,871,575 of record NC_083278.1, read on the forward strand.
GTTTTATATGTGAGCAAGATAAATAAAACGTACTTAACAAACATGCACTTGCCCTGCACACCTGGTCCTAATTTATGTAATCTTACCTACACTTACATATGAGTAAACCTCACTGAACCCAACGGCACTTTATTCTGAGTAAATCTGCATCAGATTGTCATGTTAGTCATGCTACTTGTTAATTGCTTATGATGGAAAACATGGGCTTCATACTGGCTAGTCCTCACATTGCTATTATTTTTAATTAACTTTCCTGTTTATTATTGAAACTGAACTATAACCAAGGGAAATAGACGGTCTTAAATAGCCTGGCTCTTGGTATTGGCAAAGCTAATGGCAAAGGAGTAAGATTTCATTCATTCAAAGGAAGGTCAATCTATCATTAATGGATAGAAGAGATACTGCAGGCTATTTAATAAAGAGTATTTCTTATCTATTAAAGATCCTTGACCTTTCAAAAGTCAGAGGAAGCTGATTTCTTCCAAGCACCTGTTGACAATTTCCACTACAAATTCTCAAAGTGTTCCTTCACCCTCTTTCGCTTTTTATTCCCCTGCCACTCGCATCCCCTTCTTTCTGCAACCCAATTAGCAGATTAGCTAGCAGGCTTGGATGCCTGGAGAAGTGGAAATTAAATTGATTTTTATCGCACGCCAACCTCAATGTTGAGTTATCCAAGAGCAGTATCATACCCTCAGAGAGTTTCTCCTTCCTTAAGGAACCCAATGGGTGGATAAGAAAGATCAAAAGTGTAATCAAAGACTCCTTTAAAGTTGTGATGCCTCCTTATGTAAATAGATCACAATGGTTTATATAAGAGGCAATAATTACATAATTAGATAACAGCAACAGTGCTGGATAGGAACACATATTATATTCATGTTGTTGTTTTTAAAGAGATTTACAGTTATTTTCTCAGCATTGATTAATATTGCCATTCTATTTATTGCTATCTTCTATGAATTTCACATGTGATGAGCTGACAGTGGTAATGGTATCGCCCTCTGCTGACCGAATGCATCAATTAGTGTAATGAGGAGCAATTCCACCTCCTTCTGAAGCTCTCCTCATGATTGGAGCCCACCCCCCTCTCCAATTTCTTCCAAAATCTCCCCTAGAGGATCGAGGGACCTTTCAGAGCAGATATGGGAAAGAGAAGCAAGGAGTCCATTAGAGTTCTTTGAGATTGTCAAAAAAAATATAGAGATGATCCAGTTGAAATAGTGTACTTGGACTTCCAAATAGCATTCAACAAGGTACTTCACCAAATATGTTTAGCGGCCAAGGAATAAGAGTAGAGGTCCTCTTGTGGATCAGGAATTGGTTAAGTAGCAGGAAGCATGAATGAATGGACAGTTCTCAAAATGGAGGGATGTAGCATCTACCAAGGATTGGAATTGGGACCCCTGCTTTTTAACTCATTCTTAACTGATCTAGCATTAGGGGTGAAAATGAGGTGGCCAGGTTTGCTGATGATACAAAATCAACAAGAGATTTTCAAATAGCTCCAAAAGGACCTACCCAAACGGAGTAAATGGGTGGTAAAATGGCAAATGTGATTCAATGTAAGCAAGTGTAAAGCAATGCATGTCAGGGCAAAAATAAATAAATAAATAAATCCACATATCCACAATAACTTCACATATATGCTCATGTGACTTCAATGATAAAGCACTGCCTGCAGGTAATTTACCCGTATATTCCGGCGTATAAGACGACTGGGCGTATAAGACGACCCCCAACTTTTCCAGTTAAAATATAGAGTTTGGGATATACTCGCCGTATAAGAAATACAACCCGGCATATAAGACGACCCCCTGACTTTTGAGAAGATTTTCCTGGGTTAAAAAGTAGTCTTATACGCAGGAATATACAGTAAGCATAATGAAATCCTCTTACTGAAAGGTTCTCTCCTCATTCAATTTATTTTGTCATGGCCAAAAGGAGACTAAATATTTCCCATTTGGTTATCATGGAAATGTGTTATTCCATGGAAATGCAAAAGCCAGAGGTAGTATCTAATAGAGGGTACATCTATGACTGTCTGATGGTCTGGCCCCACAATTTATTTGACTTGGGGAAGTACAATCTTTACTTTGGCCACTAGATCTCCTCCACCTCCATTCTTGCTCAAGTATTTTCAAAAGTTCTATCTACCCAACATGGCTGCTTGACGACTAAATGTGAAGATTATTCACATTTCTGGCTGGGACGTGGCACCAATGAATAAAAGGGCACCATGTCACAATGAGAGTGATGTTGATGCTTCCCAAATGCTCCATTATGAAATTCCACGCTTTTTCATAATCAGTACAGTTTTTCATTCCCCACTCCGCCTGGCAAAATGAAAAACTGGGCAATATGAATTTTCCCAGGTTTGAAGAGCTTTTCCCCTCTTGCTAATTATCTGTCAACCAGCTTTTTTCCCTTATTAATTAATTAAAGCATATTGAACCAGGTCACCGTTCACATGTTGCAACAGCAGATGCAAAGGGAGATGTGAGTGACAAGATGAAAATTATTCGGCACTATCTTGGCACCAGGCTTCAGAAAGACATTACGAAAGCTTTTTGGCATTAAGTATTTGGGAGCTCTTCCACTGTTCTGATTACTAAGTATATGGTACAAATGCTTAGATTCAGGTCTGCCAACACTGTCATTCCAATCTATCAATCCCAGATTTCTTTTTATAAGTGCTACAAATGTAGTGCTCATCATTGTTATTCTGTTCCATTATAACATTTGCCAGTTCTGCATACCGTCAAAGGCATATGATAGTATTTGATAGATTGGTACTGAAATGATCCACTAAAATCTATATCTAATTCCCAAGAGTGCTTTTTATCAGTTCTGGCAAGCAGCTGGGTTTTAACTGTGATACTTCTAACATAGTCACATTGTGCATAGCAGTCAGAATTGGTACTGACTGCTAAAAAACCCTCCTAAATTCTGCTACAGAATGGGGAGTGTGCCCCATTTGGATTGAGTCTCTGATCTCAAGAGAACAGAAAATCAGCAAATCTTCATTTGTTTGTGAAAGTAGGACATGTCTTTGGATAGTGGGGTGGGGAGAAGAGGACAGTTCGCTCAGCACTGGAGCTTCCATTGTAAATTTATTTGTTAGGTTTTTAAGATTTTTTTCCTTCTATAGCAGCGTCATAAATACCTCTTCCCAGTTGAGTAATAGAGCAATTCAGGCTAGGGGGAATCCACAATTGAGTGCAGGCACCGGCGACCCAGCAACTCAGAAACCACGGCATCCAAACCCCCCTCATCGGCACTTTGCATTATTGGGAGCACCAAGCACAAACACATGCCTGCACTGTCCTTAGTCATACCACCCACCAGGCATGCATGCATGCATGCCTTGCCCCCCCCCCCGGATGAATCACTGATGCACACACACAACGAGCACATTCAAGGGTGTAAACAACTGCTCAGCAGCATGCAGCAGCAGCAGACAGGAGAAGCACCCCTCACAAACCTGGGCAGAGACCCCTTTCACTTATGGTGATATGTTCCTGTCTGGGAATGAAGTTTTTGGGAGAAGCGTTAACTATAGCCATGGGGATGCAGCATTTTCTGTGTCCTGTGTTTGTGCTTGGTGCTCCCAATAATGCAAAGTGCTCTTCCAATCCAGTAGCCCATAACACCTCCCACCACCACATGCTGTGGGGTTTGGGTTGCAAATTAAGCCACTGATTGAGAAAATATCCTGTAGACAACAACAACATGGCGAAATGGAATCTTGTGCTGTGCTGCATGAATGCTGGAGGTCAGTCTCAGGGGCTCCTTGTCCCATTGCTACAGTGATACAGCCCCTTTGCTAAACCCCTGCACCAAAGATGCCCATGACTTGTCTTACGTAAGATGTTGCTGCAGCCATTGGTTTGAAACCCTCTGCAATTGCCACACCAGGATACGTTTGCGCTGCATATAAAAGATGGCCTCAAAGAACTTGAGTTTTTGCATTCACAGTGGTAGCGGTCAAACGATAGGCTAGTAGAAAAGAGCAATAGCAGCACATGGCCCTGCAATGCCTAGAACAGTGTTTCTCAACATTTTTTGGGCCACGGCACACTTGTTCCGTGAAAAAAATCACGAGGCACACCACCATTAAAAAAGTTAAAAAAATTAACTCTGTGCCGCCCTATATTATAATTATGACTGTAAGAAACACTTGCCAAATATTGCTTTCCGGCGGGTCAGTGCTGGGTATTGGCGGCCACCAGGCTTGTTTGCACTGAGCTTTGGGAAAGAGGAGGAGAAATATTGCTTTCCGGCGAGTCAGCGCTGCCTATTGGCAGCCGCCAGGCACGTGACATTGCAAATCGCCCTTCTCGTCGCCGCACGTCACGGCACACCAGCCAGCGTCTCATGGCACACTAGTGTGCCGCGGAACAGCGATTGAGAAACGCTGGCCTGGAAGATCCTCCTTTTGAATGGGGATGCATGTGGAGGAGGTTGCAGTGGGTAGGAGCCATCAGCAATAATCAAGTGCCTTGCCTTGTGTGAGTGGAAATGTCATCATTTGATACAACCCTTAGTCTTGAAGGTGCTACATGACAGTCTGCTATTTATCAGACTAAACATGAAATGATGAATCAGGATGATGAAATTTAAAAAGCATCTAGGGTCTCAAATCTATTCTTTTTTAGCCCTGGGTTACTGTCACGCTTTTCTTGCAATAGAGTTGCCTCCCAAATTACATTTAGAGTGAAATTTGAGTTCCCCTTCAGGCAGAACATTTCCTGGGAAATCAAAAGTTTCAATAAAATTTCTCAAAGTGGCTCTAGGTTTTCTTCTGGATTTTGCTTAAAAGAAAACCTGAAGCCAAGTATACAGGTTCCTCCTTAAGCAAACTATCTTAGAGAATTGAGGGGTGCCACAAGTGTTTTCACAAGGGCAGCAAAATTTCTCAGGGGTGTTCTGTCTGTCTGAACATTGAAAATACAGGTGTGTGTTGCTCCTGCATCTCCTCCCCTCCCCAACTTGTCTGAGCTCCTTTGTAGGTGTTGGAGTGGGAGGAGAACATTGGGAATGTCTATGCAATTTAATGGCTGCATGAAAAGCAAAACACTTCACAAAATTGAGGGATTCGGATGATACTTTTGTGAGGCGAGGCAGGGCTGAGTAGGAGGACATCTGATGCCAGATTTTATAAAAAAATTTGAAATAAGAAAGGCTGCATCTGCCACTATTATTGGAGATCAAAGTTAAAAGTGCAGTGAGCTAATTGCTTTTCACAATTGTTAATATATTTCAGTGCAGTCCTGATTTCTGTATCCTGGCCTGCTCTAATTCAGAATGATTGTTCATTTTCCAGGATCTTTCAAGTGAATAGGAGGCATCCAATTGGCACTGGGTGTCCCCCACCCCCACTTTCCCTCAGCATATGCTACTTTCCCTTGCTTGCATGCTTCATCTTCTCTTCTGAAATGAACAAGAAAGGCAGTGCTGTTTCAACTCCACTGAGATATATTTGCTTTCCCTGTGCTTATATAAGTATGGGGGAAGAAAAAGACATAAAAGAGAGAAGGGGGAGATGCATAAAGAGACACAAATTTGAATGTCACTGATCAGCTGAAAGCAAAAGATAAAACACATAATAAGTATGGTAATTCCAGCAACTTGGGTCAGACTTGATGAAGAAAGCCATGCAAAATCAAAAATTCTTCCCTTCTGCTTTGAAAAATGTGTGCTTTCTCATTGTCTTAAGAGTTTTATGCAGCAGCCTGCTTTGGATTTTTGGAGTGTTTAGGGCAATTTCTTCTTGCCACTTATATATTGTCTAGTCTGTCAGTGGAAAGGTCCCTGAGTGCATGTACAGAGGATGAATCCCAAGTACTTTGAGGCAGGGAGAAACTCTGCCACAGCTTTAGGATATAATCCCCATCCTACTGAAGCTAAGAAAGCAAAATTGCCATTGATCTTAATTGCTCTGCCTTGCATAGTTAGGGAGAGATTCTAAACAACAGCAAAACAGGTGAGAAAGAAGCCTGTGCACAAAAAGAAGAGTTTCGAAAGTTTTAACTCTTTTGCCAGGTAATAGGCTACATACGCATTGCTCCGTCCTTGCCCATGTGATGGCTGTCTAGAATTGTGGCCCTACATTTTGTACACAAAAGTGCTGTTCCAACCATGTTCTAGTATCTCTCATCACTGAAGCAGATATGCAGCTTGGCCCTATGCATGTTTACTCAGAAATAAACCTCACTGATTTCAGTGGGATTTACTCCCAGTGCAAAGGAGCGCAGCATGTTTCCAAAAAGAGGACATTTTTGTTGAATAACTTGGCAGGTGAAAGAATAAAAAATAATAATTCCATAGGTGGCCGTTGAAAATGCTGCCAAGATCAATGTGGCTTGTTGTTGCAACTGTAATTCTTTTTTAAAAAATTATTGGTGGTATTTAAACGTGGCATTCATGCATCACAATCCTGTAAATGTTTATTCAGAAGTAAAGCATGTTTATTCTCACGCATGTATGCATAGGATTGCAGCCTGTTTACTCAGAGCTAAGTGCCACTCAGCTCCCTGTGGCCTGTTCTCAGTCAGTTGTACATATGATCACACCATTAGGCTATAATTCTAAACACACTTACTACTATGAACTGCAAATCTCACACTGGGATTTTGAAATTGTACTTAAATATAGAAAATTAGCTTTTCGCCTATGCCTAAGTATTAATTTCAATGTCATAATGTCTATTCAGTAGCCCTATTAAGATGTCTATTTTTCTTCCCAAAAAACAAAACAAAACTGGGCTACTTTCCCAGACATTTTTGGCAGCATTTTTAGATAGAGTTTTCACCAAGGTCCAGATTTTGAATATGATGTGTGAATTATTTGTTTTCCTGCACTGCTCGGGTATTTCACTTTCTTTCATGGAGGCAAAGAATAGCACAGTATGCACAGAATAGCAAAGCAAAAGGCAAAAATGAAACTTATACCAGGACACCAAGATAGCAACAAAGTGCTTACTGCACAGGACTGCGAAAAAAAACCACACAAATCAATCATGTGTGGCTTTTACCTGTATCTCAGATTATCCACCGAAGCAGGGCACGTTCTAGACCAAAAGTCACAACATCCAATACAAAAATGGTTCTTCCTGTTTGCAGGACCCATGTGTAACAAAGAAGTTTAAAAGGGTACCTGTTTTATGGAGCCTGAAATTGAAAGCGATGTTCAATATTGCATATTATGAGTGCAGCAATGAAACAATATATCTGACTCCTAAGAAAAAAAAAGGAAAAAGCCCTCTCTACAGATCTTCAGTAAGAATTTGAAAGCCCAGTAACCTCTCAGGAACAAGATCAACATAAAAGCTTCTCTGCCAGGCACTACATTTCTGCAGTGAGTGCATTAAGATTATCCACCACTTTGGAAAATGTACAGAAACAACCACAGAAAGTAATGTGAGCCATTTTGAAAGGTCTCTTAACTTTACTATTTTATAAGAAAATAAAATCATTTTTGGCCCTAAAGCATCCTTCTCGTGTCTTTAAAAGATGCACTCATATACACAGAGGGAAGGAGGAAGAATTTAAGCAAATGTATTCCGGAGAAAGGAAAGGCAGATGAAAGTATACCAGAGGTTTTTTTTAAAGAACAGTTTAACATCTTCACTGGCAGTTCGGAAGATACTGTAGTCTGTTAAGTGGCATAAGCACTATATGATTTCCCTCCCCATAGCAAATGAAAGTAGTCAATGAAGGGTTCGTCCATTTTGGATAACCCTGGTCTCCAGGATTTGCCCCTTCTCCAAGATCAAAAGCCTAGTATCTGTCCTCACACCTTGAAATGTAGTGCAAGACCAGGGACAATCTCCCAAACTCCAAGCTTGGACTGGGTACAGGAGCCTCAGAATTACACTTTCATTGTGCAACCATGTCTCTTGGAAATATAGCTTGGAACTGGAGTAGAGGGTTTGGGCTTACTTTGGATCTCTGCTTCTTGAGCACTTTGGAGGAAGAGCCAAAAAAAGTCTGTTTCCTACTCTACACCTCCCAGTACTCACATCCAGGAGCTGGAGAGTGGGGTAGAATTGCCTTGGCAATTGTGCTGAGCCTCACAGGTATTTTGGACCTCCTCTCCAGGTCCAAGCTGGCCATTTTGATGCTGAAACAGACAAGCTGAAACAGACGAAGTTCTTGGCATCCATCTGTCTCAAAAGACAACGGAGTGCACCTCTGGGTGAACACAGAACCAAAACAACCCCCTGTCGAGGCATGTCCAAACCTTGAATCTGGGGAAGGAATAGACATAATCTCTAGAGCTGTGATGTGCTGTGGAGATGCTCTGACTTCCCAGTCCATCTACTGGGCAGCCATGCCCTACCGAATGCACACCAGGCATCCCTATCTGGCCATCAGGGTTTTTCCCAGGCCACCCTTCCTCCCCAGTCACATCCCTTGTTGAACTTTCCTAGCATCCTCCTGGAATGTTTTTGCTTGGCTGGCATGTGTTAACTCTGTTGCTTGCCTGAATGGATGATGGAGAGGAATGCATGAATGCAAAGAAACCAGCCTGCTGTACAAAAGTAAAATTGTACATTCATTGTTCTGTCCAACTTTCTCTCTCTGGTTCTGCCCACAAGCTTGTGGCCCTTGGAAGGCTGCCCAGAATGTGATGCGGCCCTCAAACTGAAAAAGTTTTCCCACTCCTGGTGCAGTGGATAGATGACTGGACTTGGTATGGAGAGACCCTAAATCCCTCTCCCTCTCAACATATCCTAATATATGTGGGATAGCCAGACTCATATAACCAACATGCTTAGGTCTAATTAATGCACGAAGGGGTTAAATGGTTTACTTACAAACTCTCCAACACATGAAGCTGTTGTGATAACACCCCAGCCCATGAGCTTTTGAAGGAAATAGAGATGTGAGAAATAAAAGATAGAAAGGGAGATAGAAAAGAATCATGAAAGGGCTATCAATGGTTCCTAACCATGATGGCTGTGCTATATGCACACTGTGGCAGGCAACAGGTTTCCTGCATGTTCCATGGTTGGCCACCATGAAAATAGGATGATGAACAAATTGGGCCATTGGCCTGATCCTGCAGATTCTTTTTAGCAGTCTTATGGGGCACTATTTTTAGACTTTAATTTGATGTTTAGGCATGTTGATATTTAAGTAAGATAATGAAAGCAAGTATGTGTTGTCACAAAATCTACTCTGTCTATCACACTCTTATGCACTATGATGCCCGACATACAGGCTTGCATTTAAGCAAACCTTCAGTCTTTGGCTGCTTCCATACTGACATTGCTTCATGCGTGAGATTCAATTGCTACTGGCCAGGTTGTGTACCGTTCAACTGGGTTTGGGTTTTTTGCACAATAAACTCAAATTGGTTCTTTTGTGGATAAAGGAAGTAATGGGGAAATGCACTGAAAAGCATGGAATAGCATTTGTTTGCTGCATCATTCTATAACCTCCTCACAAACAAATCAGAATGACTGTGGGCGTAGTGTAAGTTCCCTGCAAACTATGTGCAAACCAACGAGAATGAATGCTCAGTAAACAGGTCATCTGGAATTGGCCTCTATCACTCATTACAAAACATTTAGCAGTGAAACATATAGAGCAGAAGTGGACAATGTGTGTCTTGTATCTTGTTATTTTCAAACTGAAGCTCAGTTTAAAGTCCTGTTTTATATGGAGGCAACTAAAATGGCTTCGACACCCTGGAGAGAACCTCTACCAAGTCTTTCCAGTTCCTGCTATAGGCATAAATAACCTTGAATAACTTCATTTAATTATAATAACACTGTTATGATAAATGTGCTCCATTACGGAAATAGAGTTAGTAAGTGAAAATTAGTCATGGCTGAGCAACAGCTTTTTCAGCAAAGCTAATAGAACAATGCCTGAACACAGATAACACTAAATAGGAGCAGATGACCCCTAATGGGACATTGCCAGAAATGGGTTTCAATTGGAATCCTGCGTGGTTACCCTGCTCATTCATCCTTTTCAGATTGATTGTACAGTTCCATTTGCAAAAGCCTGTGCAAGATGAGCACATTCCTTACAAACATCCAATCATATTATTATTATTATTATTATTATTATTATTATTATTAACCCACCCTTCACTCCCAGGGTAGGTTACAACAATAAAACACAATGTTAAAAATAGTTGTGCGTTCTACTCATGTGCAACTGGGTATACGTGTGGCGCCGGGAAATAAATAAATCGAATCACACCAAGAAATGGTGGGGGAGAGCTGGAAAGTCCTCATAACTCAAGAGGAGACCCTCCCCGGAAGGTTACAAACTGGTTACAAACTTCCAGTTTGGCATGGCACAATCTGAGTATCCACATATTGTGCAGCCTGACTACTGACTGTTACTATCACCCAGGCCACATGCTAGCAGAACACTGAGGAATAGCAAGAAGTTCAAAGCCATTCTTTCCACCAGCTATTCCCAGGAACTGGTATTTAGAGGCATGTTGCCTCCGACAGTGGAGGCAGAACAAACCATATCAGGTGACCATAGAGCCATTGTTATTTAAAAGATGTAGCCTTATAAAGAGGTGTTCGGCAAACACCAGGCTTTTTTTGGGGGGGGGGAGATACATTTATTCACAAAGCCGTTTTTAATAATGAATAGATTCCAGAAAATATAATTTGTGGATTGAAAAAAGGCAACATCCTCAACTAAATGATTGTATTATGAATTATTAACCAACCCCTAGTCATGACATTGAAGAAAAATTAGCTAGTATCTTAAAGGAAAAGCTACTGTGTAGTTTAGGCAAAAAGCCAGTTTGGTTTAGCCTGGCCCACTAGAATGTTGTATATCATAGATGTGATTACAGTATTTGTTGCTGGGGCAAAAGAGGAAAGGAGCAATACTTTGCAACAAGTCACTTAAGACTTAAGATCATTCTGTGAAGCAGTGACCCAGATGATGATCAGTTTTGAAATACATTGGGTCAAGTTCTTCTTCCTTTGTTTTTGGAATTTAAGTGTACAACATTGACAAGAAGGTGCTGGTGGGAGGATCACTGAGGTACAGTGGTACCTCGAAAGTCAAACAGTATCCATTCTGGAAGTCCGTTCGACTTCCAAAATGTTCGGAAACCAAAGCGTGGCTTCTGATTAGCTGCAGGAAGCTCCTGCAGCCAATTGGAAGCTGTGTTGGACATTTGGGTTCCAAAGAATGTTCGCAAACCGAAACACTCACTTCCGGGTTTGTAGCGCTTGGGAGCCAAAACGTTTGACTCTCGCAAGGCGTTCATCAACCAAGGTATGGCTGTATTTGGAATGAGGTGTCATCAATATGCTCATAACACCAACTCTAGTTTTCTTTTCCATCTGAGTCAGGTATTGCAGTGGATGTGCTGATCTAGTGCTATGGGCAGGAAAAGAGTCAATAAACTAAAGGTCAAGCCAGAAACGAAGGAGGTACTGTTGATAGGCAGTCTGTCTAAAAGGGAAAGTGGAGTTCAACCTGTCCTTCCCCCCCACCCCCAGCTGCCCACTATGAATCAGAGCACATAACTGAAGCTGGTACTGGAATCAGCTTTGTCATTGGAGACCCAAGTGGCACTTGGGTCTCAGGGGCTACATCATTATAGTAAAAGAAATACTGTATGGTGAATAAGGAAAATGCAGGCTATAGCCAAGAAAAAGGGATAACACTCTCTATGAGATGGCAATGTTTCCCACCCCCTACCCCCCAAACCATAATTTCCTGTGGGTGCATTGCAACATCAAGGGCATCTATGTGCACCAAACATAACCAAAGTTTTTAGAGGGGGAATAAGTAGCTGGGGGTGCCCTCCTCAACTTCTACTTTGGGCCAGGACAAATAGTACAGCCAAACTAAGAAGAGAGTGTCCTCTATGTGGTGCCATCCCACCTGGCCCAGAGTATCCTGTGGGCACATGTAACAGATAAATAGAACTATGCACAACAAAAATAGACAAAAAATATTTAGAAAAAAGAACCTGGGGATGCCCACTCCAAAATGGGGTTCAACAGTGGAACACAGATCATACGCTTTTGTGTTTGGAAATGGTTTTTAAATGAGATGGCACTGGTTTCCACCCAATACAGAGGTAAGGGCAAGACATGTTCAAGCACACACCAAGAGTAGCCAAAGTATAATTTGGGGAACTTTCTGGGTGGAAATGTGGGAAAGAAATCAAATCAAAGAAATTTCCAAACAAAGGTGAGAGACCATTTCCTCTAATCACCGCTGTCCTTGAGGAATGTTTGAATATGAACTCTTCAATGTTATCAGGCCGCATTAGTTTCTCGTGAATCTGACTAGGCCCTTTAAAATATCCACTCATCTTTGTATTGATTATAGTAAGCTACCAACGTACCGCAAGCAGGCCTCCCTTGGCTGATGCCACTTAGCCTGCTGCAAATTGATGTGGATAGCTCTATGCTTTGGAGACTGAACGTTTTCACCTTCACCATGAACTCAGCTTTGAGAGGCCTGGGGCTTAGCAGGCTGTTATAAATCCTTAACTAGTATATTTCCTCCCTGCATTGTAACATGTTCTAACAAAGTTGCTGGAATAAAATCTCAAATATCTTGTCACCTTCTCGGAAGGGCAGTGATTTCACGAACTGTCATATGCTCTTATCTCTTTCTTTTGCACAGTAAAGCTTCGAAGTAAAGACAGCATCAAGTTACAAAAGAAGCTATGATGCAAAAAAGTGTAGAGGAAGGTTGTGCGGTTAATTTCATTGTACACAGGTTGTACATTGATAATAAAGGTATTATTATTGTTATTGTTGTTATTTTTACTATCATCTATTATTCGGCTAATCCCATGCAATTTATGCATCCACTTCTTCAGATAAAACACCTTTGTACATTTAGCACGCTTAGCAACAGTGTTTTAACAGAGACAATTGTGCCCAAAGAAGCTTTTAGTTGTTCCCAACAGGAATGTCAGTTTTCTGTTGGCTGTTCCTGGCAAATCACTATTTTGAATTTTTTAAGGGAAATATATGGATGGGGTTCCTTTACATTTTTTTATCAACATTTGCAAAAGCTGGAAGGGATTGGCATTGCCTCTCACCCACTCTATTTTTGTCAGGGAAATGTAAATTATAAGAATAATTTATCTTCTTTATTTGTTTTCAGCACACCCATATATGGTCTATTGCAGGGGTTGGCAAACTACGGCCCCTGGGCCAGATCAGGCCCACCTGGGTCCTAAATCTGGCCTGTGCCGCGAAGCTGCAACCCTCCGCGAAGCCGAGACTCCCGGCCATAGCGACGGGAGGAAGAGGCCAAGTAGCAGCGTCTTGGCCAATCAAACACCACGCCTGGTTTACCTCAGTGGCATTTGACTGGCAGAGACACCCCTGAGGTAGACCAGGCATGGCATTTGATTGGCAGAGTTGCCGCTGCTTGGCCTCTTCCTCCTGCCGCTGCTGCCCTAGTGCTCCTGTGGGTCAGAGAGTGGAGCGAATGAGCTCGCTCTTCCTACCTGCTTCACGAGAAGAAGAAGCAGTGGTGGTAGTGGTGTGGCTGGGGCTGGGCTGGGGTGGGGAGAAAGACTACTTGCCCCCCTCGCAGTGTGCAAAGGAATTAGTGTTATATAATAGTCTGGCCCTCCACAAGGTCTGAGGGACAGTGGACTGGCCCGCTGAGGAAGAAGTTTGCTGACCCCAGGTCTATTGGGTATATATAACCTTGTATACAGTCCTTTTTTCCCCTTAAAAAATGCTTACGGGTACTCCCATGTACCTATTCATATTGAAATACTGCCCCTCAATGAGGCCAAACTTAGATTCACAAAATGTTTAGGAGTATGCGTACCCCTGTCCACCCCCCCCCCAGAAAAAAGCACTGCTTGTATAGTTTTATTCATAAGAATTCTCCAAAACGTGGCTAAGTAGAAGCTTTGACATTTGATGGTGGCAGAAGCTACATCCACCAGAAAGCTTTATAATGAGAGAATGTGAGAGAAAAGTTAACGCCTACTAGACACCTCATTTACTCCTATGTCTACTATGAGAGGATTCAGAAAGCAGTGAAACTTACTTTCCACATCATAACCGAGGTGATATGAATCCAGTCAATAAGAGGACAGTTAAAATTACCCATTATTATTATTATCATTATGTGCAGACCAAATTGTAAGGGCCGCCTCACAGTCTACACTGTCTACCTTTCTTCCTTTCATGTTATCCTTTTCCTCTTTCCCGCCTCAGTTTTCTATTCATCCTTTGTATATCACAATTTCCCGTCTACATATACTAACCTAACTTTTTATCTCAATCCTTTGTTCCATTTATCTTTCTGATGGATGACAAGATAGAATTTGACAAGGCTGACATAACCCACAGCAGGACTCATCTTAATATAAAAAGTGAAATATAGGAAACTTGAATATTTTAACTTCTCTATTTCTCATATATATATATACCGTGTGTGTGTGTGTGTGTGTGTGTGTGTGATGGTTAACTCTTTTAATTTGCCTTAATTTATATGATTCAAAATTTTAAATGATTTCCCAGCAATAGCTCAGGGTTGATTTAGCAACTTACTCTAGGACAGTGGTGTCCAAACTTTTTTCAAAGAGGGCCAGATTTGATGAAGTGAACATGCGTGAGGGCCAACCAAAGGAAGTTGTTGAGCTTTTTTTAGGATTGCTCCTATATTTACACTTAGATGTTGAGGAGACAGAAGAAAGCAGTGACTATGGTCAAACTTCAAAGAAACAAGCTCTCCATTATGATTGGCATCTCCTTTCCTGGGCTGCTTCAACTCCTAAGACTCTACAGCAGCCTTTGTCAACCTGTTGCCCCAGATGATGGAGACTACAACATGCAGCAGCAGCAGCAACAGATAGCATGAGAGCTGAGGCATGATTTGATGAAGTGAACATGCGCGAGGCCCGACCATTTTGCCTGACATTCTTAGAATCATTAAAATTAAATGCAAATTTTATGCAACGATTTTATGCAAAGTTGATTGCAAATGGCATACTTTTCATTTCGTCACATGGATGACAAATCTATAAAGGTGTTAAATCACTCTGCCTTTCATATCTGAAGGCCAGATGAAAAATAAATCCGAAAGCTGAAATATATGTCAGGAACATTGTAAAGTACATTACACAGTAATAAAGGTTGTCTGTCAACTTTAGTTCACAGCATATGAACAGGAACATAACAGCAGGTATACTTGTTGTGTCCAAATATATTTATACCTGATTTAGACCAACTGACATTATTCGTCTCAATTGAAAAAAACAAAACATGCCTGCACTAATGCGAAGGGTGAAACTACTTAGCCTATACATAAATCCGGCACTGGGTCAAGGCGGCGGCCGCCCCCTGCCACCACCATCACTGCAGCATCAACATCCCGAATGTGTACTGTACTGTAGTATTTATTTATTTAGCCACGCCCCCTGGCCGACCAGATTGGTCAACCCAAGAAGTGAGCAGCCGAGGACTCCCTAATGACGTGGGGGTTAGCCACGCCTCCCGCCAGAGGGGAGAGCTCGTGACGAGCCCGCAAAACGGAAATGGCTTTGGTGGGCAGGCACTCGGGGGCCGCAAGAGATTGCTTTTTCAAAATTGCCTGGGGGGCTGTTCGAAAGCAGCCCAGGGGCCACAAGTGGCCCCCGGGCCGGACTTTTAACTTCCACTTCCAAAATAGGGGGCAGCACAGTATAGTGACCTGTCACCTATGCCTCTATGGCATGAGTGTAGGTACCACGTGACGTTCTCCTCATCATAAGTGGCAGCCTGCACTGCCTTCTCCTAAATTCAGGTTTTCCTAATCAGCGGATGATTCAGTAAGAGAAGGAAATCCAATATAAAATTGCATGTTATCTGATTGTGGATGTACTGAAGCACATTGTTTTAGGGGCATTTCACTGGGTGTTGCTCCCTGGCTCTGACCCCCCAAAAATTAAAATTAAAATCCCACTCTGTGAAATGGCATCCCTGGCCCTGATATTTGTGCAGAAATCCATTGGCTATTTTAGGATGCAATGTGTTTGCAATCTAGGTTTAAGAGAATGATCCACTGTCCACTTAAACAGCATAGTTCGCTTGAAGTGTAGAAATAAGTCACGGCCTGGGTTCCTCCTCCTTTGGCTGTTCACTGGAGGTTTGTATTTTTATTTTTTAACTGCTGGAGTTTCAGATGTTAACTGAATTGGTGAAAAGTAAAAGTGACACTCTGTAATATATCTCAGTATAGCAGATACCTTTTTTCTACATTAAATATTCGTATCTCACTTGCTGAATCTGAAATTGCTTACTTTTTTATAGGAACCATGCCAGGGTATTACAGACAAAATTGCTAAATTGGTTCTGGAAGGGAACACAAGCTGCTTAAAATAAGATTACATTTATTTTTTAAACATCTTGTTTGTATGTATGTATGCATGACTTAAAGTGTTGGTATTCTGTAATTTAACTGTATGATTTTATGCCTGTTGAACTTTAGGATGCTCATGAAAATAGTTATCTTTCTTATTTCTATCCTTCCTTGCATTGTTCCTTCAGGATACCTGCTTTAAATCCCATTCTGTAATTTATTATGAAGGGTTTTTAAAAAAACAAAAACAAAAAACATCTATCTTTATACCTTGGCTTAAGCATATATTGTGTTATTTATTTTTCTATTTCTATTTCTTATTTCACACATTAAAACACCTATTAGGGTGGACGCAGATATCAATTTATCATTGGGAAATGAGCCTGTGGCCATCTAGATGTTGTTAGACTCCGACTCCCACCAATCTTAGCCAGCATGGCCAGTGGTCAAGGATGATGGGAAGTGTAGTCCAGCAACATTTAAAGGGTTGCGGGTTGCCCATCCCTGTTGCAACCAGTTGATAAACCAGTTCTGTTTGTAGCATCCTGCTTCATTTCACCACATACCAAGTGCAAATTTGTAGTAAAATAAGTGGGAAAGTGGTTATGCTTGTAAACATCCACTTCTTCTCAGCAAATACCTGCCCCAGTATTTCCTTGCATCAAAACATACAAAAATTTTCAGTGGTTCTATTTTCAGTAGTACCCATACCCACAGATGAGAAGCAAGGCTACGCTTCTGAATGCTAAGGATTGTGGTCCCTAGAGAAAGGGGACAGTTTTACAACAAGTCTCTTATCATAATGGCAGGCCCCAAGAAGCACCCGTTTAGCTGCATAGTCTAGGACAGGGATGGCCAACTCCCAAGAGACTGTGATCTACTCACAGAGTTAAAAACTGGCAATGATCTACCCCCTTTGGGGAGTTTCAGGTCAAAGTTGTTGACCTTTTTTAGGAAGGAAAGCCCTGTTTTTTAAGGGGTTCAGGTCTAAGTTGTTGAGCTTCTTTGGGGGGAGCCAGTGAACTACCAGTGATCTACCACAGGCGCCCATTGATCTACCGGTAGATCACAATCTGCCTGTTGGATGTGCCTTGTCTAGGCACCATCTTTCATGGAGTTTACTGGGATAGTTATGCAGAAGTAAACTCTTACCTGAGAGAGAGAGATCATTTAGCTCAAAAAACTACAATAACATGCCCTAATTCTATCCAAAAGGAACCAGAGTTGGCAATCCTTGGGCAAGGCAATCTTTGGACCATTATAATTTATTCATTTTCTTAAAGAAGGAAGAAGGGGAGAATACTGCTGCATTCAGGTACTGCTTGTGAGCTTGTCATAGGCATCTTGTTGCCAACTGTGAACATGGCATAAAATGTTCTGTTCCTATCCAGGATGGCTCTTTTTATGTTACTGAGTTAGGAAATTTAACATACATCTTCACATGGCACAGCACACTTAAATTGTACCTTTGTTTAAATACGTTGATAATCACCATAATGTCAACAGTTACCAGTCTAATACAAAATATATTATTTTGTTTACAAATAAAATTATTCCTAAGTGATTCTAAGGACTATAATGTAATCATGAATCTTTCCAAACTGGTTGGTTGTGGCAGAATCCATTACTGGGTCGTTGTCTGATCTAAGGTGGTTCACAATAGCTGTACTACTGCCATACAAATAAACATTAAAAATAAATAAATAAGAAATTGGTCCACAAACACATATTTGAGTTGAAGGCAAGTCCTGAGGCTGAAAATGTTGAAGACTACTGGGCTAGACCGATCAGATTTAGTAATACTTGTTAGTAGTTCTCCAACCATTTCATGTGTTCTGACTTTAGTGGAGTCATTTCCTCCACTAAAAGGTAGCAATAATCTCTCCTTCTCCCCAACAAAGCATGAGAAATTAGCAAACTTGCTACTTGGATTCAGGCTCCGCAAGCAGGGAATGTTAATTAGACTATGCATGTGAGTGTATATTTAAATACTGGTAAAATGCCCATCTTTGGAGGAGAATTTATTGAATATACAGTGCAGGATTTAGAAACTAGCATGCTGTATGGCAGAGGAAGCAAGTCAGAAACAGCTCACAGTCCAACGTATGCTTGCTACTCACATGGGACAGCAATTATTTTTCTCTAGCCATTACGATAACAAAAAGTCAGAAGAAAGCGTCTCGGGGGTGAGGGAGTTAAGTAAAGCAAGAACCAATTAAAGTTCATGGGAGAGTTAAACATAAATAATTAGTTTCCATGTCTAAAGCTCATGTCAAGTGTGAATTTCATGGGATTTTACAAACTTCAGTACACCAAGCATCATAATATCTCTGGAAGAGGGTGCCATCCTTATTTCATAGGTCCTGAGAAGCCAAAATAATTTGCTTAGTCTGAGAGAAAATTTGGGTAACAGCCATGACAACAGTAACAAAGTTTTATGGGTATCCATCACTCAGCTATGCTGTTCATCTTTTGGTTAACTAATTCCCAGGGACAACTTTCCTCATCTTTGAATGATATAACCAGCACCAAAAACCCATGTAAGTTACCAATACTGAAAAACCCTGTAACTGATGAATTCTACTGGGCACTTAAGCCATCATTGATTCAGGTAAAAACATGTAAATTATTGTCCTATGTTCCCAAAGGCACTTTTCTTTTCAATCAGTGGTATGAAATGTTTTTTGAAACAAACAAACAAACAAAAACAAACAAACATTATGGTCTTATGGTATAAGATCATCCCACACATTCCTAGATTACTCCTGTGTCTAGCAGGAGACAAACTGGCCAGACATGGAATGGATGAGTTATGTGGAATGACCCTTAGCTTCAAATCAGCAGAATTTAATACTGTTTCTAAAGAAGATACAAACAGATGCACTCCAACCTTTTATCCAATACTACATAATATAATCTGTTAATTTTCTTGCCCTGACTGAGAAGTCTCAAGACATTATTCTCCAGAAGCTCAAACACCACTGCCGTTTTATATGTTTCAAGGTGTAAAATGATTAGATGTTGTATAGTGTTTATTCTTTACCCTAATAGTGTACATTTCTTCTCCCCAGCAAGAAATGAATTATTTTATCAACTTGTCCTTTGCACTGGCATTTGGTGAACTTTACCTGCCTGCGCGTGTTGGGATTTGGTGTCAGCGCCGGTGTTTGAATATATATGAGCAGTTGGGCTAGGGATTATGAGTTATGTACACATTCTTGTACACATTTCAATATAGCTCTGTCAAATGCAGCAATTAGAAAAGGTATAAAGGAAATGCAGAGATCATGAAAATTGGTCTCCACAGGTTGATAATACCAAGCAAATATTTTATATGTGAAGTCTAAAAAAAAAAAGTACAAAGCCTAGAACTTCTCTGCTGAGTCTACCCTAAGAAACTTTTAAAAATTGCAGTGCATTTTAAAGTGTTATTTAATAAGCATATATTTACCCATCAAAACAAACTATGTACATATGCATATTTTCTTTTATTTAAAATTTTCACTTACAAAGCTATGTTGTGGCTAAACAATATGACTGCCATTAATACATCTCCTTTTTTGTTCTCTGCTCCTTAATACTTTAAAGTCCTGTGTAACTATTTATATTATAAATGTTTACATTGTAAATAGCTTGCCATTCTGATGCCTTATCTATTAAAATCTTACATGACGTCTCTAATGCGCAAGATACTCTAAGCATTACTTAGAAACACTCTGTACATATATTTATGAATAATGTGGTTGAACAGTATCATTTCAGAGTGCAGATGGGAAAAAAATGACATGGTTCTTTGGGAGTTACCTCCATGTAAAGGATTGCAGTCTAATGCTGTGTTTACATGAATGCTGAAGCCCATTCACATGTGCATCACATTAAGAAGAATCAAAAGTAGGCAGGGCGGCTGTGCATCTGGTACAATGTGTGCAAGGGAAAACCTATGTCTAATGGCATCAATATGCATAAGCTTTCCCTGTGTTCTGGAAGCCTACCACAATTGTGGTTCCAGAATGTGGAGAGGGCTTACATGGGTAGCCTTTCCCCTTGCAGGCATGCATGGACATCAAGGCTGGAGCCAAAAATGGCACACAAGCATGGCCCCACAGCCCCACTCTAAGCACAAAAGCTGAGCCATGTTAGGGACTCTTGTTAAGGTTATTCAGGAGGGTATACTTACTGTACTTTGTAATACTGACACATTTTATGGCAAGGGCAATCAAATGACTGCTGAAAAACACTTGCTTCTTGAGATGGGCAGACAAAGGGATCAGGGGAAAGGAAGTGGAAGGCCCCAGAGCTTTGGCTGGTGGCCCAGCTACGCCCCTATCTGGACAGGGATAGCTTAACTACTGTGATCTATGCTCTGGTAGCTTCAGGGTTAGATTACTGCAATGCGTTATACAGTCATACCTCGGTTTAAGTATGCCTCAGTTTGAGTATTTTCAGTTTAAGTACTCCACGGACCCATCTGGAACCGATTAATCCACTTTCCATTACTTTCAATGGGAAAGTTCGCTTCAGGTTAAGTACGGACTTCTGGAACCAATTACACCCATACCTCGGGTTAAGTACGCTTCAGGTTGAGTACTCCGCGGATCCGGCTGGAACAGATTAATCCACTTTCCATTACTTTCAATGGGAGAGTTCGCTTCAGGTAAAGTACGCTTCAGTTTAAGTACTCCATGGACCGTCTGGAATGGATTAATCCACTTTCCATTACTTTCAATGGGAAAGTTCGCTTCAGGTTAAGTACACTTCAGGTTAAGTACAGACTTCTGGAACCAATTGTGTTTGTAAACCGAGGTACCACTGTACATAGGGCTGCTTCTGAAGATGGTTTGGAAACTTCAGCTAGTGCAGAATTCAGCGGCCAGGCTGCTCACCAGAGCAAGACGGTTTGAGCATATTACACCAATCCTGGCCCGACTGCACTGGCTGCCAATCAGTTTCCGGGCCCAATTCAAAGTGCTGGTTTTGACCTATAAAGCCTTAAACGGGTCAGGACCACAATACCTTAAGGTATATTTCCATATGAACTTACCTGGACCCTGAGATCATCTTCTGAGTCCCTCCTTTGTGTGCCTCCTCCTCAAGAGGTCTGGAGGGTGGCAGCATGAGAACGGGCCTTCTCTGCAGTGGCATTCCGTCTGTGGAATGCTCTCCCCAGGGAAGTTCGCCTAGCACCTTCATTATCCTATACCCTTTTAAAATGTGGCTCTTTTCTGCGGTGTGTGTGTTATTGGGTTGTTGTTTTTATTCTGATTATATATGTTGTGATCTTCTCTGTGAACTGCCCTGAGACATTGGGGTATAGGGCAGTATATAAACTCAATAAATAAGAATAATAATAGACTCTCATTTGAGCAGTTGCATTTACCCTCCAAATTGCAACGCAGTAACACTAGCGCTTGGAAACGATCCACTTTTGCCTTAATCTTTGCCTTATGTGCCCTGCCTTTAAGTTGTTCCAAGTAGTTATGGAAAACAGATTTGTTTTGGCACACTGATATAGCAATGCAACTGGAACACCAACATGAAAATAAGTCACAATACTGTATTACTGTTATTGAACCATAGGCATTGATTCCTTTGCAGAACAAACACTGAAACAAAGTGATATAAAATTCAAATCGATCACACAAAAAGGATGAGAAATATGCTGGTCAAGCTAGCATCCGACTAACTTTGATAGTGTTGCCAACCCATTCTATATAAAGACACAGGTTAGAGAACAAACAGAGAGAGCTAAATTCATTCCTGGATGATTACAGAAAATCTATGGAGCTGCACTAGGAGTAATTTTCTCTCAGGATAATTTCTGCAACATTCTTTCTATAATTTAAAGAAATTTTCTATAAATGCACTCAGCACAATATCTGACAGTATAATTGGAAACAATTTAATTGTTTGAGTTTTCCAGAAATGCAAGCATCCTGTAAAATAAGTTTTATAATCATCTAGCACGCATACACATCCTCCCAGGCTTTGTTGTTATTTTTACTTTCCCCACCTCAAGCTCACTCTTATCGTTAATACTGAAGCGGCTGGTGATGGTGTTTTCTGCTGCTAGTACACTAAAGCATTCTGCGCATCTCTTTTAAAATTTATTTGTTTGGATGTGGTGTGCCTCTGAAAAGTTGGCTTCTTAGTTATAATGGGAGGTTCCATACATTGTTTAGGTAAAGGTAAAGGGACCCCTGACCATTAGGTCCAGTCGCGGACGACTCTGAGGCTGCGACGCTCATCTCACTTTACTAGCCGAGGGAGCTTCCAGGTCATGTGGCCAGCATGACTAAGCCGCTTCTGGTGAATCAGAGCAGCGCACAGAAATGCCATTTACCTTCCCGCTGGAGCAGTACCTATTTATCTACTTGCACTTTGTGCCACCCGCGTCCCATACATTGTTTACATTGTTTACATTGCCCTGATTTTCAGCACCACAAGGTTTGTTTCTTGGTGTGCATCAGGAAGGGCCATAGGTCAGTGGAAGAAACACAAGTTTCGTATGTAAATGGTCCCATGTTCAATTCCTGACATTTCAGTGCAGGACTGGAAGGAAAGGCCTCACCTGGTGAGTTTCAGCAGGTTGAAACTCACTACATCAGCATAGTGGAAAAAGCTTCACATGCCAAGCCCCTTAAAATGATCCTTTTTGGTTGCATAGAGAGCTGCCTTTTCATAATGCAAATCCATTTCATAAAGAAACTATGAACTTCCAGCTTGCTGTAACTCCTAAAGTAGAAAAAGAGCAAAACCCTTTTTAATGTAAATACATTGCTACTGTGTTTAAAAAAAGCACACACACACCTTTCTCCCAACCCCTTTCTCATAAAGTATTTATTAGGTGTTAGGTTTTATAAATTGTTTGGTCCTGCAGCTTTTATTTTAAAAAGAATGAGTTTTTTCTCTGAATGCATTACCAAGAATCTTGTGGAATACTTCACATAAAAGGAAACAGAAAATGTATAAATGTAAACAGGCTAATTGTATGCAGATATAAATTATGCATGTTGGCCTTATGAAAAAGCCTCCCTGATTTGCAGGGATCTTACTCAGCAGCTTTGCGCCTTGTCTGAGGGGATATTTAGTATGGCTGTGATATGCAGAATTTAAAGCAAAACTTTGAATTCTGAAGGATAAAATATAGCTCAGCTGTAATAAGGCCACGCTATAGAAGGAAAGGGGCTCTCTGCTACTTTATTCATGTTGACTGCTGCGCTTGTTAGCCATGGCATCTAGTAGCCCAGGGATACAGTGCCAAGCAAAGGCTTTGTCAAGACTTAACCTTTGCAAATGATTAAGGTTAGCTTGATGCTGCTTAATAGGAAAATATAAAACATTATCAAAGCCACAAGCCCTTTCATGGCTGAAACCTTGTTGGGATATTTCTAGACACTGCTAGCCTGGTTGGCAGAAACAAAACAAAAAACAAACAAAACAACAACCTTGCAGTGTCCACAGTTATTGTTCACTTTCATGTGAATTGTCTGCATATTTGGTAGTCAAGCTAGACATGGGAATGGCAGATCCATGACATGAATTCATTGCTATACAGTCGGACCTCAGAAGTTGAACGGAATCCGTTCCGAAGTCCGTTCGACTTAAAATGTTCGGAAATTAAAGTGCTGCTTCTGACTGGCTGCAGGAAGCTCCTGCAGCCAATTGGAAGTCATGAAAGCCCCATCGGATGTTCGGCTTCCAAAAATAGTTTGCAAACTGGAACACTTACTTCTGGGTTTGTGGCGTTCGGAAGCCAAAACATTGAAAAACTAAGCTGTTTGAAAACCAAGGTACAACTGTATTACGGTATTATTATTTTCCCTTCACCCTAAGGTTCTATGACGAGTTTCAGTAATTGAAACACCCACTATTAAAAACAGTTTAAAACAACTTAACAATTACAGAAATAAGGTGAGTCCTAAAAAATTGTATCAAAAGCCAGCTGTGTTACCAGCATTTGCCAAAAGCTGATGGTGGTGCCAGGTGCGCCTCTGTGAGAAGGGAGTTCCACAACTTACGGACTTCCACAGAGAATGTCACCTCCCAGGCCACAACCACCAAAGCTTCTAAGGGCAGTGGAACAACTAAGAGAACCTTCTCTTATGAATCTTAGCACCCAAGAGGGTTTGTAGGGAATGAGGTGGTCTTTCAGGTACCTGGGACCTGAGTTATTTAGGGTTTAAACACTAATGTGAGCACATTACATTGGGCCCTGAAACAAACTGTTGTTCCAGTTTTGTTCATATGTATGTATGTATGTATGCATGCATGCATTTATTTCACAAGACTGCTTGATGGTAATAAAACCCTCAAAGTGGTTTTCCTCTATATTGCTGTGGCCTATGGTTTTAAGCAATAAATGGATAGGTTGACTAAGAAGCAACTAGTTGCAGGACTTAGAAGCTACACGGATTTGAAGGAAGAAAGAGGAAGACCCATGTGCCTGGAAAAGCAAGGAATATGTGCTATGTGTGTTGGGGATACTTGAACATTGCACTCAAGTCCTGCTTGCGGGCTTCTCAGAAGCATCTGGTTCACTGCTGTGGGAACAGAAAGCTGGACTAGATGGGCCTTTGGTCTCATCCAACAGGTCCCTTTCCAATGATGAAACAACTTCATTTGGTAAATGTAAGGGGGAGGGCTTATAGGGAACAGCCACCCCTCATCAGGTCGAGTTCCTCGCAGAGCAGCAAGTACAGTAGCGGATCAGATTACAGGAATCAGGAAGTAGAGAGGGAGGAGAGAGGCTCTGACAAGGAGGTGTGGAGCATTACCGTATTACTCAAGAGTAGCCACAAGAACCTCTGACAGTATATTTTGAAATACCACCAGAAAGAGAAGACTTAAATGGTGAGGTGGAATGAATTTTCCTGATTAGAATTGTCTCCCACTGAAGTTGCTATTTGCCTTAAATGGTAAATCATATAAATACAATACCAGCATGTTTTGCCCTGCTACTTTGAGAACAAACTTTAACACACATTAGACATAAGCTCACCAGAAATCTTTCTTCAACTGCACCAGGGCCTAAGTCTCTGGAGCTTCTGAGCTTTGTGTAGAACATGGAGTGAAGGGTCATTCACTTTTACACAAATCACACTCCACATCCACCACTGCTGATCTATAGTTCTACCTAGCATCCTATTACACTTTGCAGAGCAGCTGGCCTGGGTGTACACAACCACTTGTTATCTTCTTCCCTTGCCCTGCAGGTACAAAGCCTCATAGCTAACCATTTTTGTGTGCCGTATATAACATTTAAAGAGACACATGAGTTGCTGATGGTCTTTACTTAGATAGCCTTTGAGAGGGATTATACAGATTCATGGCGGACAGGCTTATCAATGACTATTAGCCATGACAAGCTGACAGCTACATGCAGCCACCATATTCAGAGGCAATGTACTTCTCTGATAGCCAGCCGCTAGGGGCAAAGAACAAGGAACGCCTGTCTCCAGACTGTCAGCTTTCCAGTGGCATGCAATTGGCTACTGATAGAGACAGGAGGCTGGAGCAGAGTTGGAGTCTTGGTCTGGTTAAGTTTAGGCAGTTTGTCTCATAAGACTATTTAAATTCCCAAGATTTGGATGCTGCCTCTGCAAATTAGACCAGGTTCTGGTGTACTGCATACTGCTCTGCCCTGAGGGGAAAAGAACACGATACAGGAATATTCCTTTTCAGTTCCATTTGATACCATGTGAGCTGCAGAGGATAGTTGCCTCGGTCTTCTGAATTGTGCCAGAATATCTCTATTAACTCCCATCCCATAAAAACTTCCATGGCTGCTTCTTTCACTTGGAAAACAGGCTGGGTTGGCCCAGCTCTACCATTAGGCAGTGTGAGGCAGCTGCCTCAAACAGCAGGTGCTGGGGGGTGGACAGTGGTGACAAGGAGCTGGAGACTCAAGAGCTGTGTGTGCAACATGGTACAGCCTGTACTCCCTAAACTAGCCTGCTATCCCACTGAAGTGAGTCTCAACTGCCCATCTGGTTGGTTCCTGTTTGTGAAAGCTGCCATCTTACATTATGATCCAGACAGCAAAATGCCTTAGGTCAACCTTGAGAAATGGTCCATTCTGAGCTCCTTAGGAATATAGGATTAATTATGCTCCTTTGGTTTCAGTTACTGTTGTTCTGGTGGTGGTGTTAAACAATGTCATTTCCCAGCAGATACCAGAGCTAGCTCTAATTGCTTCTCCAGGAGGCAAAATCTCACTCGTTCATTCATGTTACAGGTAGGTAGCCGTGTTGGTCTGGGTCGTTCATTCATGGTCAACATCACTCAGTGCCTTCCAGCTTGACTTTTTCTGTGGTCCTGGGGAAGTGGCAGTGCTAAAAATAAATGCTAGCTCTCTGAATCAGAGCCCAGTTGAAGCCCAATGTGAAGCCAGAGCCAAAACTCCCAATGACTTTAACATGAGCCGAATGAGAGCAATGCTTAAGAATCCCACCCACTATTTTGTGCCTATGTAATAAACCGAAGACTATGCAACCAAGTAATGTGTGTGTATTTCATGTGCTTTGTAGGTTTTTCTCCCCCTCTGGCTCCCATTACAATGAATGTTTCCAATTTGGGTCATTTCTCTACTGCTGATGCCAGTTTTCCAATCCAGCATGATCCAAATTAAATAACCTTCTATTGTGCCAGTCCCGATAAGCGTCAGCTTACTATGAGCAGAATTTGGGGCTTTGCCTGACAAGATGATTATTGCAATATTTAAACAACCCTTAGGGTCCTAATTCACTAGCAATTTATGGTGCATCAAATTCATGACTGCCATCTTAGCAAAACCCATGTGTAGCCTGCCATGAAAATGTGCTACAAAGTGAAAAATGCATTTACTCTACTTGCTTCACTTCTTTGTTGTGTTCTAAAGAGCATAGTAATAGCCCACGAGGCTCAGAGACCCAGACAATCTTAGTTCTGAATTAAAAAAGTGAGAAACTATGAATAAAAAGATATTGGCAAAGGCAATCATGCTGTTGTTCTTGTTGCCTATTTGGGAGAAACTGAAACACTATCTGTGCTCCGTTTGCTCCTTTGGAACACAACACAGCTTACCATCTTTGATCACTTTTATGTTCATCCATCAATATCCTTATGAGGTGAGTAAAATGAAAGAGTAAGCTCTTTATTAAAGAGCTGGGTCACTCAGAGTCAGATCTTAAGAATTCGAAGGGGATGAAAGGTGAAACTAATGACCTAGGGTGGCAGTCAACTAAGTTTTACTCAGAGTACATCCACTGAAATGAATGAAAGGAAGTTACATTATTTTCTCTCCTGAAAGCAACCAGCAGTGCTTGTTACTCAGATTTGTGTATGAATGCCTATTTCTTCCCACCCATGGCAATGTGAAATATTTCAGTTATATTCACGAACATCCAGATCTTAAGAACCAACCCAGCACTTCCCAGAATTAAGAAGGCTCTCAGCACCAGAATAAAGGCTCAATTGGCACCCATCTCCAGCCCTTGTAGTGCTGCCGCTGTAGCTGTTGCACTATTGTACTGCTCCCCATCCCCATTTCAACCTTTCTGTACCCATAGCTCTATTTAGATTTTTTTAAAGGCAGGGATAGTGAACCCATGGCCTTCAGGAGTTGTTGGACTTCAACACCAATCAGTCCCCGCTAGCCTGACAAATGGCCAGGAAAGATGAGAGTTGAATGACATCTAGAGGAACATATCAGTTCTAAGGAGAAGGGTGAAAGCAATGCACGAACCAGGGTTCAGAATTGCAGCAGTGGGCCCTGTCCCTGACTTGCACATATTGATCTGCTCTGCGTGCACGGTGTATGGAAGACAGGGGCAGCATGGCCAGGAAATGTGATCCCAATTCCAAGTTCACAAATTGATTCTTTCCATATTCAGAATGCCAGACTGGGTGTTCATATAACAGCATTATGCAGCATTCCAAGCCCATTTGTTGGTCCAGCAGTATGGAGAGACTTCCAGGACTCTCTGCTCTTGCAAGGCATAGGATGTGGTGGTAGAAACTACTATCTGTCCTGTTGTTGCAGCTAAAGTAGACCTTAAAAATAAGGCTTCTCGGTATTTCCTGTATTAAACTATCAAACCTGAATAATTATTCAGTCCTGAAAAGTGAGCCTCATAAAAAATGGAAGGCTCTATAAGAAGCTTCTTTGCACATGTGTGTGGACATGTTCACATACACACAGCATCTTCACTATCATACTTTTTTTAAAAAAATATTTCTCTATGTGAAAAATGCCAGCCTCCCCACAGAACATTGTAATTCTGGTGGCCCTTGAAATGAGGTGTTATCAAAAATATCTACAGAATTATTACCAGTAGTGCAGTCAGATAGGATATTTACAAAGGATTTCAAAACCCATTTACAATATCTGCTGTGTTTGTGAATTGGCAAATACTAAGAGGAGCTTAGGCTGTACAATGGCAACGCTGAGCATAATCGGTGTAGATCAGATACACATTATCAAATCAAAAGCATTTTATTTATGCATTATGCAGGATCATGAATCATATTTGTGTAAGTTCTAATGCCGGAATGCAAAAGGAGTTGGAAATCCAAGTGCAGCCACACCAGCATGTAATCCCATTATGAATAATCACATCCAACAGAGGCATAATAGAGCAAGCCATTACATTTTGAGGTACCTTTGGATATTCAAGGGTAACAAAATAGCCAGGCCTATGTGGCAGATGAACACCAACTCATGTATACTCGTCTGAGAAAATCAGTTGGCAGAGCGGGGCAGATTACTGGCTAATGGCTCCATTATGTACAGAAGCTATAACCGTTAGCTATTTTACATATGGACAAAGGAGAATTTATTTGATGGCCCACAGCCCAGCAGACACCAGAGAGGGGACGGCTTCCCCTTAATACCAGAGACATTAAATATCACATGAGTGGGGAGGGTGGAGAGGTGGCATTAATTCTGTGTTATTTTCTACAGCAGAGAGTTTTAAAATATTCACTGAGGAAATGCAATCAAAGCACAGAGGAGAGGGGAAAGTTATCACAAGTTAAGAGGGTCGAGAGTGTAAGTTCTTTTCCCTATTGAAGAGTGGCAATGTGCTTCATTGGATAGTCATTTGATGATAAGATGTTATCTTCCAGAGCATTTATTTGCTCAGGGGGTGGGCGGGAAGGGGAACCATAGCTCTTAAACTACTTCTGATCACGGAACATTTATGTATTTTTCTCTCACACACGTTTATGCAATTACTTTCATTTGCTATACTTAAAGTAAAAACTAAGCAAACCTGAATGCAGCATTAAACAGGAAAACCTGTTTCAGTCCTCCAAGCAATCTCATCTTTATAGTCCGTGCATGTTTGCATTATGTCAGATTTGCTATAATAACCATTATCCTAAAAGATCACGGGATTCGTTGCAAATTACAGTGAAATAATATGCCATCGTTATTTCACCCACGACTGAAACACAGAATTTTATATTGCCTTAAATGTTCTCTTTTTATCCTTTAGACACAAAAATGGCAGAAAAAGTCTAAACAAAATGTCACACGGCCACATAATTAGATAAAGCCAACCATATCAACAACAGTAATGTATCTTTAAAATTAAAACCCAATTCTTGAGAGCCTAACTACAGTGATAAAGAACATGGTATGGTTGTGATCCTAAATATACTTCCACAAGTGTCCGCTGTACATAAATCGATGGAGTTTACTTCTGCATATTCAAGGTGCTTAAAGGTTGGATACACAGTTTTGATGACTGGAACCCTGAACTCCACAGTCTAAGGCTGCATACACAGAATACTTTTAAAGCAAAGTCTGGATTTTCTTTTTGCAGGAGAGCCAGTGCAGCGTGATGGTTTGAGTGTTGGAGTAGGTCTCTAGGACCTGGCAGAGCAAGGTTGGAAACCCCATGCAGCCACGAAACTCACTGGGTGACCTTGGGCCAGTCACCATTTCTTAGCCTGACCTACCTCAAAGGGTTGTTGTGAGTATGAAATGGGGAGGAGACATAGCTGCCAAGTTATCCCTTTTTTAAAGGGATTTTCCCTTATGCTGAATAGGCTTCCTCGCGAGAAAAGGGAAAACTTGGCAGCTATGGGAGGAGAAGAACCATTATACACCACCTTGAGCTCCTTGGAAGATAAAGCTGGCATATAAATGTAATAAACAATAAATTTGAAACACGTTTTCCCCCTCCAAGAATTCTGGGCACTGTAAATTGTTTGGGGTTGATGCGAATTGTAGCTCTGTGAGGGATAAACTCCAGTTCCCAGTTCATTCTTCATACTGCAGGTCAGAGGAGAGGCTGATACCCAATTAAAAATCCCCCACACCTCTTAGGTTGTAGCAAACGTCAATCTACTTACATTTCCCTCACTGGCCAAATGAAGCACCACAACCCCAGTTGGTCATGACTGGACCTAATGGTCAGGGGTCCCTTTACCTTTACCTTTAAGCCATACCAGTACAACTACTCAGCTTATTTACACCCACTGACCTCAGAACATTTGCTCTGTCATTTCTGGACATACAAAGCTAGTGAATCACTGCTTGCAATAAATAATAATAATAATAATAATAATAATAATAATAATAACAGCAGCAGCAGTAATCGTTCTACTTGTTGATATTCAAAGAAATAATAGCATGTTACTTCAAGGCATTATACAGTGGTACCTCAGTTTATGAACCTAATCCATTCTGGGAGTCCATTCTTAAACCAAAACCACGCTTTCCCTAATGAGGCCACCTGCCGCCAGTGCCCTTCCACCATTTGGATTCCGTTTTTAGACCGAGGTAATGTTCTCAAACTGGGACACATGTAAACCGAATAGTTCATAAACAGGGCTGTTCTTAAACCGAGGTATCACTGTACTGCTGTCCAGCTAACTGTCACACATAGTGAACAAATGCTGCAGGGTGGGTTTTTTTTAGTGATATGCAAACACCCCTGGGGTTTGTGTAAATGCAGAGCTTTTCTTAAGCTAGAACTTACAGGAACTCAGTTCTGGCACCTCTCAGGTGGGCACCATTGCCATTATAAGAGAACAAGTTCCGGCACCTCTTTTTCTAGAAAAATAGCACTATGTAAGTGGTTACTATTTGCACCTTTCTCGCTTCTTCAGATTGCATAATTAGAAACTCGAACAAATTTTCCTTTAATCAGCATCACTCTGTGCTACTCTTAACACAAAATGTTTCTCCTACTTTCCTATAATTTCTGTGTAAGGAAAATCCCATGCTCATTATCTGTGAATATTGTGTCACAAGTACATAGACAAAAGCCAATGCATGCAGTTTAATTTTTTTTGTAGGTCAACCTTAAGTAGGCCTTACATCTGGTATGAAGGAAACCCAGAGTCAGGGTGGGGCATCTGAGAGGAAATGGAAACATATGCAATGCTTACTTATCAAACCTAAATGTATTTTTCTGCTTCAACACCGTAAAATCCATCATTTATAACTTAACATATAAAATTGTGCTGGTTGGCATATCTATTAAATTTACACAATCATGGGTAGCATGGGTAGGCTTGCAGCCTCAAATACCTTTCTCTTGTGCAAGCAAAGTTGTGTTTATGCCCAATACTAAAAAGGGAGCTGCACACTCCTGCACACTGTACAGCCTAAGCACATGCATCTTCTTAGTTATTGCCACTTGAGAAATAGTACAAAAATAAAAGCTGAAACTAGAAAGGTGTAGTTTCCCTCCCATGACTCCCACGAGTAAGGAACAAGGATGTCTAGAATCATCAGGAACCACACAGAATTAATATTATGGGACGGGACTGGTTTGTATGAAGCCAGAAAGCAACCAATGCAACATTGTATGCTGGGAATGGCCCAGGGCTTACAAAGTCAAATAACTATACAGTATATATATTTCTATGGAAACATAATGTTGTAAAATACCTCAATGACTTTAAATGCTACACTCCATTTCTTTGAGCTCAATTTATCATAGAAAAGTGAGATACAAATGTAAAAATAAATCACTAGACGAAATCTTTTAAATAACTACTATTTTTGCTCCGAAAAATGAGGAGAAAGAAAACTATAATAAGCAATGCATTTTGCATCTTCTCCCAGAAAAATCTATACATAAAGGCTTCTCCCCTTACATTTTTCTTTGCATGTTTATAGCTACAGACTACCTCTTTTTTGTCTTTTTTTACAAATCCTCACATTTAACCACATTGGAAATAATGCAAACCTGGGGGGGGATCTTAAATACAATGTCACAATTAAGTCGTGGCTCTGCATTTTGTTTAGATTAAAACATGTCTTCATGCTATGCTTTTTCTATATGGGATGCTTGTGTGCTACTCCTCAGTACAAGGGAGCTATAAAGCTTTCACACGACTTTCTTAGCTTCTGTGAAACCTGTCCTTCTGATTTGTCTTCTCATTTATTAGCCCTGATCTTACAATGGAAATTACACATCTTTTTTGCACTTTGGGCACTAGCCAATTACATTTATATTTGAGTTCCATTAGAAGACTTTCATGCATGAGTGAGCCTGTCTACATTCTTCCCACTTGACCAAACTCTTCAGATTTTAAAGGTGTTTTTAACTCAACTTGTATGAGACAAAAAAAATAAAAATCCTATACTGCAGGGTGGGAGGCAGAGAATCCCCAAGCCCAATAACTTCATCATACTTATTAGAGGGAAGAGGAGAGAGAAACTAGATCTCCATCACAGACATTACTGCTTACAGTTAACCCTTTGCCATCAAATGTAAAGGTGGCTTAGGAAAGAAATCAAAATCCTTTCAATTACATAAACTCCTTGACTTCATATTCCCAGTGCAAATCTTCTGGGCTTTTTTCCTGCTCTCTTTAAACAAGTGGTGAAATAGCAGGCTTGTGGTTTCAGATATAAGGATAATTAAATAAGAAGGAGGGAACCAATAAAGTGAAAGGGCAGGTACTTTCGTTTAAACAATTTCAAACTAAATTTTACCCTTCTTTGAAATTAAAACAGTTCTACAACTCAGGGAACACCTGGTATGCTGAAAATGAAATTACATGCTCACATATATTCTTAGTGTGTAATACGCCATACCACCTTCCATTATCAGATTTTATAAACATGAGCTACAGAAAATTCCTCTCATTTTTATTATGGGAGTTTAAATCCATTTATTTGATGCAGTGGATTATCTGAACCTTAGCAGCAATGCTCTCTATTATGTTTTGTTCAAAATGATCTTTGGGGAAGAAAACCCAGAAGGCCAATATGAAAAACAGAACAAAAAAGTGAAGCCAAATAGAGGAGCAAAATGCTTTTTTACAGTGCATTCCTATCCACATCTACCCAGGAGTAAATCCCATTATTAGGACTTATTTCTAGGTAAGCATATATGAGACTGCACTGTTAAAAGTACAGAGAAATGTACAGAGAAATGTTTTTAAGTAGTTCCTAATCCCAATACTTCACCATGTGCTTTGGTATTGCCTTCATCAGAGAAACTAAAATATAAGGAACAATTTACACGTATAATTATTTAAACTAAACATAAACTATATCTGTATTAGTATCATCTTATAATCCATGACATAAAATATTATACAAACCCTACAGAATGTTTACAAGCCAATTAAAGCATGTCTAGTAGTATTAGTATTAGTAGTATTTAAATTCATATACCACCCTTGATCTGAAGATCACAGGGGTGGTTCACAGCATAAAAATACAAAACACATAATAAAAACAAAAACAAAAAGAGAACAAACCATTAGCCTCCTCTCCCACAAACACATTTTAAAGGCCATATAATCAGCCAAAGGCCTCCTTACAGATAAACATTTTCCCCTGACTCATAGAGACTTATGTGAAAAATATCACTCCCATACAATATGAAATAAGATTATTACTACATAAAATATATTTTTTTATCAACTAGAAAGCCAAAATTGAACCCCATTTCTCAATAAAACCAATAAAACTTTCCATCACTTGGCCAGAAGTAGGACCATGAGAGAGAGAGGGACTGTGGCTTCTGATGTGCCAGACCCACAGCCAGCAATGAATGTGTCCAGGGGAGCATTTGGGGGGTGAACATAGTCTGTACCCGGCTTTTCGCCGACCCAGGTGTTCACCCTTGGCTGACCTATGCTGGTGCCCTGGGTCAGCGCTGCCTGCAAGGGTGCAGGGAGCTAGTCGAACCAGAGCCTATGCAACCACTCACTTTCTGTAATCAATAAAGTTGTGGCCTAAATTCTGCCAAAAAGCCAAACTAAAATTTGAGTCAAGTGTGAATTTATTTAGGGGGGAGGTCTCTGGGTCTCAACACGCAAAAAGAAAAACGGGAGCACTTGGCTCAGTATATATACCTTAAGCTGGTCCTGGCAAAATACACACACCGCCTGTGAAAGGTTGCCTTAATGCTGCAATTAGCAAATCACAACAATGGCCCTATGCAGATGAAGCTCCTGAGCACCAGGAGGCCTGAAGGCCTACACCTGCATTGCATGCATACAGTCTGGCTTCGGTCTACAATGCCTGTATACATAACACCCCTAAAGAGCTGCTGTTTCCCCTTTCCCTTTTCTAGTTTTCTAGACATTGGAATTTCCATAGTTTTCCCTTCCTTTTCCCCTACCAACCCTGGTGCATCTTTCCTGTGGTGGCTTTTTCAGAGATCAGGTACTCCCTGTAAGTTGTTTTCTGCAACTACTACTACACAAGAAGTGTGGGTGGATGTTAAAAGAATCCACCCACCCCAAATGGAAAATGGAAATGAACACTGCAAAGAGGCTTTAATATGTTTCTTACCAGACAAGACAGTGTTGCTCTTGGTCAGAAGTCAGAATGGGGAGTAGAGATTCAGCTGGATGGGGCAACATCTTTAAACCTGAAGATGCAGATTTGCAGTTTGGTTGTACTTCTGGAATTAACTCTGAGCCTGGATGCCCAGATTTTTACAACAGCCAGAAGTGCTGTTGAAGCTAAAGCTGGTGCAACAGCTGCTCCCATTCCTGGAGAGGTCTGACCTGGCCAAAGTGACACAAGCCTTGTTTGGATTACACTAATGTGCTCGGAAACACTAACTGGCCCAAAATGAATGTAGCCAAACTGTTGACTGGGACTGGTTATACAACTCCCTGGCTACAACAGCTCGACTGGCTACCTGTCTGGCACAATTCAAAGTGCTGGTTGTGATTGATAAAGCCCTATACTGTACCACTTAGGTCCAAACTATCTGAAGGAACATTTTGTCCCATACTGACCTGCCCAGGTTTTGAGATCTTCAAGAGAGGCCTTTCTCTCAGTCCCACCACCCTCACAGGCATGTCTGGTGAGGACACAGAAGAGGACTTTCTCGGTGGCTTTTCCCAGACTTTGGAACTCTAGTTTCCTAGAGAAACTAGACTATCTCCCTCCTTGTTGTCCTTCTGCCAGCAGCTGAAGACTATTTTATTCTGACAGGTTTTTGAGAACAGACTGTTTTTAAGGAAAGTGATTTTAACAGTATTGTGCTGTTTGTACTATCTGTATTTTAATAGATTTTTATTGTTTTGATTCTACTATACTTTAATTAGGTAAAGGTAAAGGGACCCCTGATCATTAGGTCCAGTCGTGACCGACTCTGGGGTTGCGCGCTCATCTCGCATTATTGGCCGGCATACAGCTTCCAGGTCATGTGGCCAGCATGACAAAGCCGCTTCTGGCAAACCAGAGCAGCACATGGAAACGCCGTTTACCATACTTTAATTACTTTTTAACTATTTTCTTTTATATGTTTCTGCATTTTATCTGTGTTGGTTTAATCTGTGTAAGATGTCTTACATTGGAGAAAAGGCAGGTTATACTGTAAAATGATGATGGTGATGATGATGATGATGATGATGATGATGCAGGAGCTAAAGACCACTCATTAAGAATTAATTGTACCTAGAGTTATCTAAAAAGCTGTATAGAAAATAATATACTCCACCAAGTGGTGGAAGCAGAAAGTACAGAAAAAAACCATAGTGTCCAAACTCAGCATGTCACACTTATTTGCATGTTGAAGAGAGTTGTGCTCTATGTTTTATTGTAACCAGGGCCGTCTTAAGCATATTGGGCGCCCGGGCGCCGTGGTGCGAAGATCGCTCCGGCGCCCCCCCCCCGCCCCATTTCCCACCGCGGCAGTCTGGCGGGCGCAGCGCGCAGCACCACTACAGCAGGCGCAGCCAGGTGGTGCCCCCCTGGCGGCCTAGCACCCTGCGCCACCCAGCCTTACCTTAGAGCCGGCCCTGATTGTAGCTGACGGAATAAGTTAACGAACAGAAGAGTACCTCGGACACTTGTGCATCTTTGTCGGCTAGCTCCTTGTCACTCAGTGGATGCTAGTTTGCCCGGGATAATGGTGGCCTCTGGGGAGCAGTTGGGAGAGGGGTAGTTAATGTAAGCATCTATCCATGTGTCCAAGGGTTCTGTGAACCACCCTTTATTTCTATAAAAATCCAAAATGTTTTCTTTGGGATGCTGGGGGATAAAATTGATTTCCTATTTGAAAAGAATTCACAGCCACCTTTCCGATTTCCTAAAAATTATGAAGGGGATTAAATAAAGTTGTTTCAACAATTATTTTTGAATTAATTTTCCACATTAGAGACTCAACCAGCAAAATCAGCAAAATCATGGCATGTTTCTACTAAGGTTTAGTACTTTCTCGTTTCAAAGGAAAAACACACTCAAATGGCACACTTTCAAAACATTAAAAAGGAGAAAAGCTATTTTTCTGGAACAATTTATAAAACTTTTTGTGGTTTAAAACAAGCAAAAATTACTCCACAGGTGAAGCTTAAAAAACTGAAGGTACGTCAAAAACTAGCAGGCAAAACGCAGAAAAGCTATTTATACAAAATTAAAGTGCTTTGTAATATTAAGGTTAATGGAATGAGAGAAGAGAACAGGGTAGGGGAGATAATTTAGTGATGTTTTTAAAAACTATCGTGTCAAACCATAGCTAATCAGAATAACCTATTTTATCACTGAACGTGTAGTTTATAGTGTTGATCTGCACAATTAAAAAAAAAGTTTTGTGGGAAAAGGCCATTATCTCTTTTCCTAGGAAGTTATAGACTTTGCCAAGATCTTAAATGTTCACAATGTAGAAACGGGCATTACATAAAGTCTCTTTGTTCTTGATTGCTTAGAAGCATTTTCCAGAGTAATATTGGAAATTAAAGTTTAAGGACCAAGACCCCCATTGCTGTGCAACACTACGTTTAAGTATAATGAGGAGAACAACTGTTTGGTTTTCTGTAGGTAAATTGCTGCTACTTTATGGGGGACCTGTTCAGTCACAGAATATATGGAGCAATATCAATTGATCATGAACTAGCAAGTCAGTAATTCATTTTTTCATGGTGTATGGTATATCTTGCAGCAGAGTAGCAAAGCTAACACCACAGCCAGCAGTCTGCAACAGTGAAAATGAAACTAAAGGATGTTTGTGCAACCTCTAACAGGTACATTAGAAACTCACTGCGTATGGTGGACAGGATGATGTTACTGAATATGATGGACAGGATAATGGAAGATTATGGTTTAAATCAGGCACCCCCAAACTGCGGCCCTCCAGATGTTTTGGCCTACAACTCCCATGATCCCTAGCTAACAGGACCAGTGGTCAGGGAAGATGGGAATTGTAGTCCAAAACATCTGGAGGGCCAAAGTTTGGGGATGCCTGGTTTAAAGCACAATAATTAAATTTTGCTCCTAATTGATTTACCTACCTTCAGTCCATTTTCATTAGGGCCAAACCCTGCTATATAGACCATTGCCACTTTTTATTTCCGTTCTGAAGTGCATTCCAACCAACACACTCCCTGTACCAGAAGGAAGGTTTTGAATGTATAGCTTGATCCCATGCATTGCCACATTGTAAGAAAAATGGGTTAGTTAGACAGAACTAAACAATTGCAGCATCACTACTCATGGCACTGTGTGTGTGGAACATTGCAACCGAAGTTGTGCATGTGTTGGTATTTGTGTAGAGCCACTTCTCACATATGCTGAAGAACACAGAGATGGTGAGGAGTATAGATGGTGGGCTCAGCTGTAGCAGGGAACAGAGTTAGCTTCAACTGCTCTGATACATTATTTGAATGCATGTGTGTCTGTGGGGTGCCATCTGTGTTCTGAAACCTGCTGCTGTCATACTAATGCAAATATGAAATGGAACACATATTGGGCTTGGGGAATCTGTAGTGCAGGTGCTGTTGAATTTCAACTCCTGTCATTCCTAAACATTGCCTATGTTGGCATGGGATGATGGGATGTGGGACTCCAACAACATCTGAAGAGTCACAGCTTCCCCAGTCCTGACCTAACAGAATAACACTTTTAAAAAGTTTAAAAATGACAATGTGGCTTGAAGAGTATGACTATGAGATCCCCCCCCCCGGCCCCAGCAACATTTCTAGCTTTTGAGGAAAGGGGAAAGCAGATACGTGAACAAATGGCAGGACCTGAGAGATGGGAGAGTTGTGTGGAGGCCCAGTTTGCTTTGAAAGAAGGGGGGGATGGTTTATAGGATGATTCTAAAGTTTCTGAGGTTTATTATTATTATTATTGTCCATTGAATTTCTCTGCCAGCAGATTCTATCCCGATGGTCGTGATGACAGACACTGTCCCAGCGAAACCAAAGGCCATTATACATTTGTGGACAGAAAAGCAGAGAAACCCACACATCTTACTTTCATCTACGAGGGACATTTCCTTTGTTACCATCTTCCAAAGAAATATTTTTCTCTCTTAAATGTTTCATGAACCCCACTGTTCCAATAACTGGAGTATTGTGTTGTTGAAAATAAAAAAAGCATTTGTAAGAAGCTCTTCTGCAACTATCTATAAATAGACCCCTTTGCAATCCAAGAAATAACATGTTGTTTTGGGGGAAGGGAAGCACTGACATTGCTGTTCTATTGTCACCCAATGGTAATTGAAAATGTGTTTCTGTATTCCTCTGTAGGCAGAGTGCAAATTGACAGAGGGGGGATGGAAAACCTCAGTGATAAACAAGAAAGATTTTGTGACTTCTATCTTGCACTAGTGATCTTAGGTTCTTCTTTCTTATTATCCAGCTCATTATTCCCACCAATTCCACAGTGGTACACTGTTTCCGCCCCCGCCCCCCAATGTGTCTCCTTGATTCAATTAATAGTGAAGTGTCTCATGTGCTGAAGCAAGAATTATAGTCTAAAACAATCATATGGCACCCAGTTGCACTTGCCTTTATCATTTTGTGGATGTTTTGTACTGAATTAAAACTGAGGATGATGAATTAATATGTTGCATCCAGTGATACCTAAACTGAGATGGCTTATTGCAATCAACTCTGGCTTGTTTTTACTGACTGTTGGGCTGTAAAGAGATCATGTGGAAGATGGCAGCAGTTCCACATTTTTCCAGATGATCAAATGTCAGCTGCAGTTATCACATGCCCATATGAATGCATTCCCTCACTGCGAGAAGAAAAGCTACAGGGAACCAGGCAGAGGGCCTTCTCGGTAGTGGCACCCGCCCTGTGGAACGCCCTCCCATCAGATGTCAAAGAGAAAAACAGCTACCAGATTTTTAGAAGACATCTGAAGGCAGCCCTGTTTAGGGAGGCTTTTAATCTTTAATCGGTTATTTTATTCTTCCGTTGGAAGCCGCCCAGAGTGGCTGTGGAAACCCAGCCAGATGGGCGGGGTATAAATAAATTATTATTATTATTATTATTATTATTATTATTATTATTATTATTATTACAACAACAACCTTTCCTGATAGGCTTGGACCAGCTCCAAAAATGAAGCAACAGCCTCTTACACTGTGGTTTTTGCTCAGACTGAACCAGCCAGGTAATTCTGAGGCGGAAGATAGATGTGGGCACCCATCTATTAGGATCTAGACCGGGACCACCAGCTCATGTCAGATAGGCCACCGAAAAGCAATCAAATGGCAATG
The DNA here is from genome assembly GCF_963506605.1 of Zootoca vivipara. Lineage (NCBI taxonomy): Eukaryota > Metazoa > Chordata > Lepidosauria > Squamata > Lacertidae > Zootoca > Zootoca vivipara. The sequence continues at coordinate 65,911,821 of NC_083278.1, forward strand.
ATTTTCAATCACTACTGACAGGAGGGTGGGTTCAAACCAGTGACCTAGAGGTGAAATGCTCCATCTCCTATTACTAATCCTCAAAATTATTCCTTTTCCCACAGCTGAGCCATGAACGACGTGGAAAAAAAAAGAAAAGGAATGTGAGAAGAATTGCAATGGGCATGCAGTGGCAGTAATTCATGAAAGGCTAGCAAAAATCCATGCCTAGTATGTGAATATTGTTACGTTGATAGCATTGTCTGGACATTCTTGCTGCTTTTCCTGACAAGGGTTCAAGAAATGAGAAACAAAAATTCACTCTGGTGGACCTGTTCAAAGTCCATACTTTGAACTATGAATTGTATAACATACCGCTTACTACTGAGTAAATGGGTATAGGCTTGCACTGTCAGTCCTATATGATTTAACGGGAATCATGCAAATTAAAACTGTCATTGAGATAAAGCAAAGTCAGCCAGATTTGCCCAGTGTTACCAGCCTATTCCTGATACATGTGGAATCTTGTGCAAGTCTGTCTTCATTTTCTTGATTAAACCAAGTCTCAAGGAAAAAGTGTTATTGGTTAGACTTCTCCTTCATTGTCCAGCTGATGGTCCCGTTGCCCCTCATACTACTGGTGCATGAAATCAATACAGCAGCTATGTGATTAAAGCATATGTTCTGCATTGTGCATTGACAGCTTTAATTTTCATGCCTGCAGACCTTGTTCACCATAGCCAAGGTGCTGATACATGAAGAGGAACTAATGCATGCTTATTTGCAGCCAATGTGCTGTATCTGACTTAATACACATCAACAAATTAGCCCGTGTGAATTCTGAAGGAAAGTGCTTTTGAAAGAAACCTGGGATTTGTATGAGCCACCTTGCGTCACAGTGTGCAGATTAATGTATTCGAGCCTCTCCTCCCGCCCCCACCCCCAATAGAAATCAGCCCATAAGAAGAGATGGTGCTGGAGTCAAAGGACTCTGTATACAGTATAGAGTGTCTCTGATTCATTGAGCTGAGAGCTTATTGACTGGCCAAGCCTAACATGTTTACAGAACCTGAGCAGCTTAGAACCTGTGCTACACTCAAACACACAATTCTTTTCTCGCCCTGAGAGAAATACTTCCCAGATTGACATCTGCTGTTCAATAGCTGCCTAATGAGTTGCTTAGAAACTGTTACCAAAAATTAATGAGTCAAATCACAGTTACACTTACCATACTGCAGATCACCTTACTGTATTGGATTGCCGTTAACTTCTGTCTATAGATTGTTTTGCCACAAATACTGGTTAAATGGGGTAACTATTCCAGCAGACTGCACTGTCTCTTTTTCTTAGGTGTTAATTGGGTGCCTCGGGGTTCCACCCTCTCCCCCATGCTTTTTAACATCTACATGCAGCTGCTGGGAGAGATCATCAGGGGGTTTGGGCTGGGTGTTCATCAGTATGCGGATGATACCCAGTTCTACCTCCCTTTTAAATCAGAACCAGTGAAGGAGGTGAGTGTCTGGAGGATGGATGGCGGCTAACAGATTGGGGTTGAATCCTGACAAGACATATGTTCTGTCTTTGGGGGACAGGGGGCGGGCTCACAGCTGTCCATGGAGGTGCAGGTCAATTCTGTGTCCAGGGCAGCTGTCTACCAGCTCCATCTGGTACACAGGCTGAGACCTTACCTGCCCACAGACTGTCTCACCAGAGTTGTGCATACTTTGATTATCTCCTGCTTGGACTACTGCAATGCGCTCTACGTGAGGCTACCTTTGAAGGTGACTCGGAAACTACAACTAATACAGAATGCGGCAGCTAGACCAGTGACTGGGAGTGGCCACCGAGACCATAAAACACCGGTCCTGAAAGACCTACATTGGCATCCTGTATGTTTCAGAGCACAATTCAAAGTGTTGGTGCTGACCTTTAAAGCCCTAAACAGCCTCGGCCCAGTGTACCTGAAGGAGCATCTCCACTCCCATCATTCATCCTGGACACAGAAGTCCAACTCCAAGGGCCTTCTGGCAGTTCCCTCCCTGCGAGAAGTGAGGTTACAGGGAAACAGGCAGCGGGCCTTATTGGTATGCCATGTGGAACGCCCTCCCATCAGATGTCAAGGAAATAAACAACTACCTGACTTTTAGAAGACATCTGAAGGCAACTCTGTATTGAGATTATTATTATTTTATGTCTAATGTTTTGCAATTTTTTTATGTTTTTATGTGCTGTAAGCCGCCCATAGTGGCTGGGGAAACCCAGCCAGAGGGGCAGGGTATAAATATTAAAATTGTTGTTGTATGAAAAACGCATTTTATGACAAAGTCAGTAGTAAATATAAACAGATGGTTTCATTTGACTCATAACCCCTGTTGCTGAAAAATATACACAGAGCCATTCTCTCATGTATGGCGCATAGCTGTGATGACACCAAACAGGCTTTTACGGGACTGGGGCTCCAATCCTATTGCATGGTACTTTTCTCAGGCACAAATGAAGATAGGATGCAGACAGGTGGTCTCAACAACAGGGGATGAAATATTTATCCATCTGATTGTGCTCCTAGCCTTGACTCTCGTTTTGAGACATAGCTTACCCCTTTTCAGCTGAAAAGGGTCCTTGCTGTGAAGGCATCTGGCCTTCAACCTCATTTTCAAAAGCATGGGCAATACTCAACTATCTCCTTCCATCAGAACAAGGATTTCTGCTTGCCCAGGACCTGAGGGGGGGGGCGACAGATTTGGGAGGGGGGGCAGTGCTGTTGCTCAAGCTGAAACCCTTGATCCCATGGAACAGAGTTCCTGTTAACACTCACATCCAGCCGCCCACAAGCACACTCTATATTCAATTAGGATTGGGACTGCAGTGGCAGAGGCTGGCTTGTCACTTGTAGCCATGTTCCCTCCACTGTTAAGAAGCGTCTTAACAAGGTGAAGTGTTGAGATTCCTGCCAAATATTTTTGGCAGTTTTATTTGGCAAAATAATATATTGTATATGGGACCCATCCCTAAATATTACCAGTCCCGAAATCAAACTCATTTTTTTAGACCAGACAATACATGCAATACGTGTACAATATGTGACTCACCATTTGTGCCAGACCACCAGCCAGCTGCTTAGCAGTCTCCTTGTTTTTGCAGTCTCCAGTGAGATGGCAGAGGGGGGTGAAGAGTGGGGAGCAGAGGGCTTATTAAGTCCCAATTAAACAACCGTACAAGGCTGGCAGGCTGCAAGCAGCTTGATGGCTCACGAGCTGTACAGACTTGCCTTGAACACTTCCTTTCCCACTACCCACTGGCAGAGTTTCAATCCTGAAAGCTTCATTTGTTGCAGTCCCTTCAACTGTGTGGGTCACCCTAAAGTCACTAGCTCTGCTGAGAAGGAATGACTTAACATAGGGATGAAAAGGTGAGAGCCAAAGAATGATGTGCTTGGGGAAATCTATCCCCAAATCTCCCAGTGACAAATTTCTGAGCCGTTTCTCTTGCTTCACTTATTTCCTTCTCCAAGGAATTGCCTGTTAACACAAACAAACAAGGCAACTCAATAATATACAGTTAGATAGACGGGGATCTATTGAGCCAATTCGAAGTTAGGTGGATAGCAAGTGCTGAAATATTATAGCTGTTACCTTTGTGCAGTGAGACATTAGCTCTCTGTTATTTACACTTCCATATAAAGGCCTGGCAAGCACTATTCTGGGGTGTCAACATTATGGCAGTAGAGTGTGCTTGTGGCTGGCTGGATGTGAGTGTTAACAGGAACGTGAATTGAAAGTATTTCTCTTGAACCAGAAATATTGTAATCATATAGGGCTCAACAATGTTTACTTTAATCACTTTTTAATCACGGACCAATTCCCCCTTTACATCTTAATTAGATGCCATGTATTTTATTTCAGGGTGCTTTTTTAAAGTGCTGTGATTATGTTATGCTAACTTAAATGCTATGCCCCAAATAGTTTATGTTGAATTGTGCACCATGAGTCTTATTTGCAGATTTAAACAACCTGTTGCCTTTATATAACCCCTACAAATGTGCATACAAAGAACAGTTCATTTAGAATGCCATAAAAGTGGCATTTCTGGAGCTTAGGGGACGATTGCTTCTTGAAATATGTCTGCAGATTCCTTGCCATACGGCAGGAAAATCTCTGATGTGTCCTGGTTTTCGGGTTTAAAGATGGTGTCGGGGGGAATGTCAGGAACACCTGAATGTTTGGTAACGTGAGGGGAAAAGCAGTAGAAACAGCTCTAAAAGATCAAAATCATTATTTTGGGGGGAGGTTTCCCCATAAAAGCTAAACAGTGTTGGTGGGTTTCTAAAAAAAAGTTCAACAATTGGAGATCTAAACATTTTAGCGGGGAAACTCCAGCCCATGGGCCAAATTTGCCCCCTGAGCCCATTTCCGCCATGGTGGTCCTGCCCAGCTGTAAAAGTTGGCCTGTGAGGAGAAATAAAGGTCTGGTCCACCAAACTTCCCCACCCCTGTTATATAAGCGACTAGATGAGGGATACCATTTTAAATTTCTGTAAGGGGAGCAAAAAGTAAGTGCCCAAATGTTCAAAGTTGTTTCTCATGGATATAATTAAGATTTAAATTGTGGTTGTTTCTGATTTTTTTTATAAAAAAAAGTGTATGTTTGAAGGGCATTTGTTGTGGTTTTATTTTTGTATCTGTCAATAGCTAGAACTATAGTTACTGTATTTGAAGAAGTGTGCATGTACACGAAAGCTCATACCAATGACAAACTTAGTTGGCCTCTAAGGTGCTACTGGAAGGATATTTTTTTTAAATTTTGTTTCGACTACGTCAGACCAACATGGCTACCTACCTGTAACTATAGTTACTATAGTTCTCAACAGGCTTCTCAACACATTACACACGTTTTTCTCTCTCCCTCTTTCTTTCTCTCTCTCTCATTAAAAAAAAGGAATATATGTTTGGGCATACATACCTAGTCTAAGCAGATTACCTCTCAGGCTGATTGCCCGAGTAGCATTAAAAACTCCCGACAATTCTGTTTGTATACTGCTTTACAGAATCAGGATTCAAGATGAGCCTAACTGATTGGTGAATTGGGCCCAAACAACAACAACAACAATTTATTATTTATACCCTGCCCATCTGGCTGGGTTTCCCCAGCCACTCTGGGCGGCTTCCAAACTAACAAAATGAATTTCAATAGGGACACATGTAGGGTTCTACACTTAGGCAGGGATAACCAGTTGCAAAAATATACAATGGGCAATACCTGGCTCACCAGTAATACATGTGAAAAGAATCTAGGGGTTTTCATGGAACACAAGCTTAACATGAGTCAACAGTGTGATGCAACACCAAAAAAAGATGGTGCTATTTTAAGCTGCATTAACAGTAGTATAGTGTCCAGATCAAGGGAAGTAATAGTACCACCGTATTCTGCCTTGCTCAGTCCACACCTGGAATACCGTGTCCAGTTCTAGGTGCCACAATATAAGAAGCATATGGACAAGCTGGAACATGCACAGAGGAGGGCAACCAAGATGATCAGCGGTCTGGAAATCAAGCCTTAAGAGGAACAGTTGAAGTAGCTGGGTATGTTTTGCCTGGAAAAGAGGAGACTGAGAGGGAATATGATAGCCATCATAAATATCTCAAGGATTGCTACATGGAAGATGAAGCAAGCTTGTTTTTTCCTGCACTTGAGGGTAGAACTCAAAACTGTGGATTCAAGTTACAAGAAAGGAGATTCTGACTACACAACTAGAAGAACATTCTGACAGAAGAATGGTCTTCCTCAGGAGGTTGTGGACTCTCCTTCCTTGGAGGTTTTTAAGCAGAGGTTGGATGGATGCTTTAGCTAAGATATCAAACAATTTACATTTCTCCAAACAAACAAACAAACAAACAAACAAATAAGGCTTCTCTGGAACTGGCCTCTTTGCAGGAGTGGGGAGGAGCTTTTCACTGTTTCCCCCTCCAGCCCTCAGCAAACAAATTTTCATAGAGCATAGGAGCTGCGGAGGAAAAGGTGAAAGTTGCACCCCACCCCACCCTTTTGCCAACAGGAAACTATAAGCAGAATGCCACTCATAAGAATTTAGGAAACAAGCCATTTCACATAAATCAGGGCGCATACACATTTATTCCTGCCCCGTGCCTAGAAAGTATAGGTCTCAGCAGTCCCACCCTCCCTGCCCCACTCCTTTTCCAGGGAAAACTGCTCTTTAGCTCTAAATCTGAGCAAGCGTCAATCCAGAGAAAACCCAAATAGCAGTGTGCTCCAATTAATCTCTAAAGAGGGAGGGAGCAGTGATCCACTGAGTGATCTTTTCAGTACTAAATATATATGTGAATAAGCCAGTTTTGTGGCTGAAATCTTTTGCACTATTTTGCAAAGGCCTCTGCCAGACCCTCCAAGTGTGCCTATTTTCCAGGGATGTCCCTGATTTAGAGAAGCCATCCCACTTTCTGATTTGATCCCAGAACGTTCCACTTTTCCTTAGGATATCCCTATTTTCAATGGAGAAATGTTGGAGGGTATGGAGTTATCCGACCCCCCCCCCCGAGGAATTTGAGATGCAATCCTATATATGGAAGCATTTTAATGTTTAATGCTTTATTATGTTTCTATACTTGTTGGAAGCTGCCCAGAGTAGCTGGGGCCACGCAGTAAGATGTGTATAAATAGTAAAATTATTATGGAAAAATGGGATGTTCCTATTTTCATCGGAGAAATGTTGGAGGGTATGCTGTGCTGTCCTTGTGCTGTGCTTCTCTCCTTATTGAGAGTCTGTAATTGCCTGAGTCAGCTTGACTATCATAGTAGTATTTAGGGGGCTTAATCTTCCCTTCATGTTTACTTTCGGCTTGCGTGCCCTAAGGGTGAATCATTTGGAATCTTGAAAGTGAGTTATTCATCTGCTCTTTATATTTGCAACTATTATCTCTTAGGAGTGGGAGGGAAAAAAACATAAAAAGAGACCTAATCTGGGAGGAACCACCAATGTCAGTTTGAGGGGGGGGGAAGGATGCTTTTTTGTCTTTGCCCTTTTGGAGGTGAGAAGATAAAATTGCTTCTTTTAAAATACCTCAAGGTTAAAAAAAGGCCAAAAACAAAATAAAACCCTCCCTCTTGATTTTTCCCTTCCTTTCTCATTTCTTTAAGCCAAACTCTGCTATTTCACTACCATATCGTTAAAGGCATGAGAATAAAATCTTTTGTTCAATTTTAAGGTTTCTCTCTCTCACACACACATATTGACCAGTAAAAGAAAATCTGGACTGACAGGTTTTCTAGCCTTCCTTAAAAGGCTGACCTAGTACACGATCGGTAATTTATTTATTTTTGTGAAAATGGGCATTCATGATGATTTGGGCTCATAGTAGTAATGAGGTGGTTATTAGCAACCCACACTCTCAATACTGTCTGCACCTGCAAATGTTTCAGGATGGGCATTCTGCTTTGTTTCCAGTCAGTGCCTGCCCCATAGCTTAAAACCTATGGTTTGTATCCAGTGCGGCAAGAGTGGCTTTCTGTTCGCACAGTGAGATCTTTCTTCCGCTCTTTTCCCCACAACCACCCCCCAAATGTGGTCCACGGGATCCCCCAGATTTTGAGGGAGGGGGCTGCAAGGGAAATGAGAAATTTTCAATTCTGCTAATGGACATCTGTCACAAAGGTGGAATGGCAGCGTTAGATACAACCCTCTTATGTTCGGGCTAAGTGTGAATTGGTCCTCTGGTTGGGAATATGTGTGTTCCTTCCTCTAGTGAAAATAGTGGTAAGTGTCCAAACAAGGTAGTTCACAGTGGACCCCAAAATGGGAGGGAGGGGTAAGCAAGGCAAAAATGATTTAGATGTCGGCTGAAGGAGGGAATGAGAGTTGCCAACATTTGATCAGGGACAAAAATTATACTCTCAACTTCCTGAGACAGTTTGCAGATAGTATATCTATGAACCACAATTTCTTATTAAGCAGTGGGGGTTTTATTCCCTCTGGCTTTACTGAAATTCATAGCTGTGTGTTGCTGCTACAAACCCAGGGACAACATTTATATTGAAGGTCCTTGGTCTAGCCAACAGTTTTAGTTAATAACTGGATTTGTTGTATAACAAAAATCCTGCTTTTATGAATATGATAGCTATTTAATTTGTACTATAAACTTATAAAGGAAACTTCCAATAAATGTTTGTTTTTTAAAACTTTCCAGAATACAAAGCACACTGACTTAAACATTATACTACCCTTTCCGTTTCTAACTGATTTGCTAGGAAATCATAATTGTCGTGGGCTGAAATGCTAGCATTTCTCTAAGCTCTTCCAGTGTTCCAGTGTTTTAACTTTCAATATCCTTTTTAACTGTCCAAGAACAAATAAAATTAATTTGCTTCCCAAATTCTCATTCTAAAACCGATTATAACAATTACCTGCCCAGTCAGTCTGTGTCATTGAGTACAAACAAGTCTGGCATAAAAATCAATTTTATTATCCTTAATTTTATTTTAGACACCTAATTTGTTTTTGTATTTGATACCTTTAGGCAAAAGCATAAAAGACTGCTGATCTCTTGGGTTTTTTCCCCCTGCAGGGAATGTAATTGGACACTATCTGATCCACAGCACTGCTATTCCAAAAAATACAGAAAAGCAAATGAAGAGGCAATATGTTTTTTTAATAAAAAAAAGAGAGGGGGGATGGGGAAGATGAAACTATTTAATGTATTTATGGTTACCTTCTGACTATAATAAGAAATAATTACATGAAGATACAAATGTGAAAGAAAGATGATCAAGTAGGCAGCTTGATCCAGTGTACAGGGAATGACCTGTTAAATAGCTAAACTTACTGATTTTCAATGGGGTTGACGTGTCAGAGAAGGAGCCCCATCCACCAGCTCTCAGCTGGTTCAATGCTAACCCAGTTACAGTGCCTTTGTAGAACCAAAAACATTTAAACTTTACAGATTTTTTTGGCCTATGAAAGCTTGGGCGCTTGGTGTCTTATAGTTCCAGAAGGTTCTCCAGTAGCCTGGGCATGTAAATGGTCCCTAGGAAGCAATACTTATTAATGTGATCACACCAGCTCATGTGTTATTTTCTCCACATGGCTCTGTTTATGAGCCCCCTCAGCATAGAGAATTTTAGAGGGTATGGACTGGCCCCCAAATGTAATTCAAGATTCCAAATTTAATTAGTAAGTGCAACTGCTGAAGGCCACGGCAGGTGTCAGGCGTCCTCTTGACACAAGTACTTTCATCCAGAAGTATCCTAAAATTCAAACTTCTCTGGTGGAAAGCTGAAGAGAACTAAGACAGAATATATACAGCATTCTCATATTCTTGCATTAAGTCTTGGTTTTCTTTCCAGGGTGTTTTGATTGTTTTCAGTTTCCTTAGGGTACTTGGAATAAAACAAGCACAGACAAAAATAAAGGTTTTAAGGTTTTAAAGATTATTATTACATTATAACTCACAACAATTTCGGCCAAGAAGGGTTTTGCTTTGTTTTGGGGGCAGTATTTTCGGCCTGTGTTTAATACAACAGCACTGTGACTCCAAAACAAATAGCCCTGTGGCTTAGAGGAAGTATGAACTTCTGTGCATTATCTTAGGCAGTTACACTCCATCAAGCAGATATAATATTCTGCCTTGGCAACCCTGTTGAACTCAAGAAGGTGACACATCAGTAGGGAAGGGAGAGGAAAACTTAGTCATTACGGTTTGAACTATTTATTATTAAGGAGAACCGCTGTCTTGTTCTTTAGCCAAGAGGCAGGTTTCTATTGTATCACATGCTTCATAGTTATTGAAATACTTAAAACCAAAGTTAAGATGTGTTGTTTGATGAAAAAATTGGAGTGGATCAAAATGAATGCAATTCTTTAGGACATAACTGCTGGGTGCAAACATGAAATGTCTATGTTAGTCTGTTTTTCAGCTTTCTTTCTTTTTTTGTCTACTTCTTGTTCCCAGCAAATGGATCAATACAGCCTATATTTAGCTGACGAAAAATGTGTTTTTCAGTCATTTATTTGGTTCAGAGTAGTTGTAACCATTGAAGTTCTTCTTTTCTTTCCTTGCACTAGCCCTGGGGACCTCTTGGTGTTCCCTTTGCCAACTGGCATCTGAAAACACATAACGTTATGTCAACATCAGGTGTCTTGACAATAATGAAGCTATGAGTTTACATCATCATCATTGTCACAAAGCACATTCACAAACTAGGTGGCAGAAATGTGGGTTTCAGTAGTAAAAAGGATATGTGTCTATTATTTCACCATCTTGGACCATCTTGCCTGGAAGACCTTCTCCCTGCTTTCCCCCCACCTGACTGATTCAAGCTTCAAATTCTGAGGCTGCTGAGCAGACACTTGGGCTGGGGTATTGTTGGGGGGTGTTGTATGGGGGGTGTTACTGACATAACTTTTTGCATCTTTTTAAAAAATCTTACTATGATTTTTGTGGAGATTATTTCAATTTGGTTGTTGTTATGTACTGAGCTGAATCCTAGAACAATAGGATCCAGAATGCAGCAGTCTGATTGGTCTGCAGGAGCCACGCAATCCAGCTCCAGGTGGAAGTGAATCAGCAACCTGATTGGCCTGCAGGAGCAGCCAATCAGGCTTCTGGAGAAAGTGAGTCCGCAACCTGATTGGCCTGCTTCTGGAGTCAAAATGAGAGTATCCCTAAACATTTTTTTTATAGAAAAAAAGCACTGGTTTTAACTATGGAAAATTATGTAGGGAAAGGTTTGGATTGCAATCTAAAAGAATAAGGAGAGGTTACAAGAAAAAAGATGGCCACTGCTTCTGTCTTCCTTATCATCACAACTGAATAAATATGCATCCTGATGTCATTACGCTATGCATTGTCCCATCCCCACTTCACGTTCATTTTAAAGGGTAAAGGGACCCCTGACAATTAAGTCCAGTTGCAAACGACTCTGGGTTTGCGGCGCTCATCTCACTTTACTGGCCGAGGGAGCCGGCGTTTGTCCACAGACAGCTTCCGGGTCATGTGGCCAGCATGACTAATCCGCTTCTGACGAACCAGAGCAGTTTACATGCTCAGTTTACATGCTCCGTTTACATGCCCCGTTTACATGTTCATTTTACTTTTTTATTATTTCAGTTTCTATCTTGCCCTTCAATGAATTCATGGTCCATAGGTAGGTTACAATGCAAAACATAAAGAAACAATAAATTCACATTAACGTTTCAAAATCAAAAGGTCAGATAAATATCCCAACGACCTTAAAAATTATTCAGACCAGACAATGTATCAGTTCACAGCTGGTGATTTTAATGCACTGGCCGTAAAGGGCTGGGCAAATAATTCCATCTTCAGCTGAACTTTGGTATTTCTCAAACCTCAATAGGAGTAGCACTCCATGAATGAGGTGCTACCACAGGGAAGGCCCACACCATTTACTATCAGTGAGGAAGGCAGTCCAACACGCATTATAATTACACACGATAATTACAGACTTGAAATTATATAAGAGAAGGAAAGAAGAAGGAAACCGCAACAGTGCCATGTGCCATGCAGTTTCTAGTTAGAGGAAATATTTCCTTATCAGTTCTAAGACTGGTTCAAAATCTATTAATAAGCTCCTCAACTAAAAGCATCTGTTTACCCAGGCTCTCATTCGACATGCTTACATTTGCCTATTTTTCTGTCAATTTCCACATTCATATCAACTTCTGTCCCCCAGTTTACTTACACATAGGGGGTTTCCAAAATACATTTGGTCTGCATCCACACTAATTCACCCATAGTGCAAAAATGAGGTTCTCCCCTCCTCAATATGGAATCATTCATACACACCGTTTTCAATCTGATGCAGAAGTGGGAACAGGATGCCTGGGTTATAAGGAAGGAGAATGTCTTTCCTGCCAGTAAAGTCTTCAGTAATATTTCCCTCAAAACCACAGAGCCTTACACGTGGCTGTATGTGAGGATTCTAGGAGCTCACCTACCGAAACAAATAAATGGGTCTCGATTGAGGAGAGAGTGAAGGTGGAGCCAAATTCTTAAGATCTAAGGTGCACCGTCGAATAGCAGGTGGGTGGCAAATTGTGCCTTTAAAAAAGAAACTTGAAGCTAGTGGATTCTGCAGATATTCCAGTGCAGCCATGATTTTGGTCACTTCCAGTACCTTACATCATCTTGAGTTCTGTGTGATCCCTGAATCATCCTTTCCTTTTAGTCAATTACAGGAACACTCTCTTAGCAGAGCTTTTACCTCCTCCTCTCTTTCGCTCCCAAGGGGCGGTTACTTTGCTGTTGGCAAGGCGTCTCTCCAGTGCTAATGAGCAGAGCACTTCCTTCCATGTGAAGCGGTGTGCAGTCCTCTGATCACATTTCTTTCCATCTGTCCGCTCAGTCATATCCTGCACTGAACTTTTGCCCTCTCTTTAACTGTGCTTCGAAACACTCAAACATAACAATGCATAGACTTAAGTTTATCTACCACAGCCAAAGCAGCCTTGGGGATAGTGATTTAATAATTCCTCTTGCAGGGATAAAGGTGTTTATAAATATGGATTTAAGTGGGGGGGGGGGGTTCCAGTGGGAGATAACTTTGCACCGTCCCTAGGGGTTTCTGTATGAGACATTATCTATTTAATTTACAAAGGCATCCACTTTGGGGGCCTCTTGTACATATTCTGCTTCACCTGAAATTGCTTTTGAGGATGCACACAACCTTAGCAAGCTTGGATCTCTTCCACTAATATCAACAGAAATATCCAATACAGTACAGAGCCCTTAGATTTTCCTATTTAGAGTTACAGAATGGGATGCTTTTAATGTTTAATCGATTGTTTTATTTTATTTTTCTGTTGGAAGCCGCCCAGAGTAGCTGGGGAAACCCAGCCAGATGGGCAGGGTATAAATATTATTATTATTATTATTATTATTATTATTATTATTATTATTATCTAGCCTCATTATCTAGCCTCATTTAAAGAAGATGATTACTGAGCAGCTTTACTTCAATCTGAATTCAGTATGCTTCTGAATCTCAGTTGCTGGCGATCATGATTGAGGAGAGGGTTATTGCTCTCATATCTTGCCTACCGGTTTCTTCTAGGCATCTGGTTAGCCACAGTGAAGAAAGAATGCTGGACTAGATCATTTGTCTGGTGTAGCAAGGCTTTTCTTCTTGTGTGCATTTGATTATTGGGTTGGAGAACCCTATGGAATAGATTTTGGGGGCCTGCAGGGACTACAGGGTGGAGGAGAGAAAAGAGAAGTCCCATTGCATGAATGGAACTTTGTTTGTGCAGTATTGGATACAACACATTGTCTTTTTCCTGTGTGATCCTTTGTATGCTTAAGATGCTCCCCAGACACACAGTTCATTTCATTAGCGGGATCGCTTCATGTTTATGGAAAGAATATCCGTCCAGCTGGTACAAACCTGGAAAGAGGATGTGGTATGTGTAGAAGGGGGTCACAATCCATGAAACGCAGCCATGATGGTTGGGTCTGATGGGGGATGGAATTCAAAACATCTGGAAGATACCAGGTTGGGGAAGGTTGGTTTAGGAGATTATGTAGGGGTTTTATTACAGTTGTGTGGATTAAACAAAATAAAATCACATCCCCCCCTTTCAATTCCAAATATTAATTAAAAATATAAATTCTCAAACCTACCAATTATTCGAAAATGCCTCTGATTCTATTTTGGACCGCAACGCAAAAGGAGTGAACCCAATTAAACCCCAAATAGTGTGCAGTGGTGAAAAGTGTATTTAGACTCACTTTCTTCTCCTTCTCTTAATCAAATCAGTGTTACGTTTAATTAAACTCCTTCTGAAATAATAAGCCTTCTAGGTTTACATGAGCTTTGAGATAATGTAGTTTAAACCATTCCAGCAACCAGCAGCAAACTGTTCACAATACAGTTCACTGTTCTTATTGAGTGGCTTAAGCAAGCAATGTACAGGAATGGAGTTTAATTCTATTTATTCTAGGTGAAAATGTGTTCATTTTCTGAGATACCTTTTTTTAAAAAATTATGCTTTACTGGTACTAGAGTATGCTAAATGATATTACACTTTGTTACATGTTTTTATAAGAGAAATGCCCATTGTGATGGGTGGGAGGTGGAGAAAGGTGTTTATATCGCAGGGACCAAATGCACTCTGTGAACAGACACACATCACACTCCTGGCTGCCCTCACATAGTTAATCTCCTTGGGTTGTATCATAAGAACACATGAAGAGCCCTTGTAGAGCAGACCAGAGGCACATCTAGTCCAGCACCTAGTCCAGCACCTAGTCCTGCAAGTAGGACACAAACACAGTAGAACCCTCCTGCTCAGGCATGCCATCTCAGGGGCTGAGTTGTCTTTGGCCCCCTCAGTATTTGTTGGAAGGCGAATGGCCCCCCTCAGCATCGAACATACCCTCCAATTCCTGGATTGAAAAATCCAGGATCAGCAGTGGTGCGGCACCGGAAGTCGCTTCTACGTATGTCCAGACATGCGTAGAAGCAACTTCCGGTGCCGGCGCTGCCCGATTTCCGGTGTCCATACATGGGCAGAGCGGCACCGGAAGTCACTTCTACGCATGTCCAGACATGAACAGAAGCAACTTCTGGTGCCGGGCTGCCCGTGTCTGCATGTCTGGGCACCAGAAATCGCTTCTGTGCATGTCCAGACATGCACAGACAGCCGGGAGCTGGGACATGGCCGCCAGCAGGAGCTAAATCTGGGGGATTTATGGGATATTAATCAAATCGGGATGACAGCGGAAAATGGTAACAAAAACGGGAGACTTGGCAGCTATGACATCGAGGGGCCCATTGCACATCTGCGACATCACTTGCGTCACACATCGCAGGTTCAGCTCCCAGCTCCTCAGACTTCTCCAGACAACACAACATTGTGCATGTGTGTGATGTCACACATGTGCAACATGCACCAGGCCCCTTCAATCTTGGGGACAACCTGGCGCCTCTGCTCCTGCTAACTACAGTGGTGCCTCGACTTACGAATTTAATCCATTCCGAAGGCACCTTTGTAGGTCGAAAAATTCGTAAGTCGAAAAGCGTCATTGGAAACGCGATATCCCATAGGAATGTATTGGAAACGGAAAAATTTGTAAGTCGAAGCAACCCCATCTAAAAATTCGTAAGTCGAAAAAACCCTATCTAAAACCGCTGCAGTTTCCGTTCGGATGTCGAGAAATTTGTAAGCGTGCGGCCATTTGCCCCATTCGTAAGTCGAAAAATTCAGTTGTCGAGTCGTTTGTAAGTCGAGGTACCACTGTATAAGCAAGTGGCTTTTAAAGGCAGACTGCCTCTGATACGGGAGATAATATATAACCATTATCTGTGACAGGATGCCAGCCTTCACCTCCATACGTTTGTCCAATTCCCTTTTAAAGCTGTCCCTTAATCTTTCATAACTATGCATTGTGTGAAGAAGCTCTTCCTTTTTGCCTGTCCTGTACTCTTCCAACACTCAGCTTCATTGAATGGCCCCAGGTTCAAGTATTAGGAGAGAGTTAGGAAAATCTTATCTCTGTCCACACCATGCGTAATTTTTACACCAGCTCAGTGGTACAGCATCTACTCTGCATACAGAAAATACCAGGTTCAGGCCCTGGGAGAGGCTTCTGAATGAAATCCTGAAGATCCACAGTCAGTCAATGTAAACAAGGTGGATCTAGAGGGGGAAATTCGAGAATGAGTTATTAACAGTAAATGGCCTTTTGGGCTTCTTCCGCGTGAATAGGAGTTCACTTTTTGAATAATAAGAATTATATGTCACAGGGGAGGAGCATCAGGATTTTAGAGATGCTTAGGTGGGGCATAGCCAAAGAAAGGTTGGAGACCACTGAGCTAGATAGACCAATGATCTGGCTTGCTATGACAGCATCCTATGTTTCCATGTCTTTTTCTCTCTCTTTTGAACTAGAAAGCCCCCATATGTCATGACCTTTCCTCATAGGGCCCGTGGATCATTCTGATTTCCCTTTTCAGAGTCATTTAAAACTCTACAATGTCATTTTTGAGGTGTGGTGACCAGAACTGCACACAGTATTCCAAGTTCAGTCACAGCAATGGGAGCTTTGCATTAGTAGCAATCACTTCCAATTTTTGCAAGGCAGGGCACCCAATTCCCACCAGTTCCCCATGCCCACTACGTCACCTTATCTCCTTCACCAACAAGCTATCCCTGGAAGGGAATGAGGTAATGCACAGACAGCTGCCTTTCTTTCAGCCCTTAACAAAGCAAGACACCAAGCGTACTGTGTCTCCTCGGTTCTTTGCACACAATGGTGAACTCAATAACTGATTGCGTAGCAGAAGACTAAACTTTACTTTTTTAAAAATTACTTCATTCAGTTGCTCCATGTATAAATGATTACTGTTAAATAATGCAGCCAGGGATTAATTTAGACTGCAGAGTGTGAACTGAGAAGAGTAATTACAAGGCCACAAGACTCACTTAATGAAGCTTAGCGAAGGTGAGAAATCAGGGAATTGAGTGGAGGCGGGGAGCTTAAGCAGGGTTGGGCTTAATAACTTGTTTAAAAAAAAAATCAAAGAGGAACGGGGAGGGGTTTAGGCAAATGAGGCTGGTTGGGAGTAGAAAGTGGATACACTCCCTTGGCTGCTCTGGGAGGAAGGGCAGGATATAAATTTAATAAATGAAATAGGAAGTTTAGATTGCTAGGAAGGAGGGAAATCCCTTAGATTATATCTACAGAGTAAAAATGGGTAACGATGATGGACTAGATTAGTTACTGAAATGATTTTCCCCCTGTTTTTGTCTCCCTATTGCTCCTTTTCCTCAAGTTCAGCGTCCATTCTAGTCTGTGATCCCCTTTGCGAGAAACAGAAATAAAATTATGCAAGGAGTCTTATGGCACCTTAACATATTATTGCAGTACTGGCCAATGTGAAAATGAGTTGCCATACCATATGCAAATGAGCATGAAGTGGGGAAAGACATCTTTATTGTGGGGCAACTGGCATGCCTATTGAATATTTCAGCCTTTTGATTTTTGGATTTGATTTTTTATATTTCTAGGCCACATTTCATTCAACTGAATTGCAAAGCAGCTTAGCAATAACATGCTAGATCATCACAACTACAAAAAAAATCATATAGAGTAAGCAGCACAATTACAACAAAAGTAATATAAAATAGCAACCAAAAAATAGCAACCAAAAATAGAATCTTCAAAAGACACATACACATAATGTCTGTGGCAACACTATTCTGAAGGCTGTTAGGGCTGGAAGGTGTGGCAAGGCAGGTGGAAAAAGCCATTGCTTAGTGGCCAGCACAAAGTCTCTCCCCAGTGGGCACATTTGGAACTTTGAGAAAGTGCCATGGGCTCCAGTCACAAAATGGCTGTCAGGGAACATGGCAAAATACAAACTAACTGCCACATCTAAAACAGCAGTAAAAGAGACAGGCAATAAAATGCTGTGGGCATGCCCCTCACCAGTTCCCCAACAATGGGTGGAAAAGCATCTACATCAGGAACTGTCACACTCACTCATAGACAGAAGCTCTTTGCATCTCCCCTCCATTCAGAATGGAAATCCTGGCATCCAGTTAACGGAGCAATGTAATTTACTAATCTAATTCTTCTTTCTTCTTTCTTTAAAACTAAAAAAAAAATACTAGTAAAAGTTAAGGTCACTTGAAATTAATCCTGAAATCATTCTAATTTTTAGGGGCGTGTGTCTGTCTTCAATTCTATTTAATGTAAATGAGTTACTCCACAACACTCATGGATAAATGAATGTTGTGAGAGCAGAGCAAAACACTCTGAGGTATTTCTCCTCCTAGCTCAGGCAATCATCCAAAGTAGAAAGAGATATCTGGCCCAGCTAAACACCATGTTTTTCTGTGAGCAGGATTTAACCCACTATCACACCAGGAGCAGATAGTGAGTTCAGACCTTGCAAAATAAAACATTTGAGATTTGAGTGCCATGTAAATACAACAACAATGTTTAAACACAAACACACACTTATTTTATTGCCTCACCTTTAAGGCATTAACTTAAAACTGGAGGCTTCAACAACAGGCCTCTTCCCCACCCCCCAACCTACTATCGCAGCCTTAATTTTTTGGATGAACCCTCAGCTGGAGATGAGACAAAATAAAATTATGAAAGACAGAAAACAGAGCCAGAAAAAAATGACCTCAGAATCATAATTTTCTCAACCATCACTGTAACGGAATGCAAGTCTGCGGCAGCAGGGGTGAAATTATAGTACAAATTACCATGCTATGCCAGATAAATTATTCTCTTCAGCACGGTTATTATGTGATAGATAAATAAATAGCACTGTTGGACTGATTGACAAAATATAAATGATCTGGAGCTAAGCAGAGCACCATGGAAAAAGCACTGCATAGCAACTTACATTTAATTTGAAATGAGATTTGCTATAACACTTAAAACAGTCCATGTTTAAACCAACTAGAATTTAACCTGTTGCAAAGAGGGTTTTGGTTGTAAAACACAGTATGTGCAATTGATTCTTGTCTAAATGCCGTGTCGAAAATAAACACTGTGTTACAGAGAAGTTTGGTTCGGCTGGAAATCTACATGTGCCCCAGAACCATGTCTGTAATTTGGCTTTGCTTTGAACAATGAGAATATCACCAGGGGCACCAGAGAAAGCGGTGGAAGTCAGTGCTGGTGAAAGCTTGAGATGCATGCTAACCACAAGCAGAAGGTTTCACCCTGGCCCAGTTAAGCAAAGGTTCCAATTATACTTAATGCAAGCGATGCTCCAAATTCAGCCAGTAATGTCCCATTGTAGCTAAATGGGTCTCAGCTGGAAAGCATACCCCACCTCAATTAAATTACATATCCTTTCACATTTTCTAAGAAACCCAAGCCTGTTGTCCAAACTCCTGTCACAAATGAAAGGACAGAGGCTCTTGCAAGTGCCTGTAAGAAAGAAAGCTTTATTCAAGGCTTACAGTAATTTGGGTCAGACGACTGGTATAGAACACCAGAGGCACAACTAAGAGTTTGAGAATGACACCAGGGGTCCAAGACTGGACAAAAGCTGTGATAGTGTCTCTTTAAACACGCAAGCTTCTCCTGCCAACTTTTAAAGGCCAGATATGGAATGCTTGCTTCCTACAAGACTGAAGGCCCACATCTGCTGCCAATGGTGGAAGTAGCACCAAGTTCTTGGTGAAATGATAGAGGTCAGCGCTTCTGGCTCCTCCTCCTCAAGCTGTCCAGCCATCCTGAACCAGTTGGGATTGCGGGACTTGTGACAACTTCCCCTTTCAGTGAAGACCAGAGCACAGGGCCATCTTTACCCGGGGCGCAAGGGGTGCGGGGCACCTGTGCGTCAAATTCTGGGGGACCTAAGCTCTTAACTATCTACCTCAGGGATGTCCAACCAGTCGACCGCGAATGGGTCACTTCCGTTCTCTTTTGTGGAAGAGCTGCAGAATCAATGTATCTGGCGACACCCCCTAGCGGTGTATTTCATTTTTGCATGATCGCAAAAACAGAAGACGGAGTTATCGCTGCTGCTTTTTATATTTTCATGTTAGCGGTTTTCACTGTTCCCCTCCTTAAAAGCTCAACTTAGACTTGCGCCCTTAAAAAAAGCTCAACAACTTTGACCAATTGGGGCGCTGGGTGGATCTTTGCATCCCAGTGGCACATATGCTAAAGATAGCCCTGCCAGAGCACATTGCTAATAGACTGCCTCTGTGTACACCTTCCCATTTCCTCGGCAGCCAATGTGCTCCCATTGCTGGCTCCCATACATGATGATAGCCACAATCCATACCTATCCTGTTGTTTCTTATGTGTTGATGCATTATCCCCCAAACCAGCTTCCATTTGATTTGAGAAAAAGAATGAGCTAGGTGAATTTTAAGCTGGTAGTGTGCACACAGCCTGTGTTAATGAAGCCCAAAGTACTCCTTTTTGCATTTCCTGAGAACTTCCAAGGCCACCCCTTTTTAGCAAAGGCAAAAGCACCTTGCGAAAAAACAGACTTAATGAACGGGGCAGTGACTGGGCTCCATTGTGTGCACCATGCCAAGCTCCTGCTGCCTTGTCCCTCCTTGTGCGCACCTCATTTGGGAGGCAGGAGATTAGTGCAGCCCAATCCATGCAGCCCTGCTGGCTGCTACTGTCTGGGGTACCATTGTACTCAATTGGGCTTACTTATTAGTACACATGTATATAATTGCATTGTTACTCACTGATTTATTGAACCCTTGTCTTCCTTAAAAAAAAACACACCGAGATACAAGTACCAGACGGAATGCTGATTAGCTGACAAAATGCTGCCAAGTCTTTTAATCGAAGATGAACATAAGGAATCCAGAAAGTTCATTTCAACCTGCTATAATCAGTGAGTGACATACAGCACCCAAGATACTTACAAGTATCCAAAATTAGCATCATTTTGACACCCATCATCTCCTTTCTTCTGAACATGTGCTGTATAGGCTGTATCCCATTCCAACCCATGAAGAACATCAGTATTCATCCAAGAGGTCATTTATTTTCTCTTCAGCGAATTTGACTGGAATCCAAAGTCAGAAATGAAGCTTCGTGTTCGCCATGTCCATCATTATTAGCCAAGCATATTAGATTTATTCTATTTTATTTTCTGGTAAGTGGATCTATAAGATGTTGGCAGCAATGGCTACATTCCTGACTCCTTAACATGGAGGAAAATGCCAACAAGTGACAGCAAATACAAAGAGGGCTGGTGAAGATTCCTCTCTAGAGAAAGGCCCTTGTCAGACTTTAAGAATACAGGAAAGGAAAGCAGAAAGAAAAGCAAGCTTAAAATTGACTTCTGCTCTACAGGGAATAAACTTGCACTCTTAGGAAACCCTACAGACTTGGAAACGAAGGGAATCAGGAAGAAAGAAACTGGACAGACACTTTATTTCACATAACGTTCTATGCAGGAGATATTGTGACACCTAAATTAAGCATTCAAACTTCCATTCTAGGGGATTCTTTAAGCTCCGACATGCTGAATAAAATATGTAGAAGAAAGTTGCTCCATTTTTGAGAAACTTTATAGAAGGAGTACTTGTTGCCTCTGTTCTCTGTCCCAGGTGCCCCTTTCCTAGCTGTGATACCTCAAAGTATTCAACTAGTAAGAGATGAAAGGCAGAGTCTCTTATTTCAGTACAGTATATGCTTTTATTTCATTTTAGGACTGAACATCACAGGCCTGTGCAATATCAGTCCCTACCTCAATGTTTTCATTTAACCCCTTGCCATTCCTTGCCCTGCTGTCCTCTAGATCAGGCATAGGCAAATTCGGCCCTCTACAACTCCCATCGTCCCTGACCACCGGTCCTGTTAGCTAGGGATCATGGGAGTTGTAGTCCCAAAACATCTGGAGGGCCGAGTTTGCCTATGCCTGCTCTAGATGTTTTGGATGACAACTTGTGCTGGCTGCAGTTGATGCGAGTTGTAACCAAAACATCTGAAGGCACCAGGAGAGGGTCAGCTACTGTAGAAGACAAGCCCATACCGACGGCCATTTCACCATGTGTTCCACCACATTTGTTCCTGGTGTGTGGTAAAATCCTCCTTACCACTTGGCAGGTTGAAGGTTGCCTCTCCTCTGGTCAGTTCTTGGACACAATAATTCAATGTATCAATAAATTTTCATAACCGGAATATGTATTGCTCTGAATCAAGAGGATATCATATTGCCAGTATAAACAGTATGGAAAACAAGGGGACAGTGGTATTCTTTTACCATTTATGTATGGGTTCGGGATGCTTTCATTCTTCATTCTTCAAGGTAGTTTGTTTTCACTTTCAGGACTGGCTCTCACCATTCTTGGGATTTATGCCCCTGATCATTTCTCTGCTTGTTTCTTACAGGAAATATTATAGCCAACTCCTAAAGTGCCTAATGAGCCTCATTCATGAGACCCAAGTATGGGAGCAGACCCTCCAAGTGTGGCTATTTTCAAGGGACGGTCCTGGATTTACAGAAGCAGTCCCGGTTTCTGATTGGATCCCAGAGTGTTCTTAGGACATCCCTATTTTCATCAGAGAAATGTTGGGAGGGTATGGTAGGACATTCCTATTTTCATTGGAAGTTATGGAGTTATGGAGTGACCCCCAGGCCAAGTGGATAAGTTACTATAAACCTTTAGGGGGCACTTTACCCAGGCCTGGAAGACCCACGGGACCTCAAGAAAACAGTCAGACCATTATTTATGACCACGTCGGCAAGGATCTTAATTGCCAAGAAGTGGAAAAGTAACAGTGTCCCCATAAAAATAGACTCGTTAACAAAAATGATCGAATACTTAAATATCACCAAAATACTGTAACAGGGAGAGTTGAGAGAAAATATGGTACAAAAAGTTAATAAGGAATGGATTATCTTCAAAGAATATCTTAAAAATTACGTAGAGAAGGCATATCTCCTGACAGATACTGAATGAATCTAGGAAACAGAGAGAATTTAACGAAACTAGAGTGGAAAACAATTGGATGAAGAGATTATTCAAAATGAAATGCGTATAGGTTAATTAAATATAAATTAGCACAATGAGAACAATTGGAAGTGAAGTCACTGTGGGTGTGTTTATGTGGGGTAGGTATTTAGGTAAATAGAAATTATTGTATGTAATATAGTTTTGTGTTATAGGTTAGAATGGTATAGCTGTATTGTATGGTGTGGTATGGTATTGTATTGTACAGCGGTACCTCGACTTACGAAGACGATCCGTTCCGTGGCCGTCTTCGTAAGTCGAGGTTTTTGGATGTCAGAGCGCTGCCACGGCACATGCGCGAAGTGTGATTTCGCGCTTCTGCGCATGCACCGACCGCATGCGCTGCTCTGCGCAGGTGCAGAACGCACGCACAGTGAAAGGACTTCTGGGGGTTGTCGACTTCAGAAGTTGAAACCTTCGGAAGTCGAAGCGTTCGGATGTCGAGGTATGACTGTATTGTATTGTATTGTTTGATATATGGATCCAGTCAGGAGTAATATTAGAACAGAATGTTCATAGATCTCTAGAACCTGTAGTTTGAGAGACAAATACAATGAGTGTTCCACTCTGGTGACAGGCTCTCTCAAAACTACAAATCTGATCTGGAGCTGAAGTCGGACTTCAAACTTTCAGGAAGCGTTTTTTGTCCGCCAGTCTTGATTAGAAGAAGTTGTGCTCTGGTTCTGTATTATCCGCTTGGACCAAATTCCATTTCTGCCTGCGCTGAAGGTGGAAAATATTAATAACAGGGAGGTTTGTCACCAGAGACAAATAGCTAACTGTAAAAAGAGCCAATTGGGCCCAGCATGCTCTGCTAATACACACCTGATAAAAATAATTTCCCCCTCACTGTGAGTGGCCAGTTTTATTAACAACTGATGATAATATGGAATGACAGTGGGGGGGGGGAGCTTAAAATAATAAAAAGAAACCCTGCAGGTGAGTAAGATTGATTTTAATAAACGCTGTGGCAGGAATAAATCCCTAGGACCCCTCCTTTCACTCCTCTTTTTTTACCCCTACAGCACAACACCAGAGGAGTCTGTGAGTGTCAGTCGGAGCAGCAGGAGACCAGCGACAGGTTGAGCAGTATGCCTGACACAAGTGAAATCAAATCTCAAAGTAATATAATGCAGAACGTCTAATAGTATAGATTATGGAGAGAGGGTGGGGGGGGAGAAGATGGAGTTGCATGGGGGTAGTACAAATATTATTATACACAGGGAAAAAAGGCTAATCAGAATGACAGTTCTGCTAAAAATCAACACGCAGCTCCATCAAGTTCTTGGCTGAACACATTATGGGGGGAAATATCACTGACAATTGTGCATTACACACTGGCATTCTCTGCTCTAACACAGTTAATGCATGGAGAGCTATGGTTCAAAGAACCCTGTTGCAGGAGTGTCTCCCAAGAAGTTTCCCTTCAAAGCTTTAATATGCCTGCGACAGAAGCTCTCTGCTGTTTTCCAAGGATTCCTTGGAATCCTTGGAAAGAATGAATGGAAAGTCAGCCCAAGCTCATTTTTAGTCTGCTTTTGTTAGTAGCTACATCGGATGCCCAAGTGTGTGCCCTAATCCTGCAAAGATGACCTGTGCATGGAAGCAGGATTCCACACCAGCATATCATAGTGCTCATCTCTGCCCTGTTTACCTTGCTGGTTGCATCTCTTGGTGTTAGTAGCAGACCTCATGGCTTTCTTGTCCTCCTGCCAGCTGCTTACTGGGAAGGAAAGAGTGAGACAGCAGGGAGGTTGGTTTGGTGCAGTCTGTGGGATGTAATCCTCTGGAGCAGTCAAGTACAACATTTCCTGTTTGCCTAGAGTGAATATGTAGGGGAATGTTGGTCCAGGAAGTTGAACTTCTTGTTACACCTAGTCTGGAGCATCCTTCCTTTTGCATGTGACCAGGTAGGTGGGCGTGACTCTTCCAGACCTAACAAAAGGTCTAGTCATCACAGCCACCTCCCTTTCTTGATGCTTCCTCCCTTCTTCTTCTTCTTCTTCTTCTTCTTCTTCTTCTTCTTCTTCTTCTTCTTCTTCTTCTTCTTCTTCTTCTTCTTCTGGACTGCACTGCTGGCTCTCAGCCAGCACCACAGGGATATACCCATATGGGGTAAATCCACTCCTCCTACTTATTTGTAACTTCAAGTCTAAAGCCTGCCTTCAGGGACCACATTGTGTTCTGATCTTGTGTAAACTTCTTATTGTTATTTATGAACAAGACTGTTGTGTCTTTATTCTTTTAGGAGGCAATCAAGGGGTCTCACCAGGAATAATAGAACTTAAGAGATTCTAATGAATCTGCAACTAGCTTCCTGTTGTGTAAAAGGGGGAATGTACTCTGCTATATGAATAAACTCACTAGCATGAGTTAGGAAGTATAAAATTTAATCAATACATCCTCTCCTTCTACCCACAACATTCCCACACGCCCATACCAGCACGAGAACCAGATTGGCTCTGGCAGTGTGTTTGCTCTCTGCCAACTTCCCTGCTCCCTCCCACTCCATTTCCTATTCAGCAGCAACAACTCAGCTGTTGGTAGATCAGGGGAGTGCTGCTGCCCCACCATGCTGTTCACTGCTGTTTGATTTGCAGAGGCGCTAGTGGTTCAGGGGAGCCTCCAGGGGCACTGCAACTACGATTTAGGGGGGGCGCTGAATTTTGGCTTTGCTGAAATTTGAGACCCAACATCTGCCACTGGCAGATGGCAAAATCCATGGTTCGAAAAACTTGGTTTTGGTTATGGATGCAAGTGCGAGATTTCCTGTCCTACTCACTTCAATGGGGGATGTGTGTTTGTGTCAATAATACATACAATTGATAGATAAATACCCTTAGTCGTTCTGTCAACATATAGGCTAACAAAGGGGTGACAGTGCAAGAACAAGCTAGCTCTGCCTTCTTCGCCATCATTCCTGTCACCCTCTACAAGGTGAGGGTCTGAAGCATGGAGCCTCCTTTACTCACTGAAGCTGCACATGCATTTCAGAATGCTTTTAAAAAAATAGGTTTCTAAAATCAAGGGCAAGATCACCTCCATCTTGTGAAGGACAACAGAAATGACAACAAAGTTAGGACACTTGCCACTGTGCCCCCCAGGCCATTAAAATGTACTTAACCCCCCCCAAAAAACTATTATGATCCAAGATATAGGATTAGTACATATTTGTACTTATATGTATGTATCTGTCACAACCATATCTATGGATGCTATTTAATTTTTACTCAGAGCAGACCCAATGAAATCAATGAACATGACTTAGTAAGGCTCATTAATTTCAATGGGTCTACTTTGAGTAAAACCTCGTGGATTCTCCCTCTCTATATATTTATGAAACATAACACACACACACACACACACACACACACACACACACACATTCACACATTTGTGTACAGCATTTGTACCTGTAAGTTCTATATCATAAATAAAGTGAAACAGCATGAGAGTAACAGAGATAGATAAAGAAGTTTCAGATGTGCATGAAAATATCCCTGGCATATCTAGATGAGTTTGGACTTTATGATGACCTTGAGCATAATTTCCATACCCGTAAAAAATTGATGGCCCTTTTCATTATCCATTCCTCTTTTGTCAGCCTGCCTGGCTGCCTCTTCTCCATCACGGCAGCCGCCACTGATTCCTGACTCCTGCATATCATCATCATGGCCACCCTCCAGGGGGTCTCTGGAGGAAACTCTCTCTTCTGCAAGAAAGTTGATGTGTTTTGTAACTCACTGGAGCTTCAGGGTGGGTGGGTCGCAGTCCTTCACTCACAATGAAGAAATCAACGTGCCACTTATTCCTGGGTAGGAGAACACTTGATCTGAAAGGAAGAACCTCACTATTCCATTTGTGCCTGTTAACACCAGATTTCTCAGAAGCCTTTTTCCTTTTTGACATTCCAGCATTTCAAACCAACACTATTATCTGATTCCATTTTTTGTTTTGCCTTTCTTTCTTCCTTTCTTTCTTCCTTTCTTTCTTTCTTTTTCTTTCTTTCGTTTTTTTTTTTAAAAACCATACATCTTATTTTAAAAATGCAATGGGGGAAAATAAAGCTAGTATATGGATAAATGTGCAACTAATTATTAATACTCTATAGAAAGAAGCTTTTACACTGCAATTGCCTTCTTTGTAGTCTAAAGCAGAACAATATAGAAGGGGAACATTTATTAATACCTAATAGCACAGGAATTTAAAATATGCAGGGTTTCGTTAATAAGGCCCTTTATGAAATGTTACCTAATTTGACAAGATTAATTATACAATTAATTTAAGATGGGCCTCATTTAAATATTCTTTTAAAAAATAAATGCTTAAGTCCACTGCAGCCTATCCTGAAGTGAGCCAGCTACTGCAACTAATATTAATTAGACAGAGATGAACTAATGCAAAAAGTTGTTAAATGTGCATGATTTTATTGCTCTAATAAGGTAAAGCGAAAACAATTTTGGAAACTCGTTCTGAACATCAAGTAATAAAGGCCATGTGTAAATCACCAGCAATTGCAGGTTGAGTTTATTCCTACTAAGATAAATAACTGGTACCTGTCATCTTATTTTGTTTCATGTTTTTAGGACAGTCTGTATTTTGGGGTTGATCCTATCTACTGTACTTTAGCAATGTCAGCAAAAAGAATGTCCTTCATAGTTACCAGTAGTCCATGTACTGTACTTTAGTCCAGTTCTGATAACTTTGCCAGTATGTTTGTCATTTTTATCCAAATTATATGGGGTCTGGGTCAAAAGAGGAACTGTGCATCTGAAGTGACTATAATGGGTGAAAGCGAAATCGACCTTGTGGCTGCAACCATTGAAGGTGGTTAAATTCTCCCAGCCACATTTGAGACATTCACAAACATGGCTCTGAGCATAAATGAGATACCATGTGTCTCAGCATCCTGGCAGAACTCTTTCTGCAAAAGTCATGTGACAATCAGGCCATAGGTTGATTGGCAAGTAGACAAAAAGAATCCTATTTACAGTACAGCATAGCGCTGAATCACTAATCCCCTATGAAGATTATTCCAGAGCCTAAACACCACACCACTGTGGAGGGCCCGTCCCCTGTGCAAATCAAGTATTAATACGGCAGCGTGATCACACAGGCGCAGGCACCTTATCAGATACTTCCAAATGCATTTGGTTCTTCATTTGCAGTCAGATATTGTTGGCAACAAATGAGGCAGAAATCTGATTAGAAGACATTTGCTCTGCTGTGGGATTGGTCAATTTCCACGACTGGGTATTAAGCATGTCTTGGCAAATATCTTGCAGTTCTTTTTAAAATCCAATCACTACCATATCCTTTTTTAAATCTATCAAACTCATTCGCGTAATGTAGTTTTTAATAATAGATTTTTTAAATGCAATCTGAGCAGTTTTTGTTTTGTTACGCATTTTGATGAACTTTTTTGGGAAACATTTTTGAGTTTAGTTTATAGCTATACAGTACTTTTTAGGAAAGTTAATTGATAAATAAAACCAAATGAGAAAGATTAGTAGGATCGTTGGATCTACATTTGTGCTGCCTTTCTTAGAATCAAACATAACTTAAATTGTTTGGGAACTAAATAGCCTCCATTTTCCGAGTCCCTCGTATCCATACTTTGTAATTCTGACTGCTTATTTTTATGCTTAAAGGGTACTAAGTAATTTAACATATGCCGAAACTCATGCATGTCAAATAACCAGTATGAACCAAGTCTCCCTAAGTACATTATGCACATTTCTTTTCTCTCTGAATTAGTTTAGTCCCCTGTTTGAGACAGGCAATATTGCTTGACAAAAATCCATTCCTAAGTGGATTTCAAAAAGTGCTGTGGTGCTTTATTTTTTTAATAAACAAAAATATTGCTTACAGAAGGTAAGTCCATTTAGGAATGGCAATAAAGCATTAACCAATCAGTACAGCAAAGCATTCTTCAAGAATCTTAAAAGTAATATGGTAATATTTCTAAAATAACTACTATGCTTCAGAGAATTAAATTCAAGAAACCAGCACCCTATTGCAAAAAAATAAAAACAACTTAACGAAACCAAAAAAAGTATGACCAATATTCATGCACTAATACTCAGTTCACTAGGAATTCCATTATTTAAAAAATCTGCAGTGATCTTTCTTATTGAGGTTAGCATGCCAACACCATTGAGCCCTTTTACCATCTAAGGGCTTGTTCACATTTATAGCTAAATACACTGACCAACAAACTCAGTGCCGTGGTGACCCCGAGTTCAGCAGCAGTCTAGACACAGAACTGGAGGTTGCAAATGCACTAGCTAAGGAACTGGAGCAGTTTCAGGGCTCCTAGTGTGCTGTGGGAAATCCAGAGGTCACTGGGCCAACAGCTGACAGGAGATCACAGATCAATATCCCATAGAACCAGGGCCTGTAGAGCAAGAACCTCAAATGCATTTTCCCCTGAACTGGAGGAACTTTGTGCCTTTACTGGTCCAGTGGCACCAGGAGCACACCAGGTACTGGGCCATGAAACATATGGGGAGTGCCCATCTTCAGGCCAGAGAATTGACCCTTTAAGGATATATGGTCTCCACAAGGGGGTAGAGCCTGGGAGGTTGAATCTGAGGGTAGAGGCTTAGAAAGGATCTGTTTTCAACCTGTTGGAGCAAATTGCTCACTTGGATCTTTTCATAGTTCTGCAACTCTTGTTCCAGCTTGTCCTGTTCAATCTAGAACAGAACACTCTACAACCAGTTTCATCTTAACTATGAACACAGCCTATTGGGTCAAAGTCATTCCTAGCAGATGACTGCTCATTCAAATGGATAATGAACTGAATGCAACAACTTCTGCAACAAGAATGGAGAATTCTGTGGCCCTTTAGGTCATGCAGCCCCAAACTTCGGCCCTCCAGATGTTTTGGACTACAATTCCCATAATCCCTGACCACTGGTCCTGTTAGCTAGGGATTATGGGAGTTGTAGGCCAAAACATCTGGAGGGCCACAGTTTGGGGGTGCCTGCTTTAGGTGTTGCTGGACTCCAACTCCAATCAGCATGGCCAATGGTCAAAGATGATGGGAGTTGTAATCCAACAACATCTGGAGGGGCAAAGGTTCTCCTGATCTACAACCAATAGTGGTGTTCTCCATGGCTACTCTAATGTTTAAACAGTTGCACTACACAACTCAGGTGGCTTTTCAGGGCTGCTGCATGAAGGTGGAACTGTGTTTTATCGGTCCTCACACTTAACTAACGATGCATGAATTATCTCACACTGCTTACCAAATTAATGTGGAGGGATCATAGACTCCCTGAATGAACATTGTGGAACAGTTTGGAATTCAATGTGCTAAGAGAATGCACTGGCAAAAACAGAGTGGCAAGGTCTAATTTAATGATTACAGACCAGTCCCCACCCCCAATAGTTGATATAATTAGTATATAAGGAAACAATAACAAGCTCTTTCTCAACCAGAATTTAAAGATTACTCAAGACCAGGGCTCAAGGTGAAGTAGATTCAGGGACAAAACTCTTGATAAGACTAGGACAAGGAAAGGCATTTGTCAGATGCTGACATGCCAGGAATAGAATTCCACAAGGCCCCCCAGGTCTCCAATGGCTGTTGTTTATTGGAGGGTTCTAAGCTTACAATTTGACTAGGATCCAAG
Source organism: Zootoca vivipara (assembly GCF_963506605.1). Lineage (NCBI taxonomy): Eukaryota > Metazoa > Chordata > Lepidosauria > Squamata > Lacertidae > Zootoca > Zootoca vivipara. The sequence continues at coordinate 65,941,929 of NC_083278.1, forward strand.
GGATTAAACACTGTATGTTCAGGATACTAAGACATCACAAAAGTTTCAAAATATAGCTCAAGCTTGGGAACAGCAAAGTGTCATCAAGGTAACATCAACTTAGGACATGCGCATTGTGCTAGAACCCAACTTCCTGTGACCATGTATACGGATGGGTGTATCAGAGTTCATATCTTTTCTATGTTCAGTTTTCTAAATTTCTGCACCAGTTTGTGACTTAAAAAAAGAGATAATCACAAAAAACATCAATATTTGTGTGAACATTTCCCCAATATCCACATTTTTTCCAGCAATTTCCCCAAATATAGTACATTTGTATATGTTATTTTCACTAATATATACGCCTTCTATGCACACTTCCCCCTAATATATGCATTTTTATACACATTATTTTGTTAGAGAACTGAATCATGCAATTCAGAGGATGTAGTGTGACTTTCAAAGGATAGCTGTGTTTCAGTTCACAGATAGTACTGGAAAGTGTGAATTAGATATGTTTGCAATAAAGTGCAACCCAGACCGCCGCCCTACTCCCCATCACTGCCCATCTATGACTGCCTGCTTGCAAGGGAAAGCTATAGTTGGCCCAGCAAAAGGTGAGCTGTTTACAAATATGGTGGTACCTCTGGTTAAGAACTTAATTCGTTATGGAGATCTGTTCTTAACCTGAAACTGTTCTTAACCTGAGGTACCACTTTAGCTAATGGGGCCTCCCGCTGCCCACGCGCCACTGCCGCACCATTTCTGTTCTCATCCTGAAGCAAAGTTCTTAACCTGAGGTACTATTTCTGGGTTAGCGGAGTCTGTAACCTGAAGCGTCTGTAACCTGAAGCGTCTGTAACCCGAGGTACCACTGTATATCATAATCATAATCATAATGGCATGCCACAATTTGTCAGGAACTGCCTCACCTGTAAAATAAGCTGCAGCTTCAATAGCCTGGGAAACCTACATTAAGATAGCACACACTAACACTATCATACTTAACTTAATGGTGGTGTGGAGGTTGCTTACACTAGGCCTGAGCAACACAGCCATCCTACCTTCAGATTCCAAGTTCAGATGGTTTCTAACATATTTCCTGTACCTCTTGTGGCCAAAGGAGTCCTACCCAGGCCAAGAACCTGCCCCTACTCTTCTCTCTAAATGATTTAAAGCTACAGTTATTGAACATAAAGGGAACATTTCACAGCAGATTCCCCCCACCTTTTGGCTTTCATTTCAATTAAAATTCTGGCACTATGATAAAAACAAGTATCATGTTGAAATCCTTCTGGAGCCCCGATTGTTTTGCAGCCAAATGCCTGTTCGGTTTTGCACAATGCAGGCCCACACAAGCACTTTTAATTAAGTTTAACAGGCAGTGCTGCTGCTCTGCACACACTTGCCCTCTTTTGCAAGAACCATCAGCTGCCACTACAACAAGGGGCCCTTCCCCTATATAACGGCATTGACTGGGAAACATCAACATTGCAAGAGATATTCTGAGCTACTTCCATCACAGCAGCCATGAGAGAAATACCTTCTGTTATTATGTGAAAGTGGGGCTGTGTTTTGCACAGGGTATGGCCTGGTGCCATAGAACTGGAAGAGCTTCTTACATAGCTTGGGTCTTGCTATCCCAAGCTGAATTTGGGACTATAGTGCTTTAGTAGTAGTGACACATTTAAATTAGCAGCAGGGCAATCACTGAAGCTTTCAGATCCTGGTTTGCACTTGAAATACAGTATCAAAATGTGGTATCATTGCACAGTGTGTTTCCTTGCTACAGACTCACATTACAAGGCAATGTAATCATCACAGCCTGGTGCAGGAATGCAGGAGAAAATAGATTCACTGTGCATTGAAGGCCAAATCTAACAAATTTGTGCTTTCCAAAACACAGCTACTCCTCTAAATTTGTGCTTATCCGAATTTTATGATTCAGATCTCCAACCAATGATCACAAAAATGCACATATTAAGAGAAAGTGCATATACAAATGTAGAAATGAAAATAATGTACAAAGTGCATTGTATTGGGGGAAATTGCTTGCAAAATTTTTTTTTGTGCATTAGTCAAAGCTGAATACAAAAATATGTTTGTTAGGAGAAAATTGCCCTAAAATGCTGGTGTATTTTCATGAGGATTAAAATAAATTGCAAGTTGCTAGTGGGGAACCGAATTTAATGTTGGAAAAATGAGAAACGGGGAGAGCTGAAATTGACAGACTCTTCTATCCCTTGCCTGATGACATCACATTGCGTGTTTTATTAGATCTAACATTGCAGGAAGAGAGAAAGAGACACAGAGCGGTGGCAGTTCTACAGTTTTCATAGCATCTAGTTCTGCCTTAAAGGAGGACCAAGTTTTTCATATCAGGAATGGTACAATAAATTGCTCCTATTCCAAAGTTCTTCACAGCTGTCCTCTTCTTCCGTGTAGAAATCCCTCCCTCCGGTCCTCCTTCTCTGGAATTTCTTGAATGACTGTCTGGATAACATGTAGTTTCACAGAACTCTTTCCCTTAGCTTGGTGTGAAACAAACAGAACCACTTGGGAACTAGATCTTGTTGGTAAACAACATGATAGAAACCTCATCAGCAATATGTGGTAGTCTTACAGGGGTGATTCAGAAACCTCTGCAGATGGTGACAGCAGTGACGAAATTAAAAGATGCCTGCTTCTTGGGAGAAAAGCAATGACAAACCTAGACACCATCTTAAAAAGCAGAAACATCACCTTGCCAACAAAGGTCCATATAGTTAAAGCTACGGTTTTCCCAGTAGTGATGTATGGAAGTGAGAGCTGGACCATAAAGAAGGCTGATCGCCAAAGAATTGATGCTTTTGAATTTTGGTGCTGGAGGAGACTGGAGAGTCCCATGGACTGCAAGAAGATCAAACCTATCAATTCTGAAGGAAATCAGCCCCGAGTGCTCACCATAGCTGCCAAGTCTCCCGTATTCCCTGGGAAACCCCCATTTTTCCAGCTGTTCCCAGCCGGAAAAACAGATTTTTTTTTGTTTTCCCCCGGTTTATTCTGCCGCGGTGGCCATTTTGGAACTGGGCGGAGCATGCTCAGAAGCGACTTTTGATGCTGCTCTGCCCAGTTCCAAAATGGCTGCAGCACGACTTCTGGTGCGACAGCCATTTTGGAACTTGGCAAAGCAGCATCAAAAGTCACTTCTGAGCATGCTCCACCCAGTTCCAAAATGGCGGCAGCGCTACTTCCGGTCTGCTACTTCTGGTCCGATCCCTTATTTTTCAAGAAGGAACTTGGCAGGTATGGTGCTTACTGGAAGGACAGATCCTGAAGCTGAGGCTACAATACTTTGGCCACCTTATGAGAAGAGAAGACTCCCTGGAAAAGGCCCTGATGTTGGGAAAGATGGAGGGCACAAGGAGAAGGGGATGACAGAGGACGAGATGGTTGGACAGTGTTCTTGAAGCTACAAACATGAGTTTGACCAAACTGCAGGAGGCAGTGGAAGACAGGAGTGCCTGGTGTGCTATGGTCCATGGGGTCACGAAGAGTTGGACACAACTAAATGACTAAACAACAACAACCAGTTTATGCTCAGTAAAGAAGATTTCAGATTATAGCAATGAACACGTCTGTTCAGGGGGTCTGTTCGGGGGTTTGCCTGAAAATATAAACTCTGTGCCTACTGCCTAATGTCTCAGTGCACATTGCCCTGCATGCTCAGATCGTGGCCATTTCCATGTTGAGCAGTGTAAGGTCAGCAGGGAGCTTCTTGCATTCGCTTGAATGTGACCATAACCCTCCATATGACTGGCAACCCTGATAAACCAAAAACCCCAGTTGTGTGAGGAATTCAACTTGTGTTCAGGTGAATTCAAGTAGAAGCCCACTGCAGATCTTCCTCACCAACCACAGGGATGGTCTGGGACTGAAGGTGGGACAACACATGCAGGGACACTGAGGCCAGAGTATACAGTATATGCCCTTGCCTCTAGTTACAGTAGGAGCATCCTTGTGTTCAGGTGAACTTCTGGACACGCTTAAGAATATGGGAAGCATAGAGGAGAAAGAAAGAAAAGGCATGGCAGTCACATAAGTTAATTCTAGATGATTGGTGTAAAGTCAATAGAAACTAAGCTGTGTAACATTACTGGTTGGCAGATATGTTATTTCCCACTTAGAAGATCATCTTCCACTTTCCTTCTTGGGTGGCAGTATTGGGGGCAATGTTAATGCTGCACAAGTGAGCGCTGCACATCATGGGATCCATTCATTCCTTTCTCATGGACAATGCGTTGCATGATCAGGGGCTTCTTGAGTAGGCTTTTCACATATCAGGGAGTTGGACTAGACAATCCTTCAGTCCCTTCTGCAATTCCATCATTCTGTGTAGGTTCACAAAAGATTCTGTCTGTAGTGCAGAAGGGTGCATAAAGTGACCTCTGGTTATCACCTATATGACGGGAATGTGTGTGAGCTGTCGCTTGGAACTGCAGCCTTAACCAAATTAAAACACGTTGGTTTATCCACAAAAGACACAGATTTAGCCTAAACTATACGGCTAAAAAGATATAATAATTCAAACACCATTAAGCTCTGAATATGTGAAAAAGACTGGCTTTATTGCCTTTGCCTACATCTTTCTCATCTAACAGCCACATCTGTTATTTAGCAGGTGAGAATTCTATTAAAGCGGATGAAAGGAGGTAGCAGGAACAGCCACAGTCAGATGCTGGAGCCTGAGATCATGCACAGTCTTAAATTGTCAGTCACATTTTATAAAAGTGTTTTGGACATTTCTTAGGCACAAAGTCTCCAGACTCTGCCTTTGAATTTCTTCTCACAGGCGGATGATGAGATTAGCATGCTTTTGTTGAGCTCTGGGAGGATTGTAACACAGAATTTGATAGATAGACACAGAAGTTGTAATGAAGTTTTCATTGACTCAGTAGAATAGGCAAGGTACCAGGGAGGTTCTCTTTGTGTTAGAGACCCAGTTGCAAGCGAAACTTCAAATAACTATCAAATACACATTTGCCTAAAATAATCACTTGGTGGTGATAATTACACAGCCTTTTTCTGCTGTCTGAGTTTCACTTTAGCATGCTTCCTATCCAGTCTTCATATATATATAGTGAATGAGATTTATCAGTATGAACAAAAAAAAATATTTTTATACAGTATCTCTTATTTTAAGTACCCTAAACTAATTTTGACATTTTACAAAAAAGAAGAAAAACCCAGGAACCAGCCTCTCCTATTCCTTACCACCCTACTGCTCTATCTATATCAATATCTACATTCAATTAAGTTCAAATTGCATATTGGAATTAATAAGAATAAATGAATATATTGCTTTCACGATAGGACACATACACACAGAGAGGGGGGTTAATCTTGCTCCAGAAGGTCCACAAGAGTGTACACAATAGAGCTATTCCTTCTCCTGCACCTCACATTCTGAAAATATTAGGGAACTCCCAGAGAAGATTTTGGTGGTATAGGTGGGGGCAGCAGGAGAAGAAAGGAAGGGAAAGTCCAGCATTGGATAACACTTCTGAATGTGTGGTTGCATTTATAACTATATTTTGTATTATCCTAGAAGTCCAACAGCCACCCATCTTGTAAGAAATATATATTTTTTTCCTTTTACTGTCCGAATTTGACTCTGGCTTGCCCCACTTGTTATGCATTCATTACTCTATATGAAAAGTTCTGTGATCTTTCCAGTGTAAAGTGATCAGCATGTGTGCTGTAAACAATTAGATCAATTATTTGTCACTGCACAAAACATGTTCTTCACTGACAAGTTCTAACAGCAGTATGTGGAGTTGAAATTCCAACGGGCAACTTGTTAAGCCCTTCTTTCTTTCTATAAATTATCATCCAGTCATTGTGAAGTACAGGCCCGAAACTGTGTATCTTATATGAACGTCTGAGGTAGATACAGAGTTATGCTTTCCTCTCAGAAGATGCTCCTGTCTTAAAATGGCTTGGAAGACTCAAAAGGTCTTTCACAGGTAGGTCATTTCAATTATAGTTATATTTAGGTTGTATGAAAATTCTGCCAATTTTGTAAAAGATAACAGCATGGGGGCAAGCTGGATCTGTTTATTACTTTCTGTCTGTCCGGGAAACAGCTTTTGAATTGCAAGGTCTTCTGGTACAAATACTGCTAATGAATGACATCAGCATACAAGACGCTGAGTCTTTTCCATTTGTGAAAACAACATTTGGCTGACGTTCCCAACATCTCTGACTAGGGTTGGTTGCAACTTGTGCTGCTAACTGTGCATAACAACTTGGGAGCAGGGTACAGATTAGATTACTTTACTCTACATGTCTCCAGTTGACTGAATTAGCACTACTGCAGGTACCTGTTCCACATTTCTAATAACTTCATTGTTTAGTGTGGCAGCATGTATACATTGGAACTCCTTGCCTAGTGATATCAAGCAGGCACTTTGACGAAGAGGTTCACTTCCCCCTCCCCATTGACCCTACTACACCCTAATTCTCTTGACTCTTGCTCTGATGTGCCAAAATCTGCCAACCTCTCTCCTCCTGACCCACAAAGTCATTGTCCACGATTCACCCCAAAACACCAGACATAACAACACAGTGCACTTGTTGGATTACTCGTTGGTTTACACATTCACATTCACAGTCATCAAGTGCTGCTGTCAAGTTATGAGAAAACAGTGGACACACATGGGAAGCTAGGACCTGTGTCTCATGCGGCTCTCAAACCCAGATCTCCTATACCCATTAAGTATTCCCTTCCTCTAACTGCCACCTACAATAAAACCATTAAGCAGCATCTGCAACCATCCTGAGAAATAAATGATGGTACGAAGGCTGATGGTCATAATTTTTATTTTTTCCATTAGAACAATAGGCAAGTGCAGATGTGAGGGAGGAATCCACCTGCAGCTTGAATTTGAAGTAGACTTAATTCCTGCCTTCCTGCCCTATGTTTATTCCAGAATGTGCTTATTTTACTTAATTATATTTTTTTCTGATTATTTGTGATTTGGTGAGTGCTGCTCTAGGCAGTCAATAGCAATTATACTCAGTAAGAGGAACATACAATACAAATTAGAGCAATATAGATTTCCTCCCACCCCATCCTTGGTTACTTTAATGTTTAGTTACCCTGTTAGAGTTAAACAGAGTACATAATGTCTAATAAATTGCTTTCATTAAAACCTATTAACTGACAGTTAGAAATAGCATTTTAATCTAAAGGAGTGCAACAAAACATTGCTGCAATTAAATGGTATGTTGTGAAGAGGAGTGAAAACTCCAGTTCCAAACCCAAGTGTTAGTGCATGGCGTTAGTTGGTGTAATGGGGTTGTGATGTGCCGGGGGAGGGGGGCAGTTAAGCAGGAAACTGAGTCCCTTGTCATTAGTTCCCTTGTGGTGGAAATTTGATTCTCCCTCTCCCTCACCTCCATTTGAAATGACCCATCACTTAACCAGGAATTTGTAGTGACCAGGAGCAGCCCTTGAGAACATTATTACTGGGGAACCTCCCAAGAGAATAAAAAGCTCATGGCTCTGCAAAATGTGCATAATCACCAGAGAGTTGGGAACATAGCGTTTGCATTCAGAGCAAAAGGTTCTGCTCTGCTCAGGCTACTCTGACGAGATTGAGGCATTTCTTGCTGGGCTGGGAAGCCTGCACCTCAGAGGAGCCCAAGCCAAGCCGAGCTCTGAATGCAAAGCAGTGTGTCAAAATGCTCCTCTCTGGGGAGCAAGGATGTTGGAGACTTTTGTCGGAAATGGAAACTGCAGAAATAGCAGCTACCTGCATGCACATCTGAAATCAGGAATGGAAATCAAGCAAGCACATACGAGTGACACTTGCTGTCATTGTGTTTGTGTGTGTGTGTGTTTAGTCTGCAAAGATTATGTAAATATTTTCTGCATTGTTTTTGAGTTTTCCCTTCCACTGAAATGCATAGCTGCCAAGTTATCCCTTTTTTAAAGGGATTTTCCCTTATGCTGAATAGGCTTCCTTGCGAGAAAAGGGAAAACTTGGCAGCTATGCTGAAATGCATTGAAATGAATGACTTAATTAAATACATTTGTTTTGACCATAGCAGGTAGCGAGACGACCATCACACGTGTTAGCTAAGGCCAAATTGTAGTAGAAACAGTGCTGATTGCAACAAACAAAGCTGGGGGTGGAAATTGCTGCCTCCTTAACATTCCTTCTGAGGAATAACGCCAGAAGTGGACTGTTGATTTCTTGTCTGGGAAACTGGATGCTGGATTAGGTAAGATAGTTGGTTGGATCCAGTGGGCTCTTATATTCTTGTGTAATTATAGGAGACAGAGAGAGGCCAGCTCCTACTCCTACCTCTCTGTGCTATGTGATGTTCCCTTTACTTCCTTTCCTAGAAGTCTAAAGGGCCTAACTATACGTGATGCTAATTGGATCACTGGTGATAACATGGGGAACTTTTGTTTTTTTAATACTAGAGGTTACAAGGGCTGATTTTCAGAGAGAATGCAGCTGTGAGAAGGGGAAAGTTTTGCCCTTCCCTCCCCAAGCACTAACCTGATTTTTTGTTTTATTTTTTAAAGCCCAAAGTGATGGGGTACTTAATTTCATAGAAGCTCTCCATAATTTGAGCAGCAGTCCAAATTATTGGAATTCTAGTGCTCTCCATTAAAACACTAGAAAGAAAGTTCTCTTTTCCAATATAAGGAGATTTATCTCCTTAAGAACTCTTTTATGATAGCTGAAAAGCCCCCACACCATGTTTCACTTTCTTCTTGTAGCCCAGTGTCGGAAGGCAAGTATAACATGCAAGACCAATGTTATTAGCCTACAAAAAGTTCTTCAGTCCTCAGCTTGTAAAGATTGTATCAAATAGGAGTGGTAATTCACGAGCTTCCAAATCAAAGGTAACTGTCACTATTAACTGAGGGCATACAGATAATGGCCAGCCATTTGATTGCTTCTACAAATATCAAAAAGTTTTGCCTCATAAAAACAGCCAGCAAAATCGATACAAGGGTAGCTTCCATAGGCTGCAAAGGCAGTAGCTAGAGATTTTCTGGTACAAGACATAGCTTAGCTTGTTCAAACTGACAAGAATGGCAGATATGAATTGATTTTTCTGTATCCCTGTATATATATGGCCATCAAGACAATTTTTAGTTAAGGTATATTTGTTGTTGTTTTTTGTTCCATATCGGCCATACCTGGATGGTTTTCATGAAGTTTTCCCCCCCACAAAGACTCGTGATGACACTTTTCCACAACACTGGCTCTTATAAACCCAGGAGGCAGGCTGCCGAAGGTTTACTTTCCCCACTAACGAAAGGTCTTATCTCCTGAGCCATGTCACATTTCTTGGTCAGGCATCAAATGTAAAGTGGGGATATTTAGGTCCTATAGTAAGCTCTTTCTTGAGGAAGCAAAAGAATTTGTTACACTTCCGCTTGGGTAATGGGGCTTTCCTCTCGTCCCACCCCAGCGCCTCCCTGCAAGTTGCACTGTGGAGAGATCAGGAGAACCCAAAAAAAACAATGAGCAGGAGGAGAAGAGGGGGGAATCATTCTATCTGGCAAGCTGCAATGATTGCACAGATGGAATGACTGGGAGAACACGACTCTGCATTCTCTCCCCGCCATAAAATCATTAATGCGTGGAGACAATCGCCCTTATTTTCTGATAGTGTCCACTTTCAAAGGAAGGAAATGCCTGTGAGAAGGGGGGCGAGTAACAATTGGCAGGGAGAACGTGCTAGAGATAAGATGAGGCCTTGCCAGGCTCTCATTTTCTGGATATGAAGATGCTCTGGAGCAGGCATCCCCAAACTGCGGGCCTCCAGATGTTTTGGCCTACAACTCCCATGATCCCTAGCTAACAGGACCGGTGGTCGGGGAAGATGGGAATTGTAGTCCAAAACATCTGGAGGGCCAAAGTTTGGGGATGCCTGCTCTGGAGTGTCATTTCCTGCTGGGGGACATGTACGGTCAATCATTGTTTCCCAGGCTTATTTGGGAAGTAAGGTAAACTACAATTCCATGCTCCTTGCATGGGAATTACAGCCAAAGGGTATGAATTTGTAGTTTTTACCTGGTGTTGTTTATGCTCACTGGTAAGGAATACCAATCCAGCAAAATATTAAATTGTAATTATTTAAAGCAAAATAATTCAGAACTGACATTGGGCAAATATTTAACCGGCTGAATTTTAAATCCTCTTATTGCCAATATTTGTGCTAGTAGAGTTCAAATGTTTGGGAAGTGCACACAAAACGCTGTTAAGGGATCCGAATGAAATTTACTTTTAACTTCAAATACATAGACAAAGGCAATTTCCCCCTTTTGCTCAGATGAAGCAAGGGAACAAGCAAAAAAAAATAGTAATCTGAAGCAAGCTGCTCAAAGGATTTCCTTTTATACAGTTATTCTGGCAATATCTGCCACCTGTGATTAAGAAACAAGTGCCATTTTTAGAATTCTCTGGAAGCAAGGTAGATGTTCAAAAAAATAACATGAAGTGTTCATCTGCCACTATTAACATGTGCATGTCATTTATTGACTAGATTTTATTTCTTAACTTGCCCTTTACCTGGGCCAGATTTCTGCAATTAAAGAAACTCAATGACAACAATAGAATGGACAGCAGTAAAATAAATAAAACAGGTGCAACCCTAAAACAAGAAAAGTGTAAAAGCAAAAACAAGTCTAAATATAATATGTTTAGAAACAATTTCATAGATAAAGATGATGAAAACATTTTAAAAACAATTCCACATACAAAAAATAGTTGCAGTACAGATGTAGACTGGGTCTGGGATAAAGACATGCACATAAAAGGCTTGGTGAAAGAGGAAGGTCTTCAGTAGATTTTGGAAAGACGGTTCCTGTCTTAATATACAATAGGAAAGAATTCCCAAGGGTAGTGGCACCATACTAAAAGCCTGATTCCTATCACATACAGAACTGATCTCCTGATAACATTGGGTACCCTGAGCATGAGTGGCTGGCTGGTCTCACTCCTGTTCTGTAAAACAGCACGTGTAGATGAAAGAATAATGAATCCCTACACTCTAATCACTGTTAATACTACTTTATAATAAGTGTGATTTACCTAATTAAAAATGCATTGTGGTCTCTGTGTTACTAAATTTATTGGGTACATACAATACATGAATCACATCATTTCCAGAATGGATTTTTTCCCCCTGACAGGTAATTCTCCATCATGTATCATCTTCCAAGAAGCTATGTTATTGACTCCAGAATAAACTCCTCATTTGCATATAGTTAAATTCCATAGGAAGAAGGATAACTGAATATTGTAGAGCTAAAATCATGTTTCAAAGCAAAGCAATTTAGCAATTTTCATAGAGCAAGGTGTTACCTGAATAGATATTCTTGCACCCTGCCCAATTTGGCTTTCTGAAGAAGAAGAAGAAGAAGAAGAAGAAGAAGAAGAAGAAGAAGAAGAAGAAGAAGAAGAAGAAGAAGAAGAAGAAGAAGAACCTCATGTGGTGACTGATACAATTTTAACTACAATCCATCATGTTATGTGAACGTGTGACAATATTATGGAACAGCTCGTGATATTTAGCACTTCAGTTTAAAAACACATAAAAACAAAGCTTCTTCCCTTTCCTCTGCTTTTTTTCATGATAAAAATTCATCCAATGCTCATTTCAGGTTTTTTAAAAATAAAAGCTGATTCAAATACTGAAGTGAACAATGCACATGCAATTTGCTTTCCATGCAGCTGGGCGCTAGAAACTGCCTCTAAACTAAAATATAGAAGGCCGCATTTGACATTTTATTCCCTGGTCCTCATGGCTGACATGCAGCATATATCCAGCCCTACCTTGCGATGTGAATTTTGTGGTTTACCACAACAGAGGCGAGAAGAGATTGGTGCCTTTTGGCTAGTGTGATTGTATTGTCAAGAATGTATGCCTGTTTCTGTTAGGGCTTTGAAAGGATGTTAGGTGGGAAGCAACAGTAACCTTTCTGCAAAGATGTCTTTCACATTCTTTCATTTGGTTCCACAATGGACACTGCTAACAAAAGGAACTCAAGTACACATTGGATTTTGAAGAACGTTCATTCCTGTGATGCATATTTGAGTAGTAGTGACCTGCTTCCCCCTCTTAGGACATAAGAACATAAGAGGAGCTATTCAATCTCGAACAGCATCCTCCCCCCCCCCCAGTGGCTGGACAGATGTCCCCAGGCAAGAGCCCTCCTGCACTGTTCTCTCCATCACCTGGGATTTAAAGATATGTTGCCTCTGAACACATTGCCTGTGATAGAGATGCTGATGGACCCATTCTCCATGAGTTTGCCTCACTCTTAATAATGAATGAATGAATGAATGAATGAATGATCTAAGCACACTCAGAACCAGAAGAATCTTTAGTTGCATCAGTCGCTATCCATAGCAATACAATAAAATAAAATGTACTAAAGATATAGGTAAAAAATTAACTATACAAAATACATTCTGGAGGTTTTCCTCAATAATCAAATAACAGAGCTTATTCTAATTGCCCCTGTTTAAAAAAAAATGCAGTTTTTGCTGTCACCTGATCATCTTGATCTGCCAGAAGAAAGGGCACAGTAGCAATGGTTGAGTGACCTGGTATGGATAGTTGTAGAGGGGTAATAACCTCACTCCTCAAATCTTTATAAAGAGTGCAAGCCAGAAGCACATGAGCCACTGGCTCAATACTGCCATCTCCACATGGACATAACCGTTTTGCTCAAAATATTTCATCAGCTGTTTATTATTCGGCTGATAAGTACACCATTAAAACACACAATTGGGCCCAATCAACAAAAAACAAGAAGGAGGGAAATGGGTGATCAGATCAAGGGAGAGGTGTCAGGGAGAGGGTCAGCCCTTTCCCTTGGTGCTGCCCCCCAAACCCCAAAGCTACGTTTCCTTGAAAGTGGTAATCAAAGCAAATAGCAGCTCCTGGAGAGCAGGTTTTCAGTGAGAGAAGAGTATATGCGGGAAGGTTCAATGCACCATAGGTCCAGACTGGAGTAGACATCCCCTGCTCCACCCCATGACTGCTTTTTGTTAAGAATGAAGAGTGGCAGCCTGGTTCCAATTGCATTTTTTAAATCACTTACCGGTACTTAGCGTAACTTGTAGTTTGGCTCCAATCTAGTAAACCATCAAGCGTCACCGCATTTTGTGACACCAAATTCTGTAAGTGAATTGTGCAGTTGCATAAGAAGCATTTCAAGAGCAAGATATGCCATCAGAAATTTGCATTAAAGCATGCCTATAAGAGACAGGCGAGGAGGGCCATGGTCAGTCTGAGAGAATCTCTTACCTCCCCTCCCCAAAGTTATACTACAATACAAGTGTCATAATTATGAGTCTGCAGTGTGTGTGTGTATGTTTAAAAGTAAATCGTCGTTAACTAAGCATTGCACATCTGCTCCTCAACGTAGTCTTTGTTAATTGCCTGATAGACATTATTGAATACATGGGCCATTTGGCTATATTTGAAGGTGAAGAGGCCAGAACACTTCAGAGAGGGTTTTCAATTTCATGGCACTGTACCAAGCCTATACAGCTTCAGCTTCCATGTGGGTTTTTAATAATGTGCCACAGCTGATGTCAATATGACATGAAATGATAATTGGTTCCAAATCAGTTCATTTTGATTTATTTCTCATTTTCACAGCATTTTGGCTTGACCTGAAAGAACAGCTACTGCAGATCATCTTAACTGGCTCGCATTTATTTGAAAAGCTGACCCCTTTTGCCTTCCCAAAATGAGGTGTTTTAAAGACAGAGAACATATAATACTCACTCTAAATGGAATGAAAAGGCTCCGATTTTGTAATATGGCCTCTATTTCTGACTTGATTCACTCCTCCCGGCTTACAGAATTTCATCTGCCTCTTTGCATATTTCAAAGTGCATTGGAAACAGGCTGTCAAAACCGTAGAGGATTTCACATCCCCAAATAGCATTATTCTGTCTTGGTGAGAGCAAATACTAGAGTAGAGGCTAAGTAACCTTTTAAGCAGGACCTTTATCCTGATTTCTCATCATGGTTATGCATTTCTGGGGTGTTGTTTTTTTATATAGCTAACTAGGTTTTATTCAGAGTCAGCCTTTTGAAAGTAATGGACCTAAGTTAGTCCTGCCCATTAACTTCAATGGGTCTCCACTCCAAGTTTGGCTAATGGTGAATACAACCCAGTACCTAAAGTTCCTTCACATTAGCCAAACTTGAGGTAGAAGTAACCTTTTAAGCACAACCTTTATCCTGGAAGAGCCCCCCAAATCCACTGAAAGAAGTAAACCTTGTCCCCATCCAGAAATATTTCTGCCCCAACTAGACACACAACTATGCCCCATCCCCAACTAAAGCCACACCCTCAGCCAAAACAGTACATTGGCAGGTTTTTAACTATGCTCTCTCAAGGTTTTGTTTTAGATGGAGGCTACAAAATAAAGAAATAGCCTTCTTGCTAAGGAATTCTTTTCCACTCATGACATTAATTCCTATAATGACATTCCTAAAGGAGACATGACTTCAAGTAATTGTCTTTCCTAATCTTCCTCTAGGTTCCCCTCCTCTGGTTACCTGTTTGATCCTTTCCTTCCAGATCTTTCTGGGTAGCTTTCTCCCCTAGCTTTTTACGATATCAGATACTCTGCTATTCCTCTGAGCATGATTTTTACTAAAGACCTTGACTTAATCAGCTCATGGTGTCAATCTTTAAAATATTCAAGGGGTTCATTCCAAAAGGCAATTTTTCCTGCAAAACTGGCTGCAAATTGTTTCACAGATAGAATGGATTTCTCCATACCTAGCCAAAGGGCCAAAATAGAGCGTTTTATGTAGTCGCTTGTAAGGTTTACCTGCTTTTTTTTCCCTCCAAAGTGAAAAATAGCCTGAGGAAGCTGTGATTTTGAAGGGAAATGTTGTGGGGAGAAGGGAGGTGCTTAACCTTTTTTGGTCAATAGCAGTTTTATTCCGCTCAAAATGATCCTTCTCAAATTGAAACTGTGCTCAAGTCTCACCAAATTACATGGGTACTTAGAATATTTCACATGGAAATGGTGCTCAGGGCCCGAGCATGGTAGGAAGGAACAGGAACCCCCAGGGAAGTTTGAAAGTTAGGCAATGGAAGATGGCAATCTTAGATATTTCCCATCAAGCCAAGGTATCTGAGACTCAGTTGTCTGACTAGGTGTCTTTGCATCTCATATCATGGTGGAAGCAAAAGATATTCTAAAATCATTCAAGATGTAAAATATCACATTTTATAGGAAAGATAAGCACAAGCCATTGTTCCTAATGGCATTCTCGGCTCACCTCCTCAGGCTAAATTCCTTTTGCTTTTATTCTGTGCAGTGTAGCCCAAGACAGGTCAGGAATATTATATTTAAATCAGTTGAAAAGCATTACAGTTTCTTTTTCCTGAAAGTCATTTCTTTTCTTTGGCCAAACAACCCTATGCAGCCTCAGCTGGGAGAAAAGCAGAGAAATTCTGTGTCGAGTAACCATTTTCTTTGAATGGGGCCATCATTGACATATCTGGGACGTTAGCTGTTTCAAGGCTATATTTTGATACTATAATGATGTGACCTATGATTTCCACCAGTAGTAGCCAGCAGAGGCCCTTGAAATGGGACTTTTCTCAGGGGCTCAGCACAGCTGTCCATGGACCTCCTGAATCGTCAGCTAGTTCATTCCTAGATAAGGATCTGATGACAGCAAAATGACAGAGAAACACTTCCCCACCTTCTGCCCTGGCCAATGTGATCCAAGAAGGCTTTGGATGCTGTGGTTGATCCACTGCTCTTCATCATCATCATCATCATTTATTTATTTCTATCCCACACATCTGGCTAGGTTTCCCCAGCCACTCTGGGCAGCTTATTCTCCTCACCCCATCCCTGTGTTGTTCCTGTCTGGGGGATCAGATTATACCCTTTGTCTGTTTCCGTTTGCTTTTAATCTTTTGTTGATATCATTTATAGATGTTTTCAGTTCCGTTTCATCTTGTTTCTGCTGTGTGACTCTTGAATACGAGGGGCAAGCATTTACGGTTGTGGTGGGAAAAGAAGAAGGTGGCACCCGGAAGGGAAAACTGCAAGAAAGACCCATGAAGACTTTCTACATGTATTTGTGCTCTTTTATTTAAAGTTTCCCTTCAAATGTGTGAGGCCACAATCCATCTCTATCCAGCCCACCAAGTTTAAAGCTACTGAAATCTGTCCTGAATGTATAGTTCCAGAGCAATTGACAACCTATTTTATGTCTATGACTCACCAAGGGTCAATTTATACATCAGTAAATGAACTCGGGGGTTTCTTCAAAACACTGTTAAGCATTGAAACGTTGGTTTGGGAGCCCAAGGAAGGTACTGAAGAGGGCAAGGGATCATACTCAACTGAGCCAAAGTGTGCTGAGGGGAAGAGATGGTGCTTCAAAATGTAGCTTTGGAGGCCAATAATTTATTGCAGCTTGTCTTTAAAATTGACTTTTCGGGCTCTGGGTCAAAACTTGAAATAAAGACAAACGGTTAAATCTTGGTGAGAAGGATAGTCACTTCCCCCCTCTCAGTTTGCACATACCCTCTGGTAGGGGTCAAATATTTTATTGTTCTTATTTCTTAGAGATTGAACTCAGCAAAGACATGGGACAGATGAACAGTTTCTAGACTCAGCATTTTGAGAGCATGTCAGTTTCTTCACAAACTTACAACTCTGTAAACAAGGAAGATTGTTTTTCTTTCTATTTTCAGAAACCCTGAAGCTGTTTAAGTTGTTTACAGGCACCCAAAAAGACAAAAAAAAGGTGTGTGTGTAAAACATAAGCATGAACAACTAGGCTTTTTGTGGCTCTTGCATATTGTTTTTGTTTTGAACAAAGGGTTGTCATTGTCAATTAAATTTCTATATCGCCCTTCATCTGAGTGATGGGAGTTGGAGTTCTGCAACATCTGAACGGTATCACCTGGCTGCCCCTGGCTTCCCACATCTGTGCTTTAAAAAGCAATGACTGGGTCACTTAGTTAGCAGTTTTGTTTTCATAATATTAAAATGAATGTATGTGGGAGTCTAGTTTTCTTACACAATGAGTGAAATAAATTGTATTGTGGCTCAGAGGAAACACAACCATATTTTTAAATGCCATGTTGAATGTTTATATCAGATAGATATAGATGATGGATGGATAGATAGATGGAGAGATAGATAGATGATAGATAGATAGATAGATAGATAGATAGATAGATAGATAGATAGATAGACAGATGACATAGTCAAATGTCTATGCTTACACATTGAGCCACCTTCCATAGGCACGAATGGTATCCTTTAAGAGAAATTTGCCATTAGGGATCTGGAACTGCAAATTTTTTATTTCAGGAAAATCAGTCAGACAAATCTATCTGTATGTTTATTTGCCTGTCTATCAAATTTATATTCAGTCTTTTATTTAAGTAGGTTAGGACAGTTTACCTGGGTCGGGTGGTTTTTATTTTTACAACACCTCTATGAGGTAGATGAGTAACCAAGCTTACCAAGTTTCCCATGCTATCTGTTCTTTTGTATTTTTGCTCTAAGCACACTCATCCAAATTATATCATTCCTTGGAGCCCTGGGTTATGCGTACAGGTCTCCACTTGCAAGAATGTCTTCATTCCTCCTTGGAATGAAGCTAAAGTTGTTCAGTTTGAAGCCTACCCAATTCACAATTCCCAAGCCAATGGACAAACCCAAATGCAGCTATCTTCTGAAATTTGTATTTCTCAGGCAGGTTCAGGTGAGAGAAGGCTGTCCTCCTGGCACCCTGATCCCAAGCCATTTAAGACTTTAAAGGCAAGAATCAACTCTCTGAATTGTGCTTGGAGACAGACAGGTAGCTAGTAGAGTTTCCATGACTAACAAGAAGTGTTCCAACAAACAATCTCCGTCAATAAGCTAACTGCTGTATTTCGCACCAATTAAAGTTTCTGAGTAGTCTTCAAAGGCAATCTGACATACAATCCACACACAATCGTATTACCAGGATAACATTGGCCAGGCTATCTCTATCACTTAAGTTCATATAAGAGTTCTCTAATAATCAGGCAGCACATGCAATTATGGACAACAGCTGTCAGTTATTTCATTTGCTTAAAATATTCCTTAACTACCCTTCATCAAAATATTCTGTGTGTGTGTGTGTGTGTGTGTGTGTGTGTACAAATGTGTGAAAAAGATTAATTCATCCAACATATAAATAAAAGCAGCAAATAAGCATAACAAAATACAAGACAAAATATAAGCGTAAAAATACCAAAGCAAAAACAGAATTATAAATATCATTTACATAAAGTGTGAATTGCCAGCGCAAAATAGGAAGGTCTTCAGCTGGTGCCCAAAATCTCATAATGCTGGTACCAAGTGGGCCTCCAGAGAAAGTGCATTCCAATTTTGGGGAGCCACCACAGAAAAGTCCCTCTCCTTTGTAGACACATAGCATACCTCTGCTAAAGAAGATGTCTGGAACAGGGTCCATCCATTTACTCCATTCTTTGGGAAATAATTATACTCTCAAATTAAAATTGCTCAGTGTGGTGATGTATGCATTGGTTGCATGATCTTTGATTTCACTGCATATTGGCTGTAGTCTATAAAAGTGCCCAGGTTTTTTTTTTAGTGCAATAGTAAATCTAACTCCCCAGGAAAAGAAGAGAAAAATGCACGCATAATGTGATAAGGCTTTAGACTTGTTTTTTTCTGAACCATCTCTGCAACAACCGGAGCTGCCTGTTGTCCTCTGGAAATTGTTAGGTGTAAAACGAACTGTGTGATGCATAAAGATCATAATTCCAGCCAAACAAACATATTTTGAGGTTGTTTTATTTCTTTAATTCTTTCTTTTTACGCAGTGCAACCTTATACGCAGGTCCTCCTGTGTGGTGTGTGTATATGTGCAAGCTATTGAAGCTGAACTGTCAAGATATCCTTGGAGATTTCTGATTGTTGTTCCTCCGTGCCCTTTTCCTCCGGTCTAACTTTAGACACAGAAACAAATGCAAAGGGGCTTGCCCGTGATTGTGCTTCACCTCCTCTTTCCTTTCTTGGCACAATCCTGATTTGTCATTATTTCCAGGTCCTCTTGTTTTCACAGCAAGCAGCGGCGGGCAAGACTCCCTAACAATAACAAAGACTCACTGCCATGGTAGCGATACCTGTTGTAATCACTGGAATGCGGGCTTTTCAATTTTCGCTGTTTGCCTTGGATCAGGTAGCTGTGAGGTAATGCAACAGAAGGTCACCAGATGAAGGGCTGATAAGAGAGAGTGACTATTCTACTTAACATGCATGGAGGGTTATGCTTTTCAGCCGTCCTAGAGCTAATCTTTCAAGTTGTCCTTTTTTGACTTTCTCAGTTTAATCAGTTTAATCTCATCTTCCCTCTTTTTCTGATTACAAGGATTTTCTGTAGAAATCTTGCCTTCACAATAAAGACCGTGCGGCAATTTATTCTTCTATTGATCCTAACATTGCTTTCCTTTCCAGTGCATTGAGAGAGAAGAGGAGAAGGGTGAGAAGCAGATGACCCCCTCCAATGCCACTCTTCTGAAACTGTGTGTAAGGGAAACTGCACTGGTGAGCCAGGAGATGCAGGGGCTCATCGTGGTGGCTCCTGTAGCCATGACCCCAAGGAGAGTTCAAAAATACAGGTAGCAGTGTTAATTGGACTACTGCTTGGACTACTGCAATGCGCTCTACGTGGGGCTACCTTTGAAGGTGACCCGGAAACTGCAATTAATCCAGAATGCGGCAGCTAGACTAGTGACTGGGAGTGGCCGCCAAGACCACTTAACACCGGTCCTAAGAGACCTACATTGGCTCCCAGTATGTTTCCGAGCACAATTCAAAGTGTTGGTACTGACCTTTAAAGCCCTAAACTGCCTCGGTCCTGTATACCTGAAGGAGTGTATCCACCCCCATCGTTTAGCCCGGACACTGAGATTCAGCGCCAGAGGCCTTCTGGCGGTTCCCTCACTGCGAGAAGCAAAGCTACAGGGAACCAGGCAGAGGGCCTTTTTGGTAGTGGCGCCCGCCCTGTGGAATGCCCTCCCATCGGAGGTCAAGGAGATAAACAACTACCTGACATTTAGAAAACACCTAAAGGCAGCCCTGTTTAGTGAAGTTTTTAATCTGTGATATTTTCATTATTTTGGTATTTGTTGGAAGCCGCCCAGAGTGGTGGGGGAAACCCAGCCAGATGGGCAGGGTATAAATAATAAATAGTAAAGACTACAAATAAAAAAAAGTACGAAGAAAAGAGCCCCCCCTTCAGCCCTTACAAAGGGTCTTCTGGATATTTTTTTTATATAAAAAAATACACTCGCATTTCACAAAACTATTTCTGTTCTTTCAGATGGAATCTTTGGTTCACTCGGATTTATGTTGCTCATTACACCATGATGGAGTTAATCCAGGAGAACAGTCGATTCAATTTCTTCCTCCTGCTCAACTGATAACTACTGTTGGGGGCTTGGATGTCAAACACAGGCTGTAAATGCACTTGGGGACAAGCTACATGTTACAGTCAATCACATATGAGAAGAAGACCCCTGGTTCTGCTGAAAAACTACGACAGAAAGTGGCAATTGGAAGCTGAAAAAAGAGGGGAAGGGTGCACAATCCTCCCCCCCCCACTGCATTCCCCACTGCAACTCCCCTGCCCCACAGCTAGTCCTCTTCAGCCACCCACTGCCAGAATCCGGTACAATAGTTTGAGACAGTAGATTGCTGCCTCTCCTATACCATTTATTTAGTGGTATATGTCTTCATTAAAATATGTACGCACATCCTCTGCATGCATACATGTGTGGGCGATTTGCGAAAACTGGCGTTTTAACACTTACAGTATTAGCAAATTTATCAAAGCTTGCAGTTTAAAATTCTATACAAAATTTGTACAGTACTCTTTTTTTCCACCTATATGCGGTTCCTGTAAAATCAAATCAAATTTTCATCTGAGTACTGTAAGCCAGACTGATCAGATTTTAGCAGCATGGGAAAGGGCTGCAGGGATTCCAGGGGGGGGGGCGGGGGGGAACTGTACCACTTGGATGTTCCTGCTTCCACACAACTATGAAAGGCACAGGAGCTTTGTACTTCTATGTATCCAAAGAAGCTTTGTACTTCTTTGTATTTCTTGCATTTCCAAGAAATGTTACTTCAAGTCTCAGTTTCAAAAACAGACAAATTTGGATTTACAGTACAATCCTAAGCATATATACTTAGAAGTATTAGTGCATTCAGTGAGACTTTCTGCCTAGTGTTTGCAACAGACTTATAATGCAATCATACACATATCTCCCGAAAAGTAACTTTCATTGAATCCAAGGTAAGTTGATATAGGACTGTGCCCTTGGTTACTTGTTTATAATAATACTTGTTTATAGTTGGCTTCAGTTACATTGCCAATGTATATTGAAAGTGATTGTAGGTTTTTGTTTGTTTGGAGCTCTGTTCAGCTTTAGCGTATGCAGGAGCTGTTTCCGTTTTTGCGTTATGTAGTTTTCAGAAAGAGGCTCATTTGCAAATCTTAATGCCATTGTGTTGTTAATCAAAGTACGTACTCACTTAATGGGTTTCTTTGTGGCGAGAAGCAAGCTGACTTTATTGTGAAATTTATTGTGATGAATGGGTTTTGTGAATGCTCCCAACACTTGTTGTGATCATGACTCCCCCATATGCCATTTTCCAAAGGGCAAGATGAAACACAGTCTGATACATAGTGCTAATATAATTTTATATTCCCATTTAAGAGAGGTGGGGCTAAGGATAAGTGAGAGAGTGGCCTGGTGTTATGCAGACTAAGCTGTGATTTGTGCCAGGGACTTTGGTCTCTTAACCACCATGTCATATGCTCCTCTCATGTAATCACATTACAATTCCCAGGAAATGTCACCATCATATGGACTTTCAGCAAGTGAAAAAATGTTTTGTGAATTTTCCTTCGGACAGCAAAGGAAGCATTCTTACACATAAGGATCCACCTGCTCACAAACTTGTTGACAAATTCTTGTGCAGGTTTAATGATTCGGAATGATAAGGGTTCATCGCCCTCATTATTTCCTTACCCTCTTAGCATAAGGTGGGAAGAACCCAATGCTCTGGAAAGTTTCCAACACCACAATGTCTTGTCCCCAAAGATTGATATTTATGAGAAGACTGATTAAGCATATGCTCCTCCATATATTACTGGACTACAGCCCCCACGTCCCTGACAATTGACTGATGGGAAAGTTTCCCACAACATCTTGAAGCGGCATCTAGAATGTGAGAGCTAGACTGGTAACTGGAAGTGGCCACAGACACTAAAAAACACTGGGCCTGAAAGACTTTATTGGCTCCCATTACGTTTCCGAGCACAATTCAAAGTGTTGGTGCTGACCTTTAAAGCCCTAAATGGCCTCAGCCCAGTATACCTGAAGGAGCGTCTCCACCCCCATTGTTCTGCTCAGACACTGAGGTCCAGTGCCAAGGGCCTTTTGGTGATTCCCTCACTGCAATAAGTGAGGTTACAAAGAAACAGGCAGAGGGCCTTCTCGGTAGTGGCGCCCTCCCATCAGATGTCAAGGAAATAAACAGCTATCTGACTTTTAGAAGACATCTGAAGGCAGCCCTGTTTAGGGAAGTTTTTAATGTTTGATGTTTTATCATGGTTTTAATATTTTGTTTGGAGCTGCCCAGAGTGACTGGGGAAACCCAGCCAGTTGGGCGGGGTATAAACAATTATTATTATTATTATTATTATTATTATTATTATTGGTCACAAATGAGGTTAAAGCTTTCCTTGAACAGAAAGCTTGGCCAATGGCCAATCTAGTTCAAAATCCTGTCCTTACAATGGTCAACCAGATGTCTGTGGGAAGTCTGCAAGCAGAGAGAACTTACTTTCTTGTATCTGTCCTGAATCTACCAACATTCAGCTTCATCGGAAGTCCACAAGTTCTAGTGTTATGAAGGAGGGAGAAAAAATTCTTTCTCTCCACTTTCTCTATGCCATGTGTAATTTCATAAACTCCCCTCATATCACCTCTTACTCACCTTTTCCCTAAACTAAAAAGTCCCAAACTCTGCAATGCTTCCTCATAAGGGAGCTACTCGACCCCCCTGAAATGTTCTCAGTTCTACAATGTCCTTTTTGAGGTCAGGTGACCAGAACTGATCCCTAATCTAACCCCGGTGGCTCTTATTGTCCTCTCCCAGTGTTCAAATGAAATTTACATTATAGTGTCATTTTCTCTTCCTAAGCTGCTGTCTGGGCAACAGAGCGCCTCCCTGAGAATGGCAATTTCTCTACCCCAAGATTTTGGAGGAGGCAGATAAGTTCACATCTCTTGCCACTCTGTTATCTGAAGGCCAACCAGACCTCAGGTAATATAGCATATCATTTTTAAAGGAATTAGGTCTGATGATTTGTAAATTATTACCTAAAATTGGTCCTTTTTCCAGAAAACTGGATTACAAATAGCCCAGACTGTAAAATTGCTAGAAAATGAGACTGGCTGGACTTGATTCATTTTTCTCATTAAGGAGAAAATGACTCAGAATATCCTTTGCATGACATGCAGTTGAGAGTCTTGATTTCATGTTCTCATGTTTATCCAGCCTGAAAATCTGTGTATAAAAGGCCCCTTCAATAATATCTGATGTTTACTCAATTATGGCTAAGCAAGGCACAAATTATATGGGCAATGTTACCAGAATACCCCTAGCTGTTCTAATTATATGCTCAGGGATGGATTCGGTACATTAAGTATGCAATAAAGTAGGGTACTAGCCAAAGTAAGAACCCTGCTGCAGCAGACAGTGCAAATGCAATTATTCCTTCCCCACAACTCAGGAAGGCAGTGGCCAGGTTTTCATTAGGGGGAGGTGGGGTTTAAAATACCAGTAGCATCTCAGCTGTTAGTGAGAAGCTAGTGGAACAGACTGTGAGAGAGAGGTGGGGGAAGAGAAATTGCTTTTGCTTGGTACTTTTGAAAATGGAAAGCATGGAAAGAGGGAAATTATCATTGTAAAGCTAGACTTAACAGTGGCCCTTGCTTGTGGTCATCTGGTTACCTGAACACTTTGCACAACTTCAAAGTCAGTGAGTCTTGAAATAATGAAGGTGGAGCAGTGAACAAAGCAGGATAACAAAAGGAGCATGCAGCTTCAACTTAATCTGAGGCTACTCTTTTACCAGTGAAGGGAAAGGGAAAAGGTAGAACATCAACAACATCATCATCATCACACTGTAAAAAATTGAGGAAATTCAAGGAAAGAGATTGGAGTTAATTCATGAACTATCCCTTTTTTGACACAAAATGGGCTTGTGGCATTACAAGTAGATTTATATTTCAGTTGGGATGCACAAGGAAATGGCATGTCTTTTATCTTTCCTTTTGGTGCTTGATCTGCAACTGTTCCCTACAACGATCCACATGAATTCTCCAGAGAAGCTGAACTTTTGATGGCGCCAGTTACCTAAGTCATCCAAACTGATTTTGAGGCACAAAAACAGACAACAGCTTACTGAATAGTAGTTGTGGCTTTAAAAGGCCCTGTGTGATTGCTCGACTATGCAGTGAACTGTGAGCCAAGTATTTCTAATCTGGCTGCTACCATGCCTAAAACCAGAAAAGTACTGTCTGTCTGAAGACTCAACTGATCATATTGCTGGAACCATTCCATAAGCCTGAATGCATATGCAGGATCCTTTCAAGTGGCTATTGTGGTTAAGTCACAACTTTCAACTGACTATGGTCAATGGGAAAACAATAGTGAATGATCAGTGAATATCACCCCCTAGAATTCTGATTTTCATGTTCAACATTTGATTTCCTTTTTTTATTTTTTTGAGTGACAGTTCTAACTAGGTGCTTGCTAATCTCTTATACCCCTAACAAGACTGTAGAGATGATATTATTAGAACTTGTCAGTCACTCAGCCGTCCACCTTTAAGTCTTTTCTTAAATTAAAAAAATACTCATTAAATAACTTCATGTGGTACAGAAACTGAGTGCAACCTTGTTCTGATTTGACCTTTTATTGCTATAGCAAATGTTTTTATTAAGTTCAGTGTCTTGAATATCACTGCATTTTTGCTATTGGATAATAATTCTGAGCAAGTACACACTATATTATTTCTACTTTTCTCCTCTTCTCTATATTATGGCATATGATGGTGCTCACATGGACAAGATAACCTGAATACAACCCACAGAAATGTCCATGATCACAGTAGTACATTTTTTCTGCACTTGCTATTTTGCCCACTAGAAACTGCAGTGATACATCAGATTGCTTGTGATAAGGAAAACTATACTGTGTGAAGCAGCCCTTAGAGCACTCTGGCAAATGTTTGCCTGTTTTCAGTTGGTGTGTGTGTGTGTGTGTGTTTGTGTGTGCAAAAACATAACCTAGACTAGAGGATCTGCAGTATTTCCAAGTTTCTATTAATGCTGAGAGTAGTCACCCTTTTCATGCCTGATCATGGCTTTAGTGCCATTTTTTCCTTCTTGGTTACAGCATCTTTTCTTGTCTCCGAAATTTTTTACACATCACTTGGGAAGACAGGCAAACTAATATCAGTGTACTGGAAGAAGCAAAGACCACCAGTGTTGAAGCAATGATTCTTCAACATCAACTTCGTTGGACTGGTCATGTTATGCAGATGCCTGATTATCGTCTTCCAAAGCAACTACTCTATTCCGAACTTAAAAATGGAAAGCGTTTAAAGAGGTTTAAAGACTGTCTCAAGGCAAGGCAAATTTTAAAAAATGTAGTATAAACAACAACAATTGGGAAACACTTGCCTGCGAGTGCTCCAGTTGGAGAACAGGCTTTACCAAAGGTGTCATGGGCTTTGAAGACACTAAAACTCAGAACGCAAGGGAGAAACGTGCTAAGAGGAAGGCAAATTTGGCAAATCCACACTGTGATCAACTCCTGTCCGGAAACATATGTCCCCACTGTGGAAGGATGTGTGGATCCAGAATTGGCCTCCATAGTCACTTATGGACTCATTGTTAAAACTGTGTTTATGGAAGTCAATCTTACTCAGCTACGAGTAATTGCCAAAGAAGAAGAAGTGATGATGTCATGATGACATGTAGCCTCTTAGATGTCACTGAGGGCAAGCAAAGTGGATTTTGAATTAAAGCTATGTGACCCTAGCCATCCAAGAATATGAGAGCCAACCCCCCATTAAGTACAATGCTTCCTTAATTGGTGAAAGGAGGGGGTGCTGTTGTAAATTGTGAAAATTCCCCACTTGGCATTTATGACACACCAAATTGCAACTTCACACCACACAACCATAAGACCTCATTTGACGACATGTGTCTTATAATCCCCCCTGAAGTTGCTACTGCAGGATATTACAGGGGCTTTTTATTATTAAAAAAGTTATAATAACTTTTTTATTATGGTGGAGGTTTGGGACAGAAACGATCCACTGAATAGATGCACAATACAACTTATAAAATGATGGGTTCCTCCCTCCTCCACTAACTTCTGGCCTGCTGTCAAGCATGAATGATTCCTTCAAGCACACAACAGCAGAAAGCAGGAAAGTAGCATAAATCTTTGAAATGCTCACTAATACTTTTAGCTCCTTTATCCACACTGAGAAGGAGAGTTTTATGCAAGACACTTGGTTGCTCTGGAAACATTTCACAACCCTTCTGGTGAATTCACACAGCGAACTGTGGACATAATATGCCTCAGTGGCTTTTACCATCCTCCGATGCAGCAGCGAGGGCTAGGGGAATATTACCTCAAGTCATTCTCACTTGTTCTCGTGCAAACTGTCTCTGAGGATAAGCAGCCCAAAGACAGGCATTATATATTTTTTCTTTATTAGAGCAATTGAATGTCATCGCAAGGCTTTTGTTTTGTTTTGTTTTTCCTAAGGAAAGCCTGTGCTTTTATCTCCACAGCGCAGTGATAGGAAAGGCTTTAAATAATGCATTCTTATACCAATTTAATGTGCAGGAGGAAAGTGTCAGGAATGGCTGGCCAGGGAGGAGAATGAAAAGTGGAACTCAAATGTCACACCTGAAATTGGTTGTGAAATGGTCCAGGGCTGCAAAAGCAGGAAATGCAGCCGGGGAAGTAAACATTCCCCAGTCATGTTTACCCATCCACTAGCTGGAGGCAGGCAGTCTCTTTACCCCTGAGACTTGAAGACAGTTTGAGAGAAGGACTGTAGAGAAGTTCAGACTATGTGCTCATTTTGTTGATACCTCGGATAAGCAGGTTTTTCGGGTTTCTGTATTATCTGAAAAACCTGTTTGACCAGAGGCAACAGACGGATAAATGAAACGTGTATATACAGCAGGGGGAGCTAGTGTGGTGCCTTCTAGAAGTTGTTCGGTTCCAACTTGCAGGCATGGTTAATGATCAGGAAAGGTAAGAGCTGTAGGCAGTGATGAAGAAATTCAGTTCACATTTGAAGGTGAGCCTACCTGAAACAATAGGCCACCCAAAACAGAGCCAACCTTTGAAATTTGCAGTACTCCAAATCTTGCAGTTCTCCAGTCCTGTAATGGTGACAAAAATGCATATAATTGGGTTCATTGCAAATATTAGTGAAAACAGCATACAATAATTCATCATATTAGGGGAAATTGCTTTACATATATATATATATATATATATATATATATATATATATATATATATATATACACACACACACACACACACACATTATGAAACATTCACCCTAAAATGCTGGTGAATTTTCATTTTTTTAAAAAAAAATTAAAAATTTGCAAACTGATGTGGAAATGTAGAATACTAAACTTAAGAGTGGAAATTGAGAGAAACCAAAAGGGACACTTTGTTCATCCCTAAATAGAGGTCACCACATTGTTTACTCTGGTGTATACCATGGAAAGTGATCACCTCTCTCGAGTCAATTCCAGCTCTCTCTTTGATCTCTATCAAATAGAGATAAGAAACATTTTAAATAAGCTTGGTCTAGAGAGCAGAGAAGCCAATCAGCTTTACTGAGGAGCCCAAAGAACCAGACCTCTGCACCTATTTGAATTTCCCCAAGAAACTAACCGTCATAGATATTTGGCATTTCTTCTCCAAGAAAGCTTAGGTTCTTCACTTTAAACAACTCCAAAGTCAAATCAATGTAAATGAAATGTTCAACATTGTTGCAGAATGTCCTCTTGTTTCTGCTTTCTATTTACTCTTCTTGTATTTTGTGTTTTTAAAATGTCTCAGTAAGCTGCTTTAAATCTATTTTGTAAAGAAAAGCAGGATGGATACTTTAAATGAAGTACTGTAACTACAAATTGGCTGATCCTAAAATGTGAAGTTATCTACGTACTGTCTGTCCATGTCATCTGTCACAAATGAGGCTTCCAGAGGCTGACTCACTTGCCCACTCACTGCTTTACCACGGCATGCCGGGGGGACATGTGACTACTGTGGGTGGTACATTGTGTTCACGATACATCAGATTTGAGCCTGCCACTTGAACTACCCAGGATGTCCAATTTGGCCCTAGGAGGCCTGTCACAGGATGATCGCCTAATTCCAATATTTCAAGCACTCAGAGAGGCACAGCTTTCTAAGGCTTCAGGGTTTAAGAAGCTGAAAGTTTCTTTAGAAATAACTCTGAAAGAGTTTTCCATTTCCCTCACTTCGGTTGCCCCAACACCTTTATGTTAATACATGCAATTCCCCATTCACATTCCCTTTCCTGACTCCAGTTCAGTTGAGAAAGCAATACCCCGATGGAGTATGAATTTGCTGCTGCACTCAAAGTAGGCCTTGAACTCTGTTTCTTAGTTCAAAGAGCAGAATCCTACCATCACCAAGCGGTGGCACTTTTAAATGGCCAGATATAATTGGGTTCAGTGGAGTTCAAAGCTGTTCTCCAGCTTTCCACATATCAAAGCCCATTGATTCTACAGCGGCAGAAGTGCATTGAAATGCAGGCAGGGTGTGATAAGAAACTTATGAGCAGAGCAACTTTGGATCAGACGTGTTTCGGTTCCTGTATATTGTACGCATCTTGGTTTGGGTGTGGTTCCCTGGAGGGAAACTGATCCCCTCTTTTAATTGCTGCAAAATAAAATAAAATAAAATAAAATACACCATCACATCCCACCTCCCCCTTGTTCTTTCATAGCAGATACTTTTGGAACACATTTACATTTTTTTCTCTCTCCTTAAATGTCAAGGCTTTCTCCAGAGATTGCTCATTCATTCTATTTATTTTCTTGGACATGGTTTTATAAACCTTCCCCGAAGAGCTTGCGGCTATTAACTTTGCCGAACAGTCGCTCAAGCGAGAGTTAAAGGCAAATGGTCTAACAGAAAGTAATGGGCTGAAGCACGTTCAGGGTATTCATCTGCTCCCAGTCTCATTTCAATAATTCTTTCCCAAGCATTGAATTGGTGGGGGGAGGGGGGGAGAGAGATAAAGAAATACCGGTTGATGTTCTGACTGTGAGACATGCATTCTGTCATTAATACATGTGCTGAGCCTTTAGACTGGCTCCACCTCTGCCTCTAACAGTGCCTTGGAGAGAGCATCTCATGACGGGAGACAGCTGTTTACGTAGCATAGTATAACCTTGCTGCGACCCTCCTTTGGAGCACTCATCTCCCATGATGTAAGATAGGGGTGGGTAACCTCAGGCTCAGGGGCTCCAACGCTTCCTGAAACCACACACCCACACTGCCCCCTGCTCCACTCCTGTCTCAAGTGCTTTCAAACTGGCTTGAATTTGTCCCTGACAGTGCACCTCGCATATGTGATGAAGAGTTGGCACGGGAGCTGTAGACACCTTGAAGGCACAAGGCAGGGATTGGACCTGGAGACCAAATGTTGCTTTCAAGGTCTCTTTGTCCAGGCCCCCCAGATTGCCTTGAGGCCACACACACCCTCCCCAAGCCCACCTCCTAGCCATCTCTATCCTGTACCTCCCCTGAGAGATTTTGTCCAGGTAGAATGTGTCCTCCTTTCCCTGAATGGAGGTGTGTGTGAGAGTAGAAATTTCTTGTTGGCAGTGTTGAGATGTAACCCAGCTTGCCGTGTAGTACGACATACCTGCATGGGAAGGGTTGATAGAAAGGAAACGCTAGCCTTTCCGTCTTGTGTTGACCAATAGACAATACTCTCAGAGTTGCTGACCTCATTTCGTACTTCCTTCTTCCTCATTCTTACCTAAGGAGAGGCAATGTCTTTGTGTATGTCTCCTGCTGGGATGAAAGACCATCTCCTCCTTAGAATAAAGAGCACCTTTGCCTCTCCTCCTTAGTTAATTAGAACAAGGATCTTTTCTGTCAAACACCCACTTCCTGCAATAATGACGGCTTTCTTATTTTCCTAAACCCAGAGTCTCCATGTGATTATATCCAGGGAAAAGTGTGTTCCTCGAAAAAGGGATTCGTCTTCTGTGAGAATGCTAACTCTAAACACCAATGTTCCTGATATTTGCATAGCTGGAGTGCAGGCAGCTGGAAGAGCTTTAGCCATTGCTCTGCCCACTTCTGTCTCTGGCTTTGCCCACATTTGCCTCAAGCCATGCCCAACATCAGCATGCAGGCCCTGAAAGGTTGTTAATGAGAGAATGTGGCCTTGGGGCTGAAAATGTGCCTGACCCCTGCTGCAAGGACTGGGAACAAACAGTGCCAGATTTACGTATAAACTAAACAAGCTATATACTCTTGTATAGCCCCACTCTCTTGGGGTCCCCCAAAAAAATTAAAGGAAAAAAACTGGATGTACATTTCCAAAATATAAGTTAAAAAACAAATAAAATAAAACCTACATACAGCAACAGTGTTTTGTGTTGTGTAGGCTCCTATGATGTAAGTAATGGGCCTCGCCTACTAGCCTGCTCCCTAAAATATCATTGGTTTGCTCATTTCTATATCAATTGCTTTGATAAAATACATATTTTGTTATGTGCAAATGGCTTTGGATACCTATTAAGTCCATAAATTACAATTTGGCATATATTCAACACAAAAAACAGTGACAATTTGTTGTTGACTAAGGACAGCTGGACATATAAAGGGCCCCATTACCTTTAGTAGCTTAGGGCCTCATGAAACCTAAATCTGGCCCTGGGAACAACTTTGGTGGTTTAGCATGGAAGAACAGATCAAAGGTGTGCAGTTAAAAATAAGATTGCTAGGGGCTTGGGCTGGAAGCAATGGAGGCAAATCCATTTTAGAAATTGATTTGGAAGCATAGGATCCCTGAAGCTAAATTATGTAGAAGGGGTGTAGCAGAGTGGAAGAGAATCTGTTTTGCATGCAGAAGGTCCCAAAGCCAATCCACAGCATCTCCAGGTAGAGACTAGAAGAGACCCTGTCAGAAACGCTTTATAACTCCTGCCAGCCAGTGTACGCACTGCAAGCCAGGTGGTCTCATTCATGTCAGGCAGATTCTTATCCTGTTCTTATCCTGCTATGTATAAGAAGTTTCATTCTTCTTTGTAAGTCACCTTGGGAGGGTTTTGCCCTGAAATGTGGGCTATTAGTTAGTTAGTTAGTTAGTTAGTTAGTTAGTTAGTTAAATAAATAAATAATGCCCATGTTCCTGACAGTATCTGCCACCCTCACTATAATAAAACTGAATGCCTACTTCAAAATCTTCTTCTTCTTCTTCTTCTTCTTCTTCTTCTTCTTCTTCTTCTTCTTCTTCTTCTTCTTCTTCTTCTTTGGAGGTCACTCGTAGCAGTATCTTCCATGAGCACAGTCTTAACACTGAGGCCGGCCAATTCTGGATCCACACGTCCTTCCTCAGTGGGGGCATAGGTTTCCAGGTGGGAGTTGATCAAGGTGAGGGTTGGCCAAACATGCCTTCCTCTTAACACGTTTCTCCCTTTCATCCTGAGTTCGAGTGTCTTCAAAGCCCATGACACCTTTGGTAAAGGCTGTTCTCCAACTGGAGCGCTCGCAGGCCAGTGTTTCCCAGTTGTCGGTGTTTATACTACAGTTTTTAAAGATTTGCCTTGAGAGAGTCTTTAACCCTCTTTTGTTGACCACCAGCATTACGCTTTCCATTTTTAAGTTCGGAATAGAGTAGTTGCTTTGGAAGATTAAAAAAACTGAATGCCTACTTCAAAATCACTGTAGTATAACAAACAGAATATGCAGGAGAAAGACTGAAATGCCCGTTCATTTGATAAACACACTTGACTCCTATTAAGAAGCCATTTAAGTGAATACACATGTGGGTGGGTTTTTTTATATAAACTTGCTTAAATAGCTTAGATTTCTATTTTGAACAGTAGTTTCTAAAAAGCATATTGTTCCTACCCCTTTGAAAAGAACTTTTTTTAAAAGCTAAGAAAATTAACTGGCACTCTTGTAATGAATAACATCAAGCTGTACATTTAGGATTTAAACTAATAATAATATTGTATTGGATGTATCATTCAGAGAGACGAATGAGTCCTTTGTAGTTCATTGTGAAAACAATGATATTCCACTGAAAGGAAATTAATGTAGCTAAGTAATTTTTAAAGCCTAGTCATTCACTCCCTATTAAATCCTTTTTTGTGTGTTCCCCAATGAAGCCTATTAGATTGCTAGCTGTACCTATTTTGATCATTTCAGCCCATGCATATTTCTCTCTTTCCAGCCCCTAATCATTTTGACAGTCCATTTGAATGGATGGACTAGTCTAGTTTGGTCCATATTACTTTTGCATATATTTATTTATATAGCCATTCCTCCTGTTTCTGGTTTAATCTGAGATTTTTTTTTTTAAGTATTCGAACAATTCATATTTAAACACAATTAAATACTATTTTGAACAAACTTTTTAACAAAACATACCTTTCTAAATCAATTCTTTCTCAGAATAAGCTATTCTAAATACCTTATTGTAAAACTTGTATTTTTTAAAATGCATTATGAAAATATGGAGAAATGCAAAATCCAATGGATGACTACACTCAGACCCACAATTTAGTTTGGGAGGTGCAGATCTGGCCAGTTCACAAACAGGGAATTCCCCCAGCATCCTTACTCATTATGCAGCCTGTCTCAGTTCCCCACTTTGCAACTAAAAAAAGCCCTATATAATCAGTCATATTCTTTAGCCTATTGCAAATTGCTCCTATCGCCAATGTGTGAGTGATTAGAGTAACATAGGTATGTCAACTCCCATCAAGACTTTCTATGCCCACTGATTGATAGCGACAAACATGCAATATGCCTGGGTATATTATTTTATCATTGAAAAGAAGTCCCGATCCGATGCATGCAGGATTCAGAGGGATAAAGAACTAAACCAGGCATCCCCAAACTACGGCCCTCCAGATGTTTTGGACTACAATTCCCATCATCCCTGACCACTGGTTCTCTTAGCTAGGGATCATGGGAGTTGTAGGCCAAAACATCTGGAGGGCCGCAGTTTCGGGATGCCTGAACTAAACCATTTGCTTCAGCCATTTTTCTTCAGAACCTTTGGAGGGAAAGCAGGTATTTATTACAGCCAGGATCGAGCTGACACTACCCCCTCCCCTTTTTAAATCATTTTCTTTAAGGTGATTTGACACACCCTTTGCAAAAGTGTTCAGATATTTATTTAACTTGCCCTCCACGATATATCAACGTCTGATTGGCTGTGATTTCTAGCAACTGATGAGTTGTGGTATGACAGATGTAGTGTCATGGTGACATCATCTTGATTGCTATAGAGTAACTGAGAGAGGGGAATTGCCCATGTGACTGATGGAAACAGGAGGAAGAAAAAGAAGCTGGGTGGTTCTGAAATAGTGCTAATAGTCCGTTCCAGCAGATGGAATCTCAATGAAGAAGCAGTAAACAATATCAACTAACAGGATGGTAGATATTTGCACAAGTTAAGCATTTTCCAGATGTAGTGGTTTCCAAACTCCCCCCCCCCCCATGAACTGCTTGGGAAATTCTGAGGGGTGGGTCTTGGCAGACCACTTAATTATTTTTCTGGCTATTGTAGCAAGTGCACTGTGCTACGCTAGATGCTGTCTGGTTTTTTATAAAAGTTTAATTTATGATTTTCCACTATACAAACATTTGTTGCACACACTGGTTTCCAAAGTACTTATACATTACATTTTTTACAACAAAAAGAGTCCATTAACTCCCCCCCCCCCCCGAACGTGTCGGGTAAACAAAGTTAAGCAGTTTATTTGTTTGTATTTGTTTTTACATGTTCTGTGTTACATTGGGTTTGTTTGTTTGTTTTCAATAAGTTATCTCAGAAGGTCAATCCATAACAGTCCAGTTGTGGCAGGTGGAGTCCTTGGATGGTCTCAGTTACTTACATATTGAGCAAATTTGTCAGAGTCTGTGTATTTGTTATGCGATTTTAGTCTCAGAGTGGATTTTCCCCTTAAAGCCATATGCCAAATCATTTGCATGCATTGTTCCATAGTAAGGTTATTTGCCGTAGTCGTACTGTTTGGCATTCTGCCACAACCTGAAAAGTGATCAGGTCGCTGTGTGATCTTTAATTTCTATTGATTTTTTAAAAAATTCTGATATATATTATGCTATTGTAACACAAAAAGCAACAGAAGAAATAAAAGAAATGATAAAATACAATTAACAATCAATGTAAATATTTAATGAATGGATGTGCTATCTCCCATCTTCAATTGTGTATCCAATTACATAATAATAATCATAATAATCATATATTTATTTATACCCCGCCCATCTGCCTGGATTTCCCCAGCCACTCTGGGTGGTTCCCAACAGAACCATGGACCACCTGAATGAACCTTGTGGGACCACAGTGTGGGAATCTATGCCCAAGATAATAACTAGATAAAATCATTGGTTTGTCAATGATTACCCATCCCTATTTCTATGGACCTTCCCCTTCTTATCAGAAGGAAGGATCTGTGGATCTATGCTTTTGCACAGATCAAAGGATTCTCGTTGGGTGATTGCTGAGGAGCACACCTGCATATAGGAACGTAAGGTGAGCGCTGTTGGGTCAGACTAAAGGTTCATGTAGTCCAGCATCTTGTTCTCACAGTCGTCAACCAGGTTCCTATGGTAAGCCCACAAGCAACAGCACTCTCCCCACTTATCAGACCCTGCATCTGGTATTGCCATACTGCCTCTGAAATTAGAGGGAGAACACAGCCATTGTGAATAATAATAATAATAATAATAATAATAATAATAATAATAATAATATACCGGTATTTATACCCCACCCATCTGGCTGGGTTTCCCCAGACGCTCTGGGTGGTTCCCAACCAAATATATAAAAAAGTGACAAAACATTAAACATTAAAAACTTCCCTAAACAAGGCTGCCTTCAGCTGCCTTCTAAAAGTCAGATAGTTGTTTATTTCCTTGACATCTGATAGGAGGGCGTTCCACAGGGTGGGCGCCACTAGCGAGAAGGCCCTCTGCCTGGTTCCCTGTAGCTTCACTTCTTGCAGTGAGGGAACTGCCATGGAAGGCCCCTTTGCCTATCTCCATATGTTTGCACACACACCAGTGTACCACAACAACCCTTTGTGGAGGATTGATCTGTGGGATTATTTGTGAGCAACCAATTAACAGAAATATGGGAATGACCAAAATGGGATCACATTCTAAATCAAAGCTGCAACACTGGCAGCCTGCGAGTCAAATAATGCTAGTGGGACAAACAGTGTAATTGCTTATGCGTGCAGGTTATATCATGAAACCAAATTGTTTTCTAAGGCTGAAGTCACATGGGGTTTAATTACAACTGGTGTAAATTTTGCAGCAGGCTGCTGGTTTGGTGTCCTGCCAAATGAACAGCAAGTGTTTCCAAATGGTAATTTTCATTAGGAATAATGATGGTTCAGGAAGTCTGAATTTATGCCGTTTTCCTGTCTGTTGGTATCCTGAAGTTGCAAGATGCCACACAACCTATCTATAGTTTACCAAATGGATCCACTCCAGTCACTAACATCTGCGGCACACAAACCTCCTGCACGTATTATATCAACAACAATCCAGAGGCACTTTGAAATATTTTGGCTGTTCACCACCAAGCCGTCACTGCTCTCGAAAACAAGCCATCTTTTATTTTCTTAAGTGTCTATTTCAGAACTTCAAAGGTGTTTCTGTTGACTATGGTTGGTCTGTGTGCTGTTTCTAGCCGCTAATGTGATATTCTCCGCTTCCCTCTATTGATGCTTGTTATACGAATAATGCTCTCTAAATTGATTATGTGATGTAGCACTCTTGCTGCCAAGGCGAAGGTTACATCAGCCTTTCCATTGTTAATGATGTTCTTCAAGAGAAGAGAATTTGATGTGAATATGAACATTTTCTTCAAGGACTTATCTCCAACCCCACCTCTTCCTACTTTCATTGTTTGTTTGTAGCCCACTTCTCAAAGAATTTTAAAAATAATCCCTTTCCACTCCACAGTGCTTCTTTGGGTCAGTTTACACACACAAACAACCGTGCAGCCTGGAGTCAGCTGCTTTTGTTTCTCTTCTGGCTGCACAATGGCTGCGGCAAACAAGATATCTGAACAGGTTGTCAAGATCACAAAATTTGCTATTTGGCATTTAACTCGTGTTTGCGTTATTTGTAATGCCATGTGAAATCAAGGTTTATGCATGCACTGAATAATTCAGAAGTGGTTATGCAGAGAAAAGGTGTTTATGAATTGTCCAGAAACTTAACACACGTACAAAAAACCTATATAAAATGTTTAATAATTAATATTATTATTATTTATTTATTTATACCCCACCCATCTGACTGGGTTTCCCCAGCGACTCTAGGTGGCTTCCGACAGAATATTAAAATACAATAGTCTATTAAACATTAAAAGCTTCCCTAAACAGGGCTGCCTTCAGATGTCTTCTAAAAGTCTGGTAGTTGTTTTTCTCTTTGTTTTTCTCTCCACAGGGCGGGTGCCACTACCGAGAAGGCCCTCTGCCTGGTTCCCTGTAACTTGGCTTCTTGCAGCGAGGGAACCACCAGAAGGCCCTCGGCGCTGGACCTCAGTGTCCAGGTAGAATGATAGGGGTGGAGACACTCCTTCAGGTGTATGAATGGCTCTGTTATAGGATTAGACAAATTCATGGAGGCTACCCATGCTTACTAGCCACAATGGCAATGTTCTCCCTCCACTGTCAGAGGCTTCATTCCTCTGAATCCCGGTTGCTGGGAACTGCAGGTGGGCAGAGTGCTGTTGTACTCATGACCAGCTTGCAGGCTTTCCAAAGGCATTTTTTATTTCTATTTATGGATTTACAGGTTTTATATACCACCCTTCTGCCAAGGCACCTAAGGCAGTTTACAGCTTGAACACCAAAACAAATACATTCTATAATGTATTCAGAGCCTGATCAGCTGCACCAGTTTAGCACCATCCCAACCTTGCCCTCTCACTGCTCCAAATTGGCCTTCATAACATTGATTAAGATTGCCAGAAGAAATATCAACAACCTCAGATATGCAGATGACACAACCTTGATGGCAGAAAGTGAGGAGGAATTAAAGAACCTTTTAATGAGGGTGAAAGAGTAGAGCGCAAAATATGGTCTGAAGCTCAACATCAAAAAAACCAAGATCATGGCCACTGGTCCCATCACCTCCTGGCAAATAGAAGAGGAAGAAATGGAAGCAGTGAGAGATTTTACTTTCTTGGGCTCCTTGATCACTGCAGATGGTGACAGCAGTCACGAAATTAAAAGACGCCTGATTCTTGGGAGAAAAGCAATGACAAACCTAGACAGCATCTTAAAAAGCAGAGACATCACCTTGCCGACAAAGGTCCGTATAGTTAAAGCTATGGTTTTCTCAGTAGTGATGTATGGAAGTGAGAGCTGGACCATAAAGAAGGCTGATCACCGAAGAATTGATGCTTTTGAATTATGGTGCTGGAGGAGACTCTTGAGAGTCCCATGGACTGCAAGAAGATCAAACCTATCCATTCTTAAGGAAATCAGCCTTGAGTGCTCCCTGGAAGGACAGATCGTGAAGCTGAGGCTCCAATACTTTGGCCACCTCATGAGAAGAGAAGAATCCTTGGAAAAGACCCTGATGTTGGGAAAGATTGAGGGCACTAGGAGAAGGGGACGACAGAGGACGAGATGGTTGGACAGTGTTCTCGAAGCTACGAACATGAGTTTGACCAAACTGCGGGTGGCAGTGCAAGACAGGAGTGCCTGGCGTGCTATGGTCCATGGGGTCACGAAGAGTCGGACACGACTAAACGACTAAACAACAACAACAACAACATTGATTAGGATGCTAAGCAGATCTGCCAACCTGAGGACGTCACAGAGAACACACAAATCAACTTCAGTGTGAGGTAAGTGCTTCCCCTTGATGACATCATCACACCGCAAATCCGAATGGCTGTGTAAAAAATCACCGTTATTTAGATGCATTCCAAATTTCACAATTTGGCACTATCTTTACTTTGGACCAACTTAAAATGTTGGTACTAGCCTTTCAAGGTCTCCAGAACTCTTCCTCAAGCTGGTTGTTAAGCAAGCGACAGTGGGTGTAACAGTCAATCGGATAAAGAGTTCTGCACAACATGAATGATTTTTCACTATTTTGTGGCATTTAAATTGGTCCTCATAAAGGTATTGCCTAATGGTGGATTTGGGATTATTTGAACATGGGTTGGGGGGGGGTTTGCACATGGTTTTGATTTCCACATGCTGTTGGACTACAAACATCAGTCCCAAGCAGCACAGTTGTTGTGCCATCTGGGGCTGATGGAATTGTTGTCCGAAACATCTGGAGGGTACCAGGTTGGCGAAGGCCCCTATAGGTGATGGATTTATTAGCAGTGTTTCCCTACTTAAGCCAGCGCTTTTTTTTCCCCGCTTGGAGTTCAAGATGGCGCTGAGGTAAGACGTGCTTATCGGTGCTCTTCGGACCTTTTTTAATCTTTTACATTTTTAACTTAATTGACCCTATAGGTGATGAGTACAGCATGGGACTCGTAGAGCCAGGGTGGTGAACGTTAATGCAGTCAGAGTCTCATGGTTGGGTAGATCCCATGCACCAGTCTTTGCCATGCAGAAGACACCCTGCCAATAAAGTGGGTAGCACGGCAAGCCCCTTATTTGCATGCAGCGCAGGAAAGCATCTCGTGTTTAAAGGCAGAGAATGCTACTGTGCTGGGAGCTTTGGCCTTTTCAGTGGGGAGACCCAGGAGACATGCTGTCAAAACACGAGCTTGTTGCTCAAGCTACGAAGCCTGGAAAAGTGCAGGCAGTAAAATAAGCAAATAAATAAAGTAAAATACATTTTTTTAAAAGAAAGAAAGAAAAAGAAACCTTAGTTTACTCTTAACCAAAGGCAGCCACTCTTTTCTTTTCCCTCTTGCTTGAAATCTAGTTGTTTCCACATGACTGTGTGTAGAGAAACAAGGAACTATGGAGTTCAGGCAAGGCCTTGAAGATGCCGTCATTAATTCAATTCTGCAAACAGACACAAAAGCTGATTTACACTGTGGTTGTTTTTATATTACAGGGTAGTATTTTTATCCTTTTTTTCTTTAGGTTTCTACCTGGAACTCTCTAAAGTAATTTCCACTGACGGCTGCGATACTCGCAGCGCACAGCAGAAATGATCAACTGCCTACTCTCCTTGTATTTTCCTTTGCCTCTTTTTAATCATGTCAAATTCCTTTCCCTTCGTAATTCCCCATCATTCCCTCAGGAGATGAGTTAAGATTTAATTGTCAAATTTGCATAGTAACTCAGCAAATAAACTCTACAGTTTCTAACAGACCTTTAAGGCTCTATTTTGGATATAAATCACTTCTTTCTGTATCACAGCTATGTTGGCACTGCAGGAGGAGCGGGGTGTGTTTGTGTTGGGAAGAAGGGGAGGAATTGAGTGATCTCCTCTGCCCCTCAGTCTCTGGCACCTGAGGGTCTTCCAATGCTCAGTAACCTATTACTGGACAATGTTAGTAGAAATGTGTGGAGTTCCATTTATCTGTATAGTAGTATCATCCATATAAAATTAAACAATGGTGCCATTACGGAACATAAATAAATGAATAGTATTGTTGCTGAGGTAGATGAACAGCATATTATACAAGAATGATTTGCAATTGCAATGTGCAT
This sequence comes from Zootoca vivipara, assembly GCF_963506605.1. Classification (NCBI taxonomy): domain Eukaryota; kingdom Metazoa; phylum Chordata; class Lepidosauria; order Squamata; family Lacertidae; genus Zootoca; species Zootoca vivipara. Next base: position 65,982,010 of record NC_083278.1, read on the forward strand.
TGTTTTCTTGTAACAGCAATAACAATAACCCAGCTCTGCTCATCCAGGAAGAAGTAGGGCATCTGCGTGAGGAGTTTGAAGCCATTCCTTTCTCTGTAGTTCTTTAAAGCTGCTAAACAGAGTTTTGCGATCTAACCATATAAGGTCAGAGACTAGTCAGTAACATGGGATGAAGGATGCCGGACCCCATTTTGGTCTTGGCGTCTAGTAATGTGCTTAAATTTTCAGACAAAATGGCAACTTGATAAAACACAGAGCTGTGGGGCTGGAGAAGCTCTGAGGGAGGAGGAGTTAACTTTATCCCCAAAGGACACTTCACTTGTTTAGCTTGCTGTCACAGTCTAAGCCAGCTGAAGTTCCTTCAGAAAAAATGCAGAGGGCAATGCAGCTCTACACAAAAAACCCTACTGATAACAGTGACGAAATGTCACCATTTTGCCACTTCTGCACATCAAGACCACGGAACTGAAGATAAGAGATATTGAAGGGCACATAATGCATATGGATGTGCTTTATGGAAAGTTGCTTTGTGCTAACATGATTAGAAAGAGTGATATCAAGCAAACAAATGGGTAACATTGCAATAGTTAACATTTGTTTTTAGATGGTACAGAGATTGTTGCTCCCTCTGGGGGGTGTTTTTGTGTCCAGCTTTGGCCACACTCATGCCACACATTTAAAGCACTAGAGTGCCATTTCAGACAGTTATGGCTTCCCCCCAAGAATTCCGGAAGCTATTTCCCTCAGAGAACTATGATTCCCACAGTTCCCTGGAAAGAGGCACTGGTTGTTAAACCACTTTGGGGACTGTAGCTCTGGCTCAGGAATGTTGTGTGTGTGTGTCCCCTAATAACTACCAGCACCCTTAACAAATGGCAGTTCCCATAATTCTTTGGGGAAGCCACGGTATCATTGTGCTTTAAATGTATGGTGTGAATGTTTAGGTGGCCTTGGTGGACCAATTGAAAATTGATGAGGGTTTTGGCAGGCTAGTTAATCATTTTTCTGTCTGTTCTGGCAGTTGCTAGATGCTGTAAGATTTTTAATTTTGTTTTGTTTAGTTTTGTTGTATTTTATTGCATTCCATAGGATGCAAATTGTAATAAAATAAAATACAATGTAAGAAATAAAAGAAATAATAAAAATACAATCAAACATCAATATGAATATTTAATGCTCCTGGACCACCAGTAGTCTATAGACTACAGGGACCATAGCTGCCAAGTCTCCTGTTTCCCCCGGGAAATCCCCATTTTTCCAGCTGTTCCTAGCTGAAAAAACAGATTTTTTTGTTTCCCCCCGGTTTATTCTGGCGCAGCGGCCATTTTGGAACTGGGCGGAGCATGCTCAGAAGCGACTTTTGATGCTGCTCTGCCCAGTTCCAAAATGGCTGCAGTGCGACTTCTGGTGCGGCGACCATTTTGGAACTGGGCAAAGCAGCATCAAAAGTCACTTCTGAGCATGCTCCGCCCAGTTCCAAAATGGTGGCAGCGCTACTTCTGGTCTGCTATTTCCGGCCCGGTCCCTTATTTCTCTGACAGCAACTTGGCAGGTATGACAGGGACGCGAGTGGTGCTGTGGTCTAAATCACCGAGCCTCTTGGGCTTGTCGATCAGAAGGTCTGCGGTTCGAATCCCCATGACGGAGTGAGCTCCCATTGCTCTGTCCCAGCTCCTGCCAACCTAGCAGTTCAAAAGCATGCCAGTGCAAGTAGATAAATAGGTACCGCTGCGGTGGTAAGGTAAATGGCATTTCTGTGCACTCTGGCTTCCGTCACAGTGTTCCATTGTCCCAGAAGCAGTTTAGTCATGCTGGCCATATGACTTAGAAAGCTGTCTGTAGACAAACACCGGCTCCCTCGGCCTGAAAGTAAGATGAGCACCAAACCCCAGAGTTGCCTTTGACTGGACTTAACTGTCCAGGGGTCCTTTACCTTTTTAGTCTATAGACTACAGTTTGGGAACCCCTGATATTGAGTGTTAAATATTTAATACACTGGTTCATTCTAACTACCAGCCTTTGTATCAGTTTGAGAATAAACCTGTGGGGTGGCAGGGTGGGAAATCCCAGCCTGGAAGGGCATATTGAGCCAAGTGAGTAGGGACTGCTGCTGACCTATTTGTTTAGAAATAAGTTTGCCCGCGTTGCATAAAAATCAGAAGGGGTGGTGTCCTGATTTTGAAAGGAAAGGGGGGTGTACATATGGAAGGTACAAAGCAAGACCTTTACCCAATTGTACCTTGCAGTCTTTATCTCCTAGAGCCCCCAAATCAGAAGTGAGCTCAACCAAATGAAAAGCACGGGAGCATGGGCGTACCCAGGACCAAAGCTAGGGGGGGCACACCAGCCATGCCCCCCAGCCACCCGATTGGCTAGCTGGCAATGACGTGGCCAGGATCCCTCCAGGAGGCATGGTCAACGTGCACACACCCCAGAGAAAAGGGGGCCATTTGCAAGGCAGCACACGGAGCAACCCACGCTTGCACTCCTGCCTCGCCCACTCCTTTAATGGCAGCGGTGACTAAAAAGAGGCAGCAGCAGCAAACCTGCCTCCGTTGAAGGAAACCTGGACCTGGACCTGGGCTAACTTCAAATGAGGTGCCGCGGAGCATTGTGGGGCAGCACTTTCTGTGCTGTGCTCGCTGTGACTTGAAGGAGTGTGGGCTGAAGTTAGCCCAGGTCCAGGTCCAGGTTTTTTTCAACAGAGGCAGCTTCGCTGCTGCTGCTGCCGTTTTGCTTCAGCCAAGCAGGCTGAGGCGGAGCACAGCAGGCAGCGTCCCTGCCTGTCCTCTCCAGCTACCCTGCTTCTAGGGGAGGGCAGCTGCCCCCCCTACCCCATGCTGGGCACGGGAGGGGGAAGCTGTAGGGAACTAAGTGAAATATAACCCTTCTCTTGCTTCCACCATCATGTCGAGATCCATAATCCTCTTTCAGGCTGACAAGCAATTGATTTGGTGCCATCGCCCCTCCCTTCAAAGTATTTCATGTGTACACCATTGCATGCTTGAGATAACAGCCTCAGTGAAAGTTAGAACTTTTTCCAAGGGGTCAAAAAGACTCATTGAAAAAAAATACTGAGCTAGCTCAGGAAACTCGGGAGAAGCCTGTCACATACAACACAGAGAAAAATCCTGCAGATTCTGATGTCTGGCTGCTGGATCATCCAATAGAGGGAGTCATGATCACATGCACGAAGCCTGCACTACTTCTCATAGATAAGCATACAAATAAGCATCCGACAAGTACTGCATTAAGTAATTTTTCCATGATTTCAATTGCCCTTAAAGCAACAATAAAGCCCGAGTTGTAATCTTTTTTAAAGAAAATAAATAAACAGCTATTGTAAAATAGAACATAAAGAAGTAAGATGTTAAAATAAGAAGTAGACCAAAACACGCGATTAATGAAAGGGTGACTGCTTTCAATTATCTTGTAGATATTGTCATTGTTTTTGGTCACTTGGCTGAAAGCCCTGGTGTGCTATCTGTGTTGGTATGTAGCTCTGCGTAGACAGACAGTGTGGTGTAGTGGTTAGAGAATTGGACTTGGACATGGGAGACCAGCGGTGGAGGAAGCCACTTGGGCGCCTGGGGCAGCACGGAGCCTGCATGCGCCCAAGTCACTGCGTCTCTCCCAGGAGAGAGACACGGCTCGGACGCATTGCAAGCCCCGTGGTGAGTGCCACCCGACATTTTGTCACACACACCCTGTAGTGACACATGGTGCAGACCGCACCCACCGCACCCCCTTCATCTGCCCCTGTGGGAGACCACTCCTAAATCAAAGAAGCACTAACATTTTCTGTCTGCTGTTTTTTCCCCCTGGGGCCACACTTGGAATCTTGGTTTTACTTGACTAAATCATACTCAGAATAAACCCACTGAAATTAATGAACTTGTTGGTTGTAACTAACTTAAGTCCTTTAAGTTTAGTAGTTCCACTGTGAGTATGATTCAGCTGGATATAACATTTTGTAAGCTTCAGTGATTGGTTCTTGGTGGTAGGTGCTGTGTACAAGTTGACACAGGATGCCTGCTAAGATGCCATATGAGAGATGTGGTCTTTCCCCCCCTTTCTGATCCATTATTGTTCCACGAGTTGGCTCTTCCTCCTCAACCTACCTCCCCGCCCTGCTTTGCTATTCTTGCAATTCAACAGAAACCTTTTCTAAATTTAATTCCAGCGCTGGCGCCTGCACACTTTGCCACAGCGCCCGGTTCTTTCCGTTCTTTCTATTCATTTGTGTGGTGTTGTTTTCTGCCCCTGATTATCGATGTACAGAAGCACACAGTGCGAAAGAGAGTCTTCGAGGAAGTACGCATCGCTGAGCAGAGGAGCCTGGGGTTATCTGTAAAATGATCTTTAAAAAGAAAAGAAAAGAAAAAGCCATAGGAAAACATAAGCAGTGATCTGCAAGAAGTCTGAACGCCGAAATGGAAGGATAGCATTTTGCTAACACATGGTAGGTACTGCCACTCCAATAATTCAGAACCTCTAAAATCTGCTGAGAAATTCTATGGCAGTAAAAGCAACCCTGTATGACTGCTCTATCTTTTTTTAAAACACACACACAAAGACGTAGTTATGAAAGGTGCTCTCATTAGTGCCCATCTATGTATGTGAGAGGACAAATGTACAGAGATGATCAGCTGTCGTGACATAAGCACATCGTGCAGAATTCATATTCCAAAGAATGGAGTGGTGGTGGTCACCAAAGCAATTTGGAACCTGATTTCCCTCGATTTATTGGATTATCTCCATATCAGGTAAACCCGAAATTACTGTGGAAAAAGCATCAAGCCTGGTGTTGTTTGGAGTGGTAATGTAATGTGATATGGACTATGCAGATTAAATGGGAATGCCAACATCTGCCAACACATGGTAAACTCTCCTGTGGAAAAAGCCTGTAGTAGTGTCTCCAGAGGAAATCAGCCCTTGTGAGAAGTAGGCCTTCGCCTAGCACAGCAGGATAGTGATTACCGATTAAGAACTCTGGATCTCAGAGCAATATAAACCATCATTAACAGCCTCCTCAGAAGCCTTGCTGCCTCAGCAAGCAATTGCTGGAGACGAGGAGGCATACTCACTGCTATGCCAGACTGCCGTCATCAAACACGGTGTTATTGCGACACTGCAGGCAGTTATGCCAACGCCAACGTTTAGATCAGGGTTCTCAGAGAGCCATCTAAGCGGGATCTTTTAAACCCCACAAATCACAAGGTCCCGAGCCATGAAATGAGGCCAGATAGGGAAGGAGAGCAAAATGTATTGGAAATCAGCTCTCTAATAGAAAAGGCTGAGGAGAGGTGACCTTCGCAAGGTGAGCATTTCAGCTGGATGATACCAATGAAAATTACAAACTCGTGCTATTACAGGAGGCAAATTAAAGGGAGGGGGGAATTGCCAGAGGGAAAGAAAGCGGCACAGTGCGCATGCAGAACAACAATAAAATGCCCAGCTAGAAGCAGTAGATTGTGGTCTTCAATAACACATATGTAACGCCAGCAGCCTCTGCCCAGATGGCTTGCCATCTTCATTAAACAAAGATAGGAGAAGGAGTTGGGGAGGAACCAGTGATAAATTAGTGTTCTGGCCAGAGCAGAAGAAAGGAAATCCAAGCGGCAATGAATTCAGGGCAGTCCAGGAAAGCTGAAGGTCTCAAGGAAGGATATGAAGAGCTCACTTTTTAAATGGAAATGTGTCTGAAGACTCCATCCTGCTCTGGTTCTGAGTGAAATAAATCCATCACCACCCAATTAAACACAGTTTGTAAGGCTCCAAGACAGCTTTCCCCAACCTGGTGCTTTCCAGTTGTTTTTGACTACAACTCCTATCACCCTTGACCAGTGCTTTTTTTTCCTTAAAAAAATGTTTAGGGATACTCTCATTTTGACTCAAGAAAATCACCAGGAAAGGAAATGAGTCCGCCATCGGAGGTGGTAACAACAAAACTGACCCATCACCATGCTAGATTCCAACTCCTGCTTCACATATTAAATGCTCGCTTCTGTCTGATACTCAGGAAACACCATGACAGGAAATGAGGCTGCCATCAGGGGTAGTAACGGAACTGTCAATTCACCATGCTAGAGAAGAAACTAAAATTTTTAGTTTCTTCTCCTGTTAGATTCATGAAATGTTTAGGAGTATGTGTGCCCCTGCGTACCCCCAGAAAAAAGCACCACCCCTGACGATTGGGCAATGGAAATTGAAGTCCAAAAGGTATGAAGTCTCCTGCATATGAAAGGCTGATCTGGGATCAGATCCTAAATATAATTAACAAATACGTAGTTCAGCGTTAGGATGCAAATCCAGCATCTGCTAGCAGAAATTTGTACAGGAGGCAAAGGAACAGCAAAATGGTGGCTGAGGGCTGGTCTTTGTTCCAAGAATATCGCTGCTCTGTGATGGTAGGGAAAGCAGGGCGGAGGAAAGTTAACAGTTTGAGAGCATGCACTGGGCAACCCTTGCCTTCCTTGTAGCTCTGTCGTTGCTTAAAGCCTGCTTACCCATTTCAGGCATTCAGCCGAGAAACCTGAAGCCACCTTCTCAGCCTTGAAATGTCTATGCATATGTTTGGCCATAGGACAGCCCTTTCATTTGAGACCCTGCTAATATTTTCACCATCTGGCTTGGCTGCGCTCTTGTTTGAAGCATCACTGATTGACTAGGACAGTCCTGATTAAGATGCTGCTGCCCCTGTCCGTCTTGGGTTTCTTGCAAGCCTAAATGATTAAAGAGATTCTTCTTTCTTTCCAACTCAAAAACATTCCCAGAGATGCCTCCTCTTTTCCAGCGTAATGCTATCAGGCAGGCAGGAGACCAGACTACCTGCACTCCAAACTCTGCCTCTGCTTCGAAAGGACACACAAAAAAAGGCTCGAGCAAATTGCCTCAGAACTGGGCAGGCGGAGATGAAGTAGATAAGAATCACCAGTCAGACACATCAGATACCATAGGAAGATAAAACAAACAGCCCTCGCAAGATGAAAAGATAAAATCCCTACATAAGTGCAATGGCGAGGGGGGCGGGGGAAGAGCGCATTTGTGGCATGAATATTCTCTGCTTGTGATAATTGTGCCATGAGGTTCTTTGATCTTCCTCTTGCGAAAGGTTAAACTAGCCATGCCAGCACTTCTTTTTTAGGGGAAAGAAGAGTAGGGCAGAGAGAGATTGCGGAGTGAGACAGACAAAGAAAAATGATGGCAGGAATCTTGGCAGGAACTGTTTTCCTGGGGTGACCAGTCAGCCTCAAGCTTGCTTTCATCTGCAGATTGTTTAGAGGTTTAAAGTGTCAATCAGAGACTGAAGTGAGCTGATGATAGGAAGCAGGAAGATTCCTTATACAGAAGCATAGCTGCCAAGTCTCCCATTTTTTTTGCGGGAAACTCCCTTATTTAAACCCGTTTCCTGCTGTTTTCCCAAACAGAGAAAAATCCCGTAAATCCCCCGGATTTCCTACCTGCCAGGGAGGCTCCTTCTGCGCATGTCTGGACATGCATAGAAGCGACTTCCAGTGCTGCACCACAGCTGATCCCGGATTTTTCTTACTGGGATTTGGAGGGTATGTACAGAAGTCAAACCACTGGTCCAACCTAGCACAGTTAAATCTACACCAACCAGTAGTAGTTTTCCAGAGGTTCCTTCTAGCCCTACTGGTGGCACCAGAGACTGAGCTTCATGTAATCTACCACTGAGCCATGGCCATTTCCACTGATATCCATTCCCATCAAAATCGACCTCATCCCCGACCTCATCCCCTTGATAGGCTTGTGTTTGATATTTTTGTTTTAAAAATGTAGAACAGTCCCTTGGTTCACTCTATTTTCCTCGATGGGTGAAGAGCAGGACAGGAATGAAATGGAGGAGGCCTACTTGCTTATGTTCTACCATAGGGCAGAAGCAAAATATTCCCCACAAAATTTGCAGCCCCATTCACAGGTGAGATTGAGGCAGGTACTCAGAATTTTTATTTTATTTTTTTGCTGGGAGGAAAAAATGGTTAAAAGTTGAGTGGCAGCTGCTGGTGGTAGACCTTTTCTTTTAGCTTCCTCAGTAACTGTTAATAGAAGTTGTCATTTTTTACTCAGAATGCCACTACATCTGGGCATTTGCTGGATAAGGGAATGGCGACTACCAATTGATGGCCACCGAGAAATATGTTGCCCCCACCAGAGGCAGAAACACTAAGGTGTTACCTCGGTTTAAGTACACAATTGGTTCCGGAAGTCTGTACTTAACCTGAAACGTACTTAACCTGAAGCGAACTTTCCCGTTGAAAGTAATGGAAAGTGGATTAATCCGTTCCAGATGGGTCCGCAGAGTACCGGTACTTAAACTGAAAGTACTCAAACCGAAGCGTACTTAAACCGATGTATGACTGTAATAAATAAATAGAAATGATGTTGCTTTCCAGAGTGGTTGTTCTGTTTCCAGTAATGTTTTGCTCTATGCTTATGCTTAGCTGAAAGAAACTTACATGCATCAACTCATTGTAAGATCGAAGCCATTAGGAAGTGTATTGTTAAAACTGTGTTTCGTAAAAGATGAGCCAAAGTTTTGATTACAGATGTACATTGCTTCAAAACACTCTCTGCATTTTTGCAAATAAATATATAGGATTTGGCTGCCCAGCGCCCTGAAATCTGGATTTCTACAGGTGGAGTAAACATCTGATTAACATAAATACAGTATTCTCTCTTGGCTGCTTACAGGCTCCAAACAGATTATAATTGCTGCCTATACTTAGAAGTATATCCTTGTCCACTGCAAGAGGAAAGGCAGTCACTAGTCATCACCAAACCACCCCATTTCCTTTAGCTTCTGCTTCAGTCTCTCCCAACCTAGTACCCTCCAGATGTTTGGGGCTGCAGCTTCCCTCATCTGGGGCTGATGGGAGTTGTAGTCCAACACATCTGGTGGCCACCAGGTTGTCAAAGACCCTCCTGTGTTTGGGGAGAAGTGCTGGGTGTGTGTGGAGTGCATCACCCCCCTTTCCCTCCAACATTAGACAATTCTCTTTTCCCTGTGCGCCCCTCACGTACTGCAAATGTCCTTGGCTTCAATCCAAACCTATTTCGGCACTGAAGAGGTGTGTGTGGGGGGGAAATCTTTATTCTTTTTAAAGCAGCGCCGAGATTGTTTCCAGGCTCCATGTAGCTCTTTCTAAAGACGGGGACATGTACCTGGACTTTTTTTGTTGGCGAGAAGCGGCAAGATTAAAGAACAGCGTGTCTTCCGCTGCATACTTTAAACTAAAACAGCCATGCTTTTCAGTAACCTCCTTTAAGGTGCAGTGCATCTAGCTCTCTAAATGCCCAAGGCTGTGTTTATCTGTAAGTATCTTGGGGAAGATTGCTATGTCTATTAATCTGTTTTCCTGTTTCCTTACCTCAGGGCTTATAAGCTACATAAACCATCCAGCTAGAAGGCCATTCAGAGAACTCCCCAATGACAGGTGTCTTCCTCTGGTGTCTGTTTGTGAGCAATTCACTACTCATGTGAGAAAATCATTAAAGCTATTTAGAAAGAACAAATGAATGGATAGATATTGCGGGATAGTCTCTACCGAAAAAGGACTGTATTTACAACCATCATCTCTGTAAGAGTTAATCAACAATCACATAAAGGAACAAGGATGGGACAAATTTTGTTTATGGGGCAAACCTATGATTCAGCTGCATCATTGTGCATCTTCTTGTACCTATAGGCAGGCTGGCTAAGAAGACCCAAGAGAGATGCACAGGCAGCAGTTGCAACATTTCACCTTCTGGTTGTAGATGCTCAGCAGGTACCGTATATTCCGGCGTATAAGACGGCTTCTGAACCCAGGAAAATCTTTTCAAAAGTTGGGGGGCCGTCTTATACACCGGGTAAAAGAATCTGCAGTCATATGGTGAGGGGAGCTCAAAAACGGCCGCAGCTGCATCCCCGCCGTATGCAGCGACCGTATGAACGCGAATAAGTGCTCAGGAGAGGGCTGCTCCCTGCCAGGGAGAACGGCTCCCTCATGGCTTCGTGACCCGGATCAGCATAGAGATACAGTTTTGTGTATTTCATTGGTGTCAAGCTGCCGTCTCTTCTCTCTTTGTCAGTGCATAGCAAAGGGATCTCTCCGTCTCTCTCTCTCCGCTCTCTCTTTCACTGCTCTGCTCAGTGTCTTTCGCTGGCTGTGCGAGCCCCGATGTCTCTGCCTCTCTATCTCTCTCCACAACTCATATATATCATGTCGTTTCCTACAAAATACTGCATTTTGATGTTTTCCCGCAGCCATATTTGATCCAAATTGGGAATAACCTAGTTGCATTTTAAGATGGTAATTTGTACACAACCTAGGTCTGGTCTTCCTTGAGCATTCATCTCAATGTGCTTGTGGGGTGTTTATATGTCTTTCAAACAACCATTCATTGCTTCCATACTTTTCAAGGTATTTCCCCATCACTTGCATAACCACACCAAAAAAATCTGTTTCCTTTTTAAAGTGGATTTTTGCTCTAGGGCAATGCAGTCCTTTAATCCACTTCAACTATGTAAACCTTTATTTGCCAGTAGGTGCTTGACTCCATCTTGCAAAATACCGAGAGTCTGCAGGTGCTCCAAGCTATTTGTTGATAGCCCACAGCTTAAGTTTCTGTTGTTTCCAAGGCTTGCTTTTCTTACCTTTTGTTTCTAAAATGAAATTTTAAAATTTGAAGTTGAAGCAATTTGTTTAACCACTATGGGTAATTAGTACTTAAAAACAGATGCATACATTCCCATTTTTGCCAGAGAGACCCCTTAAAAACCCTATCGATGCCTGCAAAGGTGAAGATTTTCATCTACCCCAATAGATACACTTCATGCCTGAACTTGGTGAGCCAATTTTATTTCTCATCCTGACTGAATTTACTTTCATAAGCAAGATGGGAAATTGGGGCTGGCAAGAGGCTTTGGCATAGGACTCAGAAGATGAAAAAGAGAGAAGGCATAATTAAAAGCAAATTAAAGATAAAACATTGTGAATGCACGATAAAAAGCCATACATGCAAGGGCCTGCAGAAAGGAATACAGGTGTTCCCTGACTCTCTCCCACCCCACACACTCCTTCCTGGATTAACAAATGTAGGAAGGAGTGTCTGAACAGGCAGACATCACAATCTTTGTATCTTTCAGGTGAACTTCTCATTGCTATTGATACATGCATGCATGCAAGCTTAGACGAGTTGACTCCAGCACTTTGTGTGATTGACTATGTGCTTTAAGGCTTATATCCCTGCTACTTTTGAATTTGACCTACCACCTCCATGGTTGTTTCTATTCAAAGGGGTTTGTTGTGAGTGTTTGGTGCGAACTGCATGCTCAATACTTAGCAATCTAAATGGGCTTTGCCAAATCCCATGGTGATTGCTGCTAGTCCAAACAGGCTGGCAGGATCAGTGTGTGAGGTATACAGGAGCTGTGGTGAAAAACAGGAACATCAGCACCCAACAAAACTCATTACCTCATCCATTATATGTACACCCTTCTCCAACACACAGCATCATCCGTGGGGGAAGCATTGGTCTGGAAGAGCAACAAGTTTCATTTTGATACCAGTTTCGTTCAGTGTCCCAAAACATTCAGCTTCAGTTCACAGAGGTTTCCTAAGTGAGGTTCTTGCCAGTTAAGATAAACTTTGCAAGAGATAAGCTTTCGGATCAGAGAAAAGCACATTGCAAGACCTCGGCTCCAAGAGAAAAGAAAATAATTGGCTTTCAAAACATGAGCAGATAGATGAAAGCAGAGTTTCTTGTAACACTACATAAAAGATAGAGCTTGTAAAAAGTTATCTGAAAGTAAATCTTGATGATAATGTACAGATATACTGACTGAGATTTATTGTTCGTTCAAAATACAGTAGGGTGGTTTCAAAAAAATGCTTTCCCTTTACATTTAAGAGTGTGATTTGGATTAGATCAGATATTAAACTGGCTTTAGGTCTATGACACTTCTTGCTTACAAAATGCTTTAACAAAGTTTATGATGTATAAAGCCAGTGTTTCATGTTACTGATTTAACGCCTCGAAACAACATAACAAGCTGCAGAACTGGTTCCAGTCCTGAGCCCTTCACCCTGGTCAGGTGTTATATACTGCTCCCCCAAGTCCCCGGACAAGCATGCCAATTGTGGCAATGAGTAGTAGCACCACCATCATGTTCTGCAACAGGCGGCTACAATCTGCAACATAGTCTGGTCTCCTGCCCAATATTATGCCTAGAGAATAAGGCAGGGGTCAGCAACCTAAGGCCCATGGGCCAGAAGCGGCCCACGGAGGTCATTTGACCAGCCCACGGGCTGCGGGCTGCGCTAAACCGGTGCAGTGCAGCACGAGGACTCGCTTCTGTGGCACCGGAAATTGCAGGCGCCTGCGTGATCCGGCCCACAAAGGGATCTCCGCAGGACCGATCCAGCCCAGGCAAGATAAACCTTGCTGACCCCTGGAATAAGGCATGTCCCTTCCTACAGGCACCAAGTTCCTAATAAATTCTGCCTATCAAAGATCTACAAGTAATTCAGGGCAGGACCAGCCTGCCCATGAAGTGGGCTGAGACAGCTGCCTTGGGCAGTGGAACACCAAGAGGCAGCAGCCCCCACAGGTGCCCCACCCCTGCCACCAGCAGGGAAGTGGTGGCGGCGGTAGCAGCAGCTTCTGGTAAGCTCTTGTGACATCTCACTGAAATCTCATGAGCTACTGCGGAAAACACAAGATTCCAGCAAGATCTCGAGAGATCTTGACAGAACCCACCGCCACCAGGATACTGGTCCTCATATTAAGCCTAACAATCTGTGATGCTCTGTGGCCAGTCAGAGAATTGATTCCAATGCCACAAGAGCTCTGTCCAGCAGTCAACTAGCATTTTCCCTTTTATTGATATTACCTCCACCGTAAGGATCCTTGAGGTCAAGGGAAATGAAACAAAACTGCCTTTTGGAGTTTTTCAAATGTTGGGCGATAACAGACTAACGAGGCAAATCTGTTAAGCAATTACTGCGCAAGATTGGAACTGAATGCATGAATGGTCTGAGTCTCCAAAACATTGCCATATTATCAAACCTCTTCCTTAAAATGTCTACCAATGCCAGAAATGCCACCTGAAAACTAAACTGACCCTACAGAAATGCTTGTGAACTTTGAAATGTTTTAAGTCATTGTACAAGGCAAAGCCTTTCCTTAGTTTACACTAACCTCATTGTGGAATAATATACTGAAGCTATACAACAAAATAGCAATGCTTAAACTGGATGTAAATATTCATGTCATGTGAAGCTGATGGACTTCTTGGCTGCAACAGTGTCAGCTTGATTTACACGAATGTTGGAAAGAAGGTGGAACGTATGAAGGTGGAAGGTATGCAAAATCTTTTCTTTCTTTTTGTTGCTTGTGGATGAGGAACATTCCCGAATAATGGACCTTGCCCTAAGCCACATTACTTCTGTGGCACTTTTAGCTTAACTACACATGCAAAGATTTCATGAGCCCTCTGGCATCACCATCCTGTTCCCATCGCCCTCCGTGGGTTCAAGGGTGACTGCAACAAATAAGTCAGAATGCCAAAATGCACACAAGGAGTCCCCAAGGCAGACACATACTGAACACACAGCGGGTTATAGCGATGGAGCTGGGGCTTGTGCACACTCTCTCACCCTCAGGTTAATAGGCTAAACCCTATTATAAATGAATGACTGGGCTCTAGAAGACCCCGATTCTGTTGCTATCATGACTTGCTTATGGGCTTCCCATAGACAGCTGGTTGAGCAATCTGGATGTTCCAATCAGATGCTAGACTCGATGTGCCTTTGGACTGAACCAGTAGGGCTCTTCTTATGGCAAAATATCTGTATGCTATTTGAAACTACTCTGTAAGCTTAAAGAATTTCTGTTAGCAATACATACAGGAAGCAATCAAGTCCATTTGTACTAGGCTGTGGTCCCTTTGAGTCATTCAGTGCAGCGGGCCAGAACATCACCTCTTAAAGCCCAGCACGGTTCCATATCTAGCATGATTCTCTTGCCAATGTTGAAGAGCTACTCCAATTTAATCCAGCTGAGAGTTTGACCTAATCTACCTAAACCTTTTACATTTCTGCAGTTTTTCACTTTTAAAATTCACATCCATCAGTCACTTACTCAACTCTGGTACTAGAGTACTTCTGAGGGCCCAGTGATTCAAAAAAAGGGGGGAAGGAGAAAGGAAAATCCAGGGAATCTGTGGGGGGGAAAGAAAGGAACACAACTGGAAATAATATTGCACATAAATCTATTCATTACCTAAATTATGTTGAATGCAGTTAGATTCTTGAGAGGGAGCAGGAAGCTTGCTCTGATTTAGGAAGTCCTCATTAAAGGCAAGCTGAGCAGCAAGACTGAAGCTCTTTTCCCAGTCAGAAAGCGGAACAATAGCCGTTCCATTTAATTGCAGGTTGCAGCGAACGTTTTTGCCTTTGAACCCTCCCGTAATATAGTTCTTTCCTTTTCCGTATCAGAGGTAATCTCTGCCAAAGCTGCTGACAGTTGCATTTGATCAAGTGTAATAGAAACAGTCAGATCTTCCCAGATCCTCATAGCTAGCTATTCTCCACATGTAATTCCAGTCCCTTTCATAGTCCTTTAATAGGACAAGTATATTACAAAATTAGCAGGCCAAAAAAAAAAGCAATGGTGGTGGATTTTCCTACCATTAAATCTGAGTCGCAAGTACACTGTCCCACGGCGCTGTCACTGCCTCCCAAGAATGGCCGCTACACAGTCTTTCTCCTCTTTGTTTATCTTCCTCCCCACCCCTTTTTCTTACTTTGGTCATTAAGAATGCTAACTGCTTATATAGAACCCTGGGAACTCAGGGTCACTTCACTAGGATGATTTATCTGATTTGAAAACATGCAGAGATGTAATTGGGTAAAGGACTGCCAGTGTGCCTGAGAAGCATGGCACAACCTAGAATGCTCACATGCAACAGTACTTCTGTTTCAGCAAGCCTGTATTGTGCATATCTGTTTTTAACATTTTGCTGGTTTTATCTGTATGTTGATCATTGCTCTGCATTGTTTAATGTACACCACTTAGGGATTCTTTGATTACGTTGTTTATAAATTCTTCTAAATAATCATAAAAATAACCACCCAAGGGTTCAAGACTTCTGAGATAAACAAGGAGTCCCTCTCACCAAATTTTTTAATTGAGGAAGTTCCATGTCATGCCACAGATCACCAACCAACCACCCAGTCAGTCTGTTCATTTCACTGTTGTGTTTTTGTTCTTACATATTGAGCTTTCTGTGCTCCAGATCCCTAGGTCCACCCATAATTGCGATCCACCATTTTTGGGCAATACTGCTTGATTTGACTTTGCTCCAGTCTTGCTTTTGGATCAATCTCATTTTCTGACTGGATCTTCACTTCCTGTTGGCAAGCCCTGCGGCATCGACAGGAAAGCAACACTTGTGAGGTATGGGTCTATTAGTGTCCTTCCAAATACAACAGATCAGGCATCCCCAAACTGCGGCCCTCCAGATGTTTTGGCCTTCATCTCCCATGATCCCTAGCTAACAGGACCAGTGGTTGGGGAAGATGGTAATTGTAGTCCAAAACATCTGGAGGTCCGAAGTTTGGGGATGCCTGCAATAGATTCATTTAATAATGCTATGTAGGCATTCACCAGACATTTACACTACAGCTTTTACGGATCACTTGTCTCCTGCAATTCCTGAAAATGAGAGGCGGAAGCATAGCTGCCAAGTTATCCCTTTTTTACAGGGATTTTCCCTTATGCTGAATAGGCTTCCTCGCGAGAAAAGGGAAAACTTGGCAGCTATGGGCGGAAGGAGATCCTTTTGTGCTGTTCAGATGCCCTCTAAATGCTCCAAGTTTATTCACAGGTGACTGCTACCTGTGCACTGATGACTCCACCTCACTACTGCCCCCAATTTAGGAGGATAACCAGCACTTCTCAGCTGTCAGCATTTGAAAAGGAGTGGGGGAAGGAAGGAAGTCAAAATGAAAATGGGTTGGTTAATTAATTGCAAGCACTGCTTGAAGGACCAGCACATATATTTAATCAGTTGCCTAGTAACAAATGGTGTATGATGTGAATGCTATCAGCCTGCAGTGTGAGCAAATGCTGGCCTTTTCTTTTTATCAGCCGTCAGCATGCGTGCTCGTTTATGCATCCTTGTGTTCTGAAGGGCTCCTTTGCTATTATATATGAAAATGGTGATCTGAGTGGGAGTCCTGCCTGACATTTTCGCTCTTTCTTTGCCTCTCTTCCCTGCCCCCTCACACATACACCCCCCAAAAAAATGTCAGAAAATCTTGTCTCTGCTGACATAAATATAGACTATTGAGGGGGGACTGGAAAAAATTACTTGCAACAGATCTTTTGAGTACTTAAGGTGAATTCACACAGGCACGTTCATCACTTGATGATGACAGCAATCCTTTCCACATAAGACTTCACACATTTTGGAGGCAAATCATATGAAAAGTAAGAATGGGTGAATAATAATAATAATATATTATTATTATTATTATTATTATTATTATTATTATTATTATTATTATTTATACCCCGCCCATCTGGCTGAGTCTCCCCAGCCACTCTGGGTAGCTCCCAATTGAATATTAAAACAATACAGCATTAAATATTAAAAGCTTCCCTAAACAGGGCTGCCTTCAGATGTCTTTTAAAATTAGGATAACTGCTTATTTCCTTGACAGCTGATGGAAGAGCATTCCACAGGGCGGGTGCTGCTACCGAGAAGGCCCTCTGTCTGGTTCCCTGTAACCTCATTTCTCGCGATGAGGGAACCGCCAGAAGACCCTCGGCGCTGGATCTCGGTGTCCGGGCTGAACGGTGGGGGTGGAGATGCTCCTTCAGGTATACAGCACCAAGGCCGTTTAGGGCTTTAAAGGTCAACACCAACACTTTGAATTGTGCTCGGAAACGTACTGGGAGCCAGTGTAGATCTCTCAGGCCCAGTGTTATGTGGTCCCGGCGACTGCTCCCAGTCACCAGTCTAGCTGCCGCATTCTGGATTAGTTGCACTTTCCGGGTCACCTTCAAAGGTAGCCGCACGTAGAGCGCATTGCAGTAATCCAAGCGGGAGATAACCAGAGCATGCACCACTCTGGCGAGACAGTCCGCCAGCAGGTAGGGTCTCAGCCTGCGTACCAGATGGAGCTGATAGACAGCTGCCCTGGACACAGAATTAACCTGTGCCTCCATGGACAGCTGTGAGTCCAAAATGACTCCCAGGCTGCGCACCTGGTCCTTCAGGGGCACAGTTACCCCATTCAGGACCAGGGAGTCCTCCACACCTGCCCGCCTCCTGTCTCCCACAAACATTACTTCTGTCTTGTCAGGATTCAACCTCAATCTGTTAGCTGCCATCCAACCTCCAACTGCCTCCAGACACTCTCACAGGACCTTCACTGCCTTCACTGGTTCTGATTTGAAAGTGAGGTAGAGCTGGGTATCATCCGCATACTAATGAACACCCAGCCCAAACCCCCTGATGATCTCTCCCAGCGGCTGCATGTAGATATTAAAAAGCGTGGGGGAGAGGACAGAACCCTGAGGCAAGTGAGAGCCCAGGGGTCTGAACATTCATCCCCCCTTTCTGAACACAGCCCAGGAGGAAGGAGTGGAACCACTGTAAGACAGTGCCCCCAGCTCCCAACCCCTCTAGACGGTCCAGAAGGATGTTATGGTCGATGGTGTCAAAAGCCGCTGAGAGATCCAGCAGAACTAGGAAACAGCTCTCAAACAGCTCTCAAACAGCTTTGTCCCTAGCCTGCTGGAGATCATCGACCAGTGCGACCAAGGCAGTTTCAGTCCCATGATGAGACCTGAATCCTGACTGGAAGGGATCCAAATAGTCCGCTTCTTCCAGGCATGCCTGGAGTTGTTCAGCAACCACCCGCTCAATCACCTTGCCCAAGCATGGTAGATTTGAGACTGGGTGATAGTTGGCCTTATTGGCTGGATCTAAATATGTTTTTTTAAGAAGCGGTTTAATGACCGCCTCTTTCAACGGGTCTGGGAAGGCTCCCTCGCAGAGGGAAGCATTCACCACCCTGCGGAGCCCATCGCCCAGCCCTTCCCGGCTCGCTTTTACTAGCCAGGATGGGCAAGGATCAAGGAGACAGGTGGTCGGTTTCACTCGTCCAAGCAGCCTGTCCACATCCTCGGAGGTAACGGATTGAAATTGATTCCATGCAACTCGACCAGAGAGAGCTCCAGCACTCTCCTGCCCCAGCCCTGCTCCCACGGTGGTGTCTACCTCCTTCCGAATCTGAGCAACTTTATCTGCAAAAAAACTTTGCAAAATCAGTGTGAATCAGTCTCTTTCTGGTCCATATTACTTCCACATGCTTCTACCCCTGGGTTTGTTTCATTTCATTCCCACATTGATCTGTGGCTTTTTAAAAAAGAATCTGCATGAAAAATT
This sequence comes from Zootoca vivipara, assembly GCF_963506605.1. Classification (NCBI taxonomy): domain Eukaryota; kingdom Metazoa; phylum Chordata; class Lepidosauria; order Squamata; family Lacertidae; genus Zootoca; species Zootoca vivipara. Next base: position 66,000,476 of record NC_083278.1, read on the forward strand.
GTATTTAAAAAATATTTTTTAAATGTCTCCCAAGATACAAAATTTAAAAATTCCTTCCAGCAGCACCTTAAAGACCAACTAAGTTTTTTATTTTGGTATGAGCTTTTGTGTGCATGCACACTTCTTCAGATATCTGGAAGGAATTTTTTGTGTGTGTGTTTCAACTACGTCAGACCAACACGGCTACCTACCTGTCCCAAGATACACATTTCTAAGCACATTTATTCCAAATACAAATTTCCAAAAGTGTTTTTCTCTCAAAATGCACATGTTAAAGCCTTTTTTATTCTGTTTTTGAGCCAAGAGCTGTGGTGGAAAATTTGGGAAAAGCTGGAGCTAGAGAATAATTTAAGTTCTGATCCACACATTAGTTGAGGGTGTGTGAATCAGGGCAATGCCTAATGGAATTTGCAAAGATCAAATTCATCGAATGTCCATAGGAAAAACTGGTCAGAAGATAAGGAGATATGTACTTTAGGTAAAGGTAAAGGGACCCTGACCATTAGGTCCAGTCGTGACCAACTCTGGGGTTGTGGCGATCATCTCACGTTATTGGCCAAGGGAGCTGGCGTACAGCTTCCAGTCATGTGGCCAGCATGACAAAGCCGCTGCTGGCGAACCAGAGAAGCACACGGAAACGCTGTTTACCTTCCCGCTGTAGCGGTCCCTATTTATCTACTTGCACTTTGACGTGCTTTGAACTGCAGCATTAGCATGAAATCAGATGTGCAGGAAGCAGTTTGGCCTACCTAATTCACTCCTTCCCACCCACCACCAAGCACTCATTCACAACCTTTGATCTCCCCTATCTGTAAGGTGAATAGGTGTGAGACTTCAAGCAAGCTGAGATGGGCATTGTGAAAGATGGAAGAATGAACCAGTTGTAGGGAATTAGTATACCCTGTCACAAATATACACCCCCATCAAACATATTCTGATGCTTACCATTCAAACACTATATCCTTTGTATTTTACTGAGGAATTGTTAGGACAAGGTTGGAATTTATTTTTTTTAAAAGCAATGACCTTAAAGGGCAAGCAATAGAAAGATGCTAGATTATGGTGTACAAAATCCACTCAATTCAAAATGCAGAATTCTGTTTCCATTATGTAGGTAAAAATAATAACTCTTGAACTGTCACGGCGACAAATGACAGCTTTGTATGGTGATAGTTTGGTAATGGGATTTGACAATAAGAATTGCTTATCGTTCCTCACTATTGTGTACACTGTTAGGTTACCCCGGCTTGATATCCAAGCACACAAAAGTATGCACAAAGCCTGCACGTTCTTGAGAAAAATAAAAGGGGAACATCAGCTAAAATAAAAAAAAAATTTAAAAGTGTTGCTTATGTTCTAACATGCCAACGTTGGTGTGTCATTATTGGGCCCTTTTCCCACTGGAGAAAAGAGACTACATCTTCCACAAAGAATTCCCACCAGAAATGTTTATAATTTCTCCATCAGTGAAATATTCGTCTGTCATGCTGTGCAGAAGCTAATCTAATTAAGATGGGATCTGCTAAATTTAATAGCCTGCTATGAATTTTTATGGACATCTGGTGATGGGAACAGTGGCTCTGTTCTGTGTATCAATTTGCATTGTCCAAATGGTGAATATTGGGAGGGCCTGGCCCCTCTTATTGGTGGGTTAGGGGGACTAATTTGAAGAGGGGCACAATTAGACTATACCCATGGGGCTTCTTTGAATTGGACCCTTGATGCTTCAACACCAAGTTCCCCTGTCAGATAATGTAAGATCAAATAAGTGGTTTCTTTCAATTACCAGTATAGAATACACTAAATGTCTGGTGCTTTGAATTACGGTTAACATGCCAGCTCTCAAAATAGATCCTGATCCAGGCAGTGTCTGATCAGATACTGTGCCTCTGAAACACACATGTTTTGCAGCTTAAGAATGCGGAGGAAAGGTAATTGTTCTATTTCTGTACCTCCTCTCCCAGGTCAGAGGAGCTGAAGTCAAAAGTTGGGCTAAACTGCCATTCTTCACATCTCCCCATTCCTGATTCGTATGCTAGTTGAAACGCTGGGTGCTCTCCAGGGAAAGGTGATCTGAACAGTTAGAGGGCTGTTCTTTTCCCATGATCCATTGCTTTAGGAGGCCACTCTGACAATAGTGCACATCTTTCTGTCTCTTCGGAGCACTTCTCCATCCCCACGAGCCCCAGACTGAGAATTTTGCATTAATGAGATCTTGGTACTTTTGTGGTTTACTAATCCATCAGCCAGGAAACGCACACACATTTCTTTACACCCGGGCTGATTTCATTGGTGTTCAATTTCCCTAGGCATCACTCCGAACCATCCATAAAATGTAGCTATTCACTTTACAAATGATGCAGGCAGGGAAGAAGGTACAGTGCCAGACCCTTCCAGAGAGATTATTTCCCCTTAAAATAAAATAAAAAAACCAACCCCAGCTCATTTTTTTACTTAGCTGCCTTCATAAACAAGCTGTTTCCCCCCACCTTACCTCTTCACTCTTCCCCTTTCATGTAACAAAGGCTATTGTATATTCAGCAACTCAGTGGAAGCTGCCTCACCTCTACACAATGAGTTAGCATTTAAAAATTTAAGATGGTTATCATTAAAGAGTATATTTTTAGCTGGCAGTAGTACCCCTCGCATCTGCAGTTTCTCTTGACCATGCATGTTGTTGTTTAGTCGTTTAGTCGTGTCCGACTCTTCGTGACCTCATGGACCAGCGCACGCCAGGCACCCCTGTCTTTCACTGCCTCCCGCAGTTTGGTCAAACTCATGTTTGTAGCTTCAAGAACACTGTCCAAACATCTCGTCCTCTCAGTTGGCCAGAGCGTGGTGCTGATAATGCCAAGGTTGCAGGTTCAATCCCCATGTGGGACAGCTGCATATTGCAGGGGGTTGGACTAGATGATCCTCGGGTCCCTTCCAACTCTATATAATTCTATTCTATCCCCTTCTCCTAGTGCCCTCCATCTTTCCCAATATCAGGGTCTTTTCGAGGGAGTCTTCTCTTCTCATGAGGTGGCCAAAGTATTGGAGCCTCAGCTTCAGGATCTGTCCTTCCAGTGAGCACTCAGGGCTGATTTCCTTAAGAATGGATAGGTTTGATCTTCTTGCAGTCCATGGGACTCTCAAGAGTCTCCTCCAGCACCACAATTCAAAAGCATCAATTCTTCGGCGATCAGCCTTCTTTATGGTCCAGCTCTCACTTCCATACAGCACTACTGGGAAAACCATAGCTTTAACTATATGGACCTTTGTTGGCAAGATGCTGTCTAGGTTTGTCATTGCTTTTCTCCCAAGAAGCAGGCGTCTTTTAATTTCGTGACTGTTGTCACCATCTGCAGTGATCATGGAACCCAAGAAAGTAAAATCTCTCACTGTCTCCTTTTCTTCCCCTTCTATTTGTCAGAAGGTGACAGGACCAGTGGCCATGATCTTGGTTTTTTTGATGTTGAGCTTCAGACCATATTTTGTGCTCTCCTCTTTCACCCTCATTAAAAGGTTCTTTAATTTCCTCCTCACTTTCTGCCATCAAGGTTGTGTCATCAGCATATCTGAGGTTGTTGACCATGCATACTAAGTCAGAAAGGGGCAGTCCAAGCTTACAAAATGATTTGTAAAATGTCAATGAAGAGGGGAATGCTCCCCCTCCGACTTAAGAGGGGTAGCATTCCCCTGTTTCCTTCTTTCTTTTTTCTAATGCAAAATCAAAAATGGAAACTTGCAATCCTTCAAACACACTATGTTAATGCCTGTTAAACATTAAGCTAGAGCACTCCCCTAAGGAAAATGCTTCATAATTTGGGAGAACTCTTGAATTCCAGCTGGAGTCTCAAGTGGCTTCTGTGGCTAGGAGTGCTTAGGCCCAGATTAGGCTGATCTGCCAGCTATGGTCATTCCTAGGTCAGAATAGCCAGGCCTCAGTTGCCCATGCTCTTGTAACCTCCAGTTTGGACTACTGCACTATACATGGAGCTGCCCTTGAAGGTGGTCAAGAGGCTGCAGCTAGGATGGAATGTGGCTGCCAGGCTGATAGGTGAGGCAGCCTGATGAGACCATGTGCCACCAGTCCTGAAAGCACTGCCCTGTCAGTGAGCTACTAAATCAAATTTGACATGTTAGTAGTACTAGCATTTAAAGCCATAAATGTCTGGGACCCAAGTATCTAAAAAAGCACTTTCCCCATTATCAATAATGAGAGACAGTTTGCTCTCCCTGCTCAGTTCCTGTTTGTACTAGCTTGTACTAGTCTTACCGACATTGGAAAGGGTCCCTTAAACAGGCCCTCATTCCGCTGGATGCCAGGACTGGACTGAGCAGAGCAGTGGTGCAAAGGGCTGTCTGTGAGCAAGCAGAACAGTGACAGGTGGGTGCCTTTTTATCCGAGTGGGATATTCCATTACCACTCGGGATATTTACTGAGACTATCTGCTGATGCCATAGGACAGGCATGTCCAACGGGTCGATCACAATCTACTGGTCAATCGCAGTGTGCTCCTGGTCTATCTTTGGCCCCCCTCTGTGATCACCATTCAAAAAAAAAAAAAGCTCAGCAACTTTGGCTTCCTAAAAAAAGCTCAGCAACTTTGGTCCAACCAATGGCAATGGGTAGATCACTGCCACTTTTTTTTTACTGTGAGTAGATCGCAGTCTATTGGGAGTTGGACGTCCCTGCCATAGGAGATAAGGGCACTGGCGGAGGAAGATGGGGGTGTGGGGAGCTCACCGCCCCCGGCAGCATAATTCCGGTGGGGTGCCATCGCGGCTGTCTCCCCAGGATGTGTGCCATTCCGCCAGGACGCACACCATGCCCCTGTCTGCTCTCCACCCCCCGGTGCCGGAGCATGAAGCTCCACCACTGGATAAGGGCACTGCTATAGCATCCATGCTTGCGCACGCGCGCGCACACACGCTTGTACATGCCTGTATTGAGGACTGATGTAGTTTGCTTTTGTGCTTATAATCATAGAATTGGAAGGGACCACAGGGTCAACTAGCCTAACCCCTGAAATGCAGGAATCTCAACTAAAGCATTCATGACCTCTGCTTTAAAACTTCCAATGAAGGAGAGTCCACAACAACCTGAGGGAGTCTATTCTACTGTTGAACAGTTCTTACCATCAAAAAGTTCTTCTTGATGTTTAGTCCTAATGTAAAGCTTATGTTTAGCTGAAATCCTTTGGAGGAAGGGTGATACCATATATAATGACCATCACTTCCCGTGCTGAGCAAATCCATTATTTAGCATACTCATGGTGTCAATGGTGATGAGATATCATAGGAAACATTAGGCACTGAAATCGTGAGTGTGTTGACATTGTGCATCTTGCTCTCTGGTATTTCCAGACATGCTGCAAGGACAACATTCAGCCTTTGGCAGTAATTCTGTGTCAGTTTTGTGAACAGGCAAAATCCAAGAGCAAATTAACTTGATGCTTTCCTGGCAACCCCAAGAAGAAGAAAAACTATTCTCCAAAGGGAGTTAGCTCTTGGAAAGTGAGTACATCTCCATTTTTAACCCATGTTCCCTTTGCCTAAGAATACAGGGGGGCTGCTGCCATCCATGAAATTTGTCAGAATTGCCCTTGGACTTTCTCCTGGAGTTGTTGCTGCAGCCTCTTTATCCCATGCCTATGGTTCCTGAATTCCATATTAGGACAGATAAGATCCTCGTCAACAAAACACTTTCCTTGGTCCCTCAGAAATAGCCATTCCAATCTCAGTAAAGCTGAAGGCTTAAAGGGGTGAAGGATAATCCAAGAGGAGGATAATACAGCCCTTGAGTGTCAGAAAAACCATTTATCCCTTGAATAATGAAGGTAAGTCTATGGGCTTTTACAGACAATATTTTTCAAAATGGATTCCCCGCCCCCCCTTTAGGGCTATGCTGGTGCTACGCTCGCTGCGGGGGAAATAGCCATAGTGCTGTTGTTCACAACAAAGAGACCATCTTGGTCGTAAGTCTTAGAAGACCTGCTCCCTGCTTTGCAGTCCTTTTCTCACTTGGTCCGGGAGGGTCGGGCCCTGATTGACTCCAGCTGAAGCTGCGGATGAAACCAAAGACCATCTTGGCTGTCTTTTAGTGCTAGGTCCTCAAGCCTGAGCTTCCACAGCCACCACCTACCATGAATCGCCAATGGCAGGACTGGCAGCAGCAGCAGCAGCAGCAGATATGTACTATGCCTATGATAATATTTTATTCTCTTGTTAATTAGGCGGTTTTAAATGTGCATTTTATATTTTACTTCCTTTAGTAATGTTTTCTTTTGAAAAGTTTCAGGTAAAGTTTGTTACCTTTGCTAGATTAAATCTGCACTCTGTAGTTGACCTCTTTTGTCATGTTTGTTTTGAAATCTTTAAGAGAATATTTTAGTTTTCCTGTTAATCATGTTGCTTTGAATGTATCCTTTATATTTGACTTTTTCTGTAATGTTTTATTCTGAATTGTTTTACTCGATGTTTTAAAAGTTTGGCAGTGGGCATGACAGTCCATGGGAACAACTCCATTCCTTCTGTGCAGTTCTGAAGTCCTTGCCCTGATCTTAGACTCCTAAAATTTGGACCACTGTTTCCAGGCCAGCTAGCCTTGACTTATCCATCACTTAAGCCAGAGCATAGTGTCTGCTGTGGCTGAATCTTCCTTACTCTCAAGAAAGAGCCTCTGCCATCATGGTGTGAGCAAGAGCCAGGACACACTTCTCCAGATTTTGTGATGAGACCCTCCAACTAAAAATGCGCACCAAAATGTGCATATTATGGGAATGTGCACTTGCACATATATTGGTGATGGTGAAAATGCTGTATGGAAATCCATTGCAAAAATTGCTTGTAATATGTGTGAATTTACATGCAAAAATGTCTATACTTGAAGAAATCAGCATGAAAATTCAATTAAAAAAAAGAAATCACACACTGATGCAGAAATAGGGTGAACTGAATTTCAGATTACAAGATGAGAAAAACTGAAATTGACAGATTTGCCCATCCCGAAATATGCACAACCACATTCCTCCACACAGCAATTGGAAAAACAGTGGGTGTGCTAGCTTTGGAGAGAATTGCAATCCTCCCTGTGGGAAAACACTGTTGTGCTAGGAATGTGATACCCCTGCAACGGAAGTGTTGTTTTGAGAGAAAAATAACTTGTTTACCATTTTACACGCTTATTGCAAATCTCATTCATGCGTGAAACAGTTTGAAAGCTCACAGCTTCCACATACCACAAACGTGGCTCTATTCTTGGATTCCATTGTCCTTACTCTGGAAGAGCTGCTTCTACTCCGTGGTTCTTTACTTGGAAGCCCTACCTCACCAAGAAACATGTGTTGGAAAAGTGGGTCAAGCCAACCCTTTTACCGCTCTGTCACTACCACATGTGTGTACTCCACATTCAATTACCTTGAATATGCATCCTGAGCTGCAGTCAAAGTATCAGGTTCTGATCTAGCTTACCCGAGATTTAAACCCATGTAATCATGTTAGCTTAAATGGTATTACCCTGGTGCATGACAGCCTGCTCTGAAATGGGAAGAGCAATGCCTGGAACTTTTCTTTCTTTTTCTTCAGAAAGACATTTATCCTGAGAAGTAAAGGGTGCTTTGCTTTTCTCCTCTCCCACCTCTCTCTCTTAATTGAGGCTTTCAGCACAAACTAAGTTAAAATCCTGGCCATTCTTGTGGGAACTTTGTAATATACTGCAGTCGGCTTACACAGTTGATCAGAAGAAGCATTCTCCAGTTGCTGTACTTGAAAATTCCACAACAACCCAAGCCAAAACCCCTAGCTGCTCTGTTTAGATGCTGCTCTCCAGGATTTAGCCTGACACCTTCCAAACAGACTGCACGAAAGAGATGTCTTGTTTCGTTCTGCTGGTTATCATTCTTCCCTTCCTTTCTATCCCCTCCCTCCTTCGGAGAGATTTCAGCAAAAACCATAAGCTTCTGACAGAGTGAATTTGTGATCTTATCCAATCATCTGGGCTGTTTGCAAAACTTCAATAGGTGGCAGCGTTTAGTTGATAAATGTTTTGTTATCCAAGTGATCTCATTTAGTGCAACTGTTGCAATATTAATAAACCGAACTTATGATTGCATTTGCCAGGACTGAAAACATTGCCATCTCCCTGGCATTTGCTCATCTGAACTGACAACAATGTTCTTTGTGCTATGGAAAGGCAGCATTCTTTTGTGTCTGTGTCAGCATGCGTACTGTTAGGGGGCAAATGGGGGAACAGATGGGGCAGCGAGGGAATGAACGCAGCGTAGGTTGGGAGCCTGTTTTGTGCTTGTAATCCAAAGGTTTCTTTTTTTAAAAAGTGCACCTGGGAAATGCAAAGCTATTGTCTCTCTCTGTCTTCTTTCTTAATGTTTAGCATCTGATCCAGTGCAGACCAGCTTGATAGTTCTTGAAGCATCCTATCTGACTTCTACTGGACAATGATAATAGAATCATTGGGTTGACTCATCATGTATACATACTTACAGCCTTTGGCTATCATCCTGTGGTCAGTGATATGAGCTTTGAGTATGGATTTTCTTGAGCTCTCAGTCTCACTTCATGAACCAAATCCTCACTTTAATCTCTATAATCTCTGTTTGGGATGGGTAAATTGTGTTGGCCGACTCAGGTTTGTTCCTGTAGAAACAAATCTTCTGTTTCTTCAAAAACTATTGCTTTATGAAGAATCTAGCATTGCTACTACTCCAAGACTCAGAGACTGCAGAGTTAGGTACACTTGAATCCACAGATTTCAATGGTGTTTGTTCTAGATTGCAGCTACAGCCAAAATGTTGATCCAACCATTTGGGGAGTAATTGGAAGCAAAACTATTATTTGTTGTATTAGTCATGGGAGAGAGAGAGAGAAAGAAAGAAAGAAAGGGAAGAAGAAGAAGAAGAAGAAGAAGAAGAAGAAGAAGAAGAAGAAGAAGAAGAAGAAGAAGAAGAAGAAGATACACCAGTTTTCATCTTAGTTGAAACTGATTCGCTTGGCAATTTCACCTTCTCCAGTGAGTTTGGCTGCTGCTAGTTGTCTACTAGTCAAAGAAAGGCAGTTATTTTTGAAGGTAAGAGTTTCTGTGGTACTGGAACATAAGCACTGCAAAAATTTTGGGGGTGAGGGAAGAACAGTTTTAGTAAACAACGTGTAACCAATGTGCAGCAGGCACAACTCCATGATAAATCTGCCCTTTTGGATAAATTGAAAGCACAAGTATTGCTCAATTTGTGAGTGGTAATGCTAAAGCTAGGCCTTTGGCACAAGTTCCCAATCTGTATTCCTCACTCTCTCCGTAGTACAGCTTCTCCTAAATCAGCAAAGGCAGACACGAATGAGAACATATGGAATGCCAACTGCAGAACTGGCACCATGACAGCTGCCACATAATACTCATTCTGTGCTTGTAAGGAATCATTCTTCTGGTGTGGTAGAACTTTGGGACTCTCTGCCTCTTGAGATCAGGCAGGTGCACTCACCTGCTTAAAGCAGTTTTGTTTTGGTAAGCCTATATGGTCAGCAGGTAGATGTTGATGTGTTTCAATCTCTTTAATCTCTTTCTAGTTGACTGCAGGCTTTAATTATTTTAAAATGTTTTAATTGCTTGCTTGTAACTGTTTTTACTGATAATTTTAATATTTCCTGTAAACTGCTTAGAGGTTTCATTACAATCAAGCAGTGTATAAATTTAAAAAAAAATAATCAGCAAGGCGTGAGACACTGTGAATTTACGAATTTAATGATCACTCAGAAAGATGTCCTTACAAATATTTGTTTATCTGCTTACATCAAAGGGCTGGAGCTGAGAGAAGACAGAGTGGGAGAGCTGGAAGAGAGAGGGAGCAGGCATGATTAACAATAGGTATGAGAATGGGTGAGTTAGATTAAACTGATCCATATGCAAATTATGCAAGTCTGATTGCATCAAACCATGCACGCTTTAATGAGTGTGGTAAGATGCCTTTATCAGCTTGGATGTGTTCCGAAAAGAGCTGCTCGAAGATAATGCAGGGTATGATAAGGTTTTTCATTACTGGGTCAATCTGCATTTGTTTTTGATCTCTCTCTCTCTCTCTCTCTCTCTCTCTCTCTCTCACACACACACACACACACACACACACACACACCTGTGCATGAATCACTATTCTTTTCCAAAGGAATTGTCAGTAACCTCTTATACATGATTGCCACACACATTAGAGCAGGCACCCCCAAACTGCGGCCCTCCAGATGTTTTGGCCTACAACTCCCATAATCCCAAGCTAACAGGACCGATGGTAAGGGATGATGGGAATTGTAGTCCAAAAATCTGGAGAGCCGAAGTTTGGGGATGCCTGCATTAGAGCATGTCACGCACACACTGATTCAGTCTGGTGCTGTGTGTCTTGCCTTAGACATTTCAAAAAAAGAATCAACTTGCACCCGTGGATATCAAAGTATGATACACCTGCAGTTCTCACTGGCCACTGGTCCATGGGTCCATGCCACCTCCAAAATAGATGACTACTATGTGCACTATGTAGGCCTGACTTGGAAAAGTATTCAGAAATACCAGATGATGCAAATTGTGGTTGTGAAAATCTGGGAAGAGCTAGGGTTTCCCCCCCCCCCTATCATGTGACTTCACTGCTGCACCAGGTATATTGGTTTCCAATTCATTTCTGAACACAATGTGCTGATATAATCACCAATAAAGCCTCCAACAGTATAGGGCCAGGATATTTGAAGGTCCTCCTTCCACCACATGAGGCCCTCCCTGCTCCAAAATAGAAATACAAAAGAAATGAAGAGATAAATAAGTATTCTTTTAAAGACTTCCCTGGCAGACTTCCTGGTGATAATGTGATCTTCTGATAAACCCAAGAAAACTACTGCTGGGAGAATATGTTGTAGTCCCCACCAGGGATGGGGAACCTGTGACCCTTCCTATGTTGTTGGACTCGGCTTCCCATGAGCCACAGTGAGTATTGCCAATGGTCAGAGGTGATGGGAATGCTAGTCCAACAACACCTGGATGACCACAAGTTCCCCATCCCTGCTTTGCACCTTCACCAGCAGTAAGCAGTTCGACTCTTCTGTGCGATTTACACTCATAACACTAAATTATTATATAGCATTACACAACCAGTCTCAGACTTCTGAGGCCTCCTCCCTAGGGTGACAGATCCCTGCGTGGTTGCATCCTAGACTTCAGAGACAGTACACACAGTCTGTTTCAAGAATTTAATACACTTGGATTAAGATTTAAAAAGTGCTATCTGAATTGTTCTCAATGACCTGTTGTTTTTCCAGTGGCAATTTCCAAGGCTACAAATAGCAGTATGTATTTTAAGGTACATAACTGTTCGATTCCGTCATTAAGATGCCACTTTGTGTGCCTTGCCATCTAGCTGGAATCATGAAAATCCCCAAATCATATTGTTTATTGCCTTTTCTCTTTCCCTCTTCTCTCCAAGCTGTTTGCAAATGCTCTGTTTCTGAGCCCTGGAGGTGAAACTCCTCAAAGAACTTCAAGGCTATGAATTGCAAAACTCTGCCTTTCATTTATTTCACAGTAAGCAAGAAAGAAGAATGTGCAAGAGAACAGCACAAAAAACAACCCTGTTGTACAGTTCAGCTAACACAACAAAGTACATTTTAACTGTACTTAAAAAGCAAGTCAGCTTTTACGTAAACAGGAGAGGGGGGTGGGGGGGGGAGAAGCACAACAATCCTGCAGAAGTAATCATTTTCAAGCCATATCTCAGGGAACTATAAAACTGACCACAACACAGAGAATGACATTTGACTGGAAAGCAAAAAAAATCATTGGTGAGAAATGTGATGCGCAGTGAAGAAAGAGTATTTGAAGTGTATCAAAGGAAGTGTACTTGATGTTGAAGAAAAGGAAGATTCTGATTTTAAAGGATGGCTAAAGCTCTCATCCCCCCCCCTTAGAATGATCTTACGTTCTCAAGAGTCATCTGAAAATAATTAGACTTAAAACATAATTGTCCTGCTGGGTCAGACCAAAGGTCTACCTAGTCTAGCTCCTTGTTCTTAAAGATAATAATCAACCAGATGTCCCTAGGAAAGTCACAGGCAGGATACGATGTTTGTAGCCATTACCTGGGTTTTGTCACCAGCATCTGATAATCAAAGGTGATGATCATGAATTGTCTAATTTTTAAAGCCTTCTGGGCACATTTTGTGACAAAGATTTCAGCCTGTAAATTTCACTATGTATATACTAAGTGCTTTTTTTCTATCTGTCCTGAAACAATTGTGACTCAGCTTCACTGAGTGACCCCTATTTTGAGAGAGGATTTCATAATTTTGCAAATTTCCATCATGTGCCCTGAATAGTTTAGTTTCTAAACAAAGTGTGGGTAAAACTAAATTTGATCCACCTGTACATATGTGAAGCTAAGGTTGACAGACCCTTGTAGAATTGTTTTCTTTACTGTAAAATGGCTAATTTATTCAGCTTTTATGCTTCATATCAGTTACCAGTCTATAAAAAGGACTATCCTGATTGTGAAGGGTTTTTTGGAACTGCCTGAAGGGACTTTTCCTAAACGTTTTTGGAAACCCAAAATATTTCAGCAAATAGGATGAAAAAAATTCTAGGTGAATACATACATCGAGATCAGGCAGGATTTCTTCCAGGTAGACAAATGAAAGAGAATATAAGAAATATTCTGAATGTGATAGAATACCTGGAGGTAACGAATGAAAAAAAGCAGCAATGATGTTTATAGATGTTGAAAAAGCTTTTGACAATGTGTCCTGGGATTTCATGAGAAAATTGTTGGAAGAAATCAATTGTGGAGATAAATTCTTAAAAGGAATACAAGCAATATATTCAGAACAAAATGCGAAATTAATTGTAAATCAGGTGGTAACAAAGGAATGAAAAAAGGAGAAAAACTACAATTGATTATTGGCAATTTTTATTGTTTAACAATTTTTTCCTTAATAAACATTTATAATAAAAAAGAGGAAACCCAAGTGTAAACCGTTTATTCTTTCCTATCTTCATTCTTGTTGATATTCTCAAAGAATTCTAAACATAATATGAAGCAAGATTTCCAACCATTAAAGCCAAGCTGGTTCTTCCTCAGCAAGGCTTTTTTCTTCTATATTTTTACTAGCATCAGGTTTTTTGTGTTAAGACCTTTAAACCTCCCCCTTAAATAAATTCACACAAGACTCAAATTTTTGGTTTGGTTTTTGGCAGAATTTAGGCCACAACTTTATTGATTACAGCAAGCAAGTGGTTGCATAGGCTCTGGTTCGACTAGCTCCCTGCACCGTTGCAGGTAGCGCTGACCCAGGGCACTACCATAGGTCAGCCTAGGGTGAACACCTGGAATGGCAGAAAGCCGGGGACATGCTATGTCCACCACCCTGATGTCCCCCTGGACTCAGGCATGGGTACAACCCCTCTCAGGGTTGACCAAACCATGGAGTCCCTGGATTCCTTTAATGGAATATCCTTCACATAGGGATGGCAAGAGCGTTCCCCCATCCCTATCACCTGAACCAGAGCCTATCCGCAACCTTACAAGTTGTGACGATTTGCTACGCGGCAGGCGAAACCCAAATGGCACCTTCCAGCCAAGTGGGGGAAATTCCTGCCATGCCCCTGTCCCAACGACAGACGACACACAACGACATAGCAAGGTCAAGCGCGCAAGCCCTAAATATAGGGAGAGGTGGGCAGGTGTTCCGATGCACTGACCAAGAGAGAAAGCTCAGGATCATGTGCATTGGCATATATAGGTTCCTTGATCCATTTGGCTAGCACCCCATTGGTCAGATTAAACCCAGCATCAAGGGACCTACCAATTGGGTGTTGTGGCTATCCAATCGTACCCACCCACAACACAAGGGTTTAGTTGCCAGGTCTCGCCGCAACATGGTGGGAGGACACGATTTGAGGGGAGGACACTATTTCTAACGCTTTCCACCAGAAGCTAAGCTGGTATAATTCCCTAGAACTTCCTCATTTTAAAACAATTATTAAGGTAATATGGACCACCTACCAGTCCAGGGGGCTGGTTTTAGTGACAGACTACTCTCCTGCAGTGAAAGCTGAGGCAAATAATTTATTCTGCTGCTCTGTAATCCTCTTTGATTCCTTCAGGGCTCCTTTTTACACCTTTTTTTTTTGTAAGCTAAACAGACCCATTCTCTTCCTGCCTGGTTTGCTGCTTAGATAGTTAGATAGAAGCAGATAGTTCAAGAGCTAATGGTTGCAAAAGGCAAGAACAACTGATTAAATCTAAGCAAGAGACAGATAGGTATTTTGGGAGTAGAGCTTCTCCTTCTGAGGCCTCTGTTTCTTTCCAATTGCCAGTTAAGCCATTACATCCCTTTCTTTTATAGAAAGTCTATTATAGTTTGTTTTGGCATTGCAAAAACAATAGAACAAAAAGGAGTTTTCATTCTGCTTTGGCCAGGCTGTTGCTAGAATGGAATAATCCATATTTATGTGCAGCGAGTTGTCAACATGTTACACAGCTCTTCTAAACACGATTCATATTCAGTGACTGAACGCACAATTATACAGAGGCCGAATGCTTGGATCTTATTCTGAAACATGCAGAAGGAGAACAGGCACACTGCCTGCTCCAGATACCGCACTCCAGAGTGTGTGTGTGTGTGTGTGTGTGTGCACGCGTGCATTTTTAAATGTGCAGCAGCTGGGTTTGACAATGGATTGCCCTTGCATTTTAACAAAAGACCAAGGTTAATTATGGCAGAGGTTAAAACCTCATTTAATTCAGATATGGCCCTGGGTTAGCAATAAAGGGACTGATTTTATAATGGATCTGTAAGGCGGTATGCAACTCCATTTCTGGGATTTTTGGAGTCCAGTTTTTAGAGTCTAAATACATCTGAGAGCCACATAAGAAATGCAGAATTTCCCCAGAATACAATGTTTGACTGTACAGTCCCCTTGGCTAGGGGACCTTATTTCACAACCAGTATAATGCTAGGGCCTCAGGACCCTACCACCATGCAAATCATAAGTATTTGTTCATTTCCAGACCAGATGTACAGCAAGTCTAATGTTCTAGCTGCACACAAGGGTGAATGTCAGAACCACCTTTTCTTTCTAATCATTGCAAATATTGGCATTTATATTGCTCTGTAAATAGTTTATAGGCAGTATTTAAAAAGTCATGCTTCTTCATGGCAACAACAAAGGAAGCTCTTGCTATTCTGCTCCCCAGCTCTGTGCAATGAACAGCCTGCTAAAACTTGGACTATCTTTGCCTACTAGCAGGGGCGTAGGAAAAGGGGGGCGATGGGAGCGCACCGTCCCTGGCAACGCAATCCCGATCATCCCGGTGGGGTGCCATCGCGGCTGCCTCCCCGCCCGTGCTGGGTGCCCCGCCCCCACAGACGACAGGCCACGCCCCCAGAATGCACGCCACGCCCCCAGAATGCGTGCCATGCCCCTTTGGGTGGCGCGTCCCACCCCCAGGACGCATGCCAGCCCCCGCCTGCTCTCCGCCCCTGGTGCCGGAGCATGAAGCTCCGCCACTGCCTACTAGCAGTCACTGTTTGCTCACTGTGGCAAGCTCACCAGCTGTTTGCAGACAGGACTGCTTGTATGTATCATGCATCAGAAAGCATGGATTTCAGAGCCTGTGGTGTTTGAGGTACAGGAAGCCCTCACTTTTTTATTTTTTTTTTGTTGTGATCAGATCCAGATTGCCAGAACCCATGAATGTACAGGGATTCATGAAGGGAGGTGTGTATGGCTAGCTATACTCAAGTCTCTTATACCTACTGATACACAATTTGCAAAAGATGGGACAGCTGATCCAGACAGATTTAAGCTTGCAGTCCTTTGGTCCCTGCTTAGACTTTGTATCTACAACTTACACCTCTGGATGTTGTTATCTATTATCCCCCAATCTGGGAATAATATGTTTTAGACCTGTCTTCTTATGTACGGTAATACAGTAGCCTCCCACAACTTCCAGAGGTTTTGGACAACTCCATCAGCTCCAGCTGGTGCTGGGATGGTGGCAACTGTAGTCCAGAACATCTGGGAGGCACCAGGTTGAAAAAGACTGATCTACCACATATTCCATCTGGGAAAGCAGAGGTGTATTTCCTTTTACAGTGGAACCTCGGTTTACAACTACCTCCGTTTATGAATGGTTTGGCGAGCGAACACCGCAGACCCGGAAGTGTTTACATCCGGGTTCCAAGGCGTTGGATGCACAGAAGCGATCTGCGCAGCGAGTGTGTGTGCAGAAATGCTCTATCGGCGCTTCGCGCACACGCAGAAGCATGTCTTCGGCGAGCGAACGCCTCCGCGGAACGCATTGCGGTCACAAACTGAGGTACCACTGTACTGAGGGGAGAGTGCTGAAATCCTCCCTAAGGGTTGAGAATATATGTTTCTTGATCAGATCTTCTGTGGGGTTGAATATTTTGTGAATCAGTTCTGCCCGGTAATGCAGGATGATTAATGAGTTTTGTATTAAAGTTGTTTCTTCTTTGGGGGGGTTAGTTTTATTTGTTATCTTTTTGTTGAAATCGTCGATAAATATAATTTTAAAATGTGAACAAACCATGAATGAATTGGCAAGCTCACTGCAGAGCTGTTTTGGATTTCTCTGGAACTTTCCCCTATTACCTAAATAAAATGGATTTATGAATACTTGCAGCTTACAAAGGAGATACAACAACAGAAGCAAAAACCTCCCTCCTTTCCTTTCCTTTCCTTTCCTTTCCTTTCCTTTCCTTTCCTTTCCTTTCCTTTCCTTTCTTTCTTCTTCCTGCTAAGCATCCCAGAAACTAGAACTTTTCAGAGACTATCTTGCAGATCCAGACACGGAAAGGAATCTGCCACTGTCTGGATACAACTTGCCCCGTGATCTAGGGTAGAAAGGAGTTTAAGCCACACAGGCAGTGAAATATCCTTGTGGATAGCTGAGTCAGTAGAAACATCCATGGAATTAAAAGCTAAACACAGCATTACCACATATTTGGCAACAGAGCTCACTCTGATCATCACAGTATCCTGGGTGGGCCCAACTTCCTGTTGGATGTCTGTTCCCACACTAAGAGCCCATTACTCTGATCCCATAAACAGTTTTTATGGTTCCCCGGGGAGGATGTGGACCCAGCTGCCTTTGAGCTGGCTGCCTATGAGACAAAATGCAACCAACTTACTTCTACCTTTTAGGACCCAACAATGTGGCATGCAGAAGCAGTGGTAGATATACCCACTGGCTGCAGGAATAGTGCTTCAATGATCACTGACCTGATCAGGGACTGCCTCCACTTAGTAAACAGTGGTATTCAGCTGACAGGGGCATCGCTAGGATTTCATCTATGGTCATTCCATTCTAAAATGAGAGAGGCTGGCTGGGAACTACACACTCCAAAATGAACCCTAGAATCCCACATGAGATATTTGTACTCTTCAGATCCTTACAGTTACACTGTTACTGCTCTTCTCTCTGTCTGCGGGGCACTGCAGTCTATGCTATAAACCTTGCACCACGGGAGGAGGGCGGTGGGTTTGTGGCCTTGCCCCATGTCCTTTTTACCACTGTAACTTCATTTTTTAAAAAAAATAATAATATTATGCATCATTTGAAATAGCATGATTCGTGTATTATCTCAATAATTCTTACAACAAGAAGTCTGTAAGGAAGGCCAATATTATTACACTTACACGGCAGATTTGGGGCAGGAACTGAAGTTGAGAAAATAGTGGCTCACCTAAAACTACCAACCAAATCCATGATGGAGCTAAACTTTGAGCTGGGGGTTCCCTGGCTCACAGCTGACATTATTATCTGTTGCACTGTACCAACCCCTTATATAATTGACTGGCAGGGTGCAACACTGAAAGAAGAAGTACTGTAGATATCATGGGCAGGGAGTTCAGCATTGGGAAAGTCCTGGCAGAAACTAAACTTGATAGCTCCCATTTTCCTTTCTAAAGCCAGTGAATGGCCCCAGATATTTTATATTTTGGAAGCAGCAGAGATGTTTGTGCACAGGCAGCAATTATAGCCTGAAACCTAGAGTCTGACGGTTGTTGCTCCAGGGAAGCCGACTCTGCTTCCTGCAGCTGGCTGCTTAAAGCTGCAAAGGTGATGAAACCTGAAGGGAACCACTGAACAGGTGGTAATTATGAATGACACAATGATGGCTTGTACAGACATGTAACTGTGGAACAAAACACTGCAGTTAGCTAACAAGAGATTGTATAAGGTTTTTCTCTGGCACTGTGTCTCCTGTCTGACAATTCAGAAATTGGAGGGAAAAAGGCATTGTGAGCGCCAGTGTTCAGAGATATAATGGGCCAGCTGAGTTAAAAGGCAGGATTCTAGCAGTTGTCCCTTTCAGAACGATTATATCAGGTTCAGGCTTCCTGTTGGTTTGTGCAAAATGCTTTGTAGCAACTTTTTTCCCCTTTTCCTTTTGTAAAATGTGTCTTTTAGGTTTACTTGGGCATAACTTTTTTGTATGTGGGTGCTCAAATACACACACAAATTATCACACCATGTTAAACTAGTTCAAACAATTTATGTAATGTGTTAGGGTTAGTATCATGCTTCACACCCACCTTCCTTCTCTTCAGTCTGAATATAAGCTCCTAATGCTCTTATACGACTGGCAAAAAGAAGGCTGGCATTTTTTGCTTTACCGAAGCCCTTTTATAGCATAGGAGTTACTATTTCACATATGTTAGGGTTGCCATATTTCAAAAAGTGAAAATCCAGACACAAAAGTTATTGAGCTTTCTCTTTTTCTTTTTTAGTTTAGCTAATTTTAAGGGAAATTGCTAAATGAAACTGCTTCTGTCACTAGGCTTTATGAAAGCCTGCTCAGTCCCCTGATCCACATAGTTGCAACTGACCCAGTGATGCAGCTATGGCAGCTCCATCCTGTGATGAAATCCCACATATAGATGGATTATATCTGGGCAGCTCTCCAGAACCTCAACTCCATGGAGTTCTGACTCAGTTCAACTTCCTTAAAAACTTGTAAATATGGGACATCTCAGAAACTGTGCTGGATGGATGCTGTGTGTCTCCACAGCACAGACACTAGTCCTACCCTTTTGCTTCACCCTCCCAGTAAGCCACAGCAATCCTAGTGCCCAGATGCCTGCTGTATGCCACTACCCTTCTCTGCCAACTGCTCCTGGCTCAGCCCCCACCTCTACTTTGTACTCAGTTACTTGGGCAAGTTACTTGTTCTGTGTGACCAGACAGGTCTTCACAGTGGCCATTTTGCAGTGTTAAATGCTACAGTTTCCAATTGTGCCCCCTAATATTGGGGACTCCTCTGACACCTTTACAATCTCCAGTTTGCCTGAGAAGGTCTATGAAGTAAAAGCTTTGGCATGCAAGCCAAGGAAGTTGCAACATGTGTTGTTGACCTATTCTTACATTAAGTAAGGCTATTGACAAAGTTGACAAAATGATATTATAGTGGTACCTCAGGTTAAGAACTTAATTCGTTCTGGAGGTCCGTTCTTAAACTGAAACTGTTCTTAACCTGAGGTACCACTTTACCTATTGGGCCTCCTGCTGCCACCGTGCCACTGGCACGCGATTTCTGTTCTCATCCTGAGGTAAAGTTCTTAACCTGAGGTACTATTTCTTGGTTAGCGGAGTCTGTAATCTGTAGCATCTGTAAACTGAAGCGTCTGTGACCCAAGGGACCACTATATTGTGGGAAGCTGGCAAAATGCAGGCTGGACGAGGTAACAGTTAGGTGCATTGGTAGCTAGCTGGCTGACTGACTGAGCCCAAAGAGCGCTCACTAATTGTTCCTCATCATTCTGGAAAAAGTGTTGTTGAAAAATCTGCCCCTGAGTCCACTAAGCCCCTTTTAGGGGTGTGGCGGCTTTGTAGGACAGGCGGTGCCTCCCTCCACCAACCCAATGGTGATGCAGGGCTGCCTGCCAGGGATCTGTTCTTGGCTTGCGCTCCCGGCTTGAAATCCTGCTCCACGTCAGCCTGCCGAATTGGCCAATGGCAAGCTAATGCGGAGGGCCGGGCTCTGCGGGGACGGGCCTGTGGAAACAATCAGGCTTCCCTCAGGTCTGCTCCCAGGGGATTTAAATTCAGCTCTTCCTCATCGGATCAAGGGGATGAACCTTTAAGAGTTTCCTTCTTAAGCCCTGCTGCTTCAGTCTTGATCTGCTGGTTCCCTCATTCCCCCTCCTTTTCTCCAGTGTTCCCTACATCCCTTCCACCTCTGTTATTTTTAATTCCCCCATTAATTAGTGCTCCAGGAGAGGCACATAACACACACCTCTCCCATCAGCACAACAGTAGTTTTACACAATATGGGTTCAAGGAAACCTACCTTCGGTCTTCCATCACTTTCTTTTTTCTGGCTGATTGTTGATCATTTTCACTGGTTGTTTATTGACCAAGACCCAGGGCATCTGACCACCACTATTTTCTATGGAATCACTCAAGGAACTAGCAGTGAGGACAGCTTCCTTATATACTGCAACCCCTAAAGAAAAGAGCTTCTCCCTCACATTGGGACAGTTAATGTTCCAATTCCCTCTCTTTATTGCCCTCATGCAGTTATTTGCACTGCTATGCAGCAACATGTGTTTGCAATGCATTCTAATGCATAATCTAATTCACTTTTATGCATGTCTGCCTGGCCTCTATCATCTTTCCCTTTTAGCTTTGACTTCAGAGTTTCCAGTTGCGTTTAAATACTGTCTGTGTGATCAGCTTTATATTTCTGTAACAACTTGCACATTAGCCTTTGTCTTTCATAATGATTTGTAAAAACAAAACAAAAACTATCCCGTTTGTTCTCTGAGTGCTAATTCACATTAGTATACGTGTAAATGTAATTTAGAAGTGGCACACGGAGACCCTGAACTGAAGACTCGGAAGCACATGTTTGTCCGCTATGCATGACTCCTAACACATGGAGACAAGGATGCATAGATGCACCTGGGGCAATTAGATTTCCCAGTTGCAGGAAGAAGCCTTATGTATATCCAGCTATATGTGCATTGGTCCAGTTTCAACTACAGGAATGTAGTATTGAGTGCACAGAGATCAGAGTGGGACAGCCCCAGCCCACTCTCTGCACTCAGTAAATGCATAGAGGGGAGTGTCAGTATTGAACTTCAAACCACATCTCAACCACATCAAGTTGCCCTATTTCAAAAAGTAAAAACCCTTTTTAGGAAGCCCCCCCAAAAAGCCTTTTTTCGATTGACTTGCCTAAGATCCAAGACAAAGCACTGGATGTCAATTCCACCTTTGGAATCCTGGTAATGTCCAGGAAAATACGGACATATGGCAACCCTATCTGTTTAGGGAGGCTTTTAATGTTTAATAGATTATTTTATTTCATTTTTCTGTTGGAAGCTATCCAGAGTGGCTGGGGAAACCCAGCCAGATGGGCGGGGTATAAATAATAAATCATTATTATTATTATTATTATTAGTAGTAGTAGTAGTAGTAGTATTATCATAAAGCCTGTTAAATTAATGGGTGCTAGAATTAATTAGCGGGGTTCTCCCCCCCCCCGGTGACTCACCACCGCCACCACCTCAGCCCCTCACTAAGTCCCTTCCCCGCCCCCTGCCCCAGCCAGCTGCCTCCTCAGCTTCCTCTCTCCCTCCCCATTTCCCACCCTCTTTTTTCTACTCCTCTTCTCTCTCCCCCCCCCCGCTGGTCCCACTTGCAGCAGCCCTTCCAACCCCCCCCCCAAAAAAATCCACACACACTTCCAGGGACTAATTCCCCCTTCCCCCGCGGGTGCGCCCGCCCGTCGGCTCTCCTGCTTTCGCCCCTCAGTAACGGCTAAACGATCCTTCAGCCCAGCAGCCACATCACTCGCGGCTCGCGCTCTCTCTCTATGCACACCCACCTACCCTCCCTTTTCCTTTCGTCAACACACGCCTGCCTTCTCTCCTTCCCCTCTAACGGAGAAGAAACCAGGAGGAAAGAGATATATCCTTCCGTAGCGCAGCAGAGCAAGGGGAAGCCACGCACTTTTTTTTTTTTGTATGGTTGTGTATATGCAAGCATGTAATTTCTCTCACGGTCCTGGTTTATCCCGTCCGAAGCTCCAAGTCCCAACGGCTGTCCGTGGGGCACATGCGCAGTAGCGCAATCCCACGGACACAGGGGCTGGACGCAGAGACACTTGCACTTTATTATATAGGATTATGGAATAATGGCTGGCAGAGCAGTGTTGATTCACAGCAGAACATCCAGGGCCAGTGGTACTGGCATAGTGCCATAGCTCTGCTCTGCTCTGCTCCAACCAGTCCTGCGTTCCTTTCTTCTGTTATCCACATTCAGTGCAACAGCAGATAGGGTCAGGCTGCCACTGTTGGAATAACATGCTTCTAATGGAAATATTTCAGTAAGTGCTGTGTTTCAGCCAGAGCACTGGCCCTCCAACAGCTTTCACCCTGTGCTGCTTAGTAAGAATGGGTCTCCGGTGACCTATCCCATCATCCTTTGATTTTTGCCTCAGAAGCCTCTCAGCCTCATAATATATGCCTAGTTTTCCACTCACTCTGCAGCCTCAGTGGCATAATGGAGATAATTTTTTATCTCTGTGATGAAGCCTGGCTGGTATTACATACCATCCTAAACTAGATTTCGAATTGTATTTCTACAGGAGATGATGCTATCATATTGACCCACTTACTCAAAAACACAGGCCCAAGTCTTATCCAACAGATCCATCTGCGATCCCTGCTCCCATTTCCACATTATATTTATGCTCCTGCGCTCCCTCTGCATTCCCCTGGGTGACATAAATTCTGCCTGCCAAACCCTCTGCCACCTCACCCTCAAAAAGGATTGCTTCAAGGTCAACCAGTTACCTTGTAATGCACAGCTTAACCTGATTTGTGGAAGCCAGGCACCGAATCTCTAAAAATAAGACTAAAGGGAAGGGAAGGTTGCAAATTAAACTGTCTAGCTTATTTGCTGTAAGCAGAGAAATTTCATGCCTCCAAAGAGCAGCTCCAAAGCTCTCCGAGGGAACCTTTCCTTGCCACATTAGGAAATGAAGCTTATTTTGTTGTTTCTCTCATGACTAGAGGTCTCCCTCCTCCCCACTCGAGTACCACTGAAAGATGTCCAAAAAACAGGAGGGGAGCAGAAAGCAAGTAGGATCCAGTGCAGCATCAATCTCATCAAGCATAAGGAGAAATCCTAATGAGAGTGATTGGATTAGCAAGATGTCACTGAAAGCGCTTGTCGCAAACAGAAAGGAAAACAAATGTTAACAATATAAATGGAAAGAAGGATCTTAATTTTCCTCTTGTAAGTTGAAGAATGTTGCTAATTATCCAAATCAAAATGTTGATTTGTAGCTAGCAGCGCTGCTTCTTTCCCATTAGCAAAGGGCGGGGCAGTGGAAGCAGAGCATATGGGAAGAGAGAAGAAGCCTCAGGAGGAAATCTCTAGGAAGAGGAACGTGAACCTAGGGATGAGCAAAACTGTCTATTTCCCACATCAGTTTGTGATTGCAAAGCATTTCCCCCTTTAAACAGTATTTGTTATTTTCACTAAAATGTGCGCTTTAATGGTCATCTTACCCAAGTATTATGGATTTTTGTACACAATACTCGGCTGGAGAACTGCACTGCAAGATTCAAATAAGTGCAAATTTCAGAGGATAGCTATGAATTGTTTTGGAAAGTGCAAGTTTGCTTTTAAATGTGAACTGAATTGAAATTCTCCCCCATCTCTACATAGACCTGAGGAAGAAATGAGGAAAGCCAGAGGGCCTCACATAATAAGGCCAGTAGTGAGGTGCAAGAAAAGAGTTAGGGGACAAACCAGCACTGAGCCAGCAAGAAAACTGGATTAGGAATCCTCCTTTCCCTGCATGAGTTGATGGCTAGCAAATAATAGCCAGTGGGGGGGGGGGAAGCCCACCTGGTACCGCCTGCAGTGGTTCTGCGCTACTTGGGAGTGATGATGTGAGATGGATCACATGCTTGAATGCTGCCTCTCATACAAAATTTCCTTCGTGTGGAAAAACTAAACCAATCCTCCCTCTTGAACATTATAACTATAACTTTTCATAATAGGCATTGGTCACAATAGGCTGTGACCTATATCCTGCGGCGGATAGGGTACTGAGCATCGCCAGAAGGCAAGATAATGCATTAAATGGCTGTATCCAGGGACAGTAGCTTTTACGAACAGCTGCACAATGGCAAGCTCTCGCTATTTTAAAATGAATAAATTCACTGCTAACTAACATATCTTTATATTTATAGAAACGTGGCACTGCAAATATGTCAGATGGTGCTATTATGTTTCTGCACATATGCCTTTTTTTCCCTTATATGACAGTTTTGTAATTCGTTGAATTACTTATAGTTTAAACCCTGTTCCTTTAAAAGCTTCATGGAGAGCAATCTCATTTATCAAACCAGCCCGAGGCAAGGTTTATCTAAAATGTTTGGATAATTAGGAACGGGGAGTGGGGGACTTCACACCTTTTCAGTGATATAAGCCTATATAACACATGTGCTTGCAAATACCCATTTGCTACTACAATACATTACAATTTCACATGAAAAACATTTCACACATACAACTTTAAGAGTCACGGTGTAAACAACCATAAGAAGTTCCCTGCTGGGTCAGACCAAAGGCCTCTTGGCATTCATTTCCCACAGTGGCCAACCAGTTCCCAACTAGTGAGGCAAGCCATGCCCTGTGGAACTCCTTGCCAATAGAAGTTTGGCAGGAGGCGCCCCTGGTTTCTTTTAGATGTCTTTTAAAAGATGTCCTGTGTCTTGCTTGTGGATTTTTGCTTGTGGAGTGACCTTTGGTCCAGGGGAGGTGATTTTGGCTGATTCTCCCTTTCCCCTACAACAACCCCTCCCCTTGAGCTTCTTCTGGCAAATCCTACCTCTCTAACAAATCTGGTGTGGGGGTGTACAAGGGGCTGCAGTGGGAAGGGGGAATCAGCAAAAATACCCCCCCCCCATTTCTCTTCCACTAGTGGACACCTCTGCTGGGTCCAAAGCTCTCTCACACATTGGATTTCACTTGTTGGTTTTCAATAAACTTTCCTGAAATGTAACTTTGTTTAGAATCTTAAGAGACTCAGGCTGCAACCTGACACTTACTCAGCGGGACGTACCACTAAGTAAACAGGCGTGCATAGGTCTGGGCTGTTATTCACATGTCTTCAGTGGTTCTTAATATTTATCATTATATTTTATTCTCACCAGTGCTCAGAAAATACCCGGAATGTTTACAAAAGGATGCAAATCAAATAGCCTTGAAATTCTCATATTCTAAGCTTTACAGCCTGCCTCAAACAGTTTGTGAAATGTGTTGTGCCATATACCAATGTGATTTTTTTTTAAAAAAAAATGCCCATAAACCAACATCCCATGGTATTAGAGAACTGCCTAGGGAAAAAAAAGCTTGCATTGAACTATCATGTAAAATGCATGTGTTAAGAATTCCATTCAGGCTGAGTCACACCGAGCTTCATGCTGTATTTGTAAAATTCACAAAGATGATATGAGAGCCTTATTGCCCCCAGGCTTGTTATTTCATCCCCTGGACACACATAAGCATATCATCCTTTCATAGGATTGATCAGCAAATATCCTCCAGAGCACTTAGATAAGAAAGCATTGCCTTCCGCTGCTAGCTTTTCGCTGCACTGCATTCGTTATGGTAGTGTCAAAAAAAAAATTAAAAAATCCCACAAGGTACGATACCTTTTTAAATGCTTCTTAGGTTTTTCTGATGCTGTTGTTGTTAGGCACTTTGCCAAGCGGCACATGGTGTTATTTACCTTGATAAAGAATCACTGCACATAATTTACTTCAGTCTGGGCAGGAATTAGCTGTAGAAGAAGTTCTGAAGCTGCTCACTCATTAGCAGCAGGTTCCCCATCTGCCTAATTGAAAGAGCAAATATTTGGAAACCTGCAGCCACGATTTAAAACCAGATCCCCTTGTTGTGAGATCTGGAGGAATGATTGTGGGTAATTGTTAGGTTGTATTGCGCACACCTCTAATTATGGGATATCATTGATCAGATTCGTTCACATGCCATGGTGATGAACTCAGTACAAGGGCGAAGACAGCAAGGATCCAATTAAAAATGCCTCTTTGAGGGGAAGACAAGTTGGTAAGATGATGTTTTGTTGCATCACAAATCCCTAACGAGATATATGCAGGCTTCCTCACGCATCTTGCTTGCTGCATGGGTAGGGATTGGATGCGCATCCAGGCGCACAATAGTGGGTGCATCATCTGAATGTATGTGCTGTTTATTCAAATTGCATTGGTTTCAATGAGATACAGATTGTAATTTGTATTCAGATGTACATCATGCCATATGCAATCGGTGCAACTGAGCAGATCTCCCATTTGCTTTCATCCAAAACTGCAGGCATTGGAAAATGGGGGGGGGGGACTCTGATCTGGACTGTGGTGTAGCAAAGAAGTAAAGCCCTCTTTCCCCGATACCATTGGTATCAATCACCTTACACACATCTGCCCCTGCTCTATTTGTTTTAAAAGGGAACAGTAGACCATGTGCTTTCCAGGAAGTAGACAAAGAAAATACTCTTCAGCTCAGGATCTCAATCCAGTGCCATCCACCAAAAAATACTCAACTCGGGGCCCCATAACCCTTTGTGGGAATGTTGTGGATAGTAAAAGAGGATATATTGATTAAATATTATCTTTCCTCACTCACGCTAGTGAGTCATGTAGCAGAGCACATTCCCCTCTATACCGCAGGAAGCTAGTTTGCAGATTTGTTTGAATCTCTTTAGGTAAGCAATGCAGTCTGGCTTGCCCAGATTGAATTTTGTTCCTGGTAAGTCCACTTTGTTCCCTCTTAAAAAGAATAAAGACACAACCATCTTCCTTAGATAGTAACAAGAAGTTTACTTACCTTCAGTTCACAGTATGATCCCTGAAGGCAGGCTTTGGCTTGTAGCTACATATACAGAGAAAGGTGTGAATTCATCCCATATGGGGATTCATCCCATGTGCTGCTGGCTGAGAGCCAGCAGTGCAGTCCAAGAGAAGGAGGAGTCAAAAGAGGAAGGTGGCTGTGTGACTGGCCCCTTTGTAGGGTCTGTAAGGTTCACGCCCACCTACCTTGTCACATGTAGGGGGAGGATGCTCCAGACCAGGTGTAACAGGAAGTTATACTGGCTGGAGTGACATCCCCCTGTCTGTGTCCATTCTAGGGAAACAAGGAATGTTGTATTTGACTGCTCAATGGATTACATCCCACAAATTCTACAACAGCAAACTGTGACAAACTCTGTTGTGTGATTTAGTTCATGTGTTACCTGGATGAGTCTAATCCTGCACTTTATCTACCTAAATTTATCATGCGTACGATTGGATGATGTTCTGCTGCCTTTCAGCCCCCACCCCACCCCTGTAAGTAACCACTCAGGCTAAGCATGAATGGTGCACCTGTATAGCTCCTGATATATTTGTTATTGCAAACTTGATACAAGATGTAGGCAAACTGCATTATATTTCCATCCTACTTTCCAAGAATCTTCCTTCCTTCCGAGGCTCTTCTAGCCTCCATCTCCTTCCCCATTTTATCTTTACAACAGCCCAGTGAGGTAGGTCAATCTGATAAATAGATCCTGGCCCAAGTGAATTTCATTTAGGGTGGCATTGCCAAAAAATGAAGAAGACAAAGGAAGGCACAGATCTGCACAACATATGTGGACTGATTTAAATGGATAGACGCAAATTTAGAAATAAGCACTATAATTGAAATAGAAACACAGTAAATCTTACCAAATGGGAAGACCGACCAAGTTACCAGGGTCCTGCTCTCCTTTCTTGCTTTAAAAAACAACAACAACTTTAAACCGAACTTGGAGCCAGTAGCCCTTCAAAGAGAGGATGCCTTCAAATAAAGGAGTGTCCTCTGGTAGCCTTTGAAACAGACGTCTGTCTCTGTAAAGTAGGCCACCCTGATTTTGTGACTGAGTGGAGATGTGAACTCAGGTTTCCCTGGTTCTGGTCTGAAAGTCTTAACTACTGCACTAACCTATCTCTTCTAAAGACAATACTTGAATGTGAAACAAAGGGATTTTATTTGAACTGTACAGCCCTTTCAGTTACTGTATTTTCCTGCGTATAAGACTACTTTTTAACCCAGGAAAATATTCCCAAAAGTCGGGGGTCGTCTTATATGCCCAGTCGTCTTATACACCGGAAAATACTGTGTGTGTGTGTGTGTGTGTGTGTGTGTATAGGCTCCTGTTCTATGTTTCTTTCTCTGCCTTGCTTGCTGTTTCCCACAACACTTTCCCCTTAACACCTTTGTTCTTAACTTAAGTCACTACCATTGCTCCTCCTCTCTGTGACACCATTATTGTGTGGATTAATCTGTGAAGTACCATATAAGATGTAGCAGGAGTTTTCACTTGATGATGTTTTGATTTCCTCCCAACATGATGATTCTCAAGAGTTAGGTGTATTACTTGTTTCAAGGGGAGATCCCATCACTGTTTTGAATATATGCAAGTTCTGCAGCAGCATTGCGGCTATGGAGAGGAAACCAAAACTTGATCTTAGCCAGCAGCCAGACGTAAAAGGAAACTATTTTCACTTTAGTGCCAAGATTAATCTTTGTAACTTTTTTTAAAAAGTTGAAAAAAATGTACATACTGTCAATATTAAAGGGGGGAGTATCATGATGGTGAACAACATAAAATCTACCATAAAACTAAATGCATAAAACCAAATACAAAATACATCACAAATCAGTAGATCAGATTAATACATCAGCATAGCTCTATCGCCTCTTAGGGCAAGCCTGCGTGTGACTCAGCCAGGGTGAATTTAAGGAGGTGCCTAAATGTCAGTTTTGTAGATGCCTGCCTGATGTTCATTGGAAATGCATTCCAAAGGGCAGGTGCCACCACCCTAAAGGCCCTAGTGCAGAGATCAGAAACCTAAGGCCCATGGGCCGGAAGCGGCCCATGAGGGTCGCTTAACCAGCCCATGAGCCACTCCCGAACCGAGCTGCCTGCTTGGCAAGTATCCACGCGCTGCGTTAAACCAGCGCAGCGCAGCACAGGGACTCTCTTCTGCGGCTCCGGAAATCACTTCTGTGCATGCCCAGACGCCGGAAATTGTGTCTGCGCATAGCCCAGTTGCTGAAAATTGCTTCTGCGCAGGCGCAATTCTCGGAAACTGGGCATGCGTAGAAGCTATTTCCGGCACCGCAGACATGCGCATATGCGATTTCCGGCATTGCACTGCACTAGTCCAGCCCACAGAGGATCTCCGCAGGAGTGATGTGGCCCATGCCCAGTAAGCCTTGCTATTACTGCTGATAGAGCAGCCCTCCTTCGACAGTCTTGCTGCTGGATTCTGCACCAGCTGCACCTTCTGGAATCTGGACCAACCTACAGGGAAGTCCCAGAATTGAAGTAACCCAGCCTGGAAGTTACCAATTGCTGGGCTATCCTGACCCAGGAATGGTCATCACGGTTGGACCAGCTGAAGCTGGGAGATGCTCCTAGCCACTTGGGACACCTGTGACAAAGATTGATTTTGGAACGCCCTAAAGGTACATACTTGCTCCTTCAGAGAGTGCAACTCCATCCAGAACAGGCAACTGGGTTATTTCATAGACCTGGGAACCACTCACACACAGAACTTCTGTCTTTTACCAGGATTCAAGTTCAGATTATTGGTCCTCATCCAGCCCACTACTGCACCCAGCCCAGTTCCTGCATGACTACACTTGATTCAGATGTTATGAAGAAATAGAGTTGGGTTTCATAGAACCATAGAGTTGGAAGAGACCACAAGGGCCATCCAGTCCAACCCCCTGCCAAGCAGAAAACACCATCAAAGCATTCCTGACATATGGCCATCAAGCCTCTGCTTAAAGACCTCCAAAGAAGGAGACTCCACCACACTGATAACACCATGCGCCAAAACCTCTAGTGACCAGCTCCCAACAGCTTCATATTATAGATCAAGGATTTCTAAGCTGTGGTCCTTCAGATGTTGCTGAACTAAAACATCATTGGGATTAAGGAATGGATCCTTATTGACCAAGGGGCAGGGTGATTATCTCTTTTTAATTGCCCAAATACTGCCAGCTTGATTAATTTCCTATTTGCATCTTCCGACACACATTAAATGTGCTATACTCTCTTGAGAGCATTTCCCTACCTGCCTTTCTGGGTAATGCTTTGAATTAAAAGAAAGGCTGTTAATAATTTAATAACAGAAAGACAATTTGAAATTAATAATATCAGGGTGTGAAAATACAGAGCCTTATTCTAGTTAAAATAACCAGGCAGAATGAATACACACTGGGAGAGATAGGCAGCAGCAGAGCAAATATCTATCAAGACAGAGGTTCTACTGAAAAGTAAGTTGCTCAGACTGAGGATCAAGACCACAGACAACAGATATATAAGGTCTGGTGGGACTGTCTTTAGTCACCCAACCCTAGAAGACCTGCCTGAGAGCTGCAACACACCCTCCAGACATCTGTAGCCTCTGCAAGGCTACCACTTTCCTCTTCCTGAAAGCTTCAAGGTATCATATGGCTCCTTTGGAGATCTCTGTGGTCTAAACTACTGAGTCTCTTGGGCTTGCTGATTGGAAGGTTGGCAGTCCAAATTGGTGCGATAGGGTGAGCTCCCGTTGCTTTGTCCCAGCTTCTGCCAACCTAGCAGTTCGAAAGCATACCAGTGCAAGTAGATAAATAGGTACCACTGCAACAGGAAGGTAAATGGCGTTTCTGTGCGCTCTGGCTTCCGTCATGGTGTTCCATTGTGCCAGAAATGGTTTAGTCATGCTGGCCACATGACCCAGAAAGCTGTCTGTGGACAAACACTGGCTCCCTTGGCCTGAAAAGCAAGATGAGCGCCGCACCCCATAGTCACCTTTGACTTGACTTAACCATCCAGGGTGTCATTTACCTTTACCTTTACCTTTACCTCTGCAGTGAAAGAAGCTGAACATTAAATTCTGTATCTGCTGAACTCATTCTGCAGCCAGATCCTTATTTCTAAGAGTCCGGGTCCTCTGAGCACTGCAAATGGGACAGCTCAGAATTCTCTACCTATAGCAATGGAATCTGCAGGTGCTTGATAAACTTGAAGAGATCGTAACAGAAGAGCTCAGTGCTGTGATGCAGGCTATATTAGGGGCTTCTTCATGTATGGTGTGAGCTGTCTGATGTTGGTTTACAACAGATCAGGTATTGATCAGTGCTAACTAAGTTCATGCAGCTCTGTGCTGCCTGCTGAGTAGCTAAGCTAAGCATTTCTGTGAGATCAAAGCACAAATCTTCAAATATCATAACTTCTGATTTGCAAAAGCAGCTCTACTGATCACCCGTATATCATAAAGCCAGTTTAAAACAGAAACACCACTCTGCCTTAGGGGCAAATAAGTAAGCGAGCATTGAAGAGACTTATATCCCATTACATGATATATATCTCTAGTTGGACCACAGTTGGGGGACCTAACCTATTTGGTGAGAGAAAACCAAAAGGAGATGAGGAGCACCCAGTTCTGGCCAAACCATCCCTAGAGGTTGAAGGTGAAAATGGTTGTGATCATCCAAGTGAGTTCTGTGTCCAGTTCTGGGCACCACAGTTCAAGAAGGATACTGACAAGCTGGAACGTGTCCAGAGGAGGGCAACCAAAATGGTCAAAGGCCTGGAAATGATGCCTTATAAGGAACGGCTTAGGGAGCTGGGTATGTTTAGCCTGGAGAAGAGAAGGTTAAGGGGTGATATGATAGCCATGTTCAAATATATATTCTATGATTCTAAGTGGAGGGGGTGTGTGGGTAGGTAGAACTAAATACTGGAAGCACACGGACACAGATAGCCATTCAAAGAAGCCAAACCACTAGAGAGGTTAAAACACATGTGGAAAAAGACACCATGTACAGGTGTTGATAGCACTAATGCTAGAAGCCTCCAAGCCAAGATGGCTGAGATTTAGAGCTTGGTGTTGAAGGAGAGCATAGTGGACATAACAGAAACCAGGTGAAATTGAAAGAACTGGTGAGACACGGTTATATCTGGATACAAACTCTATAGGAAGGACAGGTATTTCCACACTTCTATCCTTGGGTCTAGTTTGACCTTGAGATAAATGTGTGTTAAATTTAGGCCATGGAACACAAGGCTGTATTTGCAGTGTTATCTTGGTTTTTGTCCCCATCTAAGAACAGCATTCCTCACTTTTCACATTTGGAAGAGTTTCAAAAGCAGCTTGTGATGCAGTGCGGCAACTGCTCCTAGGGAAATAAAAGAGTTAAAGATCTCATATGCGAAGCCCTTATATTTGCATAAATGAGCTCTTGGGGTGTCGAGTGTATGCACCAATTCAGTAAACTCATATTTGCTTAACTTTACACAGGTTAGGAAGTCCCAGTTAACACTGTAATGGGGTGATTTGGCTCACATTTTAAAACTATGATGTGTATATCATGGCATTAGCATCCTCTTCGTTGTTTCAGGATGCACTAACTGAGAAATAAGAAGGAAATGAATATTCTAATTACTGGCTCTGAAATGTACTTAAGTCTCAATTTCATGCATTAAAAATATAAATAAATCATAAATAATATTTTGTGGCTTTTTTGGCTTCTTAACGTTTGTTTTTACCATTCACAAAGGCCTTTTCATTTCACATTTGAGAAATTGTCTCTTGATTCCATTTCCTCTTCTAATTACAATCCCATTTCCTTGCAAAAAGCATCCCCATGTTTCTACTCATCTCTCTAGTTGTAATCTTCATAATTGTGTCCCATCCCATTTTCAATTTGGCACTGCCCAGACTTCTGAGCTCCATGTGGTTCACAATAACCTTTTATTTTCTGCCAACCTCTTTCTTTCCCCCTTGTCTTTCAGGATTTTGGTGCTGTATCCATTAATTCATTCTTCCTAAACCTACTTTGGTGGCTCCTCTCCCTTTCTTTCTGATTTTGGCTTGCTTTGCCGGTTAAGAAGCTATCCTTTCACGGGATCTCCAAAGGGTATTATTTTCCCTGTACGTTTCCCACTTGAAATCAAGCATCCAGATGGACAAGACAGGGGAAACCACTTGAGAGAAATCCACTTGAAGGCAGACTGAAAAGTTTCAGGTCCATCTGATCAGTAGGGCAAGGTGGGGAAGACCCTGCCATTGTTTGTTTGTTTTCTGCACCCAGAGTTAAGAGTACAGCAGATCTGTGTTTCATAGAGTCTCATCTTCATACAATTTCTATCATTCAGAGATTCCCTGGAGTCCTTTCTGTCCATCTCTCTTGGTATAAGCAGAATCAAAACATCACAGGTACATCTAGGCATTTGAAACTGAATCTTAGAAATGTAAATTTTCTAGGTGTCCAACTTTCCTCAGAAGTGGCTGTTCCTTAAATGCCTGGTGATTGTGTCTGAGAATTGTTTAGGTGTCCACTTTATCTCTGCAAGGAAGGAGGAGGGGGAGAAAATCAGAAGAAGCTGACTCAGCCTCCAGTGACCCTCTGGCTCTGCCTCCTATTACCTGTGCTGTCCACTATATCACCAGCTCCAGTAGTTACCAGCTACCACTGTAATGCTCAGACTTTACCTCCTTACCAGGAGCATCCAGATAACAAGATGAGAATGGCAAAGGCACTGCTTTTGAAAAGCAGACAACCCAGCATAATGAAAACCAATCTCCTCTAAAAAGGAGGGTGGGCAGAATCGACACATGACAGATGTCATTTTGCTATTCCACAATTGCACCATAGATTATTTTTCTGCAATATCGAGCTAGGAGAAAGACAGTAGCAGTGAAACGTCTCTTTGTGGGTGGGGCAAATCCTTTGGAGTTATTAGAATTTAGGTTTTCCACTGACTCACTGGAATCTGAAAGAAGAGATATAGAGCTGGGCATCACATGACAGTGTACCAGAAATCTCTGGCCATTTCAAATGGATTTTAAAGAGCACGGGATACAAGATGGAACCATTTCAACTCTCATTAAAGCGATGGATTAAAGAGCTTCAGTCGCCTGGCTGTAATCCTATATACGCTCACCTAGAATGGCAAAGGCCCATTTATCTAGCTGGAAAAGCCTGTTGGAACACAAATGTCTCCAGCTGTTTCCTGAAGGTGCTGGTTGCGGGCACCCAGCATATGTTAACGGTAATGCTATTCCACAGAACAGGGGCAGCCAAATTAAAAGTCCTGGTCCCAGTTACTGTGGAGTGCACTTCTGCAGACTGAGCCATCAAGTTGGCTCAGTCAGCGGAGCATGAGACTCTTAATCTCAGGATCGTGGGTTCAGGCCCGACAATGGCAAAAGATTTCTGCATTGCGGGGAGTTGGGCTAGATGCCCTCATGTTCCCTTTCAACTCTTCAATTCTATGATTCCACGATCTACTGGGTATGTAAGGGATAAGGTGGTCTCTCAAATGACCTGGTTCTGAATTGTATACATGTTAGTACCAGTACATTGAACTTGGCCTGGTAGCAGATGACCCCCCAGTGGTGCAAATCCAGCAAGGGAGGTGTTATAAATATGCTGGTGGCAGATGGCCCACACAAGCAATCTAGCCACCGTGTTCTGCACCAGCTGCAGCCTCCAGAGCAACCCAAGAGTAGTCCCACATGAGTGAAACAAGATACCATAAAACAATTACTGGCCCCGTCCCCCCAAGAACCTTATCCTAGCCAGGGTACTATAGAAAAAAGTCATTTCCCCCCAACTTTCTCCCCATACAGCAGATTGTAGAAACTTTCCGTTACATACTTTCTACTATTTTTCTAAGGTTATACATTTTATTTCTCTAAGGTTACACATTTTTGAGAGTAAGTGTGGAAGCTAAGCTGTCTCTAGAGAGTCCCCATAAATACTACCTCTCTCTACAAGGTTTTCAACCTCCCAAAAATTGATGGGGAAAGCTGTAAGTGCAGATTATTAATACAGTCTACCCTGAAAGCATGTATACTAAAACAACAGTAACAAATAAGGTAGCTCTCTGTTATGACCCTGCTATTTCTCAAGGTCAAGTTTCTGCAGGTTTCCATCTCTAAATTTCAGCACAGATCACCTCTGTGTCCCTATGGCCATTGTTTTCAACAAAACCACCTGCCATCACCTTCCTGCCATGTGCCATAGAGCAAGACCTTCCACACAAAAAATCCACAACTAATTCAAATTATTTTAGAGCATTTAATCTGCATTCAGAAATTGTCTTTATTACATACATCCAATTTACAGGATATAATCATAGCGCATCTTTCCTCATTTCTAATATTCCTTTTACCTGATGCATTATGGAACTATGGCTTTTTGAACAATATACTGCAATGTCACACTAAATTTCATTCACATGAGTGGGCATGGTGTGACACAATTAAGGTCACCACTTCCCCATCCTTTCTGTGCATATAGGCTTCTGTTCCCCTATGATTCACCATGCGGTATGCCAAAATAACACCCCAAATTTCATTATGTGAATGATGGGAGCATGGTCTATGAAAGCCACAGGAAATTTGCAATGTAAAGCTCCCACAATATTCCGAGCTTCCAGGGTTGCAAGTGGATTTTTTTCTGTTAACAATTAACACAGAAATGAGTGCTAAACTTCTGCTAAATTCCACTAGCTTTCCAGAAGTGGAATTTACATCATGCAAAATATTGCACGAAATGCAAAAATTAGCAGGTAAGGAAACAATGGGGAAATGGAATACTATGCTGTCGGAATGCAGCATTAGGGCACAACCATGCTACAAAAAGCAGAAACTGTGGTTGGAAGACAACCAAACAGGCTGATCCTATGGTCTTGCCATACTTATCTTGCTATACCTTTTCATTCTGCCTTTTGTGCCTACCAATTCAAGACAGCCTATTGCCAGCCTATTGGACTTGGCTAGGCTGTGTGCACTCAGCGAAGTTAATACCACTGCAATAGCTGATGAAACAAAAAGTTGTAGCAACACTGATGATCCAGCAGTGTCCACAGCAACCTCCCCCCCCCCGGCACTCACCAGTTGCAACAATATGCTCTGATGCCCCCATACTACCTATCAAAATAAATCACTGATCTACTGCATGATGTCATACAGTGGTACCAACTTGAATAAAATATTGGGGGGGCCCAAGTAAGCCCCACCCCACATAATTGATCACAAGAAGTGGCACACACACACACACACACACACACACACACACACACACACACACACAATTTGAATGGCAATGCCCATGAATTTTGGAGGCGACTAGCCCCCTCAAATATTTTATTGGGGAGACAAAGGGACCTCAGCCCATAAGAGTTGGTTCCTATGAAATTCTGAGATCACACATGGGCGAGGGGGAGTGGGGGGGTTTGTGGGAATTTATAATATTATTTAGAATATAATTTTTTTAACTGTGTTGTATTTATATATAGTAAAGAGAAGTTTAGAGTAATGATGCATATTTTAATTTCAATGTATGCAATTTAGGTAACGGACCTATGTTAGAAAATGAATTTGATGTCTGTATTTTTGAAATTGAAGTGTGTATTATGGTTTTTTTCTGGTTTTGGGGGGAAAAAGAGTTGGTTCCTACCGTATGATGTCATTGAACCAAGAACACCATGAGAGAAAGATCACCAGAACCTGCAGTGCTCCGCTAGAAGATTTTTCCATAATACTCTAAGTAGGGTTTCCTATTAAACTGCTGCTTTCCTGAGTTGTGTGAAT
Organism: Zootoca vivipara; assembly: GCF_963506605.1. Lineage (NCBI taxonomy): Eukaryota > Metazoa > Chordata > Lepidosauria > Squamata > Lacertidae > Zootoca > Zootoca vivipara. The sequence goes on from NC_083278.1 coordinate 66,037,188, forward strand.
GCTCAACATTTTGTTGTTAAAAATCTATGGGGTTCTATTGTTATGTACCACTTCTCAAAGTGGTCTACACTGTTTGAGATAAGGAGAGGGTATGAATCAAGGCTGTCATTATTATGTTTTCATTTACTTCTTCAGTGCTTGTTATTCTTTCAGTGTTGTGATGGAATTGATATTTAAATGGTTAGGAAATTGATATTTTCTATGGTTTTACACTATATTGAATTTGAACTTGGGATACACACACACACACACACACAGAGAGAGAGAGAGAGAGAGAGAGAGAGAGAGAGAGAGAGAGAGAGGTATGTTGTGAGCTGCTTTGTGGAGCATGGTTCTCAAACAGTGGACTATAAATCATTTAAATAAATAAATAAAATAAATGTTAAGTTACACAGACCAGAAACAGACAGATCTGCCCATCCTGACTTGTGAAGGGGGAAAGCTGCTGGGATAGGATTTTGAATGGGTTAACAACCCCTCTCCCATCATTTATCCACTCAAAATCACAGCCTGGGAAAGCTCCTTTTCCTATTAAAAAGTCAGGATTCATTAAGCATATTTGCATGTAATCTCTAGCTTGCCCCTGTTTAACTTCAATTGCTTTTTATGCACGAGGCTAGCAATGGAAAACTTTTAAACAGTATTGTGACAACAAATTAACCTAACCAGTTTGGACATATGTTTAAAAGAAAGGCCACCATTCAGTTAATTAGCATTTCTCTGCCTGCCTTCTCCTCCCATGAAAACAAACAAGAGACTGGTGGAGCAAAGGATCCACAAATTGATGTGTCCTCTGACCTCCCCCCCCCTTTTTACATTTGTTTCCATTATTTCAAAAAAATGAAACAAACCTAGAAACAAGAAGTACATAGAGTGTGTCTCTCTTTACAGGTCACCTATGTTTGCTTCACTGTTCTCATACATCAAGCGTCAGAGAATTGCAATGTTACAATCATGATGATGTTACAATCATAGCAAGAGCTCTCTCCGAAAAGAAGCCTCATGTACTGGTGGCTGAAAAGAGGTTCTTCTGCTGTTTGCATAAGTCAGCCAAGGATATCTTTGGATTTCTGCATGGCTCACTTTTCAGTGCATGCCTCCTCTGTACTTCTATGGTGTGTCCACATCGAAAGAATTTAACGATCCAGTCGCACAGATGCAGAACCTTCGTTGGTTTTCTTGCAGCAGATTATTATTTTAAAAACATTTTTATTAGATTTTACAATTTTTAACAATAGCAAAAAATAAACAAACCATATAACATAAAAAATAGAAAAAAATTCTCCAGAATCCCCCCCCCCCGGGCTTCCCTCAAATCCCTCTTCTGGTTTTTAACATATTGACTTTCCCTGCTTGTTATATTATATCTTCATATTGCATTCTTAATATCAAATAATGCTATTCTCTTATCATTGTCATAATTTCTTAATTGTAGCTAGATTTACTTTATATATTGTAAGTGTTTACTCAAACCCTGCTAGTGAGTCCATTTCTTTACATTGCTTCTGTAAATACCTCATAAATGGTTCCCAATCTTATTTGAAGTCTCTATTGTCTTTATCTCTCGGTCTTTCTGAAAATTTTGCCATTTCGGCATACAGTATTCCATCAGTTTTTCTTGCCAGTGTTCTTTCATTGGAGGAGCGTCTCCACCCCCATCGTTCTGCCCGGACACTGAGGTCCAGCGCCTAGGGCCTTCTGGCAGTTTCCTCGCTATGAGAAGCCAAGTTACAGGGAACCAGACATGGGGCCTTCTCGGTCGTGGCACCCACCCTGTGGAATGCCCTTCCACCAGAGGTCAAAGAGAACAAAAATTACCAGACCTTTAGAAGGCATCTCAAGGCAGCCCTGTTTAGGGAAGCTTTTAATGTTTGATGGATCTCTGTATTTTAATATTTTGTTGGAAGCCACCCAGAGTGGCTGGGGGAACCCAGCCAGATGGGCGGGGTATAAATAAATAAATAAATAAATAAATAAATAAATAATTTCCCTCATTTTTCCATCTTTTTCCCATCTTTTCTTGCAGCAGATTAAAATGGCTGCTATCTGTCTGGAAATGGATGCCAAAATACGTAAGAAGTACTCGCTCACCTTGGAGGCTGGCTGAAGAAAGTCCAGATCAGTGAAATGTAGCTGGCAATTAGGAGGTTTCTTTATATGGAGTCAGATCAGCAGTCCATCTAGTTCTGGAGCTGCCCAGAGTGGCTGGGGAATCCCAGCCAGATGGGTGGGGTATAATTAATATTTTATTGTGTATTAAAATATCTATTTCTACATTAACTGGGGTTCTAGATTGAATTTATGACCTTTTGCATGCATTTATGTTTGTCAGCTATAAACATTTTTTTTAATGTCATAGAACCAGCAACACCACAGAGGTAGAGGAAGCTTCCCAAGGAAAAAACCCCACATATATATATTTCAGGGACCCAGGTGGCGCTGTGGGTTAAACCGCAGAGCCTAGGGCTTCCCGATCAGAAGGTTGGCAGTTTGAATCCCCGTGATGGGGTGAGCTCCCATTGCTCGGTCCCAGCTCCTGCCAACCTAGAAGTTCGAAAGCACGTCAAAGTGCAAGTAGATAAATAGGTACTGCTACAGCAGGAAGGTAAACGGCGTTTCCATGTGCTGCTCTGGTTCGCCAGAAGCGGCTTTGTCATGGTGGCCACATGACCTGGAAGCTATACGCCGGCTCCCTTGGCCAATAATGCGAGATGAGCGCTGCAACCCCAGAGTCGGTCACGACTGCACCTAATCGTCAGGGGTCCCTTTACCTTTACCTATATATATATATATATATTAAAAAGCCTACATATTCTTGTTAGCGATATGGCATGGGCTGAGTAAAACACTACTGGCAGACTATTTTGGCATCTTTCCCATCAACAAATTGTACAGCCAGAGTGCAATGAATGTGGTCAATGGAGCAATCATTAAACAATATGAAGCAGGCTGCCTGCAGACCATTTAAAGCTAGTTGCTATTAGAGAGCAGGAGGGTTTTAATTATACAAACTTCTCATTGGAGGGTATGTCTCTACCCTAATCACCACTTATTTAAGTTAGATTTGCCATTCTCTGCCCAGGTCCTGCTAACTGGCCCACAATTTACCCCTTAAAAATATTAGCTATTAAAATGGTATTACTTTAAACTTTAAAATTAAGGGCAATTTTAAAAGATAGCTAGATTGCTTAGTTGTATTATGTTCCACCCCCTCCCCCAGTATTTTATTCTCAAATAACACGGCAGTGGCAATGATTAGATAACATGGAGTAGTTACATGAAGGGGAAGCTGTGTTGTGAAAGCCATTAGCAGAGGAAGGCAAGAAGAGGAAATTGGGTATTCTGATGCATCTGGAGACTCAGGCAAGCGATTCAGTGTGTTAATATGGAAGCTTCACTCCTGAAAGCCTTTCTCTCTTCTCATGCCTTAAAACTGGGAATGTGGAAGAACAGACAACCTGTATTGTTACTCTTAATTAAAATAATTAATGCAAACAATTATAATTGTGAGCCAGCGTGGTGTAGTGGTTAAGAGCGGTGGATTCGTAATCTGGTGAACCAGGTTCGCTTCCCTGCTCCTCCACATGCAGCTGCTGGGTGACCTTGGGCTAGTCACACTTCTCTGAAGTCTCTCAGCCCCACTCACCTCACAGAGTGTTTGTTGTGGGGGAGGAAGGAAAAGGAGATTGTTAGCCGCTTGGAGACTCCTTAAGGGGAGTGAAAGGCGGGATATCAAGTCCAAACTCCTCCTCCTCCTCCTCCTCCTCCTCCTCCTCTTCTAATTGGAATCATTTCAATTATTCTATCCATACACCACATTGAATTCACATTTGTTTATGAATTGTTGCTTATATCATGTGACCAAATGTTTATTTCATTTATTTCTTTATTTTAAATATGTCTGTTATGGCAGTCTTCCCAAGGTTGCTCATGTGCATAATAAAATGAGTGGGGCATGGGGACCAAAAGGGCAGGATATCAAAGTTAATAGAAATAAATAAAATAAGTAATATATAAGAATTGTAACACCTCGTTACAATAAAACTAAAACAGGCATCTAAAAGCATTACACTTCTACAAAACCAATTTAGTTTTTTTTTAATCCAGCAGCAATGTGAAATAGTGGGAAATTCACGGTACATTATAGCAGCCTTACCCAACCTGGTGCTATCCAGATGTTTTGGACTACAACTCCCTCCATCTCTGACCATTGACTATGCTGGCTGGGGCTGATGGGAGTTGTAGTCCAAAACTCCTGGAGATTGCAGTAGGCTACTTCATTGCATAATGGGAGGGAAATAAAGATCTTTGTCTAAACTTTAACTGCTGGGAGAGAGCAGGGATAAGGAATTGGAGCAAAGTGAAGATGTATCAGTATTTTAGAGGAGTCACCAGCAGCTTTTGCAGCAAAGAAATAATTGAAGAATGTAAGAGGAGAAAGGCGGGGAATGGCACTGCTGACACCACAAAGAGGAAGACAGGTGTAATGGGCAGGGATTTCTTGTAGCCAGGGTGCAAAGGCTCCAACAACGATAGGAGCATTGGCCAGCAAGGAGGTACATTGACAGGAATAAGCCAAGTACACCTAAGTTACAGTAAACCAACCTGGACATGACTGGAGATGACTGATCGAGACCACAGGTTAGATGTGATTTCGCCAGGTAAAGACACAGCTGGCAGAACAGGTGAAGTTGGCAAACAACATTCCAGACCACTGCCCTATGTGGGTATTTAGGAGAATTGGTGGATGGAGGACTCAACATATACCCCAAGCTGAGAATCTGCTGCTTTCAGTGGAGTGTAACCCTATCCAGATGCTTCAGCCAACAGTACCTGTACCTTGCCTGGATTAAACTTGAGTTTGTTCAGCTTCATGCAATCCAAAGCATGGCCTGAAACACCAGCTCAGAATTTCAACTGCATTCCATCTGTACATTGGAAATAAGAGAGGGTTCTCTTCCAAACATATGACAGCCACTGATTATGGAGCTTTGAACGGAGCAATGGAAGGTGGCTGCTAATGCATTTGATATCCATATGTGAAAGTTCTACTAGAATGAAAGAACCCAAGGAAAGCTGAAATGACACAATTAAAATCTCAAGCTACTCATTCAGAATTTATGATTCACATTGTAAGTGCTACCATATGCTTTTCAAGCTGTAGCAAGCAGCCTTGTGGTTCTATGGGTAACAAGATCAAGAATAATAAGAGCAAACTTGATCAAAATAAAGAACACCATTATGCAAACAGTATAGATGAACTTACTCATTATGAGAAATATAACCAACTGAGTGGTGGCAAAGGGTTGTATACAGTGAAAATTAGGAATGAAGCTGTGTGCTGTTTTTTAAATTCTGTTTTCACTGTTACTAAAAGTTGCCTTCTGTCTTTCTGCATGTTCAGATTTGAATTGTGCAGGGTAGCACTAAAAAGAAATTCACTCCCTCACAACCTCAACATTCTTAGGACTATGCTCAAAGTTTGTATGCAGATACATTTAGTATGAAAGTTGGGCAAAGTGACTTTTCACCTAAATTCCCACTTTTCTTACCTTTGCTGCTTCCACCTGCTCAATTAGGATCATGTAACATGATGACATCACAATGCCACATCAGAGGAAGGACCATACTGTGAATGGTTGCTGCGAATGGCTAGACACATTCACACTACTCCAAAAATGTCTAAAAGGCGGGATGTTTTTTTTAAAGTAACAACAGCTTTCATTCGGCTTTGGGTAAGGATAAGCAAATTTCTCCTATTCCATTCTTTAATTGTTCTTTTGATGTTGTTTCTCCTGTATTTCACCTACCCAGCATTATGGTTTATTCTGGAATTAGAACATGAGTACAGTGGTACCTTGGGTACTCAAACTGCTTGGCTCCTGAACGCCGCAAACCCATAAGTAAATGTTCCGGTTTGCAAACATTTTTCAGAAGCCAAACGTCCGACGTGGCTTCCGCTTGATTGCAGGAAGCTCCTGCAGCCAATCAGAAACCACACCTAGGTTTTCGAACCATTTCGGGAGCCAAACAGACTCCCAGAACGGATTAAGTTTGAGAACCAAGGTAGTCTGAAGCAACTTTCGACTTCCAGAGGGTAGGACTTGAACCAATGGCTTCACATTACAAGAAAGGAGATCCCAACAAAACACCAGGAGCACTTTCTGACTGTAAGAATTGTTCAACAGTATAACAGGCTCCCTCTCCTTCCTTGGAGGATTTTAAGCAGAGTTTGGTGCTATAGATGCTTTAGTTGAGATTCCTGCATTGCAGGGAGTTGGACTAAATGACCCTCAGGATCCCTTCGGACTCTACAATTTTATGATTTTATGATTCTATGTGTTTTCTGAAATGGCACAACCCAGTACAACCCAAACACACATTTAACACATCAGTGATACCTAGGCCTCAAAAATTAGATTAAAATTTCCCATGTTCTACCACCTGACATTACACTTTTTCCAGAGAACTTTGAATTGTGAAGGAGATACCAATCCCCTCCCCACACAAAAAATGAAATTAACAGTTGCTTTAGAAATAGTTATTTCTGTACAGAGTACCCCCTGGCTCGATGGATGGATGTTTCATAGAAAAGGCTAAGTTTGACACCATTTTCATTATACCTTTGCGACTCACCTTGAAGGTGGTGAATTTTGAAAGGGTCCTCTGCAGCAAAGTAGGTACAAACCTTTCAATTCCCATGTAATACTTCACATACAGGGCTGGATAGCTGATGATGGCCAAAAGTAGGTCTTAGAAGAATAAAGGAACCAGTTATAAATGAAAGGCCTTTGTCCCGCTATTAAATACTGCAAAGGATAAAAACAGAATGAATGAATGAAGCAGAATCAACTTATCTGAGCTTAGAGATGAGTGAATTTGAGAGGCTGGAATAACAGGTGTTGCTTTTGCCTTGGTCTTATTTCATCAAACGCTATTATGCAAATTATAGATATCTAAAGTGTTAACACTGATATTATCGAGAAGTGAAAATGGAATTCCTTTACGAGATGAGATCTAAGTGCTAGATACAGTGTTTTTGTGTGCTTTCTGGATATTTGATAGTGCTAAAATAAAATAAGGAGTATAAATTAAAATAAAATTACATATTGAGTGTGCAGTTGGTAAATTGCTTATAGGTTTGTATGAATTAATTTGAAAATGTCTCTGGTCTGTTTCCACTCTGTCTTTTCTCATACATAGGAGCTTTTGTATTTGCTGTATAAATGAAACAACAATTTAAAATATATTTTTTTTAAAGTCCTGGGCAAAAGTATTTTAATAGCTGGTGAAATGTCAGCACCAGCCATGTTTCCTTATTGGAAGGTGTTTCAAAATCAGGATGCCAGAGAGAACAGGCCCTCTCATTTGTAACTGCATGACACACCTGTGCTAAAAAGGGGGGTTGAGAAAGGGGCTCTTAAGATATTGGCAGGCTGCTATGGGAAGAGTCTCTCCCTCAGGTAGGTCCTGCGGCCAATGCAGTGGGGGGTGGGATATGTGCATCCCAAACTATGCTCTCCCCCAATGATTTTTTTTATATGTCTTTTTAATTTGTGACAAGGCAGGTAATGACAACCTCTATCTAAAGAATGAGCTTGTTTTTAGAACTGGAGCAATTTAAGGATAGGAATCTCTTTAAAATTATGTCACAACATTTGGAAAAGCCCCCCAAAGTCTGTTCACTAGCAGAGGGTGGAGTTTTCATTATAACAATCACCCTATGATTACTTAAATGATCTTGAGGCGGGGAGGGGGGGTGGCAGCCCCTTTTAAAGGGTTAAATACGAGAACTCAGACTCCACCTCTTGGACTTTAGTTTGCTCTGCTTTTCAGTTCCAGTTGGGTTCTCTGTACCAACCAGCAATAAAGGAACTTGTTTGTTTGCCTGCAATAAAAAAGTAAGAGTTGGTTTGTTCTGCCTCTTTGATGCTGAGCAGAGCAAGATTGGGTGCTTGTTGCTGAAAAGGTATATTGTGAAACTATCACTCAGAAAGCTTTCTTGCATATTTATCAAACATGTTTGTAAGTCTATGAAAGGAAGTCTATTATGCAGTAAATATATTATAAAGCTAAGAACCGAGTCTCATTGACAAGAATATTGTTCTTGGTGCCACTCTCCCTAAATGCTCAACTGTGGTTGCACTGCAAGTGTGTTCTTACTCTCTTTCTAAATCCCCACCCTTTCTTTTTATTGGTGTCACGATACAAGATTAAAACAGAATTTTTGAGAAAACAAGCTCCACACTAGTTTTTAACTTCTTAGTTATAACATCAACTATTGGGTTTGCTTTATACTTTTGGTATCCCCTTGTTCACAGTATCCTCAGCATCATTTTTTTAAAGGAAACATATGCAGTGGTACCTCAGTTTAAGAACAGCCCTTTTACGAACTATTCAGTTTACGAACTCCGCAAAACTGGAAGTAGTGTCCCGGCTTGCGAACTTTACCTCAGTCTAAAAATGGAATCCAAACGGTGGAAGGGCACCGGCAGTGGGAGGCCTCATTTGGGAAAGTGTGCCTCGGTTTAAGAATGGTTTTGGTTTAAGAATGGACTTCCGGAATGGATTAAGTTTGTAAACCAAGGCACCACTGTATGTCGTTTGTTTGATTCCTGGTGCTCATACTGAATTTTCTGTTAACTTGACCTTTACAAAGTCCATTATGCAAGTTAACACACTGTCTGCATGGAGAAGAGCGAGACGGATAGTCCTAGCCTTTCTCTCCCCCTGGCCTGGCCCTCACACCCTCTCCACCAGTGAGGTGGGGAGATTGGCTGGTGCCTCCTCCCACCTGAAAAAGGCCCCAACCCAAAATGTGGCTGTCCCATCTAACAAGGGAGGCGGACTACAGGAGCAATACTTCCACAGAAAATGTCTCCTTGTTTGTTTCGTTAATAAGCTTTTGTTTTTTTTGTAAACTGTTTTGCAGCTTCATAATGGCATATTCATTCCAGGGCTGGGGAACCTGTGGCTTTTCAGCTGTGGCTTGGCTACATCTCCCATTATCCTTGGTCATTGGCCATGCTGGCTGAGGTTGATGGGAGTCAGAGTCCAAGAACATCTGCAGGGCTACAGGTTATTTGTTTTACACAGACCTTAACCAGGCTCAGTGGCACAGATCAGAACTTATTACACTTGCAGACACCTAATGTAGCAATCTATATGGACTCTGGGCATGGCCTAAAGCAGGGTTGCAGAATTTGCAGCCCTCTGTTTGATTACATGTATATAGGGGGAGGTGGGGAGCCCAGAGGAAGGGAGGGAAGATGGGGAAAAGATAAAGTGGAGTGAGCAATGGAAGGAAAAAGGAAGCCCTCTGCAAGAAATCGATTCACACCTCTAGCAAAAAGGAGGGAAAGCGGGGAGCCAGACGGGTAAAGTGATGGAAAGGGGAGAGCCCTCTGCAAGCAATTGGCTCAAACCTCTGACAGGCGCTATCTTTCCTCCTTCCGGCAGCCTGCTGGGTGAAGAGGAAGAAGCAGGAAGAGAAGGAAGTATTAAACATAATGAGAAAGGAGGGTTAGCAGAGAGAAAAGGAGTGGCAGAGGCACAGAGGAAATTCATGTTTCACTACATATGACTAGGAGCAATCTAGGGGGCTTTCCCCCTCCCCACTCCTTTTTCATTTAGAGAGCTTCCTACTCACTAAGCAACACACACATGAATTTACTGTCTTAAACAAAATAGAAGAAAAACAAAACAACGTAAGTATACCGTTGTGTTGGAGGTTGCAGTAATACTGGAAGAGAGAAAATAGGAATAATAGGTATTTTGAGATTATATATCACAGCCCCATTGTAAACAGGACTGTGCTATATTTTAACATTAAAAAAGAAAGATAATTTCTTTGAAATGCCCTTATTAGCAACCAAAGGAGAAGAATCCGCCATGTGTCGAAATGTTGCAGGCTGCCCCAAACTAAAAGTGCATTTGACATGATGATGAAGCAAGACCTCTCGCTTCAAATTGTCCTGGGCTGATTCTCTCAAGTCAGAATTTATTATAAGCAACAGATTCTAATTTAACAAGTGTCAGGATCCAAAGGCATGCCAGTGACTTTCGCCTATTGATGTTTTGAATGGCCCTTGACACTTCTGACTGTTTGATCAATTAGGAGTCTTTGGGGAAGACAGCCTAAGAAACACATGGTAAGGACTGTTGCTTTTTTGTGGGGCGCTGTTACCAGTCTTCACTTTATCCCAGGCTCCCATTTGTGAAGAAGATGTGATGCTTCCTGTGAGCTGTTTGATATATCCATAGGGAATACATGTATGTGATTAACCTAACTGGCCACTGGGTGTGACCGTTGCTCCACACAAAAGCAGCAGAGTCTCCTTTTAAGTGACTTGAATCGCCTCACATGAAAAAGGCTCTTTTATCTTAGGAGGTAAAACGTTCGCAATGAGAATGTCATATAATTTACATTCCTTCAGAATCAAGAATAGTAGTATTAATAAATCCAGAAGTGAAACACCCCAAAGTTTCACAGTGACGTATTTAAATGCTAATTGTGCTATCCAAAGAGACCCAGAATTTTCTCATCGCAAGTATTCAGATTTATTGAAGCAAAAATGAATGTGATTGTTTCAGAGAATGGGTTCCTTTTGTTCCAGAGATAGCAGAAGTGTGTCGCCTGCATACTCTTAAGTGTGCACCTCTTGTGATGAGGGAAACTGTGCGATCACATTGGAATGTTAGCCCTGTCAACTTTAGAAACAGATTTTGTCCCATAATATTAAGCCACTGTGGCGTTTTGCATCTGACATTAGGTATTCAAACACCATTCTGTCTGTTTGTGGACAATAATCCTGCTTATTATTTCCAATGCATTTTATTATATCCAGTGTGCAACGGAAACCTCATTATTTGTTAAGAACTTTTTCACTCCATATCACAGTCCCCTGTAGACCTATGTAGCCATGTGTAGGAAGCATTTCTGTTTATAGTTTCATTATCTATATAGTTTAAATTTATCCCCATTCCCTACTGGGGTTGTGTGTTCGTGGTGTGCATTCCTGTACATGATGAAAAGCACAGAATGTTTTGTCACAATGGCATCTTTTTCTGCCAGGCTCTGATAGGATGTTGAGTAACTGGGATTATATTGATTATAAGTGCTGATTACAAAAGATGCACATCTTAAGTGACGTATAGTTCTCTGCAGTGCTTTTTTTCTTTTAAAAGTGTTTAGGGCAGGGGTCAGCAACCTTTTTCAGCCGTGGGCTGGTCAACTGTCCCACTGTGGTGGGCCGGATTATATTGGGGGGTGGGGGTGGTAGTGAACAAATTCCTATGCCCCACAAATAACCCAGAGATGCATTTTAAGTAAAAGCACACATTCTACTCATGTAAAAACACCAGGCAGGCCCCACAAATAACCCAGAGATGCATTTTAAATAAAAGCACACATACTACTCATGTAAAAACACGCTGATTTCCGGACCGTCCGCGGGCCGGATTGAGAAAGTGATTGGGCCGCATCCGGCCCCTGGGCCTTAGGTTGCCTACCCCTGGTTTAGGGGTACTCTCATTTTCCTACTCATATTGAAATACTGACTCTCAGTACTTCTGTGCTGCATTAGTCCATTTGGATTACTAGCTTACATAGGTGTCTGAAGTAGTGCTGAGTTTAAGAGTCTGTAGAAACTCCATGTGTTTTATCACTTTTTAGCTACTATTGATGTTAATCATATTTTGACAGTTTTGAAATACAGTTTTGAAAACTGTTTTTCAAGAATGTTTTATTTAATATTTTTGTGTAAGGTTTTCTTACAGTCAAACGGTATATAACTTATGTTGAATAAAATAAATAAATATTTGTTTATTTTAAAGTTGGATCATAATTCCCAAAGGCATTTCGCATTTTGCAATTTTAAGCATAAGCTTGCAGTGATTGACATGTGGACATAAAGTACTGAATGCATCAAACAAAAATCATATGGTGCTTTTATCAGGGAGCAGGGAATGACTTCAGCTTTTTATGTGATACACCCCTTTCTGATATAGCCCTCTCTAAGTGGTCCTGGGCAAGGCCCTGTTTCTCAACCTTACCTACCTCACAGGATTGCCGTAAATATATAAAATGATACAAGGCTAAACCCTTAGCTGCTGTGATAGCTGTAGAGATAGGCTGACAAAGAAATCTAAATAATGTTCCATCAGTCCCAGTAAGTGTTTGTTATTCTAATCAAAACTACAGCCCTCAACATGTCCAAGAGACTGTGAATCCTAATACCTAAAAAACCCCAGCATTGCCAATTAGGTTCAGAACAATGTTTCCCTACTATGAGTTATACCTTGCTCCAAGTCCTGCTCTGGAAACTATAGTGTGCAACAGAATGTGTCTTTCCATCTGTTTTCAACAAGAACAAGTGCAATGTTGATTTGAAACAGGCTGAAAATTATTTTAAGGTGTGTGCTTGTGTGTTTCTCAAAACTGTCAACAGCAGCAGATACACTAAGTGCCTGGATTTTCTGCTTTTTGAAAAAGAGTGTGTTTGTGTTTTCCACATAAAAAGTGTGCTTTAGCAAAAGAAAAAAGAAAGCTTTCAGCCAATTTTTCAAAACCTAGTTTTTCAGAGCTTAAGCTGAAAATCATCCACACTTCCTAGAATCATTTTCTTTCTTTCTTTCTTTAAGTGAGACATCTGGCATCTTCCTGATTCAGTGATGAGCTGCCAATGTTTACAATGAGGGGCTCCGGGGGCGGGGAACCTCTTAATTGAGTTTGTGATAAATTTCAAATTCAAGCAAGGATGTTTAAAATGCAATAATTGTTCAATACAAATCTCATATGAAATCACATCAGCTTCAGAGCCCAGAACATGTTCTGCAGGTTCCAAAGTGTTGTTTGTGTCTAGAATTGCCAGTGGACAATGCAGGGTCCTTAGTCAGGCCATACAGTAATTCTTTCTGGCCCCCAGCAGCCCTAAGTAATTGTAATTAAAGTGTTTGTGAGCGAGAGAGTGATGTCCCCCTGAAAAGTGCACAGCCTCAGGTGCCCCTTGGAGAAGCCATTCAGGATCAGATCAGAGTGTGTATTGTAATAAAGAAAGGTGGAAGAGATCGATGTTCCCTATTTAATGTTTTCTTACATGATAGAATGTTACAGCATCACATTACTGAATAGTTTTGTTGATTGATTTTGTGTGTGGGATGTGTGTCTGTTCTTTATTAATTGCTTTGATATCTTCATTAATACGTTGTTTTGGTATGTTTTGTTGTGCACTGTGAGCTACTTTGGGCACATTTCTGTGTAGGAAGCACCATATACGTAAATTTAAATCTCAATCTGTGTGTTTTGTATGCAATGCTTCACATGTGCCTGAACCTATGTGCTCCATAGCTATGACATCTGTACTGCTCGATGGTGTAAGGGGATTGACTTTGAAGCAAATACACTTCCAGCTTCTGCGCCTGTGTCTGAAGGATGAAATGTCACTTAAGAATAATAAAGAAAGTTAATCTGAAGTATCCACTGCATGGGAGCTGGTTGCCTGCATTACTCTTGTGGCAAAATTTGAAAATTCATTGTATAGCGGGGGGGGGGGGGTCAGGTGGGGGCAACCAAAATGGATAGACCATAATGTTGCATCCATCTGGGAATTCCAACGTACTGTCTGTCTCTCCTGGGGAGCTTCTTGATTATCAAAGCTTACCTTATTGTTGAGAGTACTTGGCTTGGCATAACAGAGAATGCTGAAGGAGATTTTCAGGACTCTATATGCACATTATATTTTGTTCCAAGAGACAACTGCTGCATTTGGTTCAGTGAGCTCCAGGTTCTAATCTAAGCAATCACAAGACATAATCTGCAAAATGAAAATCCACCTCGGAAAAACTTTTGTGTTCCCTCCCTAATGTAGCATAGAGATAGATGGAAGATGGAACACAGGACACAAAGGTACAGTCCTGAAGATCATGACTGAACATATCACTATTTTATTCTACCTTGTGGGGTTAGTATGCAGACAGATGTAACATCACTATGACCACAGGAAATCAGTATAGGAATTAGTCACAATTAAATTGTTGTTAATGCCTAATGTGATTTGTGCACCCAGAGAGTGCTGCTGTTTTTAAAACAAAAGTAGGTATAATGTGAAGTTCACCCAAAAACAACAACTGAATGCTTAAAGAACATAGATCTCAATTAAAGCATATCTGAAATTATTTCCCAAGGGTACTACTTGTTACCACTTGTGTTTTCATTTAGCATATTTTCAGCTATACTTTATTTGGGGGTCCATCATTTTTTGACATGAACTATTTCTGTGAACTTGAAACTAAAGCCTTAGAAGTAAAAGTTACTATTGCTTAAGACAACAGATGCCTGTTATGGCACCAAGATGTTCTCTGCCACACCAAGGCATTATTGGTATGAATTCATAATGCGAGAACCTTTCATGTCAAAAAGAGATGGAAAATCAAATGTGAGTCTAAATAGCATGTAATCTCCCTTGACTCTTTGCAATTTCATGGCAAAACTGCCTCAACAGATTACACGGTGCAAAATAACAAAATATCCTTGGAAAGGAGATCAGACAGGAATTCATAGTGAATGGGCCACATACTTCATTGACGTTATTTCATTGGCCCCCAACTTCTTTCTGGTTGTAAATCATGCAGTGCCTAATGGATCTGCTCCCATGCATCTGAACCCAATTATAAGTATAATTTTGAGACAAAACAAATGTGGGTAAAATGGTTCTTACATCTAGTTTGAAAGTAAACACATTTTGCTTTGATAAATCTGCCTTTTGGTGAGTCAGGCTAATCTAACCTAGGACTGTCTGCAGTGAGTGGTTGTGAAGAAACAAGGTTTCTTCCAGACGTGCTGCTCTGACATCTTTTAACTGGATATATCAGGGATTTAATGTGGGGCTTTCTGAATGCAAACCATGAGCTCTCCAAGTCAGCCCTAGCCACGGTAATGAATGCTTAAGCTTCAACATTACATTTACAGCGTTCTTTTTGGGTTGTTGTGGCACTAAGTTGCTACGAAGCTTGCATTTACATTTTGCCATCTTCACTTGACATTGAAGCATTTGTCTCCGTCCATTTCCACTGCCATTAGGGCAAGAGTGATCCCTGGAGCAGCAAATATTGCTCAGGTGAATGGGGGAAATTAGCACTAGCCATCAAAGGGATAAGCAAATATTATGCAGAGTTTACACAAATTATGCAGATTAGGCACTGTGCTTCCATTGAGTGCCGTTGGAAAATAAGTCTGAAGGCATGTGCCTTTGACATTTGGAAACACAGTGGTTTCCCATTAGAATTCAGTGCAGCAAACTCTCTGTTTGAAACCAGAGTCGGTGCAGGATGCTTAGATTGTCCGTCAGAAATGCAGTAACCAAGAAGGAGGTTACCGGCCACAATATCTACTTTCTGCCTCAACCGCCAGAGGCATCATGCTTCTGAATCCCAGTTGCTGTCAGGTGGGCAGAGTGCTGTTGTGCTCATGCCCAGTTGCCGACTTCTCACAGGCATCTGGTTGGCCACTGAGAACAGGATGCTGAACTAGATGGACCACTGGCCTGAATCAGCAAGGCCTTCTTATGTTCTCAAGGATCTGCATCTTGCAGTTTATCCCACTAATTCAGGCATCCCCAAAACAGCCCTCCAGATGTTTTGGACTGCAATTCCCATCATCCCTGACCACTGGTCCTCTTAGCTAGGGATCATGGGAGCTGTAGGCCAAAACATCTGGAAGGCCGCAGTTTGGGGATGTCTGCTCAGGAGCTCAGGAGCTCCTGCAATGTGCCATCCCTTTGCCCCAAATGGGGCAACATCAACCCAACATCAGAATCATGTTGCTGCCTAGCAGACTTGACATAAACTCAGGCTCAACAACACTGTTAGAATCAATAGGTGGATGTTCTGCACCCTGAACAAGAATGGGGTTCAGGGAAAAATTCAGAGAATCAGTGAGTTTGAAGAGACCTCAAAGGTCACCCAGCCCAACCTCCTCCCAACACAAAATCCAATGCAACTTCATATCTGAAGGGTGGCTGTCTTCTAACTTCTAACAAACAGAGTCCATCACCCTCTGAGGCAGTCTATTCCTTTGTCAATGAGCCTGCACCCTGGAGAAGTTCAGCTGGTTAGGCTGCAACTTTAGGAGACGTTTTATTGATACATTTCTCATGAAAAATGCATCTGTTACATGAGAGTTTGGTTACTGAAAATTGCTGTAGCAGGTCATCACTTGTAGAGGCATATTATCACCTCTGCAAGGTATCAGCGCTCAGTGAATGACAGGCAGGTGGAACTTCTGAGTCATGAGAACCCTGTTAAAAGGAATTTGCCTTGAGCAAGATGAGCTGCTTAAGGCTGCAACCCTAAGCATCCCATATGCCCTAGGGGCAGCGTCAAGCAGCAGGATGCAGGCAAAATCCTACCCACACCTATGCTTCACAGGAAAAACAGAGCCTGATCAACAGGTGGATGGGGATGTTGTCAATGTGCAAGGAAAGAGAGGAGGAGTAAGGATGAAAAACGAGAAGTTTAGTCTTGTACACACTAAGCTTGAGGCAATGACAAAGCATCTAAGTGGAGAATTTGATGTGTGGTTGGATGGCGGGAGAAATTTCTGGGGTGGAGAGGTAGAACTGGGCATTGTTAGAGTAAAGGTGATGCTGAAATATATAACAGGCACACTACGTGACATCAGGTGCAGGGCAAGTTAAGCTGCAGCTGCATAGGAACAATCGGGAGCCTTAAAGTGCACTCTTGATCATTCCTCTGCAACTGGTCTTGCATTTGGCACCTTTTAAATTTGGCACCAACTGGCTAGATTTGGCTCCAGCCACAAACTCCTGATTGGAGTTCACATGAGAACCAATCTGTGCAAACCACCTGGCCAAAAGAACTTTATTTTCTGCTGCGAGCTGGTCTGCAGAGGGAAATGCTTTGTCTGACATCATGGTGATGTCAAGTGACTAACAGGTTGGTGCCTTGTGCACCTGTCAAAAGCTGACCCCCGGCAGGGAGCAACAGGGCCAGATCCAGGTCACTATCCCTGACATGTATGGGGAATTGCACAGGGCCCTGAAAGACCATGAGAGGGACAGACTCTGCAGACACTCTGAAAGATCAGATAGCTGTGAAGATAATTAGCTGATGGACAAGTTTTGTGACTCTTCTGGATACTGGCACAACTATCAGTATATGTGGCGTATTAGTGGCATGATAGTGCTCAGTAATGCATCCTATCAGCACAAAGATTTCCACTTGTGCAGCAACCCTTTCCTGCCCCTGTGTGCCTTCTAGGGGTTCCCTCAATCCTCTGGAGCAGATTTGGGGCACGTGCAGCGGGAGGAAAGGGGGAAGTCCTGTTGTGTAAACAGAAATCCCAACACATTGGTTGGATACAGCCCACGTTCTTCACAAACAGATCCACCACACACGTGCCTTCTGCAATGTGACTCAGTAACACTGAATACATAAGTGTAAAATGGCCCTCGCAGACCAAATTAGGACCCCCTTCCTGGCCTGTTGGCCTTGCCTGGCCAGAGATTTCCCATGCCTATTTCAGATCAAAACTCAAACTGGTACAGTATAAGGATAGCTAGACCAGAACGTGCATGCTTTCTAGGGTTACCTTATCCTAACAGTTCAAGGAGAGGCGTGGTATTATGGTATGAAAAAAGAGTAGACAATTTCAGACCAGAAGAGGGGGAATCTTTCAAAAGCAGAAAAGAGAGAGAGAGAGATTGGGCACATCCATTGTCTTCCGCATTGTTGTTCATTTTTATCCTAATTGTGCAACTTCAAATGAAAAGAGCAAAAGAAAGAGGCGTTATTGATGATGCAAGGTAAGTGCCTTGTGGAAATAATTCTTATAGATTTATATGTTGTCTCTCTATATATCCAACAGCGACCTGGGGGTTACTGAGCAATATATGGCAGCACTGAAAACAATCTACAAAGCTGCATTTCTTGATCTATTTGTGTTCCACCCAGATTAGAGTACAGCACAGCAGGCAAAGCCACGACTGCTAAGCTTCCATGACCGCTATACGGTATTGCAGGAATGTAATTGCAGGACGAGAAACTTCTATGATAAGAACCCTCTGCTATTTGCCCCGATTCAGAATGAATCAAATTATCCCTTAATCGCAATAAAGAGCATGTCCAAAAACACAAAACCAAAAAAGGAAAGCTCTTCACAGAATAACCAGACTGCTTTCATGTTGATTAAAAAAAAAAAAAGTAGGAGGAAGGAAAGGAACCAAGAAAGAAAAGTCCCACACGCCATGCCTTGAGGACATTAACACTGTGTTTGCTGTGACACTTCTTGACCTCTTCTTAAAAGCCACTCAGCCAACTTGGGGGAGTCAAGATGTACATAGCCAGATGTAAAGGTGTGAGGAGGAAGCTTCGTACTACTACCCCCAGTCTAACTGTACAAGGTAGACTAGAACTGACGACAGTCAGGAAGTTAAGCTGTTGTCTTGGCACTGTTGTCTTCCATGCGCATTGAGAGGAGATCATAAACCTTTTTCTTCATGTTTGCAAGAGGAATCAAAGGCTTGCCTTAAATTCAGACCATTGGTCCTTATAGCTCAGTAATGTCTATGCTGACAGGCAGTAACTCATGAGGGTTTTTATCAAGGGAACTGTAGTTTAGCACCTCAAAGAGCTACAATTCCCTTCACCCTTAATAGACTATGGTTCCCAGGATTCTTTGGTGGGGTGTTTTAAATGTGTTTTAAAAAGTAAAGTGCATATGCAGTCCAAAGCAAAGACCAACAGGTGCCTGTCTAATCACCAAGCAGATAGAGTTCCCACAATACTGGTGCAACCACACTGAAGGCCTTGTTGTTGTTGACCACATGCCAAACATGTGACACTGCCAGTAAGGATCCATCCGCTGACTGTGGAGCATAGCTGCCAAGTTATCCCTTTTTAAAAGGGATTTTCCCTTATGCTGAATAGGTTTCCTCGTGTGAAAAGGGAAAACTTGGCAGCTATGCTGTGGAGACCTGCACAGGCATCTAGGGTGGCAAAGCAGCCTCTAATTTTTTTAACTAACTAATTACACGTAATAAGGGAAACATGGGGTTCCCAGCCTTATTTTCCCCTCATAACCATGGCTTTTTTTCCCCAGCTGGAACTCACTGAAGCTCAATTCCAGCACTTCTCAGGTGGGCACCACTGGCATTCTAAAGCTATGAGGAAGGCATTCACGGTGAGTTCTGTTACCTCTTTTTATAGAAAAATAGCACTGCTCATAACACTAATTTGAGAGGGGGAGAGGGGCTGACTGAATCCTCATTCATTCAAATGGGCCTTTTCTGCATTAGCTTCAATCTATGGAATGCTCTCCTCAAGGAAGCCCACCTAGCACCAATTTTGTCATCAGTTCAGCGTCAGGGAAATATATTTTTGTTTTCCCCGGCCTTTGGACGTCATCAATTATTAGATAATTTTACTCTATGTTTTCAGTATGACTGTGTGTTCTTCTGATATTCTTACGGTATTCTATTCTTGTTGTAAATTGCTCCTGGTCTTTTGTTGTGGGAAGAGCTACATATATTCTATACACCTAACCCTAACCATGGAAGGCTTTGAATGTTGGATATTAATTGACAGTTGAGGTCGACATTTCATCCTGGACAGACATCACTTGATTTCTATGGGATTAAGGGGGAATTACTGAACCAACTACCTATTTATTCTTCCCTACATAAAGCTACGGGGGCCCTGTGTCTTTCCCCCTGTGGGAGGAAAAGCAACTTATGGGCTGTGCTGACAAATGACAGGATTGCGAGGGTTAAGCAGCCCCTCTTCTCTTCTCGTCTCTCCCTCTGCCTCTCAGGCACCCTTGCTTTAAAAAAAATACTGTTAGGGGAAAAGATTCACCAAATGCAGCCATGTGTAGATTGAACTGTGAATGCATAAATGTACTATATAAATGCTAAGCATTGTAATAATAGTTATTATTATTATTATTAAACTAATTACTCACTAGGAAAAAGTGCTTGGAATTTGAAAATATATAGAAAATAATTGAAGATCATTCTGGCGAAAGAGTGTACGTCCAAACTCTCTCACACACATTATTGAATCTGACACTGACATACTTTCCTTGATAATACAGAATAGGGTATATCTTCCTTCCTCCTTGTGGCTAGATTGGAAACAGTGACCTCTGCTTGCTGATAGCAATCCGGTTGGTAATGGAAAGCTCACTTCACAGAAATCGTGTGACTCCCCAGGTCAATACACTGACCTGAACTGTCCGGATAGGATGCAAGGGATACCTGGCCCTCAGACTATCCAGTTACTGAAGATTTTCAGTATCCATTTCTATCTACTCAAGCACAAACTGTGTTGTTTTTATATAAAAACACAGCCTTATGGAAAAAAAAAACCTTTAAAATGAACAGATTTACTGCGGCATACACCTTTGTGAACTAAAACCCGCTGCATCAGGGGCAAAAGTTGTTATCTTTAATTGGCAGGTATGTGTCCCCACATATACCCACACATGGGTAGGGGGGGACTGTAAGCAGTGGGACCTAATGGCCTCTAAATGTAGCAATATGCTTTTGTTCTCAAAATGTTAGTTAAATGTAGCAACATGATACGGATCTGGATGCCAGAGCCACAGATATCAGAAATGGTTGCAAAGAAGTGATTAATTTCAAAAATCACGTTCCTAAAAGAACTTTCACATAGTATGGTCCAAAATTGAAGCTTCGTTCCACTCCCTAGCTAATAAACACCTAATACAATATACTACTTTTCAATTGCACAGGCTGGGAGCATGGCCAGTGCTTTTTTTCTGGGGGTACGCGGGGTACGCATACCCCTAAACCTTTTGTGAATCTAACGGGAGAAGAAACTAAAACATTAAAAAAATAATTTCTTATCTAGCACAGTGAATCGTCAGTTCTGTTGCTACCCCAAATGGCGGCCTCATTTCCTGACATGGTGTTTCCTGAGTCTCAGACAGAAGTGAGCGTTTAATGTGTGAATTAGGAGTTGGAATCTAGCACGGTGATTGGTCAGTTTGGTTGTTACCACCTCCGATGGCGGCTTCATTTCTTTTCCCGGTGATTTTCTTGAGTCAAAATGAGAGAACCCCCTAAACATTTTTTTTTAGGAAAGAAAAGCACTGAGCATGGCCAACGGTCAGGGAGGATGGGCAGTCTAGCATCCATTGTGTGGGGGGAACCCCTTCTTTTTCCTCATAAGGAGAAACAACCAGAAGAGACTCTCCATTCTGAGATAGATTTATAGACCCTCCTTTTTCCTACACCCATTGTAAAAAGGCACAGGAGAAATAATTGCCTCTGCTAAGAAAACCTAACAATTTCATTATAAACCAAGAGGGCAAAAGGAGAGGTGACTTGTCCAAGATCACCAATTAACAGGTATGGCAGGAATAGAAACCACGTCTCTTGTTTTCTTGTCCAGTGCATCTTCCCATGGTGCTTTGCCTCTCCATAGACTTGGGCCCTTGGGAATATTGCGCTTCCCTCAGATTCTTGACATGGGCACTTTGGTATTGTAATAGGAGAAAGTCTAAAGTAGTGCAAGATGTCAGCCCGTTCTTTTAATATAATTGGGATCTCTCTTGAAGAGGATAGCACAAATATTGCTCTGTATTGCTTGGAGTTTTTTTCCTTTTCTTTTCCAGGGCTGTTGTTTTTCTGAATTAGTAAATAAATCAGGGGAGATCATAGTAAGCCAGTAATACCCTGCTCAGCACTATGGAACACATCTTACAGTGATGAAACGCAAACCTCTAGGCAGGAAGATAAGATACCAAAAATGAAAATTTGCTGAATATCATCAGAAACCACATACCCTTGAGAAATCTCCAAATCCAAGAACCATAAACAACTTGTTAAGACATACAATTACTGAATAGTCCTAGCAGCAAGTGCTTCCCTTGATGAAACGAAGAAAGCAAGGCAGCAATAAAAAATCAAGCCCACGAAGCAACTAGACCCAGAAGGTTATTTTAGTTATTTTAGAGAGGGGGGAGAGACTGGTGGAAATAAGGACATGCTTCTAGCACTTCAGCTCTCATGCCAAGGATCACGGCTCAAGCTTCCCTCTCCAGTATTACAAATTGCTATGGTTCTACTCGGCCCCTCTATGCTGTATTCATTTATTCCGCAATAGGCTGTGCTCTATTGATGTAAAAGCCAAATACAATTGTATTTGTTGTCAAACGATGTGCTAGAAAGAAACGTAAATTGGCTTACAATGGCCTGCTTCAGACATAGTCCTCCCAATTGTCAAACCGTTATTTAGTGGTTGGAAGTGCCCAATAGGAACACAGGCTGATCCACTCCTCCCCTGTTCACAAGCAAAGTTGCTGCAAACTATAGTTCACTCTTAATCCACAGGTAGAAACCCAACATGAGATCTAATTAAGATTTCAGATTGGAAAGCAAAGTTTGGTCGCCAGTAACTTTAGTTCCTCTGGTTCTGTTGTAAACCATAGTTATGGCTAGCTAAGAAATGCTGGGGTGGGGAGAGGGTTGATGTGGGCTGGGGAGCAGGAACTGGCTGGGTTTCCACTGAGAACTCACGTATTGTGCATCTGTTTTTCTCGTGCATTTTTAACCATTGACACCCTCTTTGCTTTCAAGATGTTGAAAGTCAAACTATTGCCAGGTGCATTCATTGGTCACATGGCACATGGAAAAGAGCCTCCAGCAATACACAATGGTGGGACTGGGGGTCACAGGAAGGAATCCTCAGTGTGAGGACACAGGTGTTACAAGAGCTTCTCTGTCCTCAGCTGTGAAATCTCAGAGGTATGGAAAGCATTTTAGCACACTTTCAATTAAAGCTGTGAAGTGATTTTATTCCTAACCCAAATTCACTTGTCTAATGAGCACGGCCACTTTAAAAAAATAAATCTGGAATTATATCTCACCTTTGGTGTCATTGGGTTAAACCCAATAGTAGCTTTGAACTATGGGAAATCTCTTCCGCTAGCACAATGCAAGCCATTCAATTTTTCACTGATCCCTCTTACCTCCTGCAGCCCTCTGACGCCCCCCCCCCCAAACAGTTGCTATGGAGGGTTGGAGAGCATTCTAGAACAGCATGGGATGGGATGGTAAGTAAGGGTGGTGGTGGTGAAAATCAGGTATCCTGCTTTGCATGAGCAGAAACTCCTTATATTAGTATATTGAATATAACCCTATCTTAGCTATGTTTGAATGGATATATTAGTTACAGGTAGGTAGCCGTGTTGGTCTGACATAGTCGAAACAAAAAATAAAATTAAAATTCCTTCCAGTAGCACCTTAGAGACCAACTAAGTTTGTCATTGGTATGAACTTTCGTGTGCATGCACACTTCTTCAGATATATGTAAGATTTATGTAATGGATATATGTAACTGTTGTGTTTCTGGTACATGTGAGAGTCTAAAATGCAAGATCAGTTACTGCTTTGGGTCAGAAGTGAAGGTTTTTGTAACAGATTTGTTTTAGTCCATTGCTGATTATGCCATTAACAACAGAAAATAAGATTCACTCTGTGTGGCATCTTAGCCAGCACTATTTTGCTCAAACCCCTGTCATTAGTGCCTCACTTTTTAAGCCTTTAATTTACTCAGGTAATTATTTAAAGAAAATGGAGTATCAAGCTAAGAATCTTTTAAAGACAGTTTGCATGGAATTCTATATAGTCAGCCATGTAACCAGTCAGGAGGGAAATAACATGTTTTACAAGAACAGAATACAATAAAAATGATGGGCAGATTGAATCCATTGGTCTCTGACTACCTGTTGCACAGAAACAAAGCCTGTGTAATACTACATTGATTCCTATGTCCTGAAGTGTTGTCATTGTTGACATCCACTGGTTTTAAGAGACAATGGGGATGAAGTCAAACTGCTGCATTAGCAGTACCGAAATGACCTCACGGGAGCACAAACCTGGGCCACTGGTGCCCTGGGCTGCCCTGATGACAAGACCCCCTTCTTGACCTCACTGATGTGGTCCAAAGGAAAGTAGAAGAATACGTTTGTCACCAGCTTGGCTACAGGAGTTGTCAGAAGGAGGCATACAAGGCACCATCCAACCCTCTTAGGGACTTCATTCTGGATTTGTGTAGGGTTTACACCTTAGCCTTTTCTTGTCCCAAAGATGTCCCACAAGGCAGTGGTGGTTTAGGATCAGAGTGTTCCTTCTCCTAGATGGGCTACTTTCCCATGTTGATGATCCCTATCTGCCCCTCACTTCCCTCTACAGCATGTGCAGAAATCGCCTTCTTGACCATTGGACCTGCTATTGGTCTTCTCCACTCACCCACTGAATTCAGTGGAACTTTCAACTGCACTGGGCAAGTACTATAACCATACAGTAATGACACTTCACTCTTATATTATTTGTATGGCAATTGCAGTTATCACTTGATATCCTAAACATGAAACAGGTGCCAGCACTCATCACAAGTTGATTTGTCTATGCTTCTCATCCCATGCTGCAATGTTCATTATGTTCACTGGGAATATCATGGAAAATAGCCACCTCATAGTACTAAGCAAGCCTTGTCTCAGCCCTTATATATAGAATGAGTTAATATGTCCATAGCCCCCTTCATCAGTTGTCTGTATGAAATGGGGTTCCACACATACAAGGGGCAGTGGGACTGTGTCTTGACCCTGCTCCAAAGCTTCTCAGACCTACATCTAATGTCCATATATTATCTGCATAGAGGAAGCCTAAGTATGTAGCATTGTATGTACATTACTGCCATATAATTTGGAGTAATGATCATGCATGCTTCAACAAGAAATATGCCTTGTCCAAGTGTTTACATTCAAGCAGAGACATGGGGAGGCCTCTGAAAAGCTGCCACTTCTTTGTGTGGAGACCCCTTCATGAAAATAACATGTGAAGAGGACTATGGACTACCACCATTTCGGCTATTACTGCACAAATTAATACTTGAGTAGAATCCAAAAATAAAAAAGATGATTGAAAACACAGCAAAGGGAAATGAAATCTATAAATCCTTTATTTAAAGTAATGGGTCAGTGCATCTGGCTGTTAACCAGAAGGTTGGTGGTTCAAGGCCACCCAGGGATGGTTGTGGGCAGGATTCCTGCATTGCAGGTGGTTGGACTAGAGGGCCCTTGGTGTCCTTTCCAACTCTAAAATTCTGTGATTATATATGTTACATTCATAATTTACTTGCTTATGCATTTATTAAGTGACTACCATTAAGCATTACAACCTAACACACATATAATCATGTGATAGAGAGAGCAAAATAGGAAAAGGGAGAGGGTGACAAACATAAAAATCAATGTTAATGGCTACCATCATTACCTCAATAAAAAAAGTTCAATGGAATACACATGTCAGTGCATCTGATCTGATGGTAATTCCAAAACAATGACAACAAACAGAGTGGTTAGTGTAAAAATAATTGTTAAGAATTTTCTGGGGATACAGAGAGAGAGAGAGAGAGAGAGAGAGAGAGAGAGAGAGAGAGAGAGAGAGAGAGTTGTCAATGGTGTCCAAACAGACCTCACAGGAAAACCAACTGGCTCTTAGTAAGTGACCAAGAGGTCTTACAGAGCTCATTACCAAGTTTGATTATTGTGAAATTCTCCACCATCTCTACTTCTTAATGATTAGCATTTCATTGTAAAGATAGAAAGGAAGCTCAGAATATGTTAAAATGCTTTCCTGGCTTACCACATTCCACTTACAGTTCTGGCGGAAGGATTGCAAACCTGAGATTCCCCCATCTGCATTCTAATGAGGCACAATTCTCAATAGGCTTTAGTATGACTGATCTTGTTATTGCTCAGCTTTGAGAGACCTGTCACCTTATCATCTTAAACAATTACTAAACTGTCCACCAAAACAGAGGTAGACAAACCTATGACGGGCTGCCTACAGGCCATTGATAACGTGGCTTTTATTTAAAGTAAGCATGAGAACTCACTTCTTAAGAGCCATGGAAATGGTCAGGTCAGATTAACTCATCACAAGTATTCTTCTGTAAAACTAATGAAATCATATACCTGCAATACATGCAGAATTGACCAATTCACCTTCAAAGTGAATAATGTAGGACAGGAAAGTATGGGTGTCATCTCAAAAAGGCAGTGAGGATTGAGATGAAAAACTAAAAATGGAAGTGGGCAGAAATGCACAGCTGGTGTTCTCGCTTAATCAGGTGGCAAAATCTAATAAAGCTTTGATGTGTGTTATTGAACTACTGGAAACCAAAACACCAACGTAGAATATTCGGCTGCTGAATCCTGCTGTCTCACTATAAGAAGAAAAACTAAATAGCTATCTTGTAAACAGAACCTGGGTTCCAGAGACACAAAATTTAATACAGAAGATCACTTTGCAATGTGTGTGCGTGTGATATATATTACAGTGGAGGCCCAAAATTTGAAGGTCAAACCTAGGCTGGCCCTGCTGGCTCATCCGTGCAGTCCCAACCTTGCTGCCTTAATAGGGAATGCACATTAATAAACAGCAGGTGCATGTACGGGCAGTTAGTTTGTACCGTTGTGGCACCTCAGTATGATCCATGTTGGACAGATATGGCACTAGAATGGAATTAAATGATGACTGCATGTGGAACGCACAGGTTGACTCTATCTGACTCATTTCACAACCATTCTGTAGCATGCCTTAGCTTTTTTCCAGCATTTTGCCATTTTTTCAGCACTTGCCTAATATTATTTCCCACCTATCACTCCCACCATACTGATCTTTTTCTGTGTGTCTGGTTTTATAAAGTACACTTTATAAAGAAATCCCATAAGCACGTACGCTACATCCTCTGTTCACCAGTGACTTTTCCAATTCATAACTTCATGGCGGAAGTATTCATATCTGGTCCTCAAAACCTTGAAACTAGAAAGTGTTGGCAACAGCCGATGCCGGCACTTGGGAATGGAGCTTGGGCCTGCTGCTTAGCATGCCATACAATCTCAATTAGGTGTGACAGCTCAGACTTTCTTTAATGAGATGATGCTCCATTTGATGTGATTGTCACATAATTGACAAGGCATATCTCACTTGATTTTTATCTCTGAGATAGCTCCTTATGGGAGCCAGTAATATATCAAAATATCATCCCCCCCCTCTTCTTTCTCTTCATGCAGATGTCTTGATATGCATTACCTTTCCTTCTTTCACCCCAGCTTCCTTGTACGCATTAAATCACCCACTCACCTTCAAGACAGTATCTAAAGCGGGTCAAAGCAAGGTATACCAAACCCATAGTTTTGTGCAAATGTCTTCTTCACATTTGGGGGGGGGGTGAATTTCTTTGCAAAATATTCATTTCTGAGATACATGCAGAAGGAGTGGATCTGTTCATCCTCCCGTCCCAACGTGGTCCACCAGCAAATCCAGCTGCCACTCCTTTTATAACCCTTTTCACCTCTGGCCTGGCAAGAATGGAGCAAGCTGGTTATTATTAGTAGGATTATTTTGGTTTAGAAAGCCCCCTGATCCCCAAAAACATATATAGCCTTGTGATGTACAGCAGGGTTGGGGAAACACCCCCCCCCACTCCTGCCACTGAGGTTGTGCAGCTGTTTCTGGTGGGTGCTCATGAGATCTCACGGCACTCTCCGGAGATTTCGCTGGAAACCACAGCCGGGCTTACTGAGTGGAGTGGAGTGGCACCTTCTTGTTTTGCTTCATGTGGTGAAATGGGATGGGCCACCAATGTTTTCTACTCAGAACTTACCCATCTGTGCAATGGAAGGCACTCTAGGCTTGATCTTACAATCCCATAATATCACTTGGCACCGCTATATCTAAGCACCAGGGCAAACCAAGGACAGGCCAGTAGATTAAACGCCTCCCTCTTAAACACTATTTTTTTTAAAAAAAAAAGTGTTAAATTCTATTTCTACAAAAAAGGGAGCATTCACAATAATTTAAGCTACAGTTCACCTATACATTAGGCAAGGGTACATAGTATATGAAAATGTCACACAGAGGACAGTTCCATGTCACAGCACTCATATGCAAATAGAATAAAACTTTCATATACTATGTGCTCCATATAAATGCAGACACAGCACAGCACTCCAGCATGCCTCAGTCCATCAGAAAACCTCATCAAAAAAATTCAAAAAAGAGAGTCACATTTGATGCACACTGTAACACTTAACTGGCAGAAATTTAATGCTATTATTGTGGTTAAATGTATATCCGATCTCTTTCCATCAAGGAGCTCAAGGTGGAATATGCAGTTTATTATCATTAATAGAATTATCATTTGCAATGCATCCGGGGGGATATTTGTATATAAATAAGACAGAGATCAGAAGCATATAATAAATCCTGAATTCAGAAGAAACACATTTGCCTTATGACCTGTATAAACAGCCAATGAAAATATGGTAGTACCTTCCATGATTAGCAAGCAGATCTCTTTTAATATATTTTGTGTATCCTCTCTATCCCTCTCAAAGGAGAAATTGTTTTGAAGTCAACATTAGAGCCCAACCCCCGCTTTCTAAAGCAGCTCCTTCAATTGATCCTTCACATATCAGTATCACTCAGTAGGTGGCTAAACTCTAAAAGGTATGGGCAGAAGTTAATATCAAACTATTCAGACTTCAAGGTCCTCTCCATCACCTCCCAACCGACATCTATCCAAGTCAGAATGTGCAGTGTGTCACAATTCAAGTTAAGGGATTGGTAGCAAATGCCACTTACCCTTTGAAGGAATTGGCATGTGTGAGCTTTATAATGAAAAGAAACAGCGGAAAGAAAACCCTCTGTAAAGAACCGTGTTTGGGGTTTGTTTGGAGAGGAGGGGAGGGAGATTTGCTTGGAATATGGGGTGTTAAGCTAAATAAAAGCAGGGAATTGAAGGGGGCCTTGCATGGCACTTGGGGTGGGCATTTTGTTGGTTGCCAGCTAGGAGAGAAAAGACAATGGAGGGGAGAGGGGATTAGTTGTGTGGGAATTGGTTGAGGAGATTACTAGTTTAATCGCGTTCATCTTAAACTTCAGTTTACCGTGAAGCTCTTTTTGTCTTTTCTTGTTAAATCTAGGTAATTGTCAGTGAAACCCAAGCTTGAAAGGTTTGAACGCTTACCCCAATACCTGCCCTTATGCAGTGTTTTGTAGACGGAATCTCTTCCCATGCTGAATTTCATGTATTTGAAAACAGTGAGAGAAAATGTCTTCAATAAGAATGTAATCTGTTGTCAGGCACCTGATTATCTGGCAGTATTTTATGAGATTGTGTATTTGACGCTAATGAAATAAAATTTAAAAAAAGGATGAAGACATACAAACAGCCAAGGAGAGGATTTTGATAGCAAAAACAGCCTACACGGAAAGGGTTATGGGCACACGCAGTGTTACTCCGTTCAAATTTGTGAACTCTGGAATCTGCATTTCATTACCTTCCAAAAAAGGCTTTTCAGAAAACTCCTCTGGAGAAGTTGGAGACAGAACTTGCATGGAATATAGGTGCTCTACCACTGAGCAATGTTCCAGCACTCTGGCCACTCAAAGGCAGATTTAGGGGAGCACGACCGGTTCCCCTGCACAGGACAGTGAGCTGAGGGAGTGTCTTCCCACCTCCTTCCCAAGGACTTATCCTTGCTTCAGGAAGGAGGTGTGAGGGCTCTAGTAGTATCCTAGAGTTCTTCCATCTCCTTCCCAAAGCCTAGTTTGCTCTTGTGCAGCTTTGGAAAGGAGACCGGGGACTCCAGGACCCTCCCAGAGCCCTTGTGCCTCCTTCCCAAAGCCCAGTATCTTGCTTACCCAGCTTTGGGAAGGCAACTTTGGGCTGAGGGGGGCAGTCAATTTTTTGCTTCGCACAAGGCGTCACATTACAAAGGTCTGCCCCTGCCACTCTCTCACTCCTGCACATTTACTTTTCCTCTTCATCTCGCCTAACTCACATGACAGCCCAGAGGGAGGGGTGAGGTGAACAGCTCCCATCACTGCTCACTCGCACGGGGAGGACAGGTGAAGAGGGAACAACAGCACCACCAGGAAGAAGCAATAGAGTCAGGATGCTCCAAGACTGGCAGTGTGTGGTGTGGTATGGTGGTTAGCCTGTTTTGGGGTGCCATGCTCTCAGCATAGAGCCCCAAAATGCATGAGAGCATGATCTCACGTGAGATCACAGAGCCCAAAATGCTCAAGATTGTGACCTCACACAAGAGCACGGAGCCCAAAAGCACATGTTACTTGCACGGCCAGGAAGATGCGCATTCCAGTTAACGGCCTCAGCATGTTGGAGGGTATGGGTTAGTGTGTTGGATTCGGACCTGGGAGACCAGAGTTCAAATCCCAACTCAACCATGAACCTCATTGGGTGACCTTAGACGAGTCACTGTCTCCTAGCCTAACATGATTGTTCTGGGGATAAAATGGAGAAGAGGGGAGATGTATATAAGCTACCTTGAGCTCCTCGGAGGAAAGGTGGGATATGAATGAAATTAATACAGTCAATAAAAATAAATAGTTACCTGACAATGCTGGCCCTTGGCCCTGGTCCTTAACAACCTCTGTATACTCTTCATCCTATTAGATCGATCTCTATAACAGAGCTGTTTGGCCAAGCAGCCGATCCTTTTCACAAAAGCCCTGCTATTGTAATGCACAAGTTTGAAGTCAATTACAATGCAGAATTATTATATCTTAACAAATATGTAGCAGTGGCGGCAAATAATGAGATGAATGTACTTGCAGCTTATATATATATGCAGCATTTATAATACAAAGAGAATTGTGTTTTTAGGGGAAGCCTGCCAGCTTCACAGTGTTGAACTGCCCGCTGCACCCATTTAATCCTCCAATAACTAAGCCCCCAAAGACTATCACCTCCAGCTTTCCTTCCTCCCTGCCCCCTGCTGTACCTTAATATTGAAAAATTAACCCCGGGGGAAAGCACTCGCTTCCACAGTTTTTGTTCCTTCTCTTTCCTATTATGCCAGTGTCACATTCTGCCTGACAATTTACAATAGCCCGGCTATTCTACTTTTATATTTTAAAACCTTTATGCAAATCATCTTGAGAGCACAGCAGCCCCAAGTTCGTGCATTAATGCCAAGTATTATTCACATATAAAAATTCCATTTAAATCCCATTAAGGTTGTGACATAAATCCAAACAAACTAGAAAATGCACAGTTAAGGTGGGGAAGTGGCATATGTCTTCCAGTCTCTTCCCTCAACAAGGCAGAATAAAAAAGTGATTAAAGTGTCACCCAAGTGAAGCAAGGGGACTGAAGCACATATGCTAACTCTTCCACGTTTTGCCATTTGGTTTTTAAAAGAAAATCTGTGTTGCAGCCCCTGTGGTATAAAAGGTACCATTTGTTTTTGCGTAACTGTGGCTGTTGCGGTGTATTGTTGCAGGAATGAACTGAGCCGAAGGGAGAAATTAAACAAAAACACAGTTACATACTGGAAAAGAGGCGGAAATGCTACAGATTTTCTGTTAAAAGCTTCCTGGCGGTTATTAGCGATGGACGGACCAACCTATCTCTATTCCATGTCAGTTTCATATGTGTTCATTTGTAAGCTCCTTCCAGCCCACTTTCTGCAGAATTCTTTTTTCCGTACCAAAAATAATAATTTAAAAGTGTGGGCATAATATATATATATATTTATATGCACTTTTTCTTAAAGTATTTGTCTTGTGCATATTTTCCTCCCCTAAAATGCTCTTTTGGTATGCTCTCCTAAAAAAATGAACAAATGATAATAAAATATGCATTTTTGTGTGCGTTTTCCCCATAACGTGTACAGTTTTGTATGTGTTTTTGCTAAGCAAGCTTACATTGCAAAGTTCAGAGAAACGCTCGGTCTGATTAGGGACTGCGAATTATGGAAATTCGCTTTCAAATGAGGACCGAATGAAATTCTCTTCCATCCCCTAAGGATAGCAAAAGGCAGTATGCTATGTTATTGTGCTTGCAGAAATGAGCAGCATTTATCTTTTCCTGCTCCGGATCTGGCATTTCCAATTTCCCCCTTTATTACAGACATAGCAGAATTAATAACAATAATGAAGCAAAACACCAAAGTTTACATTCTCCATCCACACGCTCCTGTTTGTTCACTTATCACTTATTCATCCTCATGAGACTTCAAAGTGCTTGACAAAATATAAGCCTTTGTCTCAGAAATCAGAACTAACGCTAATGGAAAGAAAAATTCCTTAAGCCCACTTAGTAGGGTTTCATGAACATGGGATAGCTGCTTTCTTGCACATCTGAACTGGATATTTTTTACCTGTGGGCTAATAATGCAAATATATTTTCCACCTGCAAATGTCAGGATTGGATGATAGTATTCAAGGGTAAAACAATGTATACAAGGTATGGAAGTAGATGTTGAAGCAGACTGGCAAAGATTAAAATGCTTAAAGATTAAATACCACGGATATGCAGGCCTTAGATAGCTCAGCTGGTAGAGCATGAGACTCTTAATCTCAGGGTCATGAGATAGAGCCCCACTTTGGACAAAAGATTCCTTCACTGTAGGGAGTTGGACTAGATGATCCTTGGGGGTCCCTTCAAGCTCTACAAGTCTATGATTCTATAAATGAATATTCCCCAACAGTTCTGGGTGAGACTTCTTCGTCTTCTCTGAAACCCTTCCACATAACAACTCTTTCTACATCCAAAATCAACTAATTCCAAAATCAGCATCAAAACTGTTTAAAGTCCAGAAGCATGTCAATGGCAAGGCTGTAGCGAATGTGTCCTACTTTACAGAGGACTGTTCTCTTTGAAAGGATCCTCTATTTCAAGGGCCACTCAGTCTGAGTCTTTGAAGATAAGGAATCATAGGAAGGGAAAGCAGGAGCCTTGAAGTTGTCCACCAATAGTTAGCATCCAGATAGCCGACTGAGCAAGCATTAAGGTCCCTTGGTCCACACTATGGCGAGATGCACTGTATCACTACTTAACTTATAGTAATCTTTCAAAATGTGAATCTATGCATATAAATTAGCAGATACAAAATTTATGTGAATCTGCATGTCCTCTTTTTGGCTGCACAAGTGATGTACAAAGGAGAGCACACGAAGCCAAGGCTCACGCTAAACCTGGCATCCCCAAACTTCGGCCCTCCAGATGTTTTGGACTGCAATTCCCATCTTCCCCAACCACTGGTCCTGTTAGCTAGGGATCATGGGAGTTGTAGGCCAAAACATCTGGAGGGCAGCAGTTTGGGGATGCCTGCACTAAACCATAGTTAAACATTACAACTCAGCCAGATCAATGTGATCTATGATTTTAACTTAGATAAGACTAGAAGTTTTAAAGATACGGTGAACATTTGAGAGCCAGAGATGTTTTAACTTAACCAGAAACCTAGCTATTCCTTTAAAATAGCGTGTGCGCGCGCACACACACACAAAATTTAGATATGATGGTAGATTAATTGATATTGTGCAGCTCTGATCCCTACACCATTGACATGTGAGTAGTAATACTGAGATCAACAAGGCTATCAAAAGTGGTTTCAAGTCTATAGCCCACATGCTTGACTACCTAATAAGAGTCTGTCATTCTACGAACACTATAACAGTCACATAATAATAACACAGCACTTCAGGAGGTTATAAATTATACCCTTGCTGCCATCCTTCATGTATTCTATACAGATCATAGAGTTATGGTTATTGGTTGCAGTGCGTATTACTAGGTCCCAGGGTCACCAGCACAGAGTTAAATGATGTAAGGGAGTGAGTAAAATGATGATCTATGTTTTCCAACAGATTCAGCCTTGGTACCTACTTAACTCATTCAGTATGTTGATATGCTGTGCATGCATAATCAGATCCACTGGAAAAGGGCTGGCTGTTGACTGTGGCCATACCAGGAGTGGAGGTTTATTTCAGTTAAAACTGTTTTTTCAGCAGAAAGCATCAGAAAGACTGCTGTGATAGCAAAAAACCTTGGGACCTGATTCAGTCAGTGAAGCAGCATGGATAGTCCAATAATAATAAAAACGCTGGAAATCTTCCAAACTGTTTGGTAAGGAAGAAATACTGAAGACTGACTCTTTCTAACCCCTTCCGCTCCTCCCACTGAGCAGCTGACTGGCTTTACTTACTGGACTACATTGGGTTGGGCAAGGGAATCATGAACACAGCCTCCTCTTTTGCATGCGATTTACAACCCAACAATGGAAACACTTATGAAAGACTCATTTCATGCACATACAGCATCGAGCACAGGTCTTCACTTCCCTCACCTTAAGCAACATCGCACAAACTTCACTGTCAGTAGAGAATGAGAGAGAAAAAGATGGGGAAAGAAAGAAAAAGTATGGTAGAGTTAATATAAATATAAGGAGTCATTTCCATCCATGTCATTCATTTCCAACCACTAAAAACCCTTTCTATTGGTTCAGGGTGATAGGGTGTGGTGAGAGATAGGTTCCACGACAAAGATTTCCAGTTACAAATGTCATTCCAAGGGAATGGTTTCCAGTGACAGAAGGACAAGGTGAGATTTCCATAAATCATCCATCAAAGTGGGCCTTTGAGCAATTTGACAAGAGGTACTCGCACCCTTCTACTATGAACATGTGCAGAAGGTCTCATGCTGCAAATGGGCCATTAAGGCAGGGTTACTGACAAGGTCAGTTCACCTGGAATTCCGCACATGCCCCAGAACTAAGTGTCTGAGCAGTGAGAACGGTGCTATTGCAAGGGAATAAAGGAGTGCTAAGTATCCTTCCACCAAGGGAAGCACTTAGAGGTTCCCACCAACCTTTCCCATAATACAGTGGAACCTTGAGTTGCGGACGTAATCCGTCCAGGAGGCATGTCCGCAACTCAAAGCGTTCAATCCAGAAGTGCCATGTCTGCAGATGCATGCGGCGCGATTTAGTACTTCTGTGCACGCACGCGGCGCAATTTAGCACTTCTGCGCATGCGCAAGTGGCGAAACCCAGAAGTATCTAGTTCCAGTACTTCCGGGTTGCCACGGGATGCAAGACAAAAACACGCAACCTGAAGTGGACGCAACATGAGGTATGACTGTAGATCGTTCTGACCGGACACTGAGGTCCAGTGCCAAGGTGGTTCCCTCGTTGCGAGAAGCCAAGTTGCAGGGAACCAGGCAGAGGGCCCTCTTGGTAGTGGCGCCCGCCC
This sequence comes from Zootoca vivipara, assembly GCF_963506605.1. Classification (NCBI taxonomy): domain Eukaryota; kingdom Metazoa; phylum Chordata; class Lepidosauria; order Squamata; family Lacertidae; genus Zootoca; species Zootoca vivipara. The sequence continues at coordinate 66,072,305 of NC_083278.1, forward strand.
TGTGGAACGCCCTCCCATCAGATGTCAAAGAGAAAAACAGCTACCAGATTTTTAGAAGACATCTGAAGGCAGCCCTGTTTAGGGAGGCTTTTAATCTTTAATCAATTATTTTATTCTTCTGTTGGAAGCCGCCCAGAGTGACTGGGGAGGCCCGGCCAGATGGGTGGGGTATAAATAGTATATTATTATTATTATTATTATTATTATTATTATTATTATTATTATTATAGATGCAAATAGACACCTTTATTCAGTTACAGTAAATATACGGAAGTAAGACTAACGCATCCTACAGCAAACATGTCCCATTGGTAATTGGATTAAATTTAAATTTTCATTTCCTAATTGTATGTCTTCACTTAAATTACCCCTTCACCTTTCCTCATGAGGGACATCAGTCACCTGACTGTGAATTCTTCTTGGCCAAAGACCTCTTTCCACACTGAGAAAATTGCACTGTGGTGCCCTCTGACAGCTCCGTACCTGTGTCCTTTGTCATGCAATGCACCTTCCATTGAGCTCTGTCATTAAGATGTTTGCTGTTGTATTAGCACTAATGCCCACCAGCAAGCTTTATTCCCATAGCTTGGCATTTCTCAGGCCCCATTTTGATCAGTTTTTCCCACACAAAAAATCTTCTCTCCAGTCCAATAAGCTTCCTAGGGGACTGTTCATTTTTTAATTCCCATAGGAGGCTGCTCCTTGTTGCTCTTTTGCTGACCTGTTCCAACCACATGGATGCCTTCATGTGCATATAAACACTTGAGGAGATCTGGCAACAGTGAGTCCCAGCACCAAAAGGATTGAGCACCATTGTCTCCCATTAAGTCTCAATATGGCACAATCTCTGTTATAGATTCCAGCCTTCAGGCCACTATGACCTCCAGGCCATGTTTTATTCAGCATACAAAGAAAGCTTTCATAATGACCACCATATTTCTCATTCATTTAATATCATATTATGTGTATTCTCAGTAAATATATTTTGCACAATAGTTTGGAATGAAATCCAGTCCTATGCTAAACTTAGCCAGATCCCATCACAGCTGCCTCTGTATACGAGACAAGTAAAAGTAATGTTTTTATTTGCATTTAGCCAACTCAGTGTTTGTGCTTGAAGCTTGAAGCATCATTCACTTAGGTTTTATTCATGAGTCCTTTGAACTCCGTTCCATCTTCGCTCTTCGGTGCATTGTATTTCCACAAATTTGGTAGACCTCAAAGACAATGCTAATAAATCACAAGTTGTGCTGTGGGGAACTACCGGGGCAGAATAAAACAGGAGCCTCCTCTACAAATCCAAAATGCATCAGGGACACCCACTCTTGAAAGAGGTAAACAAGCATAATTGCACAAAATTGTATTGCTGAAATTTCAGATTACATAAATCAATTATATTCCCCCACCCTGTGTTGTTAGATCACACAGATTTATGGACCAGTTATTTATTTATTTACAGTAATTAGTTAGGATTGATTGATCCAGCTATCGGCCATGAAATGTCAGCATATTCAGTAGTGCTTGGTGTCAGCAAATAATAATAATAATAAAAGAGTATGTGTGTGTGTGTGTGTGTGTGTGTGTGTGTTACTTTTACATTCAAGATGAAATCATGTTAGATTGTCAAAGGAGGTGTCACCTGGAGAGTGAAAAAATTGTGCCTAGGTGTGAGTTTTCATGTAAATAATTCCTGCAAAGCAATCCATCAGTTTGTGATAGAACAGGAGAGTTACCTTACATAAATATTTTGTTTTCTGTGCAGCTTTTTATTTCAGAGAAGCTGCGTCATTTTGTAATGTGTGTACTGCATATGCTTGAATAGGGCATTGTGCTTCCTGGTGCTTTTTCATATAAAACAAAAAAACAAAAACCCCAAACTCCCACTTGTCTGTATCCAATTGCTGGATATAGAAATACAAGGAATGTAAAGAGAAAAGTAACAACTCTTCCACTGGGAGTGGGAGACACCCTACTCCAGACTCTCTTTAAGTTAGCATACAAAGAAAGCCTGCATAATAGCCAGCGTATTTCTCATTTAATATAGTATTATGTGTACGATGATCTTTTTCCTTTGCTTTCACGGCTTATCTCCTGTTCTGATCCTGTCCCTAAAGTGCCCTAGGCAGTTTAATCATTACCAATTAAGGAACATTTCCCCCCTAAAATTGTACTGATTTTATTGGGTTTAAGGTAATGATTTTTGTGTTTTAATGTTTGTTTTTGGAAGCCACTTTGATTTTTTGAACACACACACAAACACACAAATAAAAGGCAAGAGACACATCTTATATCACAAATGAATATCTGCCATATCAAGTTAAGTACAGTATGTGATTAAAATCAATGTGCATGCAAAAAAAAAGGACTCATGGTCAACTCTGGACATCTCCAGATAGGTAGGGTGAGACCCCTGTCTGGAATCTTGGAGACCAACTGCCCGTGAGTTTGGACCTGGCTGAAGCCAGTGGGCCCATGGTCTTTCTCAGTCTAAGGCACGGGTGTCAAACACAAGGCCCGGGGGCCAAATCCGGCCTGCCAGACCTTGTCATGTGGCCCGCCGAGCGCCCCAGCCAGCGGGACCCAGCAGCGGGACCTTGCTGCTGAAGCGCCGCGCCGACAAAGCGCCGACAAACAGCTGGAGCGGGGGGGGGTTAGAAAGGCGGCCAGAGCAGCGCTGCGTGGAGCGCCCCGAGCCACAGCAGGAGAAGGAGGAGGCAGCTTGCCGGGTCAGCGCCTGGCAGCGCCGCACGGAAACGGCTGCTGCTGCTGCTGCTGCTGCTGCTGAAGCACAGACAAAGCACCCAGCAGCGCCGTGTGGAGGAGGAGGATTCAAAGTGCTACAGAGCACGGCGCTGCTGGGCACCAACCCGGCAAGCCGCCGCCTCCGCCTCCTTTTGCCTCACCTCCTCCTCCTCCTGCCGCAGCTCAGCCTCATGAACGTGAGCTCAGCAGCGGCTCAGCCTCACGAATGTGCAACTCTGAGGCTTTACGCACTTCTCCTAAAATGGACACCCGCTGCCTCACGCTGCACGGGAAATGCTTTTTGCCCCTGGGTCCCTTCGCGCTCTTTTCTGGCGCTGAATCAAGGCAGCGACCCCCCTTCCCTTTCTTTCTTCCTCTCTCTCGTTCTTATTCTTTCTTTCCCTCTCCTTCCTTCCTTCTTTATCTCTGTCTTCTCTCCCTCTTTCTTTTTATTTCCTTCTTTATTCCTTCTTTCCTACTCTTCTTTCTCTCACCTCTTTCCTTCCTCTCTCCCTCCTGCTCCCTCTTTTCTTTCTTTCTTTCTTTCTTCCTTCCTTCCTTCCGTCCTTCCGTCCTTCCCATCTTTCTTCCTCTCCCTCATTCTTATTCTTTCTTTCCCTCTCCTTCCTTCTTTATCTCTGTCTTTTATCTCTGTCTTCTCTCCCTCTTTCTTTTTCTTTCCTTCTTTATTCCTTCTTTCCTACTCTTCTTTCTCTCACCTCTTTCCTTCCTCTCTCCCTCCCACTCCCTCTTTTCTTCCTTCCTGCCTTCCTCCCTCCCTCCCTCCCTCCCCTCCCTCTCCCTCTCCCTCTCCTCAGAAACATAGGATACAACCGGCCCTTTGAGGGTGACCAAACTGCTGATGCGGCCCCCGATGAATTTGAGTTTGACACCCCTGGTCTAAGGCAACTTCCTATGACTTTCCCCATGCACACCTTCCCCTTCAGACATGAAATGAAGCATCTTAATATTGTTTGTTCATAGCATTCATTCAATAATTCTGAATGGCATTAAGGAAGGAAAGCTGGATGAACAGAAACATCACAGTATTTACCCATCGTTGGGATGGGACAAAAGACCAGGGCTGCAGCATAAACCTTACCTCCTGGATTCTCAAAAGTAGCCAGATACATGGACAGTTGAATGAAGGAGATTCTGCAGCCTTTCTGGTTTTTATTTAAGGGGGGGAGGGAACCAGGGGGTGGGGAGGGAACCAGCCCCAAACCTCTGACAGCATAGTTTTAAATAACTTAAATTATTGTGCTCCCATGGTGCAGGTTATATTTTACACAAAGAAGCTCTGTAAAATGCTAAACACGATATTCAGGAAGAGAGTTGCTACTTTCCTCTGACATACTCTGTTTCCTAATGTAGTCCTGAATCCTTTTATACAGCTTAGAGCCCTCACCTTTGAGGGGGGAAAATATTTTGTTTCGACAACGATAAACATACAGCTCAGGGACGAAGACTCAGCAAATGCCTGAGTGAAATGGTGCTGAAAACTTGTAAAAGTAGGTGCCAGTCAAGTCACAGAGGAGAGGAATTTCCATCGCTGGGATGCTGCCACTAAAAAGACCCTCCCTCGGGTCTTCATAGCAATGAAACACATAATGCAATGTCATCCAGCAAAACAGAATGGTAAGAGGGAAGTGGGTGACATAATTGTGTCATGTCACCTATTACATTACTGCATATTATGAAAGGGTGACTGTATTTGGCAATGTCTGGTTTTGTCTGCAGTGTCATTGTTTTGTTCCAGTCAAGGTTAATAGGTTCAGCTTAGTGGATAGCCCTGTGGTGCTGCTGTGTGCTTGGGAAATAAGCTATTTGATTACAGTGGGCACTTTTGAGATGACTCTATGCTTGCGTCCATCATCCCTTGAATTGTTGTCATTTGTCAAGACACTTGTCTCTCAAGGAGTCCACAAGAGAGATTAAAAATCCAATATTTCATTAGCTGTCTACTTGGTTTAAACAATAAGAAAAATACCTTCATTGTCCAAAAACTAACTGGATATCTGGCAAGATGTGAGACATAGTCTTAAAATGAGGATATGACAATCTTTAGATAGGAACATTGTATGAAAAATTGTATACATGTGATGAGGTACTATAGGCACCTGAGGGTAAGTTAATTTTTCCAATCTTTGATTCAGTTCTCCACATTTCTGCAGCAATTTTCAGTGTTTCATTACGATATAAATCCTTATGAAAATCTGTCAACATTTTAGTGTGAATTTCTCCTAATAAACACATTTTTGCGGGGAGATTTGACTAACATATATTTCTGTAAGCAATCTCCCCTAATATAATGCATTTTGGTGTGTTATTTTCACAAATATATTCATTTTTATGTGTACTTTCTCCTAATACAAGCAATTTTAAAAAAAATGGAGAACTGCAACGCAAAATTCAGATAAATGCAAATTTCAAAGGATAACTGTGTTCCAATTCAAATTTTGCCTGAGACATGACAATAAGGTAAAAAGGCATGACTAAGCCGCTTCTGGTGATCTAGAGCAGCGCACGGAAACGCTATTTACCTTCCCGCTGTAGCGGTACCTATTTATCTACTTGCACTTTGACGTGCTTTCGAACTGCTAGGTTGGCAGGAGCAGGGACCAAGCAACAGGAGCTCACCCCGTCACGGGGAAACAAAAACAAATGTCTCCCCATCTCTAAAAACAATATTTTCTAAGATCACAAACAATCCTTATCACTTCTTTCAGCAAGTTTTTGCCCCTTGTCTACAAGTTGTGGACATGATTTGTTGTCACATAAAGTTTTGGTCATCTTTCAGAGTAAATATATGGATTACCCAAGAGATATATCCTTGTCATAATTCACTGGAAGATGTTTACGATTTAATCACTCTTCTAAGGGTCTGATTTGGCATTTATTTTTCCTTGATTTGCCATTTTCTCTCTGAAGTGAATGAGTAAGCAATGCTGAGTGCTGGAACTTGGATACAATCTTCTTGTGAAGCTTGGTGCACCTGCCAATATGAGTTGCTTGCCATCTGCATATTCAGGTATCAGAGTAGATGACTCAGCAACAGTGCTTGGAAACCTTGTCATAACTCAGCCTGATTTTTCTTCATTATATGATAGGCTAATTGCATTTCCCCCATCTGGATGAGAAAGAAAAACTTCACCATCAAGATTTATATTTTATAGTAATCTCCTCATTACAGAGCGTTAGGGACTTGCCTGTCAGGATATAGATTTTAGGGTGATCTAAGGGTGAAGGCCATGGCTGACTCTAAGAATCAAAATGATATCAAGTGTTCCTAAAGTTGCCCACTAATAGTCCTCTGCAGATCAAGATATCAATTTTAAAGCTCAGAACTGGCTCACAACCAGAATTCTGAGTCAGGATATGGCTTGTATCTCGTGGCCAGGACTTGATGCAGACCTGGAATTCAAGAGTTAAAAATGGGGGAAAGGTCTACGGTTAAGTCCTGTCAAAGGTGACTATGGGTGTGACACTCATCTTGCTTTTCAGGCCGAGGGAGCCGGCGTTTGTCCACAGACAGCTTTCCGGGTCATGTGGCCAGTATGTCTAAACTGCTTCTGGCACAACAGAACACCCTGATGGCAGCCAGAGCGGATGGAAATGCTGTTTTCCTTCCTCTCACAGCAGTACCTATTAATCTACTCACTGGCACGCTTTTGAACTGCTAGGTTAGCAAAAGCTGGGACAGAGCAACGGGAGCTCACCCCAAGACACAGATTTGAACTGCCAACTTTCCAATTGCCAAGCTCAAGAGGCTCAGTGGTTTAGAATTAGATCTAACCCAGGCTAGAGCTCATATTGTGCCAGAGATTGTGTCTGCTCAGAGCTGGCCAATGGAGCTGTTCTAAATAGAAGAAGGAGTCCCAAGGCAGGTCACAATGATGCAAAACACAACATTAAAACCAATTTAAAACAACTTAGGGGTTGCCACCAAGAATGCTCTCCCCTGAGCTACCACCCTTTGAGTTTCTGAGAATGGGGATAGAGGGCTTTTACATCTTAACCCATGAGGTGGAGTATGAGGTGGAATATTGCTTAGAAAGGGTTCTTTAAAGGTAATTTAGCCCAGTGGACTTTGCCCAGTGCTTGCTCAAGCAATTATCATCCTGCTATTTATATGATCTTCGCATCTTGTTTGGGATAGGATAATCAGATCTAAAGGGACAGAGGGTTCCTTTGTCTTTTTAACAGTAGTGCAGTGGGAATTTTGGTAAGGATGGCTCTTTTCACTCCTCTACAGCAAACATCCTCCAAATTCTTTCTTTTACCTAGTGGGTGGTTTGGGGGGGGGCTGTATGTCTGAGATTCTTCAAATTCCTGCATCCAACAAGGATTCAATTGCTGGAATAGCCAGGCAAGTTTCTAGGTAACGACCTAAGTTCAGGTAAGAAGTGAAGTGGCTCTGTGTCAGAGGGCAAACAGGTGAGCCCCCCCCCAAAAAAAAATTATGTTCAAAGTGGTTTACAACAAAGAAACAGGAATGCATTTCAAACAAACACTACAAAAAAATTCATAATGACATAGCAAAACAATAACATAGCAACAATTTCATAATAACATAGCAAAGCAAAAATATAAAAGGTAAAGGGACCCCTGACCATTAGGTCCAGTCGTGACCGACTCTGGGGTTACGCGCTCATCTCGCATTATTGGCGGAGGGAGCCGGCGTATAGCTTCCAGGTCATGTGGCCAGCATGACAAAGCCGCTTCTGGCAAACCAGAGCAGCACATGGAAACGCCGTTTACCTTCCTGCTTTAGCGGTTCCTATTTATCTACTTGCATTTTGACATGCTTATAATAATATGCAAAAAATAACATAAATATAGCAAAATTACATAAGCAACTTGCAATATCCAATAGCAAAAATAACAAGGGAGCTTCAAAATTTCACCTAGAAACGCCCCTCCCATGATGTTGTTTACACACACACACACACACACACTACATATATAACTCATGCCATTCTCTAATACCGTGTTTACATGCACTGAACAATTAATCACTAGTCATTTTAAGAACACTGCCTGCTCCTCTGTCAGGGAAACCACTTTCCACCAAAAGCATACAACTATCTGTCCCTAGCCTCACCGTTCTAACAGCATGCTTGGCAATTGGAGTGTTTATAAACATTCCCTAACACTCAGCAGCTGAGTCAATGGTTTTGGAGGTCTTATCTCATCATACAAAAGCTGGAGCATCGTAGCCAACAGCAAAGAATAATTCAAAGACTGGAGTCTGTATTGACCTTGCATTTATACCCCTTGCTATCCTTATAGTGGGAAAAGAGCAATTTGTCCGCAAGCCGATATTCTATCCCATAATCTGAAGCTTCATTCACCCCTTTACATCCATAGTAAGCATCCTAACAGATTGTCCAAAGCTGCTTTTAGCTTTGCAATATATATAGAAGTCAACTATGTATCAGCAATATGATACAGTGCAATGAACATTTTTTTATGTTTTTAGAGGTTTAAATTGTTTTTAAATATTTAAAATGTGTTTTTATTTTATTTTTAACTGTAGGCTATGTCTTGCCACCAGTATTTGCTACACTGGGCTCCTTTGGAAAGAAATTTAATAAAGAATAACAATAATAAACAGAAAGTGTTCTAACAGATTGTCCAACACTGGCTTCATCTTTGGAATAGATATATAGTCATACAGTATATTGAACATGCTCATTTTTTTAAAAGGTGTACCATAAGCTTATAAGAGGAGAGACTATCAGTTACATCACATTAAACTTCAATTAATGAATCCTGGTGACAGTCACAGTCTCAGTAAAGGCCCCACTAGATTAATGTACTATTGAATCTGTGACTAAAAGTTTAGATCAATATCTATGGTTTTTTCCACAATTTTTAAAGCTCTTTTCAAATTGGCAAAGGCCACATTAAGTGCACTTCATCATTTTTAAGACACAAAGATTAGGTTTTGACTAATTGGTAGATTTGCTCATTATTTAAATGCAACTTGTTTGCCGTTCCATCATCTGTGTGGTATCCAGAAAGGCATCAGACTATCCCATCAATTTAGTTAGAAAAGAATAAATGAATAACCAGGCTGACAATTTCTCCCCCTGGGATGCTCCTTGACACTGCATTGTTTCCCCATTATTAATTACTTACATAAAAATAATTTGCTGCACAGGAACATCTACTCCTTGTTTAAAAGACTGGATCAAGTGTCAATCTACATATCCTTCTGTGTGCATTTCATTTTCTTTGCGTGATGGAGTGCCACTAAGTACTTCACTTGTTGGAAGGGATCAAGAAGAGAATGGATTGATGGTGTCGCACAGCAACTTCTTGCCGTCTGGGATGTCCACAGTCTGTGTCCATTTATCGTGCATGACGACCTGCACTGGTTCTCAGGGTGAAATGTAAAGCTGCATTGCAAGCGCTTTATTCGTAAGACTGTCAGGTGATGTATTCACAGATATCACTGCCCGTCAAGTTGCAGCTCAGACCTGTGCGCACTGCATCTCCGAGAAAGAGAAAGAAAAAACAGCAACAGGTATCCTCCAGACACACAAATATAATAAACACGCATACTTATGGTACAATAAAGCAAAGGTTCATAAAGGATTTGGTAACCATATATTCCGACGATCTCTACTTGAAATTTGTGATAGCTATTAGAACGTAAAACACCCTGGAGGTTGTCACCCTTGGAAGTTATGAGTGTGGAAAACTTAAACATGAGTGAAAAATGGGTTACATGTGAAAAATTAATAAGGAAGGAAGGAAGGAAGTGGAAAATGAAACCTTATGAAGTGGTAAAGGAATATGTAAAAATCAAGGAAATGTCACCAAATCAATGAAATGTTTAAAGAAAATTTAAAAGAAAATGGATTTGAGCATTATAAATCAAAATTTGAAACTGAAATGTTGAATAAGAATTGTAAAATATTGTCTAAAATGTATAAATGCTGTTGGAATGGCACTTAAAAGATGAAGAGGTAAAGTCGGTCATGATACATTGGGCCAAAGACTTTGGGTATAATATGCAGTTAAAGGATTGGGAGGATTTGTGGAAAGAAGGAATAAAATTTACTGCATGTAATGCTTTGATGGAAAATATAATGAAAATGATGTATAGATGGTATTATTACACCAGTGAAACTAACTAAAATGTATAAAACAAGTAATAAATGTTGGAAATGTAAAGAAAAAGAAGGAACATGTTATCACATGTGGTGGGAATGTAAGAAAGTAAAAAGCTTCTGAGAAATGATATATAATGAGATGAAAAAGATGTTGAAATATTCATTTATATATATAAAAAAGAAGCTTTTTTACTTGGTATTGTAAGCAAGGATATTAGTAGACAAGATTTAAAAAAAACTGTTTTTATATGCGACGACGGCAGCAAGAGTAGTATTGGCGCAGAAATGGAAACAAGAAGAGTTACCAACGAAGGAAGAATGGCAGATGAAATTAATGGACTACGCAGAATTGGACAGGGAGAATTTGAAGCTGGCGGGAGTAGGGACCAGAGGTTCTTGGAAGAATGGAATAAATTTGAGAACTATTTGAAGAATAACTGTAAACAACAGATTATGCTAATAGGTTTGCAAGAAGTATTGTAAGGATGACTATATGAAATATTACAAAGAAAATTTAGGAAAAGGAGAATTTGTTATAGATTATTTAAAGTAATAGTGAAGTTGTGGGAATACAAAATTAAGTTAAGAGGACTGGAAATCTCTAGTCGTGGTTGATGGAAGTCCAAAACATTGTATAAGATATGAATAAATGTGAAGTGATGTTGAGAAAAATAAAAAAAGGAAATGTTTGTTTACTTAGGAAGTTTGATACTTAAAAGACTCAGAGGCCCCATGGAATTTGGAGTAGAAATGATAGCATAGCAAGAAGACGACTCTATATTTATTATAGTCATTCTACTTCCATGTTTCATCAATAGCCTCCTATTTGGGAAAGTAAGACAAAATATTTCCTATTCTTCCAAATCATCTTGATTTTCATATGCCACATCACAAAGATATTACTATGGCTGTAGCAACAGGACTTACTAACAACCCCTTGCGATGGTTGGGTTTGGGGGGGGGGGGGTTCACACAGACCATTATTCCCACTCTTTTCTTACATTTGGACCCTTTGTTATGGATTAGTGCGGGAGGTAATAAGGTAATATCTGCAATAAGGTTTTATTTGGATATTTAAGTGTGATTAATCCTTCAGTCTTTTAGTTCATCATTTCAAGGCTGAAATGATGCCATCTTATTGCATTCAGTGGGGATTATTTCTGAGGAAGCGTATGGGGGATTGCTTTGTAAATCAAATAGTCAACAATCTAGCCATGCACTTATGCCAATATGTTTCTACCGGTGGACATAACAATTATTGTTTTATTGCATTTTTCTTCTGTTTCCTCAAATCTTGTATGTGCAATAGAGATAAAAGGAAAAAAACCTGGTCTCAATTCTCGTTCAGTTGTTAGCTCTGTTTGTCACCTAAATCTGCACTGAAGCTTTTTCACCCACCAGCACTTTCTGTGATCAATATCTAAGCCACTTCCTGAACCATTCAAGCATGTTCACCTTCTGTACCATACAGCTGTCCCTGCCGATTAGCTTTTTAAAATTTACCATTGCTGTGAAAATATCACACTGGCTAGGTAAATAATATTTGTAGACCCCTCCTGTTTGCTCCTTTGTCCTCTTGCCTAAAAATAAAAATGCTATCAGATTAGTCAGACAGGATCATCTTTGTATTAATCCACGTGCAATCCATTTGATCCAATAATATCCCAGTAGGTGTCCCTCTATCCTGCCTCACGTCAGCCCTCACTGGCATTTTCTACAGGCATTAATGTCCATTGTGCTGTTCCACCCTTCGCGTCATCATTCCTTTCATGACAAAAGCATGTCAAGATTAAGAAACATATGGTACTTTAATACGGCTTTGAAAAATTAGACAGCATGAAGGTTTCAGAGACGTATCGTTTATTCCTGCTCCCTGAAGAGCCGGGCATCAATTGTCCTGAAATAAGTGAGCCATTCTGGAGCCGCTTCCTGCTAAGCCACACACTTTCAAAGACATTTCTGCTTGCAAGTCAGAAAAATCACTAATGAACATCACACCAACTCCCAACCAGGGTTTGCTCCATATAGAGGGGGATGAAAATAACACTTGTCTGCCATCTCCCAATGTCTGAAACTGCAAGATACAAGATCCCCCCCCACTAAATTCAGCAGAATGAGATGGGTTGGACATTTACTCTTTTTTTAATGAACCAGCAGTTGTTTTCACTTCTCTGCCATGAGGCTGAGGGACTCGTGAGACGTGAAAGGCAAATTGACCTACCAACTCACCTACTTGTGCAGGAAACACCCGGTTTTATAAATACGATAAAAATAATAGTTTTGTTTTTCCTCCGGTAAATTTTATATTCACTTTGCTTTCCTAGGCAATGTACAGTAACTGTCAATTAAAATAAGCCTGCCCTCAAGCAAATGGTACTGGACTAAATTCATTAGGTCAGAGAAAAGCCCTCTGAAACAAAGTTCGCTGGATGCCACACGCCTCAGAGCATGCTACTTTTATTTTGCTAAATTTGAGCTGCTAGATTGCCCACATCTAAGACACTGAAAGGAGATGTTGCACACCTTAGATCCGAGCTACACAGTTGGTCTAGTTAAGCAAATGTCTTATTCTGCTCATTTGACTCTTTTGCCAACCAACATTTACTGAGTAAATGTAGAAAATTGATCACACTTCAATGTGAAACCGCATTATAATATGTTTCCAGACGTTTCCAGACTAGGGTCTGCTACTTTTTTAAAAAAAAATAAGGAAGCTGCTGTTGTGTATCAGCAGTGACTGGTTTTGCAGTATGTCAGCCAGGGCTATTTTTATAGAAAGGGGTGTCGGAGCTCACCTCGTTCTCTTAGCATGGCAATGGTGCCCACCTGAGCGGTGCCAGAACTGAGTTCCAGCAAATTCCGGTTGAAGAAGTCAACCAGTCCTGAATGTGCTTGAGAGCACAGCGCAGGGTTCCAATCTGGAGCTTTAAAACCATTCCAGGGTGAAGAGTTCAACTTGCTCTCCTGTTGTTTAACAAAAAAAGGCAGTTCTGCGTAAGTTATCCTGTCTCTGTTGCCTTCTTTCTTCAGCCATTTGCCCAACTTTTGCCGCTGGATCTCAGCTCATTGGTTTTCAGCTTACTGAGACTTCCCTGAACAGGGAACTACTTCTTAGCCTGGTGCTTCTCTTAACATCTTCTGTCCATAACTCTGAGATTTCAACCAATAACCAGGAAGAAATCTTCACTGCTTTCAGTGCTTTCATTCCCCCCCCTTTATTTATTTATACTTTTCAAGTTGATATATTTCACTAATTTTACACATTTCACTAATTTTACAATCATTTTGACATTTCAAAACTTGGCTTCATTCCCCCTCTTTCTGCAGTTCCTTACATTTATTTCTAATATCTTCTGCATATCCAAATTAACTTAATTTACTCATTTATTCATCTCCTTTAAATATATGCTCTTATAAAACTGCAGGTTGTTACAATAATCCTGCCAATGTTTTTATCTGTTTATAATTTATCTGTAAATATTCAATAAACCATTTCCAATCTTTTGTAAAAGATGTGTTATCTTGATTTCTTATTCTTCCAGTAAGTTTCGCCATTTCTGCATAGTCCATAAGTTTTTGTATCCATTCTTCCTTTGCTGGGACTTCTGCTTCTTTCCATTTTGGGGGAAGTAACATTCTTGCCGCTGTAGTAGCATGTGCTTTCAGTGCTTTCAACAGCACTGAGACTCTTACATTGCAGCGGGTTAGACTAGATGACCATTGGGTCTCTTTCAACTCTATGATTCTATGATTCTATGAACAGCAGTCCATTTTGATCCCCCTGAGTTCATTTAGGTCTGACGAAACAGTTTAAGAACTTGTGTGGGACAGATTCCTGTCTGGAAAGCTTCTGAACAACATGCCAAAGACCCCTTCATTCCGAACATCCCAAATACAGTGGTACCTCTAGTTACGAACTTAATTCATTCCGGAGGTCCGTTCTTAACCTGAAACTGTTCTTAACTAGAGGTGTGCTTTCGCTAATGGGGCCTCTTGCTGCCCCTGCGCCACCGGCACACGATTTCAGTTCTTATCCTGGGGGAAATTCTCAACTCAAGGTAACTCATCCAGGTTAGCGGAATTTGTAACCTGAAGTGTTTGTAACCTGAGGCATTTGTAACTTGAGGTACCACTGTACAACTAACTCTTTAAAAGGCTAATCCATCTCCCGAGGTTCATTTGTAGTTTCTCCTACAAACAGAAGCTGGCATATATATAATAAATCTGCTTTTTCATTTGGGTCAGGAATGGAGAACTGTGGCCCTCCAGACGCTGTTGGACTCCAACTCCCATCAGCCCCAACGAGGCTGGTCAATGGTTGGGGATTATGGGAGTTTGAGTTCAACATCTGGAAGGCCACAGGTTCTCCATACCTCCTCTATAGGTGGCTGCCACTCAGATTATTTTTTCCATCAGCTAAAACAATAATGTACCCAGCCTGGCTTTCTTGTCTTCTTCACTTTCATAATGAGTGACGTGGTGGCAGCTATGGGCCTAAGTCACTCTTTGAGGGATTTCCAAATCTCGGTAATATGAGACTAGGATGGGAGGGGGACTTTGGGTTTACGTTTCTGATGACTGCAATCAAATGCAATGTCCCCTGAAGTGAGAGGAGGTTTCTGCTGGAGGTAGTGCACTTTTCTGTCGATTAATTTACATGGCCTTTAGCAGTTTACAGTAAGCGTCCCTAAAATTCAGCACAACTCCAGATTGATTGCTTTGATATCATTAGATGATTGTATCTTCCCTTCTTTCACTGTATCTACTGTGTGGGAGAGAATGTCAACAGAAAAGGCTTGATCAGCTGAACAATCCCCAGGCTAAATGCATTTTGTATGGGCCACTGCACAACATGTGCTGATTAAAACTCCCCTAAGAATAGTGTATGAAGTGACTGGCGAACACAGCTTCACAATATTTATGAGACCAGAAACCTATATCTGGCATTTATGTTTACTTTTATCTCCCTCTCTGTTCAGGAGATTTTTTTTTCCCCTACAGTGGTTATTGTGTTATCTGTATGGACTCCACATGATCATTGAATTTAAAGCATTAATGATATCTTGCTGCAGTAGTGAAATTTTGTTCTGGTACTCTAGACACTGAATTTTTAATTCATTCACAACTGTCCCTTCAGGCTGAAATTTCACTTTCACTGACCAAGCAACATTTTACTCACAATGAAGAGAGAAATATCACTTCAGCCTGAAGGGATAATTGTGAACGAGCTAAAAATTCAGTGTCAATGTATTCTAGAGTGTCAGAACAGAATTCACTATTGCAGCAGGACATCCTTAATACTCTAAATGCAATGATCATGGTGTTCATACAGAACATCATACAGAAATTTTTTGGGTCCAGGACAGAACTTCATTTCCATTTCTTAGAACCACAAATCATTAACTGAGTGATATATAGCTTGGCTCGAGTCATCACAAGCAATCTGCTCTGAAGGCAGAATGCTTTTTCTTCTTTCTCATGAGGTCTGAATTTTGAGAAGCACAGCACAACCCTGTGATTCTTTACTCAGAAGTAAGTCTTCTTCAGTTCAGCAGGGCTTACTCCCAAGTAAGTATGATTAAGATCCCCTTAATTAGTAGTACAGTTGCAATCCAATGATAAATATTTTGATTTATCAAGTCTGATTGAACAAAATGGGACTTTCTGTAATAAACATTAATGGGAGACACGTAAGCACATGCTAAATTCTCACATGAAAATTAGGACTGAAATCTTACTTGAGTAATTTTGTAATATATTAATCAAAATATTAAATTTGCACTTATATTTCTGAAGCAATCAATCCTGTTCCTTTGATTTTAGGTGTGTCCTATGATCTATGCTGAATGTATCACCACAGGCATCATCTTGAAAGAAAACGTAGTTGAAGTTGCCGGCCCTAGTTTGCAGGCTCACATTTGAAGTGGATGCCAAATAGTTGCCCCTTACACATTGTCAGAAAGAGGACAAAAGGGGCACAGATATGAATAAAATCTGCATGTGCTTATTTTTACATATAGGTGCAAATTTAGAGAGAATTTGCATAATTTAACTAGAAACACAGCAATTCTGACTTTGTAACCTCCATGTCTGCTTTGCCTGCTGTCCGAGTGCTATTTTGTATGTTATATCCACTAATATGTGTGTTTGTATGAACATATAAACCCTAGTGTATGCATTTTTCTACACATTGTTTGACTGCAGAACTGCATTGCAAAATTCTGAGAAGTATGAATTTCGAAGGGCGGCTGTGTTTTATTCAGCATATCATTTCATAAAGGGCAAATTAGGTATGTTCACAGGGAAATGTGAACTGAAACCAAATTCCTCCCCTGCCCCAGTCCCATGTAAAGCACGCCCTGCTAGCATAGCTGCCAAGTTTTCCCTTTTCTCGCGAGGAAGCCTATTCAGCATAAGGGAAAATCCCTTTAAAAAGGGGATAACTTGGCAGCTATGCCTGCTAGAAGGACAGCAATTTTACAGCATCTCATGAAAAATCACAGCAGGCATCCATATGCAAGTACGGTACCCACAAAGAGAAAAGGAGAACCCAGGCAAGGCTCCGATCTAGAAATGAAAGCAGGCCTTTTCTTTTCCCAATTCATCTTCTCTCTCTCAAATAAAAAGAGTGTGTAGTCACACCCCGCAATGGAAGCAGCCTGTCCCTTCATTCCTCTCTCAGTTTGGGCAGTGCATATTAGTCTTTCATTACCAGCAGTAGTAATGTGCAGATGTTAAATTATACCCAGGAGGGTTCCTTGAATGTAATAGAAACACAGGAAGAATTACAGCATGAGAAAATTTAATAAAAATATCAACTATAAAGGGCTATGGAATTAAAACAAGGTCTTTTTCCGAGTTCATGCCGAGATCTAGGTGCACGCAGTAGTTCATGCAAATCAGATGTAATTTACTGTGTGATTTGTTTCTTCAATAAAAAAACACTGAGAATATGGAGAACAATTCCCTTCCCCCCCTACATTTTAGCTACACATTTCTCCATAAAGTGAATAACTACAATAATGACTTCTTATATGTTGCGCTTTTCACTGCTGTACAATGGATTTCCTGTCGAAGCCGGGGTTCAAATCCCTAGTCAGCCCTGAATGTCATTGACTTTAGGCAACCACTGTCGCTTAACCTAAGTTCCCTTCCACACAGAGTTGTTGTGTGGGTAAATTGTATGTTTTTTCAATTGAAGGACAGGAGTGTGTGTGTTATTCACTCTTTAATCTGACTCAAACTGCTATTCCTTTGTACCTCCCTGCTGACCAAATGCAGGTCCCCTTAGAACCATCATCAGTTCATGTCAACAGATCTGTTCTGTGATGTATTTAAGGGTGGTTTAGGGAAACCCTGTACAAAATCATGCAGATTCATGAGGATCCAGTTTTCTTCTACAGAATTGCATCTTCTGCCTATCATTTGCACATGCAATTTCCAGGACGATTCATTTTAAGTCTACTGCATCCATCTTTGACCCATTTAATACAATTGGATCTTCTGCAACATTTCAAATGTCTTTAATATGAACATTACTTCTCGATATGATTTCATATGTGTACATATTGAGAAAAATGGGGATGTTGCATTTGCACAACCAGATATGCATGTGTCAAAATATGCATGTGTCAAAATACTTCATACAATCCCCAAACTTAAATTGAAAAGCAAAGAAACAATTTTATGCATGAAGCTGCAGTTCTACCATTATGTTAGGTAACTGTTACATATAATTTTCCCTGATACTTTTTTGTGATCTTTATTTCCACCCGCCACCCTTCACTCACTTCACAGAGCATGTGTCTTCCTTGTTAAATAGAAATGGGAGGATAATACACTCTTGATTACATTTCTTGGTTTTTGACATTGTGTTTAACTTTGTCATTTGTATATATTAATACATAATCAGCTTTGCAATTAATTGTGTCAAGGGAGCTATTTATTGGTAGCCTTGCTAGATTTTTACACTCAGGGTAGCAGATGTCAGTTCCTTCCCTAATAGAGGGAACAGGATTCCTCTATTCCTCCCTAATAAAGGGATTCTGATTAGACTTATGTTAAGTGGAGCTCATAACCAGTCGCTGCTTTGGGTGGCTTTGTGGTGCATAAAGGGCTTGACTTGAGTAAGGAAATGAAGAAGCAAAAGTTGAGAGGGATAGAAAATGCAGAATCTGAAAAATGCAAGCTGGGGAAAAGGACACACATCAAGGAGAGAGACTAACACCCATTATATCTGTCTACCAATCTAGTGTCAGTATGTAGCGTTCCATCTTCTCTCTACTCCCAAGCCATGAGTCCCAATTGGATTTTATCTATCTTATTGTCTTGTTCTTGCCACGTCAGAATGTGATAGCTCTTGTGACAATACCAGTTCAGCCTAAGGTCATTCTTCTTTTCAGGTTCTTCCTCAAACATTGCCGGAGCATTTGTAAAAGTTATCTTGTAAAAGAAGAAGAAGAAGCAACCGTCTAAAGTGCTCTACGCTTTCGCTGTCACCAGGAGAGGAGCTCCACAGAGAATGTGGAGATCGATGGCATGCTACACTCAGAGTATTATGTAATGTCCTTCCTCTTGGATTCTCACTTTTAAAAGTTTGCAACTGCCAAAAAGCTCACAATTGAATAGTAAACAATTACAGTACTCTGCTGTGAGAAGAATGAAGCAATTTAAAGGCACCTCTTCTTTGCCTTCTTGTCCTTCACAACTTTTTGGCTTCAAAGCAAGGTCATCCTTCAGCTTCCTTTAGCTACAGATATTTGAAGAAAAGTATCTAATTTAGTCCTGCTATCCATAAAATATCTGGGACATGGGTGGCACTGTGGTCTATACCACTGAGCCTAGGGCTTGCCGATCAGAAGGTCGGTGGTTCGAATCTCCACAATGGGGTGAGCTCCCGTTGCTTGGTCCCTGCTCCTGCCAACCTAGCAGTTCAAAAGCACGTCAAAGTGCAAGTAGATAAATAGGCACCGCTCCGGCGGGAAGGTAAACGGTGTTTCCATGCACTGCTCTGGTTCACCAGAAGTGGCTTAGTCATGCTGGCCACATGACCCGGAAGCTGTCTGCAGACAAATACTGGCTCCCTTGGCCTATAGAGTGAGATGAGCACCGCAACCCCAGAGTTGTCCATGACTGGACCTAATGGTCAGGGATACCTTTACCTTTATGCATAAAATTAGAATCATAGAATTATAGAGTTGGAAGAGACCACAAGGGCCATCCAGTCCAACCCCCTGCCAAGCAGGAAACACCACCAAAACATTCCTGACATATGGCTGTCAAGCCTCTGCTTAAAGACCTCCAAAGAAGGAGACTCCACCACACTCCTTGGCAGCAAATTCCACTGCCGAACAGCTCTTACTGTCAGGAAGTTCTTCCTAATGTTTAGGTGGAATCTTCTTTCTTGTAGTTTGAATCCATTGCTCCGCGTCCACTTCTCTGGAGCAGCAGAAAACAACCTTTCTCCCTCCTCTATATGATATCCTTAATTAAAAAACAATTCTTAATTCCCAGATTTTTTGTGAAAACTGTTCAGTTTGGTTATGTACTTTTTGATGTTTTGCTTATTGTTTATGACTACTTTTGTTATGTTCCTGGTTATATAATCTTTCATATGTTGTAAGCCACCTGGAGCATGGTTTTAACTTTGGCAAGGCGGCTTACAAATAAAATGATTAATTACTGATTGATTGAAAACGTGATTCAATGTAAATAAGCAGAAGAGCTGCTGAACACGGCCAGAGTGCCATTCCGTCTTTTCACCATAGGCGACCATAACCAACAACCATATTTCTTGGGACAGGTATAGTGCCTCCCAAAAGGGGAAGCGGAAGACAAAACAGCTGATGGAGGTGCAAAGATGCAGAGTGACAGGATCCTAAGGAAGGCAATGTCTCTCTCCCCAGTCAGCCCAAATCTGGTTAGACTGAATGCCCCCAGCAACAATTCCACCCTGCTGTTTCATCAGCCCAGTGTGATCTGAGAAGGGCAGGCAGATCTGCTTTCCCCACCCCCCACCCCCATGCCTGGCTTCAGATATTCTGCTCTAGGCTGAAATCTTAACCTTAAGCATCATTAAATTCTGTAGGTGTAGTTAGGCTTGTGCTGGTAGACTTCTGATGTCAGTGTGGGATGCTACCCTAATCCATGGATCCTAGCATGGCTACAGCAGCAGAGCATGAACACACAACTTCCTACATGTTTTAGAAGAGATTCTAGAATTTCTGCAAGAGTTGTTGTGGAAGGTAGAGTCAAAGACTTGTGAAGGAGCTACAGATTAGGGACGGGAAGTTTTTTTTGTGAAACCACTGAAACCCTCAAGAAAGGCAGAGGCAGATGAGCAGCAGCTATCCTTCAGAAGCAAATTTAGGGTGGCAGCATGACTGGTGCCGCCACAATGGGTGCCAAACCTAGGAGGCGCCGCATGTAGTGAATTGAGCAGAATGGAAGGCAAGAGGCAGGGAAGTGTGAAATATTATTGCCTTTGCACAGGGTGCTGTTGAAATTTGAAAGACCCAAATCCACCTTGTAAGCTCTCTACTATCTACGGCAGAAGCAACAAACAGAACTCCCTTAGGCAGCTGCATGACCCCACAGGCTTTCACTTCTGCACTGCCTTTTGAATCACTGGGCTCCCTGGGCATGACTGGATGGATGGCCTCAGCATGTAGGTGGCAAGGTGCCAGCACAGAAGCAGTGCCTGCCTGCCTGCCTCTCCACCCAATGCCTTCCATTGAGGTTCTCCTAGCAGCAAGGGCAGGCAGCAGGTCAGTGGGCCCCTGAGACCATCTGGGCGGCCCTCAGCCTGCGCCCTACCAGGGCCCTCCCTAGCACTGGGACTGTGCATTTCCTAGACTGTATAAATGCTTGAGTAACTACAAAGTTAGAGTCGTGCATATGGTAGTACAGTTCTTTACAAGCACAAAGGTGAATCTACAAATTTAATTAAACCATTCAAAGTTCTCTCTTCACCATAATTTGTACTGTTGTTGCTTTTCAGATGCTGCAATGCTTACAACTCTTAAATAAATATATTCTTGCAACCCGCCCCGCCCCCCCAAAGAAAGTAACTCTGATTAAAGACATATTTCAATCATTGAGAGAAAGCTGTCTTATGAACTACCTCTAGATGTCAGTCATGAACCCTTCCTTTACACAAAAGAGAAATCAAAAGTTTGGATGCCTCAAACAGACAAGAGTTTCATATCCCTTCAGTCTGCAGTCATGTCCTGAGCAACTTTTCAGGGCTCCCAGAGATGTAGTAAACAACATCTTTAATGCTGGATAATGTAGTGCTACTTACCGTCATCAAAATAAATCTCAGCAGAAGGAGAGGTTCAGGGACCAGTACATGGAGACCTTGGAGCAAAATGATATGTTATTGATTTACTTGGTAACTATTTCCTTAGCTCTTCTTAGCTACAGGTGCAAAACAGCTATTATGAATGTGGTTTTTATGATCTTGATTTTAAATGATTAAGTGGTTATTCCATGGTTGATGGAGCCTACTTTGTTTTGTTGAAGGCAAGTTCGTTTCTAGTCCTTTTATGTTCTATGAGAGGCCTGAAGACGTTTCGTCATCCTCCCAGCCCTACCCCAAAGAATGCTTAGTAATGCCTAAGTCCTGTTGAAACCACACATATTATCAAGGAAATCAGCTCCACTGAGGACGTAAGTGTAGCTAACTTTATCTGGACTGCAGCCACAAATGGTTGGTGTGGGTGTGTGTGTGTGTGTGTGTGTGTGTGTGTGTGTGTGTATGAATTTACTCAAACACATGCCTGGTTGTATGAGGTATATGTTACTGATTTACTCAGTAACTGTTTTAGCTACAGGTGCAAAATGGCTAATGTGAACGTGTTAGGAGTTGTCCAGCCATCTGAAAGATGAAAAGCAGTTGTGCAGTCCAACTCCATTAAAATACATTAGAGCTTCGCTGCTGAGTTCCACCCCTCTGTAAGCAAATTGGCTTTAAATTTCTACAGATTTGACTCTCTGCTCACCATTCCAGAAATCAAGTCACTAAAATCAAGCAACGCAGACCAAGCACTGTTCGGCATGTATGGCAAGAACCCCCAGGAATAAGCAGTGGGGAGAAAAAAGAGGGGACTTGTGTATAAGTACACCTTGGTTTGAAACTTGGTTTGTACATATGCTACAGGTGATTTTTGGCTTTATTGCCTTCTGTATTGTAAACAACTATTTGTTTTATTTCATAAAACTGATATACCACTTGATTGATATATTTTTTTAAAAAAAAAAATTTCAAACTATCTCAGCCTATTTCCCACTTTTGATTCTTTTGCAAATCATAAGACTTGCAAACAAAACCGAATAAGCTCTGTTTTCCATCCTTCATCCTTTGAACAGTGGAGGGGGCTCTCGAAAAAATGGGGGCTGCAAAGTGTCTCAGCGCTTGGGAGTTGGCACCTATGCTTAGGTAAAAAGGTAAAGGACCCCTGGACGGTTAAGTCCAGTCAAAGGCAATTATGGGATTTGGTGCTCATCTCACTTTTCAGGTTGAGGAAGCTGCTGTTTGTCCACAGACAGCTTTCCGGGTCATGTGGCCAGCATGACTAAACTGCTTCTGGCACAACAGGACACCGTGAAGGAAGTCAGAGCGCACGGAAATGCCGTTTACTTTCCTGCCGCAGTGGTACCTATTTATCTACTTGCACTGGTATGCTTTCAAACTGCTAGGTTGGCAGAAGCTATGACAGAGCAACGGGAGCTCAATCTGTCCCACGACCTTCCAATCAGCAAGCCAAGAGGCTCAGTGGTTTAGACCACAGCTTACCTCAGTGGTTTAGACCACAGCTTACCAGTGGGACACAGCTTACATCTGTGTCCCACTGCTTACCTGGATGGAGGACAGAGGGGAACCAGGTGAGTGCACAGAGAAAACAGCCTAGTGTACAAAAATGCAATCCATGTTTGTTGCACTGCCATGGATCCCAACCTACAATTGGCACCTGACCCAGAAGGTAATGTGGCCCCTGAAATATCTGTTGCCTGGGGCAACTAAGTTGTGTGCTTGAAAATATGGCTAGAATCCTAGGCAGCTGCTATCTGCAGAATACTTTTATTTTTAAAAAATGAAGGTGGTCAGCAGCTCTTGAACCCCTTTGCATGGAATCCAATAGGAATGCAGATTTCAAAGTGCACCCGCATCTGATTCACTCTTTGGTCTGGCAGGTGCAGATCAGGTGAGTCTGCCTTAGAAGTGGAATCCACCAAATTCCTCCCTCATCCCAGGTTTCAAGCAGAGGTCTTTCCCATCTTCTGCCACCTGACCCTTTAGCATTAGAGCCATAGACAGAGAAACAGATGCAGTATACAAAATGTATTTTACACATGAGTCGCAGCAACTACAATGGGTTGGGTAAGGTTACACAGAACAGAACAAGATCATAAACAGAAACAGTATTCCTGTTTTTAACTTCTGTTCAGCATAGGTTCCATTACTTGAAGCTGAATGTTTCTCCAGCTTTTCCCTCCTTACCACATTGATCTAATGTTTTACCGCTTAATACTGCTCTGAGCCATGGAACAATTCCTGGCATTCATCTCAAACTCGGGCATAAAAATTATCTTGACAAATAACTCTGTAAGAATCCAGATGAACTCAGCCCACTTTGCTTGACGTCAGAATGAAACTGCTTTCATCTTGCATGTTGTTTTAGTTAGGTTCCAATCCTATAAACATTTGCCTGGCAGTCAGTTCTGCTGAATGAAGGGGTGCTTATGCCTGAGTAGACAACATGCATAGGATTGTGCTGTTTATGTTCCCAATCAGTAGCCTAAGGTTCATCGTGGACCGGTGGATAATCCAAAGTCAATTCCCTGCCGTGTTTTCCACTATGAAGGACAGGAACATAAGAAGCATTCTACTGAGCCAGAGTATTTGTGCCTATCTAGCTCCATACTGTCGGCACTGACCGGCAGATGCTCTCCTGGCTTTCAGACAGAAGCCTTGCCTGGATACACAAGAGATGGCACCTAGGGCCTTCTGCGTGCAATGCAAATGCTCTACCACTGAGCTACAACCCTTCACCAGTGACAGTCAGTTCCTAGGATGACTATATGCAGTGGAGGTTGGTCCATTAGGGGTGAAGGGGACACTGCCCCACTAACCTGGGGTCCTGCCTGTAAAATGAAAGTTAACAATACTAAAATCAGGGGTAGCTGATCGGTGAACTGCCAGGTGTTGGACACTAACTCAAGCTCCCATCATCCCCAGCCAGCATGGTCCATAGTCAGGGATGGTGGGAGTTGGAGTTCAGCAACATCTAGAGCAGGCATCCCCAAACTTCAGCCCTCCAGATGTTTTGGACTACAATTCCCATCATCCCTGACCACTGGTCCTGTTAGCTAGGGATCATGGGAGTTGTAGGCCAAAACATCTGGAGGGCTGCAGTTTGGGGATGCCTGATCTAGAGGGCCACAGATTAGCAACCACTCACTTAAAGTTTAAAACGGGAACAGGGAACCCATTGCTCTCCAGGTGTTGTTGATCTCCACGCCTGTCATCTCTGATCATGGGCCATGCTGGCTGGAGTCAAGGGGAGCTGGAGTTCAACAACTTATGGAGGGCCACAGATTCCTGGACTACCAGAGGCAGCCCCCAAAGGGGGATATAATATACCACCACCTGCTACAAAGGGGATGGGGAAAGTATCACTCAAATGCCTGGGAGAAGATTATATTGGCAAGTTGTTAACTGAATGGACAAGGTTACTTGTATGTGAGCAGGGCTATCTAAATGGGTGGACTTTAAAAAATGTCTTGCAACATGGGTTTTCTTTTGTTATTACAAGGAAGAATTTGAAGGTACATGGTGTCTTAACAAGCAATGTTCTGAAATCCATCACTATTCCATAAATGTGTTCAATTTATTCATGGTCTTTCCTGAAAGAATTTACTGCGCAAGGATGTCATGCTGCCTATGAATCTTAAAATTGGATCATTCCCCCCAATTAAGCTGTTCAAGACTTTGACTCAAAGAGCTGTCACAGTTGTGACAACTAGATTTATTTCCTGATTATGGTCTGAGCTCTTGAGCAAAATGTGAAAGGGCAGGAGGGCTGGAATAACCTTTTGAAAATTTACCTATTTTTATTTGTAATGATATCAGAGGGTGAGCCACCCAGTTTCATACTAGCATTAAATTAAGAACATAAGAGCACAAGGAGAGCCTGCTGATTCAGGCCAATCCTGATCCAGCCCAGACTCTTGTGGCCTGTGGGAAGGGAAGGTATGCAAATGGCTCCTACTCCTATTTGCTTCAACACAAGCTGAACTCCTCACATTGTCAGGGTCAATGGTCAAACAGAGGGTCAAACAGATGTGGATTTGATTAATTCACCTGGGTTTGGGGCAGGTATGTGTGTTCAATTATATTGAATGATTTGGTTGCTTAAAGGGGGGGTGTAAAATGCATTAGTCTCCAGCTATAGAGGGCTGCTTAAATCTGGAAAGTGGCTAACAAAGAGTGGAAGTTCCTTTTACCAAACCATATTGTTGGTCTGTCTAGTTCGCTGCTGTCTGTCTCCACCACTGAGCCACAGTGGTCTTTCCCTGATAGATTATTTGTACTCTATATATTTATGCTCTTTCTGCTCCCCTCGTCCTGCAAAAAAGCACCAAAACCATCAGAGGCATTGCCCTGTAGATCGGAGTTGCTGACTTCTTTCTCTACTTAATTTATTATGTGACCTTCTGTTTTATTGTTCTTGACTGCAACGACAACTACGCTCACTGTTTTCCAAGTTAATTTACAATGCTGACACTGGACCTGCTCAACCCCATTTGAAATCTGAATGATTTTGAATCATTACAGTGCTGCCTGGCAGCAACCATAGGAGTATTAATGGCTGAATGAAGCAGCAAAGTTAACTTAGCTAGCAGAATAACCCATGATCTACCACACCTTCTAATACATTAGCTGACTGCAAGGAGTTCACCATTGCTTCCTACAGTGTTGGTCTTGCTTTCTAGCCATGTCGATACCTGTCCCACACTTGACATCACATGTGACCTCAGGTGCATAACAGGTGGTCATACTTTGGAGTAAATCTCCTGGTGGGCCAAATTTGATCTACTAGCCAGAAGTTCCCCATTCTTGCTGTGGAATTCTTACCTTCTCTTCCATGCTCACACTTGCTGCTGGTGTAGCCTATGATGATTTCAGGCAAGAAAATAAGCATAGCCCGCACATTTCAGGTCATCATCAAAGAGTCCTCATTGAACATCTTCTTAGCTCTAGTTGATAATCCTGACCTCTCTCTCTCTCTCTCTCTCAATCTTCCTTCTTTCCTTCCTTTATTGCTTGAAGGTTGCTTGTTTGGAATATGATATCACCGTATGCCATTTGTTCTGCTGGTGGAAAGAACATGAGAAGCTGAAGGCCCTTTCAGTCCACAATGAACTCTGGTTTCTTCTCCAAAGGCCAATGAGAGGATATGTAGACAAGTTGTTTGTGAACGAGACTTCAATCCTTTTGTCCTATTAGACCAGAGAGCATTGGGTGTCAAGATGCCCATGCCCCAATCAACTTGTGGTTATGTAGCTCTTCCATTCATAAATAACTCATAGCAATATGGAAAAGACAACCCTTCTATTCCACTCTTGTAAAACACCAAATGAAAGTTTTCCTTGGATCACGCATCTTCCCCTAATCTTTCTGGACTACCAGGCTTTGTCACCGCCAGAAATATTATAATGGGAATGAAATCAACATATGTTTTCATTAAGTAAGATGCTATAAAGAGGAAAAGCTTATATGAAGGGAATCATTGGGATGATTGTCAGTTTTATATTTATTTGTTTATTTTATTCTATATGCCTTTCTTGTCAGAGCTAATACAACCAGTTTCTACTTGCATAAACACAACAAGGGATTAGCCAAGGATCTTCCATCCTCAACACAATTCTTTTAAAATGGCAGTAGTGTTCCAGCAGCAGAGCTGATATACATACAAATTTAGCTGGGCATGTATGTATCTGCATGTGGAAAATCCTTTTTTATTATTTCCTCTTTAATTATTTGATATTGGCTAATAATTCATTGCCAAAGGGATAAAAGGAAGGGGCACAGAGCAAGAGACAGAGGGAACATGCTGTCATCGCAGTGTTTTCATCTGTCAGACCTGCCCCATTATATCTTGCGAATCTTTGACTTCTTGTAGCATGAGTCACCCACAAATCCTTGAGCCCTCAAGTAATTTCCTCAATCGGCAAAGGGCGGAGGAACTTATATTGCTTGTCACTGTGATCAAATGAATTCCTAAAAGTGTGGCTCAGGTCCAGGTTATCTAAATTAGGAAAAATTGGATGGTGTAGGTAACTTTCTCTCCTGTACAATTCCTGCAATTTCAGCTTTTCCATTCTCATATATTAACATATTAATTTCAGCCTGAAGCACAGGATCCAGTTCACCCAATTTGAAGACTATCTTGAAGCTTAACTAGTTTTGCTGGAGGGTCACTTTGTGAAGAGAGGAAGGGGTTGAGGGCCAAGATCCCACTCTGTATACCCCACAAAGTGCCCTAGCCACAAGTTTATCAAGTGCGATCAGCAGGTGGAAGGTCAGATCAGTGAGGCTCATGCGGCTCAAATTCAGCTAACGGCCCACCCTTATCTTTGTGGCTACACAGAGCAATGTTTTAGTAGTTATCATTGAGATATTAATCCTAAACCTACTTGCTTGGAAGAAATCCCCACTGAAATCAATGGGACAAACTTCTGAGAAAACATGGCTACTAGGAGTGTTTGGGTGTGACCGAAAATCCTGCTTCAATGCCGGATTGACTGGATGTTGTTACAGAGCATGTGCCAGGAACTCACAGAAGCAGGAGCATGCCATAGAGAATCATATAATTGTAGCATTGGAAGGGACCATGAGAGCCATCTAGTCTAGCCCCTGCAATGCAGAACTCTTTCGCCCAACATGGGGCTTAAACCCATGACCCTGAGATTAAGAGTCTCATGCTTTACCAACTGCGATGTAGGTTAGGCTAGGAGAGTGTGACTGGCCCAAAGTCTCCCAGTGGGCTTCATGGCTGAGTGGAGATTGGAATCCAGCACTCTAACAAAGAACCACACTGGTTGTCCAGCTCCTGTCTTACCTGGCAGAGGGAGTCTCAGTGGAGGTAGGGTAGGCAAAGTTTTCATGAGTTGTTCTTGCTCTTGGGCCAGTTCGTGTGGAAGGGTTTCTCTGCCCTCTTTTCCAGATTGGCTATGTTCAGGCCTCCATGTTCCCAGGTCTTTTGGGTTGCTCCTTTTCGTTTCTTTTCTTTTCTTGCCTGTCTTCCCTGGACCCCTTGTTCCAGCAGCTGTTGACTGCTCCACAACCTATTTCCACTGCACATCAGTGCAGCCACTGGATAGGAGACTGGTACATATTGGAGGTGGAGCCAGATGACAGACAGGTACAGATGCACGGACTTCCAGGATCATTCCACCCTTTCAGTACTATGATCATCAATGCTTCCAGGTGGGATCATTGTTTCCCAGACATTTATTTATGAATTATTGAATTTATAGAATTTATATACCGCCCTATACCTGGAGGTCTCAGGGTGGTTCACAGAATAAAATCAAAATAATAAAACCACAAAATACATAATCAAAATAAAAACAATAACCCAATGGCCCCTCCTTTAAAAAGCACACACCCAGACCCCCCAAAAATATAGTTCTGATATCATCAGTAATAGTTTGTTTGCCTTTCTACTGGTCATCTTTGGGGATAATTATAAAGGTTAAATGTTTTTACATTGTTTTAAAATCAAACAGATATGACATTTCATTATTTCTGAAAGAAATGTCCTCTATAAAGTATTTCTTCAAAACCTTGTAATAAGTCATTATTACCAAGTTGTTGTTTTTTTGCAGCATCTACACATCATTGGCATCTAACTGCCAGTCCCTATATTCCCCGACCTCAATTTAATCCAGATTTACCCTTTCTGGGGGAAATCCAATAAGTTTGGTTGTTGTTTTTTAAGGGGGAAAAGTCTGTTAACCACGACCCATTTGCAACATCTCAAAATCCCATTTGCAAATTAAGCCCCCATCTGGAAGCACCCTTAGTGAACTACAAAAAAAGCATTTATAGTGCAAGAAAGCATTTATGGAAATCTCCAGTTTTTCCAAGTGCATTTGTGTTCTGTCAGCTGTCAGGCTTCCAAATAAACTGTGACTAAACAAAAGTATTGCCAGTGAATCTGCCAACTAAATTGGCAGCAGATCTGCTCATACATACTTCTACCTCCTTTTTAAAAAATGTTGCCTGACTTCTAGCGGAAGACTTTGGAACAAATATCTTTGTTAAGGGTTGCAGTCTCAGGAGGTGGTGTGTTATGTGTTCAGACCCAGAGACCTCCCCCCTAAATAAATTCACACTTGACTCAAATTTTGGTTTGTTTTTTTGGCAGAATTTAGGCCTCAACTTTATTGGTTACAGAAAATGAGTGGTTGCATAGGCTCTTTTTAGACTAGCTCCCTGCACCCTTGCAGGTAGCGCCGACCCAGGGCACCAGCATAGGTCAGCCTAGGGGTGAACGCCTGGATAGGCGAAAAGCCAGGAACAGACTATGTCCGCCACCCATATGTCTCCCTGGACTCAGGCATGGGCACAACCCCCTCTCAGGAGTTGACCAAACCATTTGAGTCCCTGGATTCCTTTAACAGAATACCCTCAACATAGGGATGGCAAGAGTGTTCCCTCATTCCTATCACCTGAACCAGAGCCTATCCGAAACCTTGCAAGTTGTGACGATTTGCTACTTGGCAGGTGAAACCCAAATGGCAACAGGCAATCAGCCAAGTGGGGAAAATTCCTGCCATGCCCCTGTCCCAACGACAGACGACACACAACGGCATAGCAAGGTCAAGCGCAAAAGCCCTAAAAGTAGGGAGAGGTGGGCAGGTGTTCTGAATGCACATGCCGAAAGAGGAAGCTCTGGGTCACATGCATGGGTATATATAGGTCCCTCGATCTGTTTAGACTGCACCCCATTGGCCAGATTGAACCCAACATCAAGGGACCTACCAATCTGTGGCTGACCAATCTTACCCACCCACAACACAGGAGGTCGGTCTCCAGGTCTCACCGCAATATGTGCCCTCTTTTAGGGGAGGACACGATTTGCCCCTGCATTCTCTTTCGTCATGTATTGCAGATTATGGTGAATTGAACACATATCTGACAGCTCCATGATACACAACTGAGATGCTGAAGGCCGTCGTAGAGTGAAGAGGAGTAAAATTACATCACTGAAATTTACGGTGCTTCAAAATGTGTAGCAAAATCTCCTGTTAGCACTGGGAACTCAACTAGACTGGTAAAGAAAAAAAGCTATTTTTATGCGTTGCATGTGGGAAATAACATTGTGTCACCAGATGGCGACATGGAGTCCCGTTTTTCTCTACATGTTTTCCCTGTTTAAATTGACAACGCTTTAAACTGAAACGCTTCTTTGATGTGTCTAGATTCAGCCTGGGACTTTGCCATTTGGGGTAGCACACGCATGGATGTTACCCTGGCTGCTCGCTGAAGGCTGAGGCCTTTCGTTCTCATGCCAACTCATCGTGCTTCTCACATCTCAAGTGTTATATTCTTTATTGTGTGCACAAGTCTAAGCTTATTTGTGTGAAGACTGTGCACATAACCCACCAAGCCCCTTGTTTCTGGACAAGCCCAGCTGTAATGTATTGGCATTACACAGAGGACAGCCATTAAATGATTCTGCCCTTTTGTTTTATGTAGAAGGGAACAGCATAGAAGCCCTATAAAAGGTATGGACAGTTATTACAGTTGTGCTCTCTCCAAAGTGTTATTTCACAATGTTAAACTTATAAAATCCAATCACATGGTAGCCCGGGAGAAAGCTCTGAAGGAGTCAATTTATTTGGAACTTCCCCAGACATATTTCAATCTTGATTGGACATCCTGATATACAACATAAATTTTTATATAGGTTATTTGAAACTCACACCTCATAAATTAAATAGGATGATTTTTGATATATTCAGTGCCTTTTGGCAAACCGCATAAGACCTAGGAGCAAGCACAGATTTCTCCAGCATTTGCAGTGAGTGTCCTGGGATTAGATTGTTCTAGAGATCAGTTACGTACACAGTTTTAGGTGTGTCAGAGATCAGCCTGGGCATATATTTTCACTGCTAAACCTATGAGGAAAGATTAGTTGGAAGTGGCCCCCAGATGCTCCTTAACATTGGCTAACTATAGATTCCCCAGAACTGTGTAAATAAATTAATGTGGTTGATGGGTTTGTTTTTGTTTTTTTTACTTTGTCTTGATTCCAGAAGCTTTAACTGTGGTTTAGGGAATCAAGCCAATTTCAAAGCAAAGAGGTAGACTTTCATGCGAGCAGCTCCAAATCCTTGACTGACTTGGAGCATCACGAAATGCCCACAAGAGATGGTAGATTCCCACGAGAGGTGGTGGACTTTCCTTCCTTGAGGTTTTTAAGCAGAGATTGGGTGGTCATCTGTCATGGATGCTTTAGCCGAGATTCCTGCATTGTAGGTGGTTGGACTAGATAACACTTGGAACCCTTCCAACTGTAAGATTGTATTATTTTTAAATGAAAGTTTGGCTTCTAAGGATGTTGACTATCTCATGTGAGCAGTGAAATACACGTATTGACCTGATTCTCTGATTCTGTGTTTTGCATATACAAGAGAAGATGTCAGTTTTCGTGCATTCTAATTACATTGATTATCTCCATTATCAAACCCATTTCTAAGTAGCAAATGATATCACCTGGAGTACACAACACTGGCTAAAAAAGATTGTGGGGGAAATCTATGAACAAAGTATATCTTTTGCACCTTAACTCCACTTCATTAAGCTTCAAGAAAGCACAACTCTAGC
Organism: Zootoca vivipara; assembly: GCF_963506605.1. Taxonomy (NCBI): domain Eukaryota; kingdom Metazoa; phylum Chordata; class Lepidosauria; order Squamata; family Lacertidae; genus Zootoca; species Zootoca vivipara. The sequence continues at coordinate 66,104,072 of NC_083278.1, forward strand.
CAGAAAGTCAGACACTCTGACCTTGTCTGAACCTGTCTTCTGCCTCAATTTGGATGTGTGGGAAGAAGTGGGGAGCTGAGGGGGATGGTAAACAGACTGTTGATCCTCAGAGGCTTGTGGCTCTATACAGGGAGGTTATGTTCACAAAGCGTTTTACTTTTAAAGGCTGTATCCTTTCATCTCGTCACAGGCTATAACTTTGCTCTTGAACTATATTGCTATGCCTTGTCAGGATATGTGTTTGTACGCCAGTGTCAATCATTCCTTCTTCTATTTTCTCTACCCTTCACCAACTTCAGCTAGCAGAGTGGCAGGTGCTCTCACTTTGTCCTCTATTGATGTGACTTGTATTTTATTATACCGTTTCCCCTGCTTCAAGTCCCTTCTATCAAGAACTAAAACCTGTAAAAAGAAAAGAAATCCCGGGACATCAACTTATAGTTGATACAACCACAACTCAGCTAATTAATGAATGACATTTCCTGATATATAATTCAACCACCCTTGTGTTTATCACTAAAACAATGGTTTGGAGCCATGCTCAGGGTAGACTCACATAAATCAGAGGGAAGTTAGTCTAAATTGCCTTAAGTTCCGTTGTTTTTAATGGCTCTACACAAAACCATGGCCTACAGCACAATCCTTAGAAATAAGATTCAATGGGGCTTACTCCCAGGAAGTGAAGTTAGGCTTGCAACCTAAGTCTGGATCCAACCCAATATAAATATACAATGAAACAATCAGATAATGGTTTCCTTCAACCAGGTGATAAACCCAGATCTTCTTAATCCACACATCATGTGTGTGCATAGCTCTCTACATTGTTCTTCCCTGGTTAACCTCAACAATGTGCTGAAGCATACAGCCATCTTAAAATTAGCCATGCACTTA